>NC_058519.1:142734702-143359702 GCF_904849725.1 Hordeum vulgare subsp. vulgare | reverse complement strand
TACTTAACAATGTTCGTGGCTTAAGATTTGCCACCACCCATCAGAAAACCGATGTGTTTTGGTGAAGGGGCCCCAAAGCGGCCGCCCCGAAGTCCACCAAGGTGCCACCAAAAAAGAAGAAGACGGTGAGCAAAAAGAAAGCCGCCACAAAAGATTCATCTTTTGTTGGCGACTCACACGCAGATGAGGCACCCTCAGAAGTAAGGTTTTCCCCTCGCTCCTCATCTATGTGTTCCGACTTAAGTTTACACCATACATCTTTATGTGTAGGGTGACGTCGATGAGAGCAAAAATGATGCAGTCGAGGTAATTTCCATTTGTTCCGACTCACCTTCTCCTTCCCCTAGACCAGCCAGGCGGATCTGCAGAAAAGTGCCCATGTCTCACCCACATGCTTACATGGACCCTGATTTCCTTTTGAAGAAAGCAAGATTTACTCCCTCGCGCAAGACCCGTAGTCGCTCTGGCGACTTGATCACCGGACTGCCTGAGAAGACAATTGGTCGGAAATGCACCAGCGAGGTACATTCTTGTTGTATTATACCCTTTGTCATGTGAAATATGACTCGCAACTTTGAAAACTGTAAGCCTTTGTTATGTTAGACTTCTCCCCCTACATCTCGCGACTCGGCAATATCTGCTCTCCCGCCGATGATTCGTGTGCAAGGGTGAGTTTTTATTTGCTAATCCAATTTTTGATAAACAATGATATGCACTTTTAATCTTAATGCCTTTGTCGCAGGGCATAGGAAAAGAGAAGAAAAACCGGCGACTCTCCTTCTATTCTTCGAACATCTGATGTTTTAGGCGCGAGCACCTCTGTTCCTGAGACTGATGAGGAGCAAACGCTGGCTTGTGATATTCCTGTCGGCGATATTCCCGAAACCCGGGATGACTCGCCCGTCATTTTGAATGAGACCGCTCGTCAGAGTAACCCTCCAAGCCCTCTAAAGGAGACTGACGATCCAAACGTCGTGGTTACTGGCATTGGCTACTCCACTCCTCCAACTGTCGTGCTTTCCAAACATACATCCAAGGCAACTCGCCTTTCCCCTGATGCAGACACAGAACCCCTCAAGCTCCCCCAATATGAGAAGCTGGAGTTTGACCAGCTTTGCTCCGGCTTCACAAGTCATCTAGAGAGGGATTTCAAACTGAACAAGAGCTTGCTCCGTCTTATGAGGACTAAACATGAGGTATGTTTATGTATTTTCCTACACCCATTAGCCTTCCAAGGGCCGGCTCATATTTTGAAAAATGAGCCGGGTTTTGTATTAGAAATAATCTCCAAACTGTAGCCCCCAAGGGCCGGGTCATATTTTGGAAGATGACCCGGGTCTTTGTATTTAGAGAAAAAACTTCAACCTGTAGCCCCCAAGGGCCGGATCATCTTTTTGAAGATGAGACGGGTCTTTGTAGTGGGGAAAAAGCTTCAACGTGTAGCCCCCAAGGGCCGGGTCATCTTTTTGGAAGATGAGCCGGGTCTTGTAAAAAAACCTCAACCTATAGCCCCCAAGGGTCGGGTCATCTTTTTGGAAGATGAGACGGGTCTTTGTAGTAGGGAAAAAGCTTCAACCTGTAGCCCCCAAGGGCCGGGTCATCTTTTTGGAAGATGAGTCGGGTCTTATAAAAAAGCCTCAACCTGTAGCCCCCAAGGGTCGGGTCATCTTTTGGAAGATGAGCCGGGTCTTGCATACGGTATGATTTTGATAAAAATCATACATTAGCCTCCAAGTATCAGGAGTATTGCTTGCAATAATGCTGAAACTTGTCTCCCCAAATTTGATGTGCAGGAGTATGTGGCACAGAATGAGTCGGCTGTGGCCGACTTAAAGAAAAATCTGGCTGAACAACATGATGCCCACTCCGAGTTGGAGACGAAATTCCGCTTACTGCAAACTGAGCAAGCTCTTGTTCATCAACTGCAAACATAATGCAATATGAGAAGATGAAGGCTGACCAAAAAAAATTGAGAAGAAAGCCAAGGCCAATCAAGCTGCCATTATGAAGCATGCGGAGCAAGCTGAGGAGAAACTCGAAGCCGCCCAGCAAGAGCTAACCGGCTTAAAAAGCATGTGTCCAATATGACAGTTTCCATGTTTGGTAAGGGTTATCCTTTAACTGTTTGATTAACTAATATGGTATCAAAAATTATCCAATACTGATGTACCCTTCGCAGGTGCACAAGCCGCCAATCTTCCAGACGACTTCCTCCTTAAGTTGAAAGCCATATATACCTTTGCTGACCAGCTATACACCGGGGGCGTGCTATCAATCAAGGTAGTGATGGGAAACAAGGGACCAGTGATGACCATCAAGCAGATGCTTGGATTCTTGTCTCCATTGCCTCCTCAGATAGATGAGTTAAAAAGATCAGCCGCCCGAAAGGGAGTGTTGAACACCCTGAGTCGGTGCTTAGCTTACGCCCCTGAGATCAAAACCGAAGAAATAGTCGCCGGCTACCCCGAGCTGAAAGAGGACGGGTCAGAATTCACCAAGGTGGACTATCACCGAACCATCGTAGAATCTTGTTATGCGGCGACTCAACTGGCAGCCACTAGATATGAACAAATACCAAGCCGCCTATGACGAGAGCAAAAAGAAGGTGATGCCTCCTTCATATGAAACTGCTAGCCTGGTTCCTAGTCGTCCCAAGAATCCTTTTGATCTTGACATGGATCTATCTCTCTTCCTTGATGATGAAGACAAGTTCATTTCCTTGTCCAAGTGTAACAGGAAACTGGGCGACTTACGAATCGAAGGCGGGGAGAGCTCAAAGCAAGGCAACTCGGCGGTGGTCTAATGCGCCCATGGATCCTTACTTTATTGGGGGATGACACCCTTTCTGGCCATGCGAGCCATGTAATAGCCTTGGTAGTATGTGTGGAATACCAAGTATGTCGTATTGTTTTTTGATGGAACCACTGGTAGTCCTTGAATCTTATGGATGACTTGCCTGCAATTTGTTGATAAACCAAGGAATGTCTCAAAAAAATTCCTGGTATGTTAGGGAAAACAACAGTCGAGTCAGTAAGTGCATGGCGAGGAATAAACCAGCCCCCTGGATCATGGCAAGAAATAAATTAGCCCTCGGGATATGGCGAGAAATAAATCAGCCCCCGGGTTACGGCAAGAAATATGAGCCGGGGTGAGTTATAATCAAAGCCGGCTCAAAGTAAAAAAATTATCGACTCAATGAGTTTTGATAGGATAAGACGAGTTTGCAAAACTCTAGTGTTACCCTTATGAAGCTTTTGCAAAAAAGCCTTGTTGTTTTAGACCGGCTGATCAGGCGTGAGTCAAGCTTCTGTGAAGCAGGTTCAATGAACCAATAGTTTCTCTATTTTCCATGTGTGTCTCTGGCCGGTAACTTTTATGTTTTAACCAAGGCGAGTTCAGGGTCCAAATAACGGATTGACTTGCCTTGAGTACATAGGTCCATGTGGCGACTTGTCCAACACATAGTCCAGTATAACCATTTGTAATGCTGTAATTTTTCGCTAGCCAAGAGGGTATTCAGGCTGAACTCAATGAGTGGAAGCCCCCAATTGACCTATGGTTTAGGAAGAAACCAGGCATAGGATTACAGAAGAGTATACGCTCTTACTGCAAAACTGTTGGGGAACGTCGCAAGGGAAACAAAAAATTTCCTACGCGCACGAAGACCTATCATGGTGATGTCCATCTACGAGAGGGGATGAGTGATCTACATACCCTTGTAGATCGTACAGCAGAAGCGATTAGAGATCGCGGTTGATGTAGTGGAACGTCCTCACGTCCCTCGATCCGCCCCGCGAACAATCCCGCGATCAGTCCCACGATCTAGTACCGAACGGACGGCACCTCCGCGTTCAGCACACGTACAGCTCGACGATGATCTCGGCCTTCTTGATCCATCAAGAGAGACGGAGAGGTAGAAGAGTTCTCCGGCAGCGTGACGGCGCTCCGGAGGTTGGTGATGATCTTGTCTCAGCAGGGCTCCGCCCGAGCTCCGCAGAAACACGATCTAGAGGAAAAACTATGGAGGTATGTGGTCGGGCAGCCGTGAGAAAGTCGTCTCAAATCTGCCCTAAAAGCCCCATATATATAGGAGGAGGGAGGGGGACCTAGCCTTGGGGTCCAAGAGATCCCCAAGGGGTCGGCCGAGCCAGGGGGGAGGACTCTCCCCCCCCCCAAACCGAGTCCTACTTGGTTTGGTGGGAGGGAGTCCTTCCCCCTTCCCACCTTTCCCTTTTTTTTTCTCTCCTTTGATATTTTATTTCTTGGCGCATAGGGGATTGGTGGGCTGTCCCACCAGCCCACTAAGGGCTGGTGTGACCCCCCCAAATACCTATGGGCTTCCCCGGAGTGGGTTGCCCCCCTCCGGTGAACTCCCGGAACCCATTCGTCATTCCCGGTACATTCCCGGTAACTCCGAAAACCTTCCGGTAATCAAATGAGGTCATCCTATATATCAATCTTCGTTTCCGGACCATTCCGGAAACCCTCGTGACGTCCGTGATCTCATCCGGGACTCCGAACAACATTCGGTAACCAACCATATAACTCAAATACGCATAAAACAACGTCGAACCTTAAGTGTGCAGACCCTGCGGGTTCGAGAACTATGTAGACATGACCCGAGAGACTCCTCGGTCAATATCCAATAGCGGGACCTGGATGCCCATATTGGATCCTACATATTCTACGAAGATCTTATCGTTTGAACCTCAGTGCCAAGGATTCGTATAATCCCGTATGTCATTCCCTTTGTCCTTCGGTATGTTACTTGCCCGAGATTCGATCGTCAGTATCCGCATACCTATTTCAATCTCGTTTACCAGCAAGTCTCTTTACTCGTTCCGTAATACAAGATCCCGCAACTTACACTAAGTTACATTGCTTGCAAGGCTTGTGTGTGATGTTGTATTACCGAGTGGGCCCCGAGATACCTCTCCGTCACACGGAGTGACAAATCCCAGTCTTGATCCATACTAACTCAACTAACACCTTCGGAGATACCTGTAGAGCATCTTTATAGTCACCCAGTTACGTTGCGACGTTTGATACACACAAAGCATTCCTCCGGTGTCAGTGAGTTATATGATCTAATGGTCATAGGAATAAATACTTGACACGCAGAAAACAGTAGCAACAAAATGACACGATCAACATGCTACGTCTATTAGTTTGGGTCTAGTCCATCACGTGATTCTCCCAATGACGTGATCCAGTTATCAAGAAACAACACCTTGTTCATAATCAGAAGACACTGACTATCATCGATCAACTGGCTAGCCAACTAGAGGCATGCTAGGGACGGTGTTTTGTCTATGTATCCACACATGTAAATGAGTCTTCATTCAATACAATTATAGCATGGATAATAAACTATTATCTTGATACAGGAATTATAATAATAACTATACATTTATTATTGCCTCTAGGGCATAATTCCAACAGTCTCCCACTTGCACTAGAGTCAATAATCTAGCCCTCACATCACCATGTGAACTACATTGTAATAAATCTAACACCCATACAGTTCTGGTGTCGATCATGTTTTGGCCGTGGAAGAGGTTTAGTCAGCGGGTGTGCTACATTCAGATCCGTGTGCACTTTGCATATATTTACGTCCTCCTCCTCGACGTAGTCGCGGATGAGGTTGAAGCGTCGTTTGATGTGTCTGGTCTTCTTGTGAAACCTTGGTTCCTTTGCTAAGGCAATGGCACCAGTGTTGTCACAGAACAAGGTTATTGGATCCAGTGCACTTGGCACCACTCCAAGATCCGTCATGAACTGCTTCATCCAGACACCCTCCTTAGCCGCCTCCGAGGCAGCCATGTACTCTGCTTCACATGTAGAATCTGCTACGACGCTTTGCTTGGAACTGCACCAGCTTACTGCACCCCCATTAAGAATGAATACGTATCCGGTTTGCGACTTAGAGTCGTCCGGATCTGTGTCAAAGCTTGCATCGACGTAACCTTTTACGGCGAGCTCTTCGTCACCTCCATACACGAGAAACATCTCCTTAGTCCTTTTCAGGTACTTCAGGATATTCTTGACCGCCGTCCAGTGATCCACTCCTGGATTACTCTGGAACCTACCTGCCATACTTATGGCCAGGCTAACATCCGGTCTAGTGCACAGCATCGCATACATGATAGAACCTATGGCTGAAGCATAGGGGACGGAGCGCATATGCTCTCTATCTTCATCAGTTGCTGGGCACTGAGTCTTACTCAATCTCGTACCTTGTAACACTGGCAAGAACCCTTTCTTGGACTGTTCCATTTTGAACCTCTTCAAAACTTTATCAAGGTATGTGCTTTGTGAAAGTCCTATCAGGCGTTTTGATCTATCCCTATAGATCTTAATGCCTAGAATGTAAGCAGCTTCTCCTAGGTCCTTCATAGAGAAACTTTTATTCAAGTAACCTTTTATGCTCTCCAAAAGCTCTACGTTGTTTCCAATCAGTAATACGTCATCCACATATAATATTAGAAACGCCACAGAGCTCCCACTCACTTTCTTGTAAATACAAGATTCTCCAACCACTTGTATAAACCCAAATGCTTTGATCACCTCATCAAAGCGCTTGTTCCAACTCCGAGATGCTTGCACCAGTCCATAAATGGATCGCTGGAGCTTGCACACTTTGTCAGCATTTTTAGGATCGACAAAACCTTCGGGTTGCATCATATACAACTCTTCCTTAAGGAAACCGTTAAGGAACGCCGTTTTGACATCCATCTGCTAGATTTCATAATCGAAAAATGCAGCTATTGCTAACATGATTCTGACGGACTTAAGCATCGCTACGGGAGAGAAAGTCTCATCGTAGTCAATTCCTGGAACTTGTGAAAAACCCTTTGCCACAAGTCGAGCTTTATAAACGGTCACATTACCGTCAGCGTCCGTCTTCTTCTTAAAGATCCATTTGTTCTGAATAGCCTTGCGGCCCTCAGGTAGTATCTCCAAAGTCCACACTTTGTTCTCATACATGGATCCTATCTCGGATTTCATGGCTTCTAGCCATTTGTTGGAATCTGGGCCCACCATTGCTTCTTCATAATTTGCAGGTTCATTGTTGTCTAATAACATGATTGATAAGACGGGATTACCGTACCACTCTGGAGCAGCGCGTGATCTCGTCGACCTGCGTGGTTCAACAGAAACTTGAACTGGAGTTTCATGATCATCATCATCAACTTCCTCCTCAACCGGCGTCGCAATGACAGAGGTTTCCTCTTGCCCTGCGCCACCATCCAGAGGGATAATAGGTTCGACAACCTCGTCAAGTTCTATCTTCCTCCCACTCAATTCTCTCGAGAGAAACTCCTTCTCGAGAAAAGTTCCGTTCTTAGCAACAAACACTTTGCCCTCGGATTTGAGATAGAAGGTGTACCCAACTGTCTCTTTTGGGTAACCTATGAAGACGCATTTTTCCGCTTTGGGTTCCAGCTTTTCAGGTTGAAGCTTTTTGACATAAGCATCACATCCCCAAACTTTAAGAAACGACAACTTTGGCCTTTTGCCATACCACAGTTCGTATGGTGTCGTCTCAACGGATTTCGATGGTGCCCTATTTAAAGTGAATGCAGCTGTTTCTAATGCATAACCCCAAAATGATAACGGCAAATCAGTAAGAGACATCATAGATCGCACCATTTCTAATAAAGTACGATTACGACGTTCGGACACACCATTACGCTGTGGTGTTCCAGGCGGTGTTAACTGCGAAACAATTCCACATTGTCTTAAGTGAGTACCAAACTCGAAACTCAGATACTCACCCCCACGATCAGACCGTAGGAACTTGATCTTCTTGTTACGATGATTTTCCACTTCACTCTGAAATTGCTTGAACTTTTCAAATGTTTCAGACTTGTGCTTCATCAAGTAGACATAACCATATCTACTTAGATCGTCAGTGAAGGTGAGAAAATAACGATATCCGCCGCGTGCCTCCACGCTCATTGGACCACACACATCGGTATGTATGATTTCCAACAAGTCACTTGCACGCTCCATTGTTCCGGAGAACGGAGTCTTAGTCATCTTGCCCATGAGGCATGGTTCGCACGTGTCAAGTGAATCAAAGTCAAGTGACTCCAAAAGTCCATCAGCATGGAGTTTCTTCATGCGCTTTACACCAATATGACCCAAGCGGCAGTGCCACAAAAATATGGTGCTATCATTGTTTACTCTAACTCTTTTGGTCTCAATGTTATGTATATGCGTATCTCTATCAAGATTCAATATGAACAATCCTCTCACATTCGGTGCATGACCATAAAAGATATTACTCATAGAAATAGAACAACCATTATTCTCAGACTTAAAAGAGTAACCGTCTCGCAATAAACAAGATCCAGATATAATGTTCATGCTCAACGCGGGCACTAAATAACAATGATTTAAGTTCATCACTAATCCTGATGGTAGTTGAAGTGACACGGTGCCGACGGCGATTGCATCAACCTTGGAACCGTTTCCTACGCGCATCGTCACTTCGTCTTTCGCCAGCCTCCGTCTATTCCGCAGTTCCTGCTTCGAGTTGCAAATGTGAGCAACAGAACCGGTATCGAATACCCAGGCACTACTACGAGAGCTGGTTAAGTACACATCAATAACATGTATATCAAATATACCTGATTTTTCTTTGCCCGCCTTCTTATCTGCCAGATACTTGGGGCAATTGCGCTTCCAGTGACCCATACCCTTGCAATAGAAGCACTCTGTTTCAGGCTTAGGTCCAGCCTAGGGTTTCTTCGGCGGATTGGCAACAGGCTTGCCGCTCTTCTTCGAATTGCCCTTCTTGCCTTTGCCGTTTCTCTTGAAACTAGTGGTCTTGCTCACCATCAACACTTGATGTTCTTTACGGAGTTCAGACTCTGTGACTTTCAGCATCGCAAACAACTCGCCGGGAGACTTGTTCATCCCTTGCATGTTGTAGTTCAACACAAAGCCTTTATAGCTTGGCGGCAGTGATTGGAGGATTCTGTCAGTGGTAGCTTCTTGCGGGAGTTCAATCCCTAGTTCAGCTAGACGGTTTGAGTACCCAGACATCTTGAGCACATGTTCACTGACAGACGAGCTTTCCTCCATCTTGCAAGCATAGAATTTATCGGAGGTCTCATACCTCTCGATCCGGGCGTTCTTCTGAAAGATAAACTTCAACTCCTGGAACATCTCAAATGCTCCATGATGCTCAAAGCGACGTTGAAGTCCCGGCTCTAAGCCATACAAGACTGCACATTGAACTATTGAGTAGTCCTCCTTACGTGCTATCCAAGCGTTCTTAACATCCTGATCAGCCGTAGCGGGTGGTTCATCTCCTAGCGCAGCATTAAGGACATAATCCTTCTTTCCAGCTTGTAAGATTAGCTTAAGATTACGAGCCCAGTCTACAAAGTTGCTTCCATCATCTTTCAACTTAGCTTTCTCTAGGAACGTATTAAAATTGAGGATGACACTTGCGTGAGCCATGATCTACAACACAAATATATTCAAAGTGGACTTAGACTATGTTCAAGATAATTAGAGTTCAACTTAATCAAATTATATGCTAAACTCCCACTCAAAAAGTACATCTCTCTAGTCATTTGAGTGGTTCATGATCCACTTACACTATCCCAAGTCCGATCATCACGTGAGTCGAGAGTAGTTTCAGTGGTAAGCATCCCTATGCTAATCATATTAATTATATGATTCATGATCGACCTTTCGGTCTCATGTGTTCCGAGGCCATGTCTGCACATGCTAGGCTCGTCAAGCTTAACCCGAGTGTTCCGCGTGCGCAACTGTTTTGCACCCGTTGTATGTGAACGTTGAGTCTATCACACCCGATCATCACGTGGTGTCTCGAAACGACGAACTGTAGCAACGGTGCACAGTCGGGGAGAACACAATTTCGTCTTGAAATTTTAGTGAGAGATCACCTCATAATGCTACCGTCGTTCTAAGTAAAATAAGGTGCATAAAAGGATTAACATCTCATGCAATTCATAAGTGACATGATATGGCCATTATCACGTGCTTCTTGATCTCCATCACCAAAGCACCGGCATGATCTTCTTGTCACCGGCGCCACACCATGATCTCCATCATCATGATCTCCATCAACGTGTCGCCATCGGGGTTGTCGTGCTACTTATGCTATCACTACTAAAGCTACATCCTAGCAAAATAGTAAACGCATCTGCAAGCACATATGTTAGTATAAAGACAACCCTATGGCTCCTGCCGGTTGCCGTACCATCGACGTGCAAGTCGATATTTCTATTACAACATGATCATCTCATACATCCAATATATCACATCACATCATTGGCCATATCACATCACAATCATACCCTGCAAAAACAAGTTAGACGTCCTCTAATTTTGTTGTTGCATGTTTTACGTGGTGACCAAGGGTATCTAGTAGGATCGCATCTTACTTACGCAAACACCACAACGGAGATATATGAGTTGCTATTTAACCTCATCCAAGGACCTCCTCGGTCAAATCCGATTCAACTAAAGTTGGAGAAACCGTCACTTGCCAGTCATCTTTGAGCAAAGGGGGTTACTCGTAACGATGAAACCAGTCTCTCGTAAGCGTACGAGTAATGTCGGTCCAAGCCGCTTCGATCCAACAATACCGCGGAATCAAGAAAAGACTAAGGAGGGCAGCAAAACGCACATCACCGCCCACAAAACCTTTTGTGTTCTACTCGAGAAGACATCTACGCATGAACCTAGCTCATGATGCCACTGTTGGGGAACGTCGCAAGGGAAACAAAAATTTTCCTACGCGCACGAAGACCTATCATGGTGATGTCCATCTACGAGAGGGGATGAGTGATCTACGTACCCTTGTAGATCGTACAACAGAAGCGATTAGAGATCGCGGTTGATGTAGTGGAACGTCCTCACGTCCCTCGATCCGCCCCGCGAACAATCCCGCGATCAGTCCCACGATCTAGTACCGAACGGACGGCACCTCCGCGTTCAGCACACGTACAGCTCGACGATGATCTCGGCCTTCTTGATCCAGCAAGAGAGATGGAGAGGTAGAAGAGTTCTCCGTCAGCGTGACGGCGCTCCGGAGGTTGGTAATGATCTTGTCTCAGCAGGGCTCCGCCCGAGCTCCGCAGAAACACGATCTAGAGGAAAAACTATGGAGGTATGTGGTCGGGCAGCCGTGAGAAAGTCGTCTCAAATCTGCCCTAAAAGCCCCATATATATAGGAGGAGGGAGGGGGACCTAGCCTTGGTGTCCAAGAGATCCCCAAGGGGTCGGCCGAGCCAGGGGGAGGACTCTCCCCCCCCAAACCGAGTCCTACTTGGTTTGGTGGGAGGGAGTCCTTCCCCCTTCCCACCTTTCCCTTTTTTTTCTCTCCTTTGATATTTTCTTTCTTGGCGCATAGGGGATTGGTGGGCTGTCCCACCAGCCCACTAAGGGCTGGTGTGACCCCCCCAAATACCTATGGGCTTCCCCGGAGTGGGTTGCCCCCCTCCGGTGAACTCCCGGAACCCATTCGTCATTCCCGGTACATTCCCGGTAACTCCGAAAACCTTCCGGTAATCAAATGAGGTCATCCTATATATCAATCTTCGTTTCCGGACCATTCCGGAAACCCTCGTGACGTCCGTGATCTCATCCGAGACTCCGAACAACATTCGGTAACCAACCATATAACTCAAATACGCATAAAACAACGTCGAACCTTAAGTGTGCAGACCCTGCGGGTTCGAGAACTATGTAGACATGACCCGAGAGACTCCTCGGTCAATATCCAATAGCGGGACCTGGATGCCCATATTGGATCCTACATATTCTACGAAGATCTTATCGTTTGAACCTCAGTGCCAAGGATTCGTATAATCCCGTATGTCATTCCCTTTGTCCTTCGGTATGTTACTTGCCCGAGATTCGATCGTCAGTATCCGCATACCTATTTCAATCTCGTTTACCAGCAAGTCTCTTTACTCGTTCCGTAATACAAGATCCCGCAACTTACACTAAGTTACATTGCTTGCAAGGCTTGTGTGTGATGTTGTATTACCGAGTGGGCCCCGAGATACCTCTCCGTCACACGGAGTGACAAATCCCAGTCTTGATCCATACTAACTCAACTAACACCTTCGGAGATACCTGTAGAGCATCTTTATAGTCACCCAGTTACGTTGCGACGTTTGATACACACAAAGCATTCCTCCGGTGTTAGTGAGTTATATGATCTAATGGTCATAGGAATAAATACTTGACACGCAGAAAACAGTAGCAACAAAATGACACGATCAACATGCTACGTCTATTAGTTTGGGTCTAGTCCATCACGTGATTCTCCCAATGACGTGATCCAGTTATCAAGAAACAACACCTTGTTCATAATCAGAAGACACTGACTATCATCGATCAACTGGCTAGCCAACTAGAGGCATGCTAGGGACGGTGTTTTGTCTATGTATCCACACATGTAAATGAGTCTTCATTCAATACAATTATAGCATGGATAATAAACTATTATCTTGATAAAGGAATTATAATAATAACTATACATTTATTATTGCCTCTAGGGCATAATTCCAACAAAAACGACTAGGGGACTAGTAGCCCCCAAGCCGGTTTAATTCTCAAAACCATATAAGGCGCCTATGTTTGGACCGTGCGACGTCGCAATGTTGGTCCTCAATGGCGGTTATCAAAGCCCAGTTTTGAAGCAAGTGTAGCATGGCGACTTACGCTCTTTGACTTTGATAGCGTCCATGTTTGGGCGACTTATAAAACAATAAAGACTCATGCTTTCAAAAGATGAAACGGCAAAGGACCCCGAAATTCATGGGTGCCTTCTTTATTGCTTTCATAATTCGTGGATTACGAAAAACTGATAAAGAAAAAAGAGGGAGCTCATGGCTCTGAGTGTAGTAAGGCCGCAAATGGGCTATGTTCTAGGGGCGAGTTGTCTCAACCTCCGTAGTTGGCCGATCTGGGGGAAGATCCATCAAATAGTATGAGCCGTTCTGAAGATTCTTGCTGACGACAAATGGTCCTTCCCATGGAGGTGATAGCTTGTGCATACCAGTATGATCTTGAATCAAACGAAGCACTAAGTCGCCTTCTTGGAAAGCTCGGCTCTTGACCCGACAAAACCCAATAACTTCCCCGCGGGAACACCAAAAACACACTTGGTGGGGTTAAGCCTCATCTGGTAAACACGCAGGTTGTCGAAGGTTTCTTTGAGATCCTCCAAGAGCGACTCCTTGCGGTGAGGTCTGACCACGATGTCATGCACATAAGCATGGACGTTACGGCCTATCTGGCTGTGTAAGCAGTTTTGGATGCAGCACTAGTAAGTCGCCCCCACACTCTTGAGCCCAAACGGCATGGACACGTAACAGAAAGCTCCGAACGGGGTTATGAAGGATGTCTTCTCCTGATCTGCCACCGCCATCTTTATCTGGTGGTTTCCCGAATAAGCGTCCAAGAAACACAGAAGTTCGCAACCCAGCGTCGAATCAATAATTTGATCAATGCGGGGAAGGGCAAACGGATCCTTCGGGCAGGCTCTGTTAAGGTTAGTGTAATTAATGCACATGCAGAAAGTGTCATTCTTCTTGAGCCCCAGGACCGGGTTAGCCAGCCATTCTGGGTGGAAAACCTCGATGATGAACCCGGCGGCCAGGAGCCGGGCTACTTCTTCTCCAATCGCCTTACGGCGTTCTTCATTAAATCTGCGAAGGTACTGTCGCACTGGCTTAGCTTTAGGGTCAGTATTAAGATGGTGCTCAGCAAATTCTCTCGGTACACCCGGCATGTCAGAAGGTTTCCATGCAAATATGTCCCGATTCTCACGGATGAATTCAATGAGCGCGCTTTCCTATTTGGGGTCAAGACCCGCCCCAATAGTGAACTTCTTGGTGGAGTCACGTGTCGTAAAGTCGATAACCTTGGTGTCGTCTGTTGGTTTAAACTTGAGAGGCGGCTCAGAATCGATTGTCGGCCTTTTGAGCGGCGTCATGTCCGCCGGGTCAACATGGGATTCGTGAAATTTGAGCTCCTCGGTCGCACAAGCCAACTCGGCATAAGCCGCATCTCCTTCTTCACACTCTTGGGCTATCTTCCTGTCGCCGTGGATGGTAATGGGACCCTTGGGTCCAGGTATCTTGAGCTTGAGATAAACATAGCATGGGCGGGCCATGAACTTGGCGTACGTCGACCGTCCAAACAGCGCATGATAGGGGCTCTTGATTTTGACTAGCTCGAACAGGAGGGACTCGCTCCTGTAGTTCGACTCCATGCCAAAAGCCACATTAAGCTTAACCCGCCCAATCTGGTACGCCGACTTACTGGGGATAATACCGTCGAAGACCGTGGATGATGGCATCAGGTCCTTCTCTAAGAGGTTCATCCACCGGAAAGTGTCAAAATACAGGATGTTGATGTTGCTTCCCCCGTCCATGAGAACCTTGGAGAGGGTGTATCCTCCGACTTGGGGAGCCACGACCAGGGCTAAGTACCCAGGGTTGTCGACTCGGGGTGGATGGTCTTCCCGGCTCCATGTTATGGGTTGCTCTGACTAGTGAAGGTATCGGGGGAGCGCCGGCTCAACTATGGAAGTTCTATGCTTCACCTTATGATCCCGTTTACACGTGTTGGTGGTGAACACGTGGTACCGCCCGTTGTTCAACTGTTTGGGGTTATTTTGGAACCCGCCCCGATCCTCCTGCCGCTGGGGGTTTCCTTGCAGGGGGGGGGGGGTTGTTGGAACATTCCCGGTGGGTGGTACTGCTGGTTACGGACTTGGTATTGGCCAGCATTGTGCTGCGACCCACCCTGTGGTCCTTGGTTAGGGAAACCTCCGAACGTGACCTATTGTGACCCGGATGCGCTGGGTTGCTCCTGCCGCTGGCCCTCCTCGCCTCCTTGACTTCTTTTGAGCGCCTCGGCCCGAAATTCTTGCATCACATACCAATCTTCCCACGAGTGATTCGTCGGTCCTTCGGTCGTGGCGTGCTGCGGGCACAGACCTTTAAGCATTTCATGGTAGTTACGTGGTTTCTTCCCACTAAAGCCCCGCTTCTTCTGACGTGGGTTGGCGTTGCCGGTATTAGTATTAGCAATGAATTCCGTAGGACCCTCCTGTTGCCGCTTCTTGCCATGCCCGCCATGGTGGTTATTGCCCCGGTTCTGAAACTGGGATCAACCCTTATGTAACTCGCCCTTCCGTGCGGCACCAGTTTTGTCGTCGCCCTCTCCAGGATCCTTGGTGTCGTCCGACTCAGCGTACCTGGTAAGGGTATCCATTAGCTCGCCCATGTCCTGTACCATTCTCTTAAGTCTCCCTAGCTTCAGTACCAGAGGCTCGTAATGGCAATTCTTCTCCAGGATCAACACCACCTGAGCCGCCGAAATGCCTTCCGATGAATGAATAACTTCCGCAACCCGCTGGGTCCAATGGTGGGACGACTCATCCGGCCGCTAGATGCAGTGCTGTAAGTCGGTGATAGTCATTGAGCGGTTCCAGGTCCCTTTGAAGTTCTTGATGAAGCGCTCCTTCAGCTCCGCCCAAGTGTTGATGGAGTTGGGCTGCAGGTTTTTCAGCCACGTGCATGCCGTCCCTTCAAGCATCATAGTGACGTATTTAGCACAGACCGCCTCGCTTACGTCAAACATATCCATCGCGAGTTCATAGCTCTCGATCCATGTCCCGGGTTCAAGATCCGGCGAGTAGTTGGGAACCTTCCTGGGCCCTTTGAAGTCCTTCGGCATGCGCTCATAGTGCAAAGCCGGCGCGAGGCACGATACCCCAATGTGTTTGCCCCTACCGTCCAGGGGCACGGGCGGTGACAGTATGTACGCCGGGTAGGCTTGACCCGCCACGGCCGTTGCCTCCATGTGCCGCACGGCACGCGCTGCATCCATAATATCCTGGGCTCGTATGTCGGGCATCCCGAGCGGATCGTGTTGGGGGAGTCGCCGTGGCCCGCTGGTTACTGCGGGGAAGTCCTCATGGCGACTCCTGGTGTGACTTGCCTGAGGCGTGGAGTGGAGCCGATCAAGGCTATGGGAATACTGCGCGTGCTGAACCACGGCCGATTTTAGCATCTCGATGGCGTTTCCGGCTTCTATCTCAGCTGGGGTGTTTTTGTAGATCGGAAGGGACTCCAGGTGGCGGGTCGCTGCCAGCACATTATCGACGGGATTTGAGAAGTGACCCCGCGGCGTCTGCAATCGAGTCGCATGGGCATCCATTTGCTGAGTCGGCGGCGGATTGGGCGGTGGAGCCGCCTCTCCCCTCGGGACGGTTTGTAAAGGTCGCGGGGCCCGCCCTGAGGGTGTGCGGAGTGTCGAAGAGGCGAGTTGGGTGTAAGTCGGCCGGGACGCGCCCATTGTGCCTCCTTTGATGGACGGCGTCAGATGCGCGCTACTGTATCTCGAGCCGCCAGCCTTCGGTGTTGAGCTGCTCCGTCTCTGCTGCGACCGCGGCTCGCTGTGTCTTGATCCTGGCGCCTTCTGCTTCCATGTCGTGTTGTGCCTTGGCCATCGCCTCCCGCAGTTTAGTTAGCTTGGCGTTGACCGACTCCTGATTTTCAGACGTGATCGTGGTTGCCATGAGGCTGGCTATCTCCGCAGCTAGCTCCGTCATGGTTTGCGCTTGGGGCTTGGATGTTCCCCCGGTCTCGTTGTTGCCAGTTGGATTCTGATGAGGCTGGGCTGACCCCGCCATGTAGATGGTGATTTGCCGGCGAGACCTCTCGAAGACCTCGCGATCCATTGCCAACGACAGCCCCCCGAGCTATCCTTCCTTAAGAGGGTGGATCTATTCCGTCTCACCCATGGATGACTCGCCATAGGAATTGACAGGGGTGATCTCCTGGCCCGCCACTTTGTCTTGCGTGTCGTCTCCCTGCGTAAAACCGACGAAAACATGGCGACTCTTGTTCCGCCGTGTAACGGAGAGGACGTACCTGGCCGGCTCGACGATGTCGGTGGAGATGTCCGACTTAGGAACAAGCGTCCTGATGATGCCGATGAAGACGTTGATCTTGCCGAAGGGGACTCGATAGCCAGATTCGACAGAATCGGCCTCCGACTCCGATAGCGAATTGTCGATGTAGTACTTCCCGCGGCGGCTCTTAGTCATGATGTCGACCGCATAGAATTCTAACCCTGGTAGGGCTCCCTTTGAGAACTCAACTCCACCATGCGCTAGCCCCATGGTGGGCTCCAACTATCGTGGTTTTGTCACGGCAGATGTCCTCGTGAAAGGACTTAGAGATGGAGCCAGTGCACCTTGGTGGCGACTCAAAGGGGGTGAGCGAAAGCGAGACTCATATTTACCCAGGTTCGACCCCTCGTGAGGAGGTAAAAGCCTACATCCTGCTTTATGTGGATTGATAATGGTTTCGATTACAAGGAGGGCGTAACTCGCCTGACCTAGCTCTCGATTCTCTCTAACTCCACCGTGCGCTAGCCCCACGGTGGGTGCCAACTGTCGTGGTTTTGTCACGGCAGATGTCCTCATGAAAGGACTTAGAGATGGAGCCATCGCACCTTGGTGGTGACTCAAAGGGGGTGAGCGAAAGCGAGACTCGGATTTACCCAGGTTCGGCCCCTCGTGAGGAGGTAAAAGCCTACGTCCTACTTTATGTGGATTACTAATGGTTTCCATTACAAGGACGGCGTAACTCGCCTGACCTAGCTCTCGATTCTCTCTAACTCGCCTGACCTCTCCCTGGGACTCGCCTTTATATACAGGTCGAGGCCCTAGGGTTTACAAAGTCCTGCCATTCTACTCTTGGTAGCTTTCCTTATCTCTAAGTCACCGTGTTCCCCACGATCAGAAGCTTTCCTTGATATTCCATCATCCGCATGATCCTTTTGAACCGCCCTTCAGCTCCTGGGCCGTAGAGCGCGTAGCTAATGGTGAGTCGCCCCTTTGGTGATCCGGCCCATTGAGGGCGGGTTACCCACAGATAATATCCCCAACAGGTTTGATCCGTTTGTACTTTACAAATCTCTATGTCATACTATAGATGCTACTACCAGGCTCCACGTGGAACTATTCCAAATGACTCCTCCATTATAAGAATCTGGTTTGCTACTCACAGTCATCCGGATTGGTGTCAAAGTTGGCTTCGATGTAACTCTTTATGACGAACTCTTTTATCCCCTCCATAATCGAGAAATATTTCCTTAGTCCTCTAGTTACTAAGGAGAACTTTGACCGCTGTCTAGTGATCCACTCCGGGATCACTCTTTTACCCCTTGACAGACTCATGGCAATGCACACACCGGGTGCGGTACACAGCATGGCATACTATAGAGCCTACGACTAAGGCATAGGGGACGACCTTCGTCCTTTCTCTTTCTTGTGTCGTGGTTGAGCTTTGAGTCTTAATCAAACTCACACCCTACAATATAGTCAAGAACTCATTCTTTGACTCATCTACTTTGAACTCCTTCAAAATCTTGTGAAGGTATGTCTTTACTGGAAGTTTTATCAAGCGTCTTGATCTATCTCTATAGATGTTGATGCCCAATATTTTAAGTAGCTTTATCGAGGCTTTCCTTTGAAAAACTCCTTTCAAACAACCATTTATGCTTTCTAGAAATTCTACATCATTTATTGTCAACAATAAGTCAACCACATATATTTATCAGAAATTCTATAGTGCTCCCACTCACTTTCTTGTAAATACAAGTTTCTTCATAAACTCTGTATAAACCAAAAGATTTGATCACTCATCAAAGCGCTTATTCCAAGTGTGAGATGCTTGTACCAGTCCATAAATGGATCGCTGGAGCTGGCATGCCTTTTAGCACCCTTAGGATCGAAAAACCTTCTGGTTGTATCACATACAACCTTTCCTCAAGGAAACAATGTTTTGACATCCATCTGCCAGATTTCATAATTGTAAAATGCAGCAACTGCTAACATAATTCCAACAGACTTTAGCATCGCTATGGGTGAGAAAGTCTCATCGTAGTCAACTCCTTGAACTTGTGGGAAACCTCTTTGTGACAAGTCGAGCTTTCTAAGTGTTGACATTTACCATAATCGAATGTCTTCCTTTTAAAGACCTATTTGTACTTAATAGCCTTACGATCATCAAGTAATAATTACAAAGTCCAGACTTTGTTTTCATACATGGATCCTTTCTCAGATTTCATGGTCTCCAGCCATTTGTCGAAATCCGAGCCCACCATCATTTCTCCATAGCTCGTAAGTTTATTGTTGTCCAACAACATGACCTCCAAGACAACATTATTGTACCACTCTGGAGCAGTACGTGTCCTTGTCGACCAACAAGGTTGGTAGTACCTTGATCTGAAGCTTTATGATCACCATCATTAGCTTCCTTTTCAACTGGTTTAGGCGCCCTAGGAACAACTTCCTGTGCCCTGCTACTCTCTGGTTGAAGTGATGGTTCAATAATATCATTAAGTTCTGCCATCCTCCCACTCAATTCTGTCGAGAGAAACTTTTTCTTCAGAAATGACATGTTCTCAGCAAGAAACATTTTTGCCTTCGGATCTGCGATAGGGGGTATACCCAACTGTTTCCTTTGGGTATCCTATGAAGATGCATTTCTCCGCTTTGGGTTTGAGCTTATCAGCCTTAAGCCTTTTGACATAAGCATCGCAGCCCCAAACTTTAAGAAACGACAACTTAGGTTTCTCGCCAAACCATAGTTCATACGGTGTCATCTCAACGAAATTACATGGTGCCCTATTTAAAGTGAATGTGGTTGTCTCTAATGCATAACCCCGAAACGACAGGGGCAAATCGGTAAGAGATATCATAGTACACACCATATCCAATAGGGCATGGATACGATGTATAGACACACAATCACACTATGGTGTTCTAGGTGGCATGAGTTGTGAAACAATTTCCACATTGTCTTAAATGTATACCAAACTTGTAACTCAGATATTCACCTTGTGTCGTGGTTTTTTCACGGCAGATGTCCTCGTGAAAGGACTTAGTATTGGAGCCATCGCACCTTGGTGGCGACTCAAAGGGGTTAAGCGGGAGAGACACGGCGATTTACCCAGGTTCGGCCCCTCGAGAGGAGGTAATAGCCTACGTCCTGCGTTGGTGTGTATTGATATGGATTTGATTACAAGGAAGGCGTAACTCGCCTAAACCTAGCACTCGATGATTTCTAACCTGTCCTCTGTCCCCCGGGACCTCGCCTTTATATACAGGTCGATTCCCTAGGGTTTACAAGGATTCCTTTCTTTCTACAACTCGTGACCAATGCGGTCTCTAAGTCGTCATCTTCCAAAGCTGGGAGACCCGCCAAGAGCCGGCCTCGTCGTACGACCTTGATTCGGCCGAAATGAGGCCCTACTAAACACTTAGATGAATCGCCCAATGGATAACCCGGCCCAACTAGGGCGGGTCATCCACAGGTTACATCCCCAACATTAGGCCCCAAATTGACTTGAACCTTTCTTCTTCACGCCAATACCTCTACTTCATGGAAGGCGATTCATCTCCTATTTTTCTTCGTATGTCAAAAAATTGCACACCCGCAATCGCCTTTGGGCACTGACAATCCCTTAAGTCGCCAGATCATTGCTAACTGGCCTTTTCTTACTCCTCTTTTTTCGGGAAGACCGCCACCACTCCAACGGATCTTTAGCGCATTGTTATCCCGAAATTTTCGGCGCACATTTATAGCGAATCTTTTATCCCCTGGCGGTTCCCGCTCATGGCGCCTTGATTCCAGCACCTGCCTTGATAAGTAGGCCGGGGGGGACAGAATTGGCGCTTCCCACCTACCAGTCCTGTCACCTTCCTCCCCACCGGTGCAGCGAGAAAACGACATCGCTCCGAGGAATCCGTCGTCGACCGTGCTTTCGGCCTTCACGCAAGGAGCTTCGGTGCCGCCTGTGGGCTTTCGCCGTCGTCCATTCTCGTGCCGCAACCAACACATCCGCCATCGTCATCGTCGACTGCATCGCCGTCGGTCACCTCGCCATTCACCACGAACTTCGCCGCCACCCGACGGGACGCCCGTGCTTCTCCAGCAAACTCCATCACCGTCGGCTCTTCTCACCCGACAGCATCAGGTTAGGCTTCCACCTATATTTTAGGAATAGATTTACTCTCCGCTTGAACTTCCGCCATTGCCGTGTTCTTGAAGCTCCTTGCATATAGACGCTATCTGCTCTGAATCGATTAGCATGAGTGTTTGTAGGATAGCTAATGCTCGAATACTTTTACTTATTCGCTGTACTCGTGAATCCTTGAAAATAATGTTTTCACCCAGCGAAGGGCATCATCTGATAATAAACTGTCGCGACCAGTCATTTTCTCTAGGTTTTTGCATCTGTCTGGTAGATCCATTCCTTATTTACTGTTTGCAAAAAGTTGTTTGTAGTCCTCATCTCCTGGTACTTCAAATGAAACGTTGTTACCGTCTTCAGAACGTAGCCCTTGAGAATAACCACACTTCCATAAGTTGCCATAGTGACCCAACTCGCCCCTTTGATCTGGCGAGTCAAACCTTTCCTTAATCAAAATACTCGGCGGGTTAAATGAACTGATTTCATCCCATACAGTAGGTGTCCAAGGCATGTAATATCATACTTTACTTATTTTTATCATGGGCGTTGTCTTCAAGAGTGACTGGCTTCCTACCAAGGTTGATGACTCCATATTAGCCGATTATGTGAAAACGGGCAGTTTGGATCCTCAGGATGTTATTGGCTGGCGCACCGGGTTCGGAGAAGATCTCCCTAACCCCAAAGAAGGGGAAATAATCGTTTTTGTTGAACACCTGGAGCGAGGTTTTAAGCCGCCCGGATCAAAGTTTCTTAGGGACGCCTTGACTTTCATGAACGTCCGTCTCCAGGATCTGGGACCCAATTCCATAAGTAATTTGTGCCAATTCCAAGTTCTTTGTGAGGCTTATCTGCGGATCGAGCCTTCTGTCCCTTTATTCTGGCATTCTTTCCATCTGAATCACCAAACGGAATTCCATAACGGCCCCAGCTTGGAACTTGGTGGCGTCAATGTCCAGCGCCGCAGGGATAGCCCATTTCCCTCACTTACCATGCCTAGCCATCCCAAAGACTGGGGCGAGTCTTGGTTTTACTGTCAAGAGACGTCTCCTGCTGGCGAGAACAAGCTTCTGGGTTACAGGCCAACTCGCCTTCCGACCAACTTCAAGCTTCCAAACAAGCTTACCGAGGAGGAGGAATCGGAATTCATCCCAGTACTATCTGAATTAAGATGTTTGACGAACAACGGCCTTACCGGGGTCGACCTAATCCGCTTTTGGGTTGAATGGCGTATCCTTCCTCTGAGCCGCCGGGATGGTCTGATGTGTGAATTTGATGGCACCCTGGATCATCCTCAATGCTATTTCTGCACAACATTAACGGAAAAGGATATTGTTACCATTATCAAAAAGCTGACTGGCGAGCCCGCGGGAAAATGCGGCCAAATCGGCCTTACGCCTTTCTGCAAGATTAACCCAGCGCCCATGGTAAACAAACCTAACCCGCCTTTGGTCTTTATTCTTTATGCTTCATTTGTATTGTGGTTTCGTAATATATGCCATTTCAGAAAGGCGATAAGTTCTGGTCCAGGAAGCCCAAAAAGCAAGCCATGAAAAGTGTCAAGCCGCCCTCAAAGAAAACCAAGGGTAAGGGCAAATTTGCTGCAGCTGAACCATCCGAAGTTGACGAATCTCAAGTCGGCGATGCACTTTCGGAGGTAAAAATTCGTCCTCTTTTCACTCGCCACCTATTACTGTTAGCCTTTGTATTTATATCTCTCCCTTTCCTTGAAATAGAATGAAGATAACGAAAGCCAGGAGGACTCTGTTGAGGTAATTTCTGTTTCCTCCGATTCATCTCCTTCTCCACCTAAGCCGGCCAGGCGAATTTGTGGGAAAGTTCCCTTCTCACATCCAAATGCTTATTTGGACCCAAATTTCCTACTGAAGAAAGCACATCATGCCTCAAACCGGAAAACACGAAGTCACTCCGGCGACCTGGTATCTGGCTTACCAGCAACGAACAAAAGAAAACCAAGCGAGGTACTCTTATGATTAACCATTCTTCATGTCTCTTTGGATCACGATTGTAACCCGCCTATATTATTGACATATAATTCTTTGCAGAACTCTCCTCCCACTTCCGGCGACTCCATGATGTCGACACTTCCACCAATGATTCGAGTTTCGGGGTAAGTCTTTTGATAACCTTGCCTTGAATTTTGAGAATAACGAGCTTTTCAATTCCTTAACATGCTTATTCCCTTTTTTCTGGGCACAAGCCAAGAAGAGGAAAACCTATGAATCAACTCCTGATGCAACTTCAGAACCCACGAAAGAATCAACTCCGACTCAAGACAATCCGGATCAGACTGAGCCTGCGACTCAAGTGGATCTTCCTGAGTCGCCGAAGGAAACAATGGATGCCCCTAAGCCGCCGAGCCCATTGACGACAACAGAAGACCCAGATGCCGTGGTTATTACTGGTTCTGGCTTTTCTAAGCCGGCAGCGACAGTTTTGTCCAAACATGTAGCATCCTCCTCTCAAGCCATTCCCGAGTCTGGGCTCTCCAAGGTGAAAATTTCCGACTATGCATTTGGAGTTTAAGGAACTCCGCTCTGGCTTTGCAAGTTGCCTGGAAGCGAGCTATGAGATGGAGAAAAACCTGCTGAAGATGTTAAACAACAAACATGAGGTTAATTTTTTTATACTTATATTATTCCCATTAACCCCCAAGGGTCGGGTCATCAGTAAAAAGATGAGCTGGGTCTTGAAAATTTAGAAAAAACTTCACGACCAGTAACCCCCAAGGGCCGGGTCATCAGTAAAAGATGAGTCGGGTCTTGATTTTTGTATAATTTCATCTGAAAAAATTATACATTAGCCCCCAAGTGTCAGGGATATTGCTTTGCAGTAGTTCTAAGACTTGCCCTTATTTTAAACTTTCAATAGGAAAACCTTGCTCAGACCGAATCGGCGCTGGGCGATTTAAGGAAAAACTTAGCTAGACAACAAGACGCCCGAGCTAAGTCGGAGGAAAAATGTCAATTGGCCTTGGCCGAACTGCTAAAACTCAAGGCCAAGTTGAAAATAGCTCAGGCTGACCAAAATGCCGCCTTGAAGAGAGCAGAGAAGGCTGAAGCTAGGCTGGCCACTGTGCAACAGGAGTTGTCGGGGTTAAAGCGTCACATCTCCGACATGACGCAAGCCGTCTTTAGTAAGCTTTACTTAAACCTTTGATCTCCTCCTCTCCTTTTTTTAAAATAACACTTATGATAAGTCGCTAATCATCATGATTCAGGTCCGAGAGCCGCCAACCTTCAAGAAGACTGTGTGTTGATGCTGAAGGCGATTTACACGCTCACAGAGTAATTGTACACAGGCAGTGTCTTGACAGTTAAAGCTGTGATGGGTGCCAAAGAGCCTATCACTTCCATCAAGAAGGTGCTTGGCTGTTTGTCCACACTTCGTCCTCAGATTGGCGAGCTAACTCGGTCAGCCGCCCAAAAAGGTGTTCTGACTGCCCTGAGTCGCTGTTTGGCGTATGCTCCAGAAATCAACTTAGAAGAGGTAGCCGCAGGTTTTCCTCAGCTCAAGGACGATGGGTCGGAATTTGTTGAAGAGGACTATCAGCGAGTCGTCAAGGACTCTCGGCTGGCTGCGACTCAACTTGCCGCAAGCCTTGACTTAACAAAATACCAGGCGGCTTATGATAGCACAAACAAGAAAGTCAGCCCGCCAACCTTCGTGACGACCAACCTAACTCCTCGGCGACCCAAGAATCCTTTCGATTTGGAAGCAGACTTGGCATCAATTCTGACTGATGAAGATGACTTTGTTGCTTTGGCCAAGTGCAATTGGGTATTGGGCGACTTGCAAATCGAAGTCGGCCAAAGTTCACATCAGGATGATCCCGAGGCGCCAGCAAACTAAACTTTATTGAATTTGGCCTGAAAGCCATGTAATAGGTCCTTTTTCCGTAAGTCAGTACTGTTTTTCATGATACCTTTTGCAAGAACCTTTATATCGCCCTTAAGGCGATTTGAAATATTTGACCCGCCTTTATAAGAGTCTTCTATAACGCTTAATTTGCCATGGATGAAACAATTCTTATCACCCTCCTATCTTAAGCTTTTGAGAATAGCATATGTGAAAACAAACAAACCATAGATATTTTCAACAAGCATCAGAAAGAAAAAGGCTTAAAACCTTCAGGGCTATGCCACGACGAAAAATAGCAACAGTAATTTCGCCGGCTCATAAAGTCGCGACAGGGGGAGGCGAGTCACAGAGCTCGTGCACCCACCCTAAATGCAGGTTTCGTCGGCTCATAAGGTCGCGACAGGGGGAGGCGAGTCAGAAAGCTCGTGCACCCACCCTAAATGCAGATTTCGTCGGCTCATAAGGTCGCGACAGGGGGAGGCGAGTCAAAAAGCTCGTGCACCCACCCTAAATGCAGGTTTCGTCAGCTCATAAGATCGCGACAGGGGGAGGAGAGTCAGAAAGCTCGTGCACCCACCCTAAATGCAGGTTTCGTCGGCTCATAAGGTCGCGACAGGGGGAGGCGAGTCAGAAAGCTCGTGCACCCACCCTAAATGCATGTTTCGTCGGCTCATAAGGTCGCGACAGGGGGAGGCGAGTCAGAAAGGTCGTGCACCCACCCTAAATGTAGGTTTCGTCGGCTCATAAGGTCGCGACAGGGGGAGGCGAGTCAGAAAGCTGGTGCACCCACCCTAAATGCAGGTTTCGTCGGCTCATAAGGTCGCGACAGGGGGAGGCGAGTCAGAAAGCTCGTGCACCCACCCTAAATGCAGGTTTCGTCGGCTCATAAGGTCGCGACAGGGGGAGGCGAGTCAGAAAGCTCGTGCACCCACCCTAAATGAAGGTTTCGTCGGCTCATAAGGTCGCGACAGGGGGAGGCGAGTCAGAAAGCTCGTGCACCCACCCTAAATGCAGGTTTCGTCGGCTCATAAGGTCGCGACAGGGGGAGGCGAGTCAGAAAGCTCGTGCACCCACCCTAAATGCAGGTTTCGTCGGCTCATAAGGTCGCGACACGGGGAGGCGAGTCAGAAAGCTCGTGCACCCACCCTAAATGCAGGTTTCGTCGGCTCATAAGGTCGCGACAGGGGGAGGCGAGTCAGAAAGCTCGTGCACCCACCCTAAATGCAGGTTTCGTCGGCTCATAAGGTCGCGACAGGGGGAGGCGAGTCAGAAAGCTCGTGCACCCACCCTAAATGCAGATTTCGTCGGCTCATAAGGTCGCGACAGGGGGAGGCGAGTCAAAAAGCTCGTGCACCCACCCTAAATGCAGGTTTCGTCAGCTCATAAGATCGCGACAGGGGGAGGAGAGTCAGAAAGCTCGTGCACCCACCCTAAATGCAGGTTTCGTCGGCTCACAAGGTCGCGACAGGGGGAGGCGAGTCAGAAAGCTCGTGCACCCACCCTAAATGCATGTTTCGTCGGCTCATAAGGTCGCGACAGGGGGAGGCGAGTCAGAAAGGTCGTGCACCCACCCTAAATGTAGGTTTCGTCGGCTCATAAGGTCGCGACAGGGGGAGGCGAGTCAGAAAGCTGGTGCACCCACCCTAAATGCAGGTTTCGTCGGCTCATAAGGTCGCGACAGGGGGAGGCGAGTCAGAAAGCTCGTGCACCCACCCTAAATGCAGGTTTCGTCGGCTCATAAGGTCGCGACAGCGGGAGGCGAGTCAGAAAGCTCGTGCACCCACCCTAAATGCAGGCTTCGTCGGCTCATAAGGTCGCGACAGGGGGAGGCGAGTCAGAAAGCTCGTGCACCCACCCTAAATGCAGGTTTCGTCGGCTCATAAGGTCGCGACAGGGGGAGGCGAGTCAGAAAGCTCGTGCACCCACCCTAAATGCAGGTTTCGTCGGCTCATAAGGTCGCGACAGGGGGAGGCGAGTCAGAAAGCTCGTGCACCCACCCTAAATGCAGGTTTCGTCGGCTCATAAGGTCGCGACAGGGGGAGGCGAGTCAGAAAGCTCGTGCACCCACCCTAAATGCAGGTTTCGTCGGCTCATAAGGTCGCGACAGGGGGAGGCGAGTCAGAAAGCTCGTGCACCCACCCTAAATGCAGGTTTCGTCGGCTCATAAGGTCGCGACAGGGGGAGGCGAGTCAGAAAGCTCGTGCACCCACCCTAAATGCAGGTTTCGTCGGCTCATAAGGTCGCGACACGGGGAGGCGAGTCAGAAAGCTCGTGCACCCACCCTAAATGCAGGTTTCGTCGGCTCATAAGGTCGCGACAGGGGGAGGCGAGTCAGAAACCTCGTGCACCCACGCTAAATGCAGATTCTGTCGGCTCATACGGTCGCAACAGGATGACACAATTTGCTTTTTAATGAAGAAGCCCCCAAGTCGGGGAGTATTTTATTACTTCATACTGAAACTGAAAAACTTACAAAGTGTAGAGCTTTAAGAGCTCAAGTGTAGTAAGGCCGCAAATGGGCAATATTCCAGGGGCGAGTTGACTCAGCCTCTGTGGTCGGTCGATTAGGCCAAAGATCCACCAAATAATAAGAGCCATTGCGGAGGTTCTTGCTGACGACGAACGGTCCTTCCCAAGGGGGTGACAACTTGTGCATGCCTGCTCGATCTTGTATTAGACGGAGCACTAAGTCGCCTTCCTGAAAGGTCCGACTCTTAACCCAGCGACTATGATAACGCCGCAGATCTTGCTAATAAATAGCCGAATGGGCCGCAGCCAGGTCACGCGCCTCCTCCAAGGCATCCAAAGAGTCTTGACGCGCCAGCTCATTATCTTGCTCCACATATGCGGCGACTCTAAGAGAGTCATGCTTTATGTCAGTAGGGAGAACAGCCTCTGCTCCATAGACCAAAAAGAAAGGGGTGAATCCCGTGGATCGGTTCGGGGTGGTCCGAATACTCCACAATACCGAAGGTAACTCTTCAACCCAACACCCTGGAGTCCTTTCTAGGGGAACCATGAGTCGGGGCTTGATCCCTCGCAAGACCTCCTGATTCGCCCACTCTGCTTGCTCGTTGGATTGCGGCTGAGCGACTGCAGAAACATCAAGTCGGATATGTTCTCGACGACAAAAATCATGCATCGCCCCTTGGGACAAGTTAGTACCATTATCAGTGATAATACTGTGCGGATATCCAAACCGGAAAATCAGCTTCTTCAAAAATTAGACCGCTGTCTCCGCATCGCAAGCTCCAACATGTTCCGCCTCAACCCACTTGGTGAATTTATCAACTGCCAC
Source organism: Hordeum vulgare subsp. vulgare (assembly GCF_904849725.1). Taxonomy (NCBI): domain Eukaryota; kingdom Viridiplantae; phylum Streptophyta; class Magnoliopsida; order Poales; family Poaceae; genus Hordeum; species Hordeum vulgare. The sequence continues at coordinate 143,331,468 of NC_058519.1, read as the reverse complement.
CAATAGGTGGGTCTTCTTGTTGGAGGACATCTTAAAGGGACCAACCATGTCCAGCCCCCAGACCGCAAAAGGCCAGGTAATGGGAATCATTCTTAATTCTTGAGCCGGCACATGAGCCTGCCTCCCATAACGTTGGCACCCCTCGCACCGACAAACTATGTCTTCTGCATCTGCATGAGCCGTCTGCCAAAAGAAACCATGACGAAAAGCCTTTGATACCAAAGAACGTGACCCGGCGTGATGTCCACAGTCTCGGGAATGAATGTCATTTAGGATTGCGCATCCTTCTTCGGGGGAAACACATCGCTGAAAAACCCTAGAAGCGCTCCGTTTATATAACTCGCCATTAATGATGACCATGGATTTGCTGCGCCGAACGATCTGGCGAGCCAAAACTTCGTCGGCGGGTAACTCGCCGCGAGTGAGATAAGCCAGATAAGGGAGAACCCAATCCGGAATGACACGGAGAGCCGCCACGAGCTGAGACTCGGGATCTGGTATCGCCAATTCCTCCTCTGAGGGTAAGACCACGGATGGTTTATGCAAGATATCCAGAAAAACATTAGGCGGAACCGGTTTTCTCTGAGAGCCGAGTCGTGAGAGGGCATCCGCTGCCTCGTTGAAGCGCCGGTCAATATGGTCCACCTGATAGCCATGAAAGTGACCCGCCACATCAGACACAGCTCGTCTGTAAGCCGCCATCATGGGATTCCGAGAGTCCCAGGTACCCGAAACTTGTTGCGCCACCAAATCAGAGTCACCAAAACACCTGACTCGCGTTAGGTTCATCTATTTTGCGAGTCGCAAGCCGTGAAGCAAAGCTTCATATTCCGCCGCATTATTAGTGCAGGGAAACATGAGTCGGAGAACGTAATAGAACTTATCTCCTTGAGGGGATACTAACACCACACCAGCCCCCGAGCCTTCCAGCTGCCTGGATCCATCAAAGTAAATAGTCCAGTAGGTAAGGTCAGGCCGGTCTTTCGGAGCCTGTAGCTCTGTCTAGTCGTTCACGAAATCAACTAATGCCTGGGACTTGATAGCCGTGCGGGGAGTATATTGTATGTGATGAGACCCAAGCTCTATTGCCCATTTGGCGATTCGCCCTGTTGCCTCCCGATTTTGGATGATGTCACCAAGGGGAGCAGAACTAACCACTGTGACTGTTGGGGAACGTCGCATGGGAAACAAAAAATTTCCTACGCGCACGAAGACCTATCATGGTGATGTCCATCTACGAGAGGGGATGAGTGATCTACGTACCCTTGTAGATCGTACAGCAGAAGTGTTAGTGAACGCGGTTGATGTAGTGTAACGTCCTCACGTCCCTCGATCCACCCCGCGAACAATCCCGCGATCAGTCCCACGATCTAGTACCGAACGGACGGCACCTCCGCGTTCAGCACACGTACAGCTCGACGATGATCTCGGCCTTCTTGATCCAGCAAGAGAGACGGAGAGGTAGAAGAGTTCTCCGGCAGCGTGACGGCTCTCCGGAGGTTGGTGATGACCTTGTCTCAGCAGGGCTCCGCCCGAGCTCCGCAGAAACGCGATCTAGAGGAAAAACCGTGGAGGTATGTGGCCGGGCTGTCGTGGAAAAGTCGTCTCAAATCAGCCCTAAAACACCACTATATATAGGAGGAGGAGGGGAAGACTTGCCTTGGGGTCCAAGGACTCCCAAGGGAGTCGGCCGAGCCAAGGGGGAAGGTCTCCCCCTCCCAAACCAAAATCCACTTGGTTTGGAAGGTGGAGTCCTTCTTCCCTTTCCCACCTCCTTCTTTTTTTTCCTTTCCTCTTTGATTTTCTTTCCTATGCGCATAGGCCTCTCTTGGGCTGTCTCACCAGCCCACTAAGGGCTGGTGTGGCACCCCAAACACCCATGGGCTTCCCCGGGGTGGGTGCCCCCCCGGTGAACTCCCGGAACCCATTCGTCATTCCCGGTACATTCCCGGTAACTCCGAAAACCTTCCGGTAATCAAATGAGGTCATCCTATATATCAATCTTCGTTTCCGGACCATTCCAGAAACCCTCGTGACATCCGTGATCTCATCCGGGACTCCGAACAACATTCGGTAACCAACCATATAACTCAAACACGCATAAAACAACATCGAACCTTAAGTGTGCAGACCCTGCGGGTTCGAGAACTATGTAGACATGACCCGAGAGACTCCTCGGTCAATATCCAATAGCGGGACCTGGATGCCCATATTGGATCCTACATATTCCACGAAGATCTTATCGTTTGAACCTCAGTGCCAAGGATTCACATAATCCCGTATGTCATTCCCTTTGTCCTTCGGTATGTTACTTGCCCGAGATTCGATCGTCAGTATCCGCATACCTATTTCAATCTCGTTTACCGGCAAGTCTCTTTACTCGTTCCGTAATACAAGATCCCGCAACTTACAATAAGTTGCATTGCTTGCAAGGCTTGTGTGTGATGTTGTATTACCGAGTGGCCCCCGAGATACCTCTCCGTCACACGGAGTGACAAATCCCAGTCTTGATCCATACCAACTCAACTAACACCTTCGGAGATACCTGTAGAGCATCTTTATAGTCACCCAGTTACGTTGCGACGTTTGATACACACAAAGCATTCCTCCGGTGTCAGTGAGTTATATGATCTCATGGTCATAGGAATAAATACTTGACACGCAGAAAACAGTAGCAACAAAATGACACGATCAACATGCTACGTCTATTAGTTTGGGTCTAGTCCATCACATGATTCTCCTAATGATGTGATCCCGTTATCAAGTGACAACACTTGCCTATGGCTAGGAAACCTTGACCATCTTTGATCAACGAGCTAGTCAACTAGAGGCTTACTAGGGACAGTGTTTTGTCTATGTATCCACACAAGTATTGTGTTTCCAATCAATACAATTATAGCATGGATAATAAACGATTATCATGAACAAAGAAATATAATAATAACTAATTTATTATTGCCTCTAGGGCATATTTCCAACAGTCTCCCACTTGCACTAGAGTCAATAATCTAGTTCACATCACCATGTGATTCCAACGAATCCAACACCCATATAGTTCTGGGGTCTGATCACGTCTTGCTCGTGAGAGAGGTTTTTAGTCAACGGTTCTGAAACTTTCAGACCCGTGCATTCTTTACAAATCTTTATGTCATCTTATAGATGCTGCTACTATGTGCTATTCGGAAATACTCCAAATATCTACTCTACTATACGAATCCGTTTCACTACTCATAGTTATTCGGATTAGTGTCAAAGCTTGCATCGACGTAACCCTTTACGACGAACTCTTTAACCACCTCCATAATCGAGAAACATTCCTTAGTCCATTAGTTACTAAGGATAAATTTTGACCGCTGCTAGTGACTCAATCATGGATCGCTCTTTGTACCTCTCAACATACTTTGAGTCAAGGCACACATCAGGTGCGGTACACAGCATGGCATACTTTAGATTCTATGGCTAAGGCATAGAAGACGACCTTCGTCTATTCTCTTTATTCTGCCGGGGTCGGGTTTTGAGTCTTACTCAAATTCACACCTCACAACGCAACCAAGAACTCCTTCTTTGCTGATCTATTTTGAACTCCTTCAAAAACTTGTCAAGGCATGCATCTTGTTGAAACTTCCATTAAGCGCTTTCGATCTATCTCCATAGATCTTTGATGCTCAACGTTCAAGTAGCTCAATCCAGGTATTCCTTTGAAAACTCCTTTCAAACAACCTTGTATGTTTTATAGCAATTCTACATTACTTCTGATCCACAATATGTCAACCACATATACTTATCAGAAATTCTATAGTGCTCCCACTCACTTCTTTGGAAATACAAGTTTCTCATAAACCTTGTACAAACCCAAAATCTTTGATCATCTCATCAAAGTGTATATTCCAACTCCGAGATGCTTGCACCAGTCCATTGAAGGATCACTGGAGCTTGCATACTTGCTAGTATCTTTAGGATCGACAAAACCTTCTGGTTGTATCACATACAATGTTTGCTCAAGGAAACCGTCGAGAAAACAATGTTTTGACATCCTACGTGCAATATTTCATAAATAATGCATCAACAACTAACATAATTCTAACAGACCTTTAGCATCGCTACGAGTGAGAAAGTCTCATCATAGTCAACTGTTTGATCTTGTTGAAAACATCTTTGCGACAAGTCGAGCTTTTCTTAATAGTGACTTATCACCATCATCGTCTGTTTTCCTTTAAAGATCCATCTTTACTCAATAGTCCTATGACCATCAAGTAATTCTTCCAAAGTCTACACTTTGTTTTCATCCATGGATCCTCTCTCGGATTTCATGGCTTCCAGCCATTTGTCGGAATCTGGGCCCATCATCGCTTTCTCCATAACTCGTAGGTTCACTGTTGCTCAACAACATGACCTCCAAGACAGGGTTACCGTACTACTCTGCAGCAGTACGCGACCTTGTCGACCTACGAGGTTTGTAGTAACTTGATTCGAAGCTCAATGATCACCATCATCAGCTTCCACTTCAATTGGTGTAGGCGCCACAGGAACAACTTCCTGCGCCCTTCTACACACTGGTTGAAGTGATGGTTCAATAACCTCATCAAGTTCTACTACCCTCCCACTCAATTCTTTCAAGAGAAACCTTTCCTCGAGAAAGGATCCGTTTCTAGAAACAAACACTTTGCTTTCGGATCTGAGATAGGAGATGTACCCAACTGTTTTGGATACCCTATGAAGAAGCATTTATCCTCTTTGGGTTCGAGCTTATCAGACTGAAACTTTTTCACATAAGTGTCGAAACCCCAAACTTTCAAGAAACGACAGTTTAGATTTCTCTAAACCTCAGTCTATACTGTGTCATTTCAACGGAAATACGCGGTGCCCTATTTAAAGTGAGTGCGGTTGTCTCTAATGCATAACCCATAAACGATAGTGGTAATTCGATAAGAGACATCATAGTATGCACCATACCAAATAGTGCGTGGCTATGACGTTTAGACACATCATCACACTATGATGTTCCAGGTGGCATGAACTGCAAAACAATTTCCACATTGTCTTAACTGCGTACCAAAACTCGTAACTCAGATATTCATTTCCATGATCATATCGTAGACAGTTTATCTTCTTGTTACGACGAACTTCACTCTGAAACGGATTTGATCTTTTCAACATTTCAGACTTGTGATTCATTAAGTAAATACTCCTGTATCTACTCAAATCGTCAGTGAAGTAAGAACATAATGATATCCAGTACGTGCCTCAGTATCCATTGGACTGCATAGATCAAAATGTATCACTTCCAACAAGTTACTATCTTATTTCATCTCAATGAAAACAAGGCCTTGCTCATGTGGTATGATTTGCATGTCACTAGTGATTCGAAATCAGGTGAGTATAAAGATCCATCAGCATGGAGCCTCTTCATGCAATTTATACTAACATGACTCAAGCGGCAGTGCCACAAGTAAGTGGTACTATCATCATTAACTTGTATCTTTTGGCACCAATATCATGAACATGTGTATCACTACGATCGAGATTCAATAAACCATTGCAGGTGATTATTCAAGAAAATAGAGTAACCATTATTCTCTTTAAATGAATAATCGTATTGCAATAAACACGATCCAATCATGTTCATGCTTAACGCAAGCACCAAATAACAATTATTTAGGTTTAACACCAATCCCGATGGTAGAGGGAGCGTGCGACGTTTGATCATATCAACCTTGGAAACACTTCCAACACGTATCGTCACCTCGCCTTTAGCTAGTCTCCGTTTTTATGCCGTAGCTTTCATTTCGTGTTACTAGTCACTTAGCAACCGAACCGGTATCCAATACCATCATGCTACTAGGAGTACTAGTAAAGTACACATCAACATCATGTATATCTAATATACTTCTCTTGACTTTTGCCAGCCTTCTTATCTACCAAGTATCTAGAGTTGCTCCGCCTCAGTGACTGTTCCCCTCATTACAGAAGCACTTAGTCTCGGGTTTGGGTTTAATCTTGGGTCTCTTCATTAGTGCAGCAACTGTTTTGCCGTTTCACGAAGTATCCCTTCTAGCCCTTGCCTTTCTTGAAACTTAGTGGTTTTACAAACCATCAACTATTGATGCTCCTTCTTGATTTCTACTTTCGTAGTGTCAAACATCGCGAATCGCTCAAGGATCATTGTATGTATCCTTGATATGTTATAGTTCATCACGAAGCTCTCACAGCTTGGTGGCAGTGACTTTGGAGAACTATCACTATCTCATCTGGAAGATTAACTCCCACTTGATTCAAGCGATTGTCGTACTGAGACAATCTGAACACACGCTCAACGATTGAGCCTTTCTCCTTTACTTTGTGGACAAAGAATCTTGTCGGAGGTCTCGTACCTCTTAACAAGGGCACAAGCATGAAGTCACAATTTTATCTCTTTAGAACATCACTTATGTTCCGTGACGTTTTACAACGTTTTCGGCGCCTTGCTTCTAAGCCATTAAGTATTTTGCACTGAACTATCGTGTAGTCATCAGAAACGTGTATGTCGGATATTCATAGCATCCACAGACGACGCTCGAGGTGCAGTACACCGAGTGGTGCATTAAGGACATAATCCTTCTGCGCAGCAACGAGGACAATCCTCGGTTTTACAGACCCAGTCTGCAAAGTTTTGCTACTATCAATTTTCAACTAAATTTTCTCTAGGAACATATAAAAACAGTAGAGCTAGAGCGCAAGCTACATCGTAATTCGCAAAGACCATTAGACTATGTTCATGAAAATTAGTTCAATTAATCATATTACTTAAGAACTCCCACTCAAAAAGTACATCTCTCTAGTCATTTGAGTGGTACATGATCCAAATCCACTATCTCAAGTCCGATCATCACGTGAGTCGAGAATAGTTTCAGTGGTAAGCATCTCTATGCTAATCATATCAACTATATGATTCATGCTCGACCTTTCGGTCTCATGTGTTCCGAGGCCATGTCTGCACATGCTAGGCTCGTCAAGCTTAACCCGAGTGTTCCGCGTGCGCAACTGTTTTGCACCCGTTGTATGTGAATGTTGAGTCTATCACACCCGATCATCACGTGGTGTCTCGAAACGACGAACTGTAGCAACGGTGCACAGTCGGGGAGAACACAATTTTGTCTTGAAATTTTAGTGAGAGATCACCTCATAATGCTACCGTCGTTCTAAGAAAAATAAGGTGCATAAAAGGATTAACATCACATGCAATTCATAAGTGACATGATATGGCCATCATCACGTGCTTCTTGATCTCCATCACCAAAGCACCGGCACGATCTTCTTGTCACCGGCGTCACACCATGATCTCCGTCATCATGATCTCCATCAACGAGTCGCCATCGGGGTTGTCGTGCTACTCATGCTATTACTACTAAAGCTACGTCCTAGAAAAATACTAAACGCATATGCAAGCACAAACGTTAGTTATAAAGACAACCCTATGGCTCCTGCCGGTTGCCGTACCATCGACGTGCAAGTCGATATTAACTATTACAACATGATCATCTCATACATCCAATATATCACATCACATCGTTGGCCATATCACATCACAAGCATACCCTGCAAAAACAAGTTAGACATCCTCTAATTTTGTTGTTGCATGTTTTACGTGGTGACCATGGGTATCTAGTAGGATCGCATCTTACTTACGCAAACACCACAACGGAGATATATGAATTGCTATTTAACCTCATCCAAGGACCTCCTCGGTCAATTCCGATTCAACTAAAGTTGGAGAAACTGACACCCGCCAGTCATCTTTGAGCAACGGAGTTACTCGTAGCGATGAAACCAGTCTCTCGTAAGCGTACGAGTAATGTCGGTCCGAGCCGCTTCGATCCAACAATACCGCGGAATCAAGAAAAGACTAAGGAGGGCAGAAAAACGCACATCACCGCCCACAAAAACTTTTGTGTTCTACTCGAGAAGACATCTACGCATGAACCTAGCTCATGATGCCACTGTTGGGGAACGTCGCATGGGAAACAAAAAATTTCCTACGCGCACGAAGACCTATCATGGTGATGTCCATCTACGAGAGGGGATCAGTGATCTACGTACCCTTGTAGATCGTAAGCAGAAGGGTTAGTGAACGCGGTTGATGTAGTGGAACGTCCTCACGTCCCTCGATCCGCCCCGCGAACAATCTCGCGATCAGTCCCACGATCTAGTACCGAACGGACGGCACCTCCGCGTTCAGCACACGTACAACTCGACGATGATCTCGGCCTTCTTCATCCAGCAAGAGAGACGGAGAGGTAGAAGAGTTCTCCGGCAGCGTGACGGCGCTCCGGAGGTTGGTGATGACCTTGTCTCAGCAGGGCTCCGCCCGAGCTCCGCAGAAACGCGATCTAGAGGAAAAACCATGGAGGTATGTGCCGGGCTGCCGTGGAAAAGTCGTCTCAAATCAGCCCTAAAACCCCACTATATATAGGAGGAGGAGGGGGAAGACTTGCCTTGGGGTCCAAGGACTCCCAAGGGAGTCGGCCGAGCCAAGGGGGAAGGTCTCCCCCTCCCAAACCGAAATCCACTTGGTTTGGAAGGTGGAGTCCTTCTTCCCTTCCCCACCTCCTTCTTTTTTTTCCTTTCCTCTTTGATTTTCTTTCCTATGCGCATAGGCCTCTCTTGGGCTGTCCCACCAGCCCACTAAGGGCTGGTGTGGCACCCCAAACACCCATGGGCTTCCCCGGGGTGGGTGCCCCCCCCGGTGAACTCCCGGAACCCATTCGTCATTCCCGGTAACTCCGAAAACCTTCCGGTAAACAAATGAGGTCATCCTATATATCAATCTTCGTTTCCGGACCATTCTGGAAACCCTCGTGACGTCCGTGATCTCATCCGGGACTCCGAACAACATTCGGTAACCAACCATATAACTCAAATACGCATAAAACAACGTCGAACCTTAAGTGTGCAGACCATGCGGGTTCGAGAACTATGTAGACATGACCCGAGAGACTCCTCGGTCAATATCCAATAGCGGGACCTGGATGCCCATATTGGATCCTACATATTCTACGAAGATGTTATCGTTTGAACCTCAGTGCCAAGGATTCATATAATCCCGTATGTCATTCCCTTTGTCCTTCGGTATGTTACTTGCCCGAGATTCGATCGTCAGTATCCGCATACCTATTTCAATCTCGTTTACCGGCAAGTCTCTTTACTCGTTCCGTAATACAAGATCCCGCAACTTACAATAAGTTACATTGCTTGCAAGGCTTGTGTGTGATGTTGTATTACCGAGTGGGCCCCGAGATACCTCTCCGTCACACGGAGTGACAAATCCCAGTCTTGATCCATACCAACTCAACTAACACCTTCGGAGATACCTGTAGAGCATCTTTATAGTCACCCAATTACGTTGCGACGTTTGATACACACAAATCATTCCTCCGGTGTCAGTGAGTTATATGATCTCATGGTCATAGGAATAAATACTTGACACGCAGAAAACAGTAGCAACAAAATGACACGATCAACATTCTATGTCTATTAGTTTGGGTCTAGTCCATCACATGATTCTCCTAATGATGTGATCCCGTTATCAAGTGACAACACTTGCCTATGGCTAGGAAACCTTGACCATCTTTGATCAACGAGCTAGTCAACTAGAGGCTTACTAGGGACAGTGTTTTGTCTATGTATCCACACAAGTATTGTGTTTCCAATCAATACAATTATAGCATGGATAATAAACGATTATCATGAACAAAGAAATATAATAATAACTAATTTATTATTGCCTCTAGGGCATATTTCCAACAGTGACTGGGTGCTCCTGGAAATAATTCTTAAGTTTTCGACTCGCCATAAACACCCCATATACCAGCTTTTGCCAATGCGGTATCGTTGCTTGGAAAGAGTTAACACCTCGCTGATAAAATATACTGGGCATTGCACTGGGTATTCCTTCCCTTCTTCCTTTCTTTCAACAACCACTGCCACACTTACTGCCTTGGAATTTGCCGCGATATACAGAAGCATAGGCTCCTTTTCAGTTGGGGCTGCCAGGACCGGCGGGTTAACCAATTGGCGTTTCAGGGCCTCGAGCGCCTCGTCTGCCTCATTTGTCCGCATGAATCTATCGGACTTCCTCAATAATTGATAAAGAGGAATCGCCTTTTCCCCGGGCGACTCACAAAACGGATTAAAGCCGCAATACGACCCGCCAGTCGTTGAACTTGATTAACATTCGCCGGCTTTCCGAGAGAGGTAACCGCTTCGATTTTGTCTGGGTTAGCTTCGATGCCGCGCTCCGATACCAAGAAACCCAGCAATTTTCCTGCAGGTACACCAAAAACACACTTGGTAGGATTTAGCTTCATCTGATATACCCGCAGATTATCAAAAGTCTCCTTAAGGTCTTCCAATAGTGTCTCCCCCTGGCGGGTCTTGATCACAATATCGTCGACATAGGCATGGACGTTGCGACCAATTTGGTTACGAAGACAATTCTGGATGCAGCGTTGATAAGTCGCCCTGCGCTTTTGAGTCCGAAAGGCATGGACACATAGCAAAAGGCCCCGAAGGGGGTTATGAAGGCCGTCTTCTCCTGATCCTCTACGGATATCTTGATCTGGTGATATCCTGAATAGGCGTCCAGAAAGCACAATCGTTCACATCCCGCCACCGAGTCAATGATTTGGTCGATGCGGGGAAGAGCGAAGGGTTCTTTGGGACAAGCTCTGTTGAGATCTATATAATCAATACACATACGGAAAGTACCATTCTTCTTGAGTACCAACACCGGGTTAGCCAGCCATTTGGGATGAAAAACTTCCACGATGAACCCGACGGCTAAAAGATGGGCGACTTCTTCTCCAATCGCCTTGCGTCGTTCCTCGTTGAATCTGCGAAGGTATTGCTGGACAGGTTTGCACTTTGGGTCAACGTTAAGATGGTGCTCAGCGAATTCTCTCGGTACACCAGGCATGTCAGAAGGTTTCCATGCGAAGATGTCCCAATTCTCACGGATGAATTCGATGAGCGCGCTTTACTATTTGGGGTCCAGACCCGTCCCAATGGTGAACTGCTTGGATGAATCGCCAGGCACAAAATCGATTGTATTAGTGTCATCCGTCGGTTTGAACTTGAGGGGCGACTCAGAATCTGTCGTTGGCTTCTTGAGTGGTGACATGTCCGCCGGGTCAACATTGGCCCGATGGTGTTTGAGCTCTTCCGCCGCACAGGCGACTTCCGCATAAGCCGCGTCCCCTTCTTCACACTCTTTTGCGATCCTTGTGATGGGTCGTTTGGGACCAGGCATTTTGAGCTTGAGGTAAACATAGCACGGACGGGCCATGAAGCGGGCGTAAGCCGGTCGCCCGAATATTGCATGGTAGGGGCTTTTCAGCTTGACCACCTCAAAGATTAGAGACTCCGACCTGTAATTCTGCGCAGTTCCAAACGCCACTGTGAGCCTGACCCGGCCTATGGGATAAGCCGACTTCCCGGGACAATTCCGTGGAAAACCGTGGTTGAAGGCATCAAGTCTTTCTCTAATAGATTCATCCTCTAGAAGGTGTCGAAGTATAGGATATTGATGCTACTGCCACCATCCATTAATACCTTTGACAGGGTGTAACCCCCCACTTGGGGAGCCACGACCAACGCCAGATCGCTCGGGTTATCTACTCTTGGCGGGTGATCGTCCCTGCTCCATGTTATGGTATGCTCAGACCAATAGAGATATCTGGGGATCGCCGTCTCAGATACACTGTACGCCCGGTGACTTACCTTTTTATCACGCCTGCAAGCATTAGTAGTGAAAACGTGGTACTGCCCATTACTTAGCTGTTTGGGGTTGCTGCGGAAGCCCCCATTATCGTCCTGGTCCTGCGGAGCCCCCTGTGGAGGCGGCTGCTGGAAGGCTCCCGGCGGGTTGTACCGCCGCTGGTGGTGCACCGGGTACTGGCCGCCGCCTGGCTGCGGGCCTCCCTGAGCCCCCTGTTCGGGAAAGCCCCGAAAGGGTTCTGTCTTTGGTTGGACGCGGCGAGCTGCTCCTGGTGCCGGTCTGGATCTTCGTTTTGACTCTTCTTGATTGCCTCTGCCCGAAACTCTCGCATCACGAAACAGTTTTCCCAAGAATGACTCGCCGGTCCGTCAGCCGTGGCGTGGTGTGGTCAGGGGCCCTTGAGTAGCTCCTCATAATTATGCGGCCTTTTCCCGCTGAAACCTCGATTCTTCTTTTTGCCGTCGTTAGCATTGGTGTTGGCGACCAAGTCCGAGGGTTCCTCCTGCGGTCTACGCTTGCCATTGGTCCCCTGATTGTGACGGTTGCGCCCCTGGAAACGCGTATGATTTTTGGATGACTCGCCCTTTTTAGGCGAGTTAACCTTGCCATCCTCTCCGGGATCCTTAGTATCATCGGCCTCGGCATATCTGGTGAGGGTGTCCATCAGTTCGCCCATGTCTTGGACCTTTCGTTTGAGTCGCCCCAATTTCTGCACCAAGGGCTCGTAATGACAATTATGCTCGAGGATAAGCACAGCCTGAGCCGCCGTAATACCATCTGACGAATGAATAATTTCTGCAACCCGCCGTGACCAATGGTGGGCCGACTCATCCGGGCGCTGAACATAGTGTTGTAGATCGACAATCGTCACCGGACATTTGCAGGTTCCCCGGAAGTTTTTGATGAAACGCTCTTTTAACTCGGCCCAGGACTGGATGGAATTGGGAGGCAAGTTTTTCAACCAAGTGTGTGCTGACCCCTCGAGCATCATCATGGAGTACCTGGCGCAAACCGCCTCGTTTACGTCGAGCATGTCCATGGCAATCTCATAACCCTCGATCCATGACGTTGGTTCGAGGTCCGGTGTATAATTAGGCACTTTCCTTGGTCCCTTAAAATCCTTGGGCATCCTTTCGTTCCGAAGGGCCGGGGACAAGCACGGTACCCCAACTCGCCCTCCGCCCCCAAGGGGGGCCGGGGCGTCTTGGACGTTCGGGAGATCCCGGCCCGGTGGGTTCCGTTTGGGCGGGTTGTCCTGCGGGAAGTGTCGCGGCCCATTCTTTATGGCAGGCTGGTCCTCCGGCCTGCTTCTGGTATAGCTCGCCTGAGGGGTGGAGTGCAACCTCTCGAGGCTATGCGAGAACTGGGCGTATTGAACCACCGCCGTCTTCAACATCTCGATGGCATTCCTGCCTTCTATCTCGGCTGGGGTGTTGCCGTGAATCGGAAGAGACTCCACGTGGCGAGTTGCAGCAAGCACGTTATCCACCGGGTTGGAGAAGTGGCCTCGAGGCGTCCGGAAACGAGGAATTTGACCCTCAATCGGCTGAGCCGGCGGGTTAGGTGGGCGGCCCGGTCCTCCTGCCGGGGCGGCTCCCATCCCGAGGGTTCGTGGCGTGTCGAATAGGCGGGTCGGATTGAGGTCATGGGGCAGGCGACCCTGGTGCCTCCGCTGAAGGACAGCGTCGGACGTGCGCTGTTGTCTCTCGAGCCGCCAGTTGTCAGTGTTTAAGCGCATCCTTTCAGCCGCAATTTGGGCTTGTCGAGTCTCGATCCCGGCGGACTCCGTCTCAGCGTCCCGGTGAGCCTTCGCCACCGCCTCTCTGAGCTTTGCTAATTCTGCGTTTATCTCCTCTTGGTTCTCTGGCGTGAGGGGAGTCGCCGTTAGTCTCGTGATTTCCGCAGCTAAATCCACCAGGACCGCGGCTGGACATCTGGACGTCTCGCCGGTCCCATCGCCTCCAGTAAGGTTTTGTGTGGGTTGAGTCGCCCCCGCCATGTAGATGGCGATCTGGCAGCGGGTTCGGTCAAGGACTTCCGGATCCATGGCCAGCGACAAGCCTCCGAGACCATCCCCGTGAAGAGACCGGATGGAATCTGAGTCGCCCATGGATGATTCATCGTCAGAGTTGACCGGGGTAATTTCCTGAGTCGCCAAGTGTTCTGGCTCCTCCGATCCCTGCGTGAATCCTACAAAGACCGGGCGAGTTAACTTTTGTGTTATGACTGGGCGGACGTACCTGGCCGGCTCGACGATGTCGGTGGAGATGTCCGGCTCAGGAATGGATGATCCGATCATGCCGATGAAGATGTTGATCTTGCCGAAGGGGACCCTGTAGCCAGACTCAATTGAATTTTCTTCAGGTCCCCATTGCTGGTTGTCGATGTAGGTTATCCCACGGCGGCTCTGAGTCATGAGCGCTGTCGCGTAACTCCTAAACCCTGGTAGGGCTCCCTTTGAGAACTCAACTCCACCATGCGCAGGCCCCATGGTGGGCGCCAACTGTCGTGGTTTTTTCACGGCAGATGTCCTCGTGAAAGGACTTAGTACTGGAGCCATCGCACCCTGGTGGCGACTCAAAGGGGTTAAGCGGGAGAGACACGGCGATTTACCCAGGTTCGGCCCCTCGAGAGGAGGTAATAGCCTACGTCCTGCTTTGGTGTGTATTGATATGGATTCGATTACAAGGAAGGCGTAACTCGCCTAAACCTAGCACTCGATGATTTCTAACCTGTCCTCTGTCCCCCGGGACCTCGCCTTTATATACAGGTCGATTCCCTAGGGTTTACAAGGATTCCTTTCTTTCTGCAACTCGTGACCAATGCGGTCTCTAAGTCGCCATCTTCCAAAGCTGGGAGACCCGCCAAGAGCCGGCCTCGTCGTACGACCTTGATTCGGCCGAAACGAGGCCCAACTAAACACTTAGATGAATCTCCCAATGGATAACCCGACCCAACTAGGGCGGGTCATCCACAGGTTACATCCCCAACACCTTGACAATCACATCGTAGACATTTCATCCCCTTGTCACAACGATCTTCAATTTCGTGCTGAAACTGCTTGAACTTTTTGACATTTTATATCTTTGATCATCAATTAAAAATACACGTATCTACTCAAATCATCTGTGAAGTAAGAACACAAACATATCCACTGTGTGCTTCAGCACTCATTGGACAACATACATCAAAATGTATTATTTCCAATAAGTCACTTGCCCGTTCCATCTCACTGGAAAATTAGGACTTCAGTCATCTTGCCCATGTGGCATGGTTTGCATGTCTCAAGCAATTCAAAATCAAGTGAGTCCAAAAGATCCATCAACATGGAGTTTCTTCATGCGTTTACACCAATAGGCATGGTTCGCATTTCTCAAATGATTCAAAATCGAGTGAGTCCAAAGTTCCATCGGCATTGGGTTTCTTCATGCTTTTATACCAATGTGACTTAAGCGGCGGTGCCACAAGTAAGTGGTACTCTCATTACTAACTTTGTATCTTTTGTAATCAATATTATGAACATGTGTACCAGTACGATTGAGATTCAGTAAACCATTCATCTTGGGTGCATGATCATATAAGGTATTATTTATGTAAACAGAATAACCCATTATTCTCTAACTTACGTCAATATTCGTGCACAATAAACAAAATCAATATAATGTTCATGCTCAACGCAGACACCAAATAACATGCATTTAGGTTTATCACTAATTCCGAAGGTAGATGGAGCGTGTGATGGTGATCACGTCAACCTTGGAAACACTTCCAACACACATCTACACCTCAACCTTAGCTAGTCTATGTTTTAATCCGCAACTCCGTATTCGAGTTACTAATATTGGTAACTGAACTATATCAAATACCGAGGATCTACAACGAGCACTATTAAGGCACACGTCAATAACATGTATATCAAATATACTTTTGTTGACATTTCCAGCCTTCTTATCGGCCAAGCATCTGGGGTAGTTCTACTCTCAGTGATTGTTCCCCTCACAAGAGAAGCACTCAGTCTCGGTTTTGGGTCCAACCTTGGTTTTCTTCATTGGAGCGACAATTGGCTTGCAATTCTCGAAGTTTTCCCTTCTTGCCCTTGCCCTTCTTGAAACTAGTGGTTTTACTAATCATCAACACTTGATGCTCCCTCTTGATTTCTACCTTCGCGGTGTAAAACATTGTGAATAGCTCAGGGATCATTGTCTCCATCCCTAGCATGTTATAGTTCATCACGAACCTCCAGTAGCTTGGTGGAAATGACTTGGAGAACTATGTCAATCACTATCTTATCTGAAAGATCAACTCCCACTAGATTCAAGCGATTGTAGCACCGAGACAACCTGAGCACATGCTCATAGATTGAGCTATTCTCCTTCATCTTTCAGGCAAAAAATCTTGTCGGAGGTCTCCTACCTATCAACATGGGCACTAATACGTCTCCATTGTATCAACTTTTCCAAACTCTTTTGCCCTTGTTTTGGACTCTAATTTGCATGATTTGAATGGAACTAACCCGGACTAACGCTGTTTTCCGCAGAATTGCCATGGTGTTGTTTTTGCGCAGAAATAAAAGTTCTCGGAATGACCTGGAAATTTACGAGGATTTTTTGTGGAATATATAAAAAATACTGGCGCAAGAATCAACCGGAGACGTGGAGCGAGGAGCCCACAAGCCCAGGAGGCGCGGCCCCCCCCTCGCCGCGCCTAGCACACTTGTGGGGCCCTCGGGGCTCCGCCGCCTCCAACTCCAGATCTATTTAGTCCCTTTCGTCCGGAAAAAATTAAGGAGAAGAGTTCATCGTGTTTTATGATGCGGAGCCGCCCCCACCACCTGTTCTTCCTCTGGAGGGCAGATCTGGAGTCCGTTCTGGGGTCCGGAGAGGGGAGATCATCGCCTTCGTCATCACCAACCTTCCTTCATCGCCAATTCCATGATGCTCTTCACCATTCGTGAGTAATCTCATCGTAGGCTTAATATCCCGTAGTTTCCATTAGGACCCCGCTGCCATGGGAGGGATGGAGAATAGATGTCATGCAAGTTATTTTCATAAGCACGTATGACTATATACGGAATACATGCCTACATTACATTGACGAACTGGATCTAGTTACATATCTCTCCATGTTATAATTGTTACATGATGAATGTCATCCGGCATAATTATCCTTCACCGATCCAATGCCTATGAGTTTTTCCTACTGGTCCTTGCTACGGTACTTTGCTGCTACTGCTGTCACTGCTGCTACTGTTACCGTTGCTACTGTTGCTATCACACTACTTTGCTAGTGAAACTTTGCTGCAAATACTAAGTCTTTCAGGTGTGGTTGAATTGACAACTCAACTGCTAATACTCGAGAATATTCTTTTGCTTCCCCTTGTGTCGAATCAACAAATTTGGGTTGAATACTCTACCCTCGAAAACTGTTGCGATCCCCTATACTTGTGGGTTATCACACACGAGCCTAAAATCCCAATTTCAGCTCATGGAACATCTCTTATGCTCCGTGACGGTCAAAACATCTTTGGAGCCTCAATTCAAAGTCGTAAAGCATGATGCACTGAACTATCAAGCAGTCATTATAAGGTGTCGTCCTAATCAAAATAAGATACATAAAAGGATTAACATCACATGCAAACCATAATAGTGACATGATATGGTCATCACCAATTTTGTGCCTTTGATGTCCATATCCAAAGCACCGGCATGATCTCCATCATCACCGGCATGACAGCATGATCTCCATCATTCTGTCGTCATTGGGGTTCTTGCACCAACTATGATTCTACCACTATTGCTATCTCATAGCGATCAAGTAAAGCAAAAAGGTACAAATAATTAAAGACAACCCTATGGCTCCTGCCGGTTACCGTACTCATCGACATGCAAATCATGATAATTCTATACATAACATGATCATCTCATACATCACATATATTTCATCATTTCATTGGGCATATCCTATCAAAACATACCCTGCAAAAACAAGTTAGACGTCCTCTACTTGTTGCATGTTTTACGTGGCTGTTATGGGTAACTAGCAAGAACTGTTCTTACCTATGCAAAGCCGCAACGGTGATATTCAAGTTGCTATTTAACCTTCTACAAGGACCGCCTCAATGGAATTCGATTCAACTAATGTGGGAGAGAATCACACCCAGCGGCCATCTTTATGCAACAAGTTGCATGTTAGTCGATGGAATCGGTCTCTCGTACGCGTACGAGTAAGGTTGGTTCGGGCCGCTTCGTCCCACAACACTGCTGAATCAAAATAAGACTAAGGAAGTAAGCAATTCGAACATCAACGCCCACAAACTCTTTTGTGTTCTACACATGCATGTAATCTATGCATAGACCTTGCCCATGATGCCACTGTTGGGGAACATCGCATGGGAAACAAAAAAATTCCTACGCACACCAAGATCAATCTATGAAGATCAACATCTACGAGATGGGGCGTGCATCAACATACCCTTGTCGATCTCTAAGCGGAAGCATTGAGAAACACGGTCAATGTAGTCAAACGTATTCACGATCCAATAACGATCCGTCCCCAATCCAATCATGAACGTCCCGATCAAGTGCCGAAGGGATGGCACCTCCGTGTTCAGCACACGTACATCCCGATGATGCCTTCACCACCTCGATCCAGTGAGCGTGGATGGAGTGCTATATGAGTTCTCCGGCGGCACAACAATGTGGTTGCGGTGGTGGTGGTACAATCTCAACAGGGCTTCGCCAAGCGCTGTCGTAGACCCGTTTCGGAGGTGAATTCGATCTAGGGAGGGGTAGGGCTGCACCTATTCCTGTATATATATATATATATATATATATATATATATATATATATATATATATGAGGAGCGGGTAGGTAGGGTGCATCCTTGGCCCCTCCTCCAAGAAGGGCTGGCCGGCTAAAGAGGGGAAGAGTCCACCTCCAACAAGGGAGGTGGAAACCCTCGGGAGGACTACTCCTCCACCCTTGGGCGCATGTGACGTAAAGGGGTCGGCTGCGTGTTGGTGAACGTTGCATGGGTAACAAAAAAAAATCCTACGCACACATAATATCTATCCAAGGTGATGACCATCTATGACAGGAGAGATCGGATCCACATACCCTTGTAGATCACTAAGAGGGAAGCATTAACCAACGCGGTTGATGTAGTCGAACGTCTTCGCGATCCAAATCGCAAGCCATCCTGCGATCCAATCACGATCTAGCGCCGAACGGGCGAAACCTCCATGTTCAGCACACGTACAGCTCGATGACGATCTCCGCCTTCTTGATCCAACAAGAGGGACGAAGAGGTAGATGAGTTCTTTGGCAGCACGACAGCATGGTGGTGGTGGTGGTGAATGATAACCCACAAGTATAGGGGATGGCAACAGTTTTCGAGGGTAGAGTATTCAACCCAAATTTGTTGATTCGACACAAGGGGAAGCCAAAGAATATTCTCGGGTATTAGCAGTTGAGTTGTCAATTCAACCACACCTGAAAGACTTAGTATCTGTAGCAAAGTATTAGTAGCAAGGTGGTGTGATAGCAACAGTAGCAACAGTAATAGTAGCAGCAGTGATAGCAGTAGCAACAGAGTAACAGTAGCAGCAGTGACAGTAGTAGCGGCAAAGTATCAGTAGCAAGGACTAGTAGGAAAAACTCGTAGGCATTGGATCGCTGATGGATAATTATGCCGGATGATATTCATCATGCAACAGTTATAACACGGAGACATATGTAACTAGCTCCAGTTCGTCAATGTAATGTAGGCATGTATTCCGTATGTAGTCATACGTGCTTAGGGAAAAGAACTTGCATGACATCTATTGTCCATCCCTCCCGTGGAAGCGGGGTCCTAATGGAAACTACGAGATATTAAGGTTCTCCTTTTCATAAAGAACCGGAAGAAAGCATTAACACTTAGTCAATACATGAACTCCTCATAATATGGTCATCTCCGGGAGTGGTTCCGGCTATTGTCACTCCGGGGTTGCCGGGTCATAACACATAGTAGGTGACAACAACTTGCAAGATAGGATCAAGAACACACATATATTGACGAGAACATAATAGGTTCAGATCTGAAATCATGGCACTCGGGCCCTAGTGACAAGCATTAAGCATGGCAAAGTAGTAGCAACATCAATCTCAGAACATAGTGGATACTAGGGATCAATCCCCGTCAAAACTAACTCGATTACATGATAGATCTCATCCAACCCATCACCGTCCAGCAAGCCTACGATGAGATTACTCACGAACGGTGAAGAGCATCATGGAATTGGTGATGAAGGAAGGTTGGTGATGATGATGGCGACGATCTCCCCTCTCCGGAGCCCAGAACGGGCTCCAGATCTGCCCTCCAGAGGAAGAACAGGTGGTGGCGGCGCCTCCATATCGTAAAACGCGATGAACTCTTCTCCTTGATTTTTTTCCGGACGAAAGGGACTAAATAGAGCTCGAATTGGAGGCGGTGGAGCTCCGTGGGCCCCACAAGCCTGCTAGGCGCGGCCAGGGGGGCGCGCCTCGTGGGCTTGTGGGCTCCACGCTCCACTTCTCCGATTGATTCTTGCGCCAGTATTTATTATATATTCCACAAAAAATCCTCGTAAATTTCCAGGTCATTCCGAGAACTTTTATTTCTCCGCAAAAACAACACCATGGCAATTCTGCTGAAAACAGCGTTAGTCCGGATTCCATTCAAATCATGCAAATTAGAGTCCAAAACAAGGGCAGAACAATTTGGAAAAGTAGATACGAGGGAGACGTATCAACTCCCCCAAGCTTAAAGCCTTGCTTGTCCTCAAGCAATTCAGTTGACAAATTGAAAGAGACAGAAGAAAAACTTTACAAACTCTGTTTGATCTTGTTGTTGCAATTATGTCTAACTCATATCCAGAATTTCAGCAAGATTATAAGCTATCCACATAAGCTATGACATCTACGTCTCATGGTAAACTCATATCAATGGCATAATCAACTAGCGAGCAATAATAATGTGTCTGAAACGTCAACACTTCAATCAAAACAATCATGAAGCAGTATGAACAGATGGTATCTCGCTAGCTCTTTGTGAGACCGCAAAACATAAATGCAGAGCACCTTCCAAGACCAAGGGCTGACTGAACATTGTAATTCATGGCAAAGAAGATCCAGTCATAGTCATACTCAATATCAATTAAAATCAAATCATAAAAATGACAGTGGTGCTCTCTAATTGGTGCTTTTATAAGAAGAGGATGACTCAACAAAAACATAAATAGACAGGTGATAACCCACAAGTATAGGGGATCGCAACAGTTTTCGAGGGTAGAGTATTCAACCCAAATTTATTGATTCGACACAAGGGGAAGCCAAAGAATATTATCAAGTATTAGCAGTTGAGTTGTCAATTCAAACACACCTGAAAGACTTAGTATCTGCAGCAAAGTATCAGAAGCAAGGTAGTATGATAGCAACAGTAGCAACAGTAACCAGTAGCAATAGTGACAGCAGTAGTAGCAACAGAGTAACAGTAGCAGCAGTGACAGCAGTAGCGGCAAAGTAACGTAGCAAGGACCAGTAGGAAAAGACTCGTAGGTATTGGATCGGTGATGGATGATTATGCTGGATGTTATTCATCATGCAACAGTTATTACACGGAGAGATATGTAACTAGCTCCAGTTCGTCAATGTAATGTAGGCATGTATTCAGTATGTCGCCATACGTGCTTAGGGAAAAGAACTTGTATGACATCTATTGTCCATCCCTCCCGTGGCAGTGATACGTTATCTATAATTTTTTATGGTTTCACGCTGTTATCTTGTCTTCTTTAGTTGTTTTATGTAACTTTTATATCTTTTTTGGGACTAACTTATTAATTCAGTGCCAAGTGCCAGTTCCTGTTTTTTCGTGTTTTTGACTCTTTTCAGATCTGATTTTGGAACGGAGTCCAAACGGAAGAAAAACCCCGAAACGATTTTTTCCCGAACGGAAGAAGATAAGGGGGCCTTTGGGCCAGGCCAGGTGGGCTCCAAGGAGCCCACAAGCCCCCACTCCGCCACCAGGGGGAGGCGGCGGTGGGCAGGCTTGTGGACTCCCTCGCCGCCCCCTGTCCTAGGTCTTTAGCCTATAAATTCCCAAATATTCCGCAAAAAAATAGGGGGCCCTCGAAAATACTTTTCCGCCGCCGCAAACTTCCGTTTCCGTGAGACCACATCTGGAGACCCTTCCCGGCGCCCTGCCGGAGGGGACTTTGGAGTTGGAGGGCTTCTTCATCATCATCATCGCCCCTCCAATGACTCGTGAGTAGTCCACTTCAGACCTACGGGTTCGTAGTTAGTAGCTAGATGGCTTCTTCTCTCTCTTGGATCTTCAATACAAAGTTCTCCATGATCTTCATGGAGATCTATCTGATGTAATCTTCTTTGGCTGTGTGTTTGTCGAGATCCGATGAATCGTGGATTTGTGATCACATTATCTATGATATATATTTGAGTCTTTGCCGATTTCTTATATGCATGATTTGATATCCTTGTAAGTCTCTCCGGGTCTTGTGTTTTTTTAGGCCAACTAGATCTATGATTCTTGCAATGGGAGAAATGCTTGGTTTTGGGTTCTGCCATGTGTTGACCTTTCCCAGTGACAGTAGGGGCAGCAAGGCACACATCAAGTAGTTGCCATCAAGGGTGAAAACATGGGGTTTTTATCATTGGTTTGAGATTATCCCTCTATATCATGTCATCTTGCTTAAGGCGTTACTCTGTTCTTATGGACTTAATACACTACATGCATGCTGGATAGCGGTCCACGTGTGGAGTAATAGTAGTAGAGGCAGAAAGTATCGGTCTACTTGTTTTGGACGTGATGACTATAGATATAATCATTGCATAGATATCGTCACGACTTTGTGCGGTTCTATCAATTGCTCGATAGTAATTTGTTCACCCACCGTCTACCTGCTTTCATGAGAGAAGCCACTAGTAAACACTACGCCCCCTGGGTCTATTCATATCCATCGTTTACACCTCCACTTTTACTTTGCTTTGTTACTTTGTTGCTTTCAGTTCTCACTTGGCAAACAATCTATAAGGGATTGACAACCACTTCATAGCGTTGGGAGCAAGCTTTTGTGTTTGTGTAGGATCTTGAGATACTCCTCCACCGGATTGATACCTTGGTTCTCAAACTGAGGTAAATACTTACCGTCACTATGCTACATCACCCTTTCCGCTTCAAGGGAACACCGACGCAAGGCTCCAAGGCCACGGGGGAAATCCTTTGCATACTTCCCTAGGAAGTCCCTTAAGGCGTAGTCGCAGCTGAAGGATTCCTGGTGCCGTCGACACACCTATTTCTGGCGCCATTGGAAGGACTTTTGTGCATTAGCATAACTGACATCAGAAGCATTTCTGGCGCCGTTGCCGGGGAGGAGGATCGCTTGCCGAGGAGATCAAGACAAGTGTAATCTATCGTCAACACGCCCATTTCTGGCGCCGTTGCTGGGGAGGAGAATTCAAGATCTATCCAAGTAGGTCTCACAAACTCTTCTCTTGAATTTACTTTTGTTGCCAGTTGCCTCTCGTTTTCCTCTCCCCCACTTGACATTTGCCGTTTTCATTTGCCTTTCTCCTTCGCCGTTTTCTTTTGCCTTTGCCGTTTTCTTTGGATTTTTGCCTTTCCCTTTCGCCCTCCTGCTCTTAGGTTTGTTCATGAGAGACCTTTCCTCATGGCCCAACCAAACTATTTCAGGAAATTGGAGGAGATTGAAACTAATGTCAAAGGTTTCATGTCTTCACAGTTTGACCAAAATAGTTACTTCCGTAGGGAATTAAAAGAGCAAATTTACTTCTTGGTCTGTTTGAATAAAGAGGTTGATGATATGGCCAATGATTTCCTTGCACTTAATTCCCAGCTTGCTCACCTTGAAAAATTGGTGGGCCAAATTTCTGACAAGCAGGCTACCTTAGTCAATAAGATGGCAACTAAACCTGAAATTTGTGATGCAAATCACGAAGATCTTAAAGTGCTTGGTGTGTCTCCTCTTGAATCTTTGTTTTCGCGTGTCAAACCTACTTATGGAGGGGCTGGATATGAATCCACTTTGGTTGAAAAACGCCCCAATGACTCGGAGTCCACCTATCTTGATGATAAAGGTGTGGAGAGTGGAGTAGAAGAAGTCAAAATTTTGGGTAGTAATGGAACTCCCACTTTGGATTTCAAGGAATTCAATTATGATAATTGCACCTTGTTTTAATGCATTTCTTTGATGCAATCCATTGCAAACTCTCCACATGCTTATAGCCAAAGTAAAGCCTTTACCGCGCATATCGTAGATGCTATGATGAAATCTCTTCAAGAGAAGCTCCAACTAGAAGTCTCTATACCTAGAAAACTTCACGATGAGTGGGAACCTATTATCAAAATCAAGATTAAAAAACTATGAGTGCAATGCTTTGTGTGATTTGGGTTCTAGTGTTTCCGCGATTCCAAAGTCTTTATGTGATATTCTTGGTTTTCATGAGATTGATGAGTGTTCTCTTAATTTGCATCTTGCGGATTCTAGTGTCAAGAAACCCATGGGGAGGATCGATGATGTTCTTATTGTTGCACATAAGAACTATGTACCCGTGGATTTCATTGTACTTGACATAGATTGCAATCCTTCATGTCCCATTATTCTTGGTAGACCTTTCCTAAGGACTATTGGTGCTATCATCGATATGAAGGAAGGGAATATTAGATTTCAATTTCCTTTAAAGAAGGGCATGGAGCACTTTCCTAGAAAGAAAATAAGATTGCCTTATGAATCTATGATAAGGGCTACCTATGGTTTCAGCACCAAAGATGACTATACTTGATTTCATCACCTTTCGCCTAGCTAAGGGCGTTAAACAAAAGCGCTTGTTGGGAGGCAACCCAACGAATCTATCCTTTTTCTTTCTGTTTTGTGTTTTCCACACTTTCATAATTCTGTTATGATTGTGTTTTTGTGTTTCTTTTTTGCGTTTGTGCCAAGAAAAACCGTTATGATTAGTCTTGGGGATGATCGTTTGCTCATGCTGGAAAAGACACAAACTTTCTGCTCATGAAAAGAATTTTCATTTTTTTGTAAGAGATTTTGAGTTTATTCTTTTTTCTGCTGATTGCTACGCAAATTCTTCAGACTGTCGTAATTTTACAGAATGTTTGAAGTAACAGAGGTATACGAAATATACAGATTGCTACAAACTGGTCTGCTGTTAACAGATTCTATTTTTTGTTGTGTTTGTTCCTTATTTTGATGAAACTATGGATAGTATCGGGGGTATTAGCCATGGAAGATTGAAAGTACAGTAACCCAACATCAGCACAAGTAGAATTTAAGTTGCTACAGTACCTAAGGAAGTGGTGATTTGCTTTCTTGTACTAATGTTATCATGAGTTTCTGTTTAAGTTTCCTGTTGTGAAGTTTTGAAGTTTTGGGTGAAGTTCTTATGGACGAAGAGATAAAGAGTGGCAAGAGCTGAAGCTTGGGGATGCCCAAGGCACCCCAAGAGATTCAAGGATGCCGTAAAAGCCTAAGCTTGGGGATGCCCCGGGAAGGCATCCCCTCTCTCGTCTTCAATCCATCGGTAACGTTACTTGGGGCTATATTTTTATTCACCACATGTTATGTGTTTTTACTTGGAGCATCTTGTATCGTAGGACTGTTTTATTTTTGTTGTGTCACAATCATCCTTGCTACACACCTAGAGAGAGAGACATGCACACACCGTGATTTTGTCGAGCTTCACTTATATCCTTTGGTAGACAATTCAGCTCACATGTGCTTCACTTATATCTTTTGAGCTAGATACTTTTGCTCCATGTGCTTCACTTATATCTTTTAGAGCACAGCGGTGCGTGGCTTGGTAGTTTATCTACGCTTTGAAAGTAGTCTCAAAAGGGGTAGTTATCCAAAGGATACCAAAACTTCCACCTTCATGTAAATTGAATAGTTAGCGAAGTTTGATTCATCTCAATTAGTTTTGAGTTGTGGTTATGGTAATATTGAAGTCATGCTAGTAAGGTGTTGTGGATCTAGAAATACTTGTGTTGAAGTTAGTGATTCCCGTAGCATGCACATATGGTGAACTGCTATGTGATGAAATCTGAGCATGATTAGTATATTGATTGTCATCCTTTGCGTGGCGGTCGGGATCGCGTGATGGTTTATACCTACCAACCCTTCCCCTAGGAGTATGCGTTGAATGCTTTGTTTCGATTACTAATAAAACTTTTGCAACAAGTATATGAGTTCTTCATGACTAATGTTGAGTCCATGGTTTAGATGCACTTTCACCTTCCATCATCACTATCTTTTTAGTGTCGTGCAACTTTCGCCGGTGCACAAAACCCACCATTAGCCTCCCTCCAAACAGCCACCATACCTACCTACTATGGCTTTTTCGAAGTCATTCTGAGATATATTGCCATGAAACTACCACCATGACATGTGCCACCACGTCTACATTGCCATTGCATGATCGTAAGATAGCTAGCATGATGTTTCCATTGATGTCTATGCCATGCTAGATCATTGCCATGGTACACTACCGAAGGCATTCCACATAGAGTCATAGTTTCTCTAAGTTTTGAGTTGGAAGTGTGATGATCATCATTAATGGCGCATTGTCCCATGTGAGGAAATAAAAGAGGCCAAAGAAGCCCACCAAAATAAAAAAAGAGGCCAAAGAGCCCACCAAATAAATAAAAAACAAATGAGAGAAAAAGAGAGAAGGGACAATGCTACCACTTTTTCCACACTTGTGCATATTAAGCACCATGATCTTCATGATTGAGAGTCTCTCGTTTTGTCACCACCATATAGCTAGTGGGAAATTTTCATTATATGACATGGCTTGTATATTCCAATGATAGGCTTCCTCAAAATTGCCTTAGGTCTTCGTGAGCAAGCAAGTTGGATGCACACCCACTAGTTTTCTTTAAGAGCTTTCACATACTCGTAGCTCTAGTGCATCATTTGTATGGAAATCCCTACTCATTCACATTGATATCTATTGATGAGCATCTCCACAGCTCATTTATATGCCTACTTAATGTGACTATCTTCTCCTTTTTTGTCTCGCAACCTCGACCACATTCCACACCATCTATAGTGCTATAACCATGGCAGACGCTCATGTATTGCGTGAGAGTTGAAACGGTTTGAGAAAGTAAAGGTGTGAAACAATTACTTGGCCAATACCGGGGTTGTGGATGATTTAAATTCGTTGTGCAATGATGATAGAGCATAGCCAGACTATATGCTCTTGTAGGGATAACTTTCTTTTGGCGTTGTTATTTTGAAAGATCATGATTACCTTGCTAGTTTGCTTGAATTATTATTGTTTCCACGTCAATAGCAAACTATTGTTTTGAATCTAATGGATCTGAACATTCACGTCACATAAGAGGAATTACAAAGGACACCTATGCTAGGCAGCATGAAAGCATCAAAAATTCATTCTTCATCACTTCCCTACTCGAGGACGAGCACGAGTTAGCTTGGGGATGCTTGATACGTCTCAAATGTATCTATAATTTTTGATGGTTTCACGCTATTATCTTGTCTTCTTTGGTCGTTTTATGTACCTTTTATATCTTCTTTGGGACTAACTTATTAATTCAGTGCCAAGTGCGAGTTCCTGTTTTTTCCGTGTTTTTGACTCTTTTCCGGTCTAATTTTGGAACGGATTCCAAACGGAAGAAAAACCCCAAAATGATTTTTTCCCGAATGGAAGAAGATCAGGGGGGCCTTTGGGCCAGGCCAGGTGGGCTCCAGGGAGCCCACAAGCCCCCACTCCGCCACCAGAGGGAGGCGGCGGTGGGCAGGCTTGTGGCCTCCCTAGCCGCCCCCTGACCTAGGTCTTTTTCCTATAAATTCCCAAATATTCCGCAAAAAATCAGGGGAGCCTCGAAAATACTTTTTCGCCGCCACAAGCTTCCGTTTCCGCGAGATCTCATCTGGAGACCCTTCCCGGCGCCCTGCCGGAGGGAACTTTCGAGTTGGAGGGCTTCTTCATCATCATCATCACCCCTCCAATGACTCGTGAGTAGTTCACACCATACCTACGGGTCCGTAGTTAGTAGCTAGATGGCTTCTTCTCTCTCTTGGATCTTCAATACAAAGTTCTCCATGATCTTCATGGAGATCTATCCGATGTAATCTTCTTTTGTGGTGGTTTTTCGAGATCCGATGAATTGTGGATTTGTGATCAGATTAACTATGATATATATTTGAGTCTGTGCTGATTTCTTATATGCATGATTTGATATCCTTGTAAGTCTCTTCGAGTCTTGGGTATTGTTAGGCCAACTAGATCTATGATTCTTGCAATGGGAGAAGTGCTTGGTTTTGGGTTCTGCCATGTGGTGACCTTTCCCAGTTCAGTAGGGGCAGCAAGGCACACATCAAGTAGTTGCCATCAAGGGTAAAAAGATGGGGTTTTTATCATTGGTTTGAGATTATCCCTCTACATCATGTCATCTTGCTTAAGGCGTTACTCTGTTCTTATGGACTTAATACACTAGATGCATGCTGGATAGCGGTCGACGTGTGGAGTAATACTAGTAGATGCAGAAAGTATCGGTCTACTTGTTTTGGACGTGATGCCTATAGATATAATCATTGCATAGATATCGTCACGACTTTGTGTGGTTCTATCACTTGCTCGACAGTAATTTGTTCACCCACCGTCTACCTGCTTTAATGAGAGAAGCCACTGGTAAACACTACGGACCCCGGGTCTATTGACATCTATCATTTACACCTCCGCTTTTACTTTGCTTTGTTACTTTGTTGCTTTCAGTTCTCACTTGGCAAACAATCTGTAAGGCATTGACAACCCCTTCATAGCTTTGGGAGCAAGCTTTTGTGTTTGTGCAGGATCTTGAGATACTCCTCCACCGGATTGATACCTTGGTTCTCAAACTGAGGGAAATACTTACCGTCACTGTGCTACATCACCCTTTCCACTTCAAGGGAACTCCAACGCAAGGCTCCAAGGCCATGGGGGAAATCCTTTGCATACTTGCCTAGGAAGTCCCTTAAGGCGTAGCCGCAGCTGAAGTATTCCTGGTGCCGTCGACACACCTGTTTCTGGCACCATTGGGAGGACTTTTGCGCATTAGCATAGCTGACATCAGGCAGCAGGGTCCTAATGGAAACTACTGGATATTAAGGTTCTCCTTTTAATAAAGAACCGGACAACGCGTTAACACTTAGTGAATACATGAACTCCTCATACTATGGTCATCTCCGGGAGTGGTTCCGGCTATTGTCACTCCGGGGTTGCCGGGTCATAACACATAGTAGGTGACTACAACTTGCAAGATAGGATCAAGAACACACATATATTGACGAGAACATAATAGATTCATATCTGAAATCATGGCACTCGGGCCCTAGTGACAAGCATTAAGCATGGCAAAGTAGTAGCAACATCAATCTCAGAACATAGTGGATACTACGGATCAATCCCCGTCAAAACTAACTCGATTACATGATAGATCTCATCCAACCCATCACCATCCAGCAAGTCTACGATGAGATTACTCATGAACGGTGAAGAACATCATGGAATTGGCGATGAAGGAAGGTTGGTGATGACGATGGCGACGATCTCCCCTCTCCGGAGCCCACAACGGACTCCAGATCTGCCCTCCAGAGGAAGAACAGGAGGTAGCGGCGCCTCCGTATCGTAAAACGCGATGAACTCTTCTCCTTGATTTTTTACCGGACGAAAGGGACTAAATAGAGCTGGTGTTGGAGGCGGTGGAGCAACGTGGGCCCCACAAGCCTGCCAGGCGCGGCCAAGGGGGCCCGCGCCTGGTGGGCTTGTGGGCTCTCAGCTCCACCCCTCTAGTTGATTCTTGCGCCAGTATTTTTTATATATTCCACAAAAAATCCTCATAAATTTCTAGGTCATTCCGAGAACTTCTATTTCTGCGCAAAAACAACACCATGGCAATTTTGCTAAAAACAGCGTCAGTCCAGGTTAGTTCCATTCAAATCATGCAAATTAGAGTCCAAAACAAGGGCAAAAGAGTTCGGAAAAGTAGATACAATGGAGACGTATCAACTCCCCCAAGCTTAAAGCCTTGCTTGTCCTCAAGCAAATCAGTTGACAAACTGAAAGAGACAAAAGAAAAACTTTTACGAACTCTGTTTGATCTTGTTGTTGCAACTATGTCTAACTCATATTCAGATTTTCAGCAAGATCACAAGCTAACCACATAAGCAAATGGCATCTAGGTCTCACGGTAAACTCATATCAATGGCATAATCAACTAGCGAGCAATAATAATAAGTCTCAAACGTCAACACTTCAATCAAAACAATCATGCAGCAGTACGAACAGATGGTATCTCGCTAGCTCTTTCTGAGACCGCAAAACATAAATGCAGAGCACCTTCAAAGACCAAGGGCTGACTAAACATTGTAATTCATGGCAAAGAAGATCCAGTCACAGTCATACTCAATATTAGTCAAAAGCAAAGCATAAAAATGACAGAGGTGCTCACTAATTGGTGCTTTTATAAGAAGAGGATGGCTCAACAGGAACATAAATAGATAGGCCCTTCGCAGAGGGAAGCATTGATTTGCACAGGTGCCAGAGCTCAAGCTTTGAAAACAGAGATAATAATTTTGGGTGGCATGCTTTCATTGTCAACGCAATGACCAAGAGTTTTCACCATCTTCCATGCTACACATACTATAGGCGGTTCCCAAACAGAAAAGTACAGTTTTGACTCCCCCACCACCGATGAATCACACTCCACGACTAGCCGAATACTCGGGTGCCGTCCATACCAACAACAATCCAGGGGCAGTTTTGTTTGCAATTATCTTTTTGTTTTGAGCATGGAACTGGGCATTCCAATTACCGGCCCCTTTCTCGTGAGTGTAGTGAATAAACACATATCGAGGATAACACACCTAGCATGGAAGATACTGATCGCCCCTTGTCACCACATGAGCGGTTCGGGCATGCAAAACAGATTATTTCTTGAAGGTTTACAGAGTGGCACATGCAAATTTACTTGGAACGGGAGGTAGATACCGCATATAGGTATGTATGGTGGACTCATATGGAACAACTTTCGGTTTATGGAAGTGGATGCACAAGGAGTATTCCCGCATAGTACAAGTGAAGGTTAGCAAAAGCTTGGGAAGCGACCAACTAGAGAGCGACAACAGTCGTAAAACTGCATTGAGATTAACCAACATTGAGTGCAAGCATGAGTAGGACATAAATCACCATAAACATGAATATCATAGAGGCTATGTTGATTTTTTTCAACTACATGTGTAAACATGCGCCAAGTCAAGCCACTTGAATCATTCAAAGGAGGATACCATCTGATGTCAGTTGTGCTTCCCCTTGCACGGCGCCAAGAATAGTCGTGTCGACGGCACCAGGAATCCTTCAACTGTGGCTACGCCTTAAGGGACTTCCTAGGCAAGTATGCAAAGGATTTCCCCCGTGGCCTTGGAGCCTTGCGTTGGTGTTCCCTCGAAACGGAAAGGGTGATGTAGCATAGAGACGGTAAGTATTTCCCTCAGTTTGAGAACCAAGGTATCAATCCGGTGGAGGAGTATCACAACATCCTGCACAAACACAAAAGCTTGCTCCCAACACTATGAAGGGGTTGTCAATCCCTTATAGATTGTTTGCCAAGTGAGAACTGAAAGCAACAAAGTAACAAAGCAAAGTAAAAGCGGAGGTGTAAACGATGGATGTGAATAGACCCGGGGGCCGTAGTGTTTACTAGTGGCTTCTCTCATGAAAGCAAGTAGACGGTGGGTGAACAAATTACAGTCGAGCAATTGATAGAACCGCGCAAAGTCGTGACGATATCTATGCAATGATTATATCTATAGGCATCACGTCCAAAACAAGTAGATCGATACTTTCTGCATCTACTACTATTACTCCACACCTCGACCGATATCCAGCATGCATCTGGTGTATTAAGTCCATAAGAACAGAGTAACGCCTTAAGCAAGATGACATGATGTAGAGGGATAATATCAAACCAATGATTAAAACCCCATCTGTTTACCCTTGATGGCAACTACTTGATGTGTGCCTTGCTGCCCCTACTGTCACTGGGAAAGGTCACCACATGGTAGAACCCAAAACCAAGCACTTCTCCCATTGCAAGAATCATAGATCTAGTTGGCCAAACAAAACCCAAGACTCGGGGAGACTTACAAGGATATCAAATCATGCATATAAGAAATCAACAAAGACTCAAATATATATCATAGATAATCCGATCACAAATCCAGAATTCATCGGATCTCAACAAACACACCGCCAAAGAAGATTACATCGGATAGATCTCCATGAAGATCATGGAGAACTTTGTATTGAAGATCCAAGAGAGAGAAAAAGCCATCTAGCTACTAACTACGGACCCGTAGGTCTGAAGTGAACTACTCACGAGTCATTGGAGGGGCGATGATGATGATGAAGAAGCCCTCCAAATCCAAAGTCCCCTTCGGCAGGGTGCCAGGAAGGGTCTCCAGATGAGATCTCGCAAAAACGGAACCTTGCGGCGGCGGAAAAGTATTTTCGATGGTCCCCTGATTTTTTGCTGAATATTTGGGAATATATAGGCCAAGGATCTAGGTCAGGGGGCGGCCAGGGAGGCCACAAGCCCTGCCACCGCCGCCTCCCTCTGGTGGCGGAGTGGGGGCTTGTGGGCTCCCTAGAGCCCACCTGGCTTGGCCCAAAGGCCCCGTGATCTTCTTCCGTTCGGCAAAAAATCATTTCGGGGTTTTTCTTCCGTTTGGACTCTGTTCCAAAATCAGATCTGAAAAGAGTCAAAAACACAGAAAAAACAGGAACTGGCACTTGGCACTGAATTAATAAGTTAGTCCCCAAAAAAATATAAAAGGTACATAAAACATCCAAAGAAGACAAGAAAACAACATGAAACCATAAAAAATTATAGATACGTTTGAGACGTATCAAGCATCCCCAAGCTTAACTCCTGCTCGTCCTCGAGTAGGGAAGTGATACAGAATGGATTTTTGATGCTTTCATGCTACCTAGCATAGGTGTCCTTTGTAATTCCTCTTATGTGATGTGAATGCTCAGATCCATTATATTCAAAACAATAGTTTGTTATTGCCGTAGAAACAATAATAATTCAATCAATCTAGCAAGGTAATCATGAACTTTCAAAATAACAAGGCCAAAAGAAAGTTATCCCTACAAAAGCATATAGTCTCCCTATGCTCTATCATCATTGCACAACGAATTTAAATCATGCACAACCCCTGTATTGGCCAAGTAATTGTTTCACACCTTTACTTTCTCCAACCTTTTCAACTCTCACGCAATACATGAGCGTGAGCCATGGTTATAGCACTATAGATGGTGTGGAATGTGGTCGAGGTTGCAAGACAAAAAGGAGAAGCTAGTCACATTAACTAGGCATATAAATGAGCTGTGGAGATGCTCATCAATAGATTTCAATGTGAATGAGTAGGGATTGCCATACAAATGATGCACTAGAGCTAAGAGTATGTGAAAGCTCTTAAAGAAAACTAGTGGGTGTGCATCCAACTTGCTTGCTCACGAAGACCTAAGGCAATTTTGAGGAAGCCTATCATTGGAATATACAAGCCAAGTCATATAACGAAAATTTCCCACTAGCTATATGGTGGTGACAAAACGAGAGACTCTCAATCATGAAGATCATGGTGCTTAATATGCACAAGTGTGGAAAAAGTGGTAGCATTGTCCCTTTTCTCTCTTTTTCTCTCATTTTTTTAATTTTTATTTTTTGGTGGGCTCTTTGGCCTATTTTTTTGGTGGGCTTCTTAGGACTCTTTTATTTCCTCACATGGGACAATGCTCCATTAATAATGATCATCACACTTTCAACTCAAAACTTAGAGCAACTATGACTCTATATGGAATGCCTTCGGTAGTGTACCGTGGCAATGATCTAGCATGGCATAGACATGAATGGAAACATCATGCAATGGCAATGTAGACGTGGTGGCACATGTCATGGTGGTAGTTGCATGGCAATATATCTCTGAATGACTTTGAAAAAGCCATAGTAGGTAGGTATGGTGGCTGTTTTGAGGGAGGCTAATGGTGGGTTTTGTGCACCGGTGAAAGTTGCACGACACTAAGAAGATAGTGATGGTGGAAGGTGAAAGTGCATCTAAACCATGGACTCAACATTAGTCATGAAGAACTCATATACTTGTTGCAAAAGTTTTATTAGTAATCAAAACAAAGCATTCAACGCATACTCCTATGGGAAGGTTTGGTAGGTATAAACCATCGCGCGATCCCGACCGCCACGGGAAGGATGACAATCAATATACTAATCATGCTCAGATTTCATCACATAGCGGTTCACCATACGTGCATGCTACGTGAATCACTAACTTCAACACAAGTATTTCTAGATACACAACACCTTACTAGCATGACTTCAATATTACCATAACCACAACTCAAAACTAATTAAGATGAATCAAACTTCTCGAACTATTCAATGCACAAGAAGGTGGATGTTTTTGTATCCCTTTGGATAACTACCCCTTTTGAGACTACTTTCAAAGCATAGATCAACTACCAAGACACACACCACTGCGCTCTAAAAGAAATAAGTGAAGCACATAGAGCAAAAGTATCTAGCTCAAAAGATATAAGTGAAGCACATGTGAGCTGAATTGTCTACCAAAAGATATAAGTGAAGCTCGACAAAATCACGGTGAGTGCATGTCTCTCACTCTAGGTATGCAGCAAGGATGAATTTGACACAACAAAAATAAAAGACTCCTATGATACAAGACGCTCCAAGCAAAAACACATAACATGTGGTGAATAAAAATATAGCCCCAAGTAACGTTACCGATGGATTGAAGATGAGAGAGGGGATGCCTTCCCGGGGCATCCCCAAGCTTAGGCTTTTACGGCATCCTTGAATCTCTTGGGGTGCCTTGGGCATCCCCAAGCTTGATCTCTTGCCACTCTTTATCTCTTTGTCCATAAGAACTTCACCCAAAACTTGAAAACTTCACAACACGAAACTTAAACAGAAACTCTTGATAACATTAGTACAAGAAAGCAAACAACCACTTCCTTAGGTAATGTAGCAAACTTAAATTCTACTTGTGCTGATGTTGGGTTACTTTATTTTCAATCTTCCATGGCTAATACCACCCGATACTATCCATAGTTTTATCAAAATAAGCAACCAACACAACAAAAACAGAATCTGTTAACAGCAGACCAGTCTGTAGAAATTTGCATATTTCGTATACCTCTAGTACTTCAAAAATTCTTCACAATTACGACAGTCTGAAGAATTTGCGTAGAAATCAGCAGCAAAAAGAATCAACTCAAAAGCTCTTACAGAAAAAAGAAAATTCTTTTCGTGAGCAGAAAGTTTCTGTCTTTTCCAGCATGACCAAACGATCATCCCCAAGACTAATCATAATGGTTTTGTTTGGCACAAACGCAAAAAGAAACACAAAAACACAATCATAACAAAATTATGAAAGTGTGGAAAACACAAAACAGAAACAAAAAGGATAGATTCGTTGGGTTGCCTCCCAACAAGCGCTGTTGTTTAACGCCCTTAGCTAGGCATTGATAAATCAATGATGCTCACACAAAAGAAAAGAATTGAAGCACAACGAGAGCATCATAAAGCATGTGAAAATCACATCTAAGTCTAACGTACTTCCTATGCATAGGCATTTTATAGGAAAACAGATTGTCAAGACAAC
Organism: Hordeum vulgare subsp. vulgare; assembly: GCF_904849725.1. NCBI lineage: Eukaryota > Viridiplantae > Streptophyta > Magnoliopsida > Poales > Poaceae > Hordeum > Hordeum vulgare. The sequence goes on along the minus strand of NC_058519.1, from coordinate 143,295,948 downwards.
CAATAGTTGCCATATGCAAGGAATAAGAAAGAGACAATAGCAATCTCCACATAACGAGAGGTAATTTGGTAACATAAAAGTTTCTACCAAATATATTTTCCTCTCTCATAGCAATTACATGTGGGAATGTGGGATCATATTCAAATTCAACAATATAGCTATCCCATAGGATATTCTTTTCATGATCCACATGCATGCAAAGTTGACGCTCTTCAAAAATAGTGAGATTATCATCAACTAAAGTCATGACGTCTCCAAACCCACTTTCAATATTATTGCAAATATCATATTCATCATGAGGTTTGAACAAATTTTCAAGATCATAAGAAAGATCATCACCCCAATCATGATTATTGCAACAAATAGTGGTCATAGCAAAACTAGCATCCCCAAGCTTAGGGTTTTGCATATTTTTAGCATGACTGTCACTAACAGAATTTATAGTGAAACCATTGCAATCATGCTTTTCATCCAAGGAACCCTCGTGAATCACTTCATAATTTTCTTCCACACAATTTTCAGATTCACGCCTCTCAAGCAAAACTCCATGAAGATAATCAAGTGTCCTCAACTCACTAGCAATTCGTTCCACAAGAGTGGGTCTCTTAAAGAGATTAACAAACGAAGATGCAAGCATATTGAAGGCACAAGGCACACAAGCGAACAGAAAGCAAGCGAGAGAAAAAGGGCAAACGAAAAAGGCAAAAGGCAAAAGAAAACGGCAAATGAAAATGGCAAATGTGAAGTGGGGGGAGAGGAAAACGAGAGGCAACTGGCAACAAAAGTAAATGCAAGAGAAGAGTTTGTGAGACCTAGTTGGATAGATCTTGATCTCTCCTCCCCGGCAACGGCGCCACAAATGCTTCAGATGTCAGTTGTGCTTCCCCTTGCAATGGCGCCAAGAATAGTCGTGTCGACGGCACCAGGAATCCTTCAGCTGCGGCTACGCCTTAAGGGACTTCCTAGGCAAGTATGCAAAGGATTTCCCCCGTGGCCTTGGAGCCTTGCGTTGGTGTTCCTTCGAAGCGGAAAGGGTGATGTAGCACAGGGACAGTAAGTATTTCCCTTTGTTTGAGAACCAAGGTATCAATCCGGTGGAGGAGTATCACAAGATCTTGCACAAACACAAAAGCTTGCTCCCAGCGGAATGAAGGGGTTGTCAATCCCTTATAGATTGTTTGCCAAGTGAGAACTGAAAGCAACAAAGTAACAAAGCAAAGTAAAAGTGGAGGTGTAAACAATGGATGTGAATAGACCCGGGGGCCGTAGTGTTTACTAGTGGCTTCTCTCATGAAAGCAAGTAGACGATGGGTGAACAAATTACTGTCGAGCAATTGATAGAACCGCGCAAAGTCGTGACGATATCTATGCAATAAGTATATCTATAGGCATCACGTCCAAAACAAGTAGATCGATACTTTCTGCATCTACTACTATTACTCCACACGTCGACCGCTATCCAGCATGCATCTAGTGTATTAAGTCCATAAGAACAGAGTAACGCCTTAAGCAAGATGACATGATGTAGATGGATAATCTCAAACCAATGATAAAAAACCCCATCTTTTTAGCCTTGATGGCAACTACTTGATGTGTGGCTTGCTGCCCCTACTGTCACTGGGAAAGGTCACCACATGGTAGAACCCAAAACCAAGCACTTCTCCCATTGCAAGAATCATAGATCTAGTTGGCCAAACAAAACCCAAGACTCGGGGAGACTTAGAAGGATATCAAATCATGCATATAAGAAATCAGCAAACACTCAAATATATATCATAGATAATCTGATCACAAATCCACAATTCATCAGATCTCGACAAACACACCGCCAAAGAATATTACATCGGATAGATCTCCATGAAGATCATGGAGAACTTTGTATTGAAGATCCAAGAGAGAGAAGAAGCCATCTAGCTACTAACTACGGACCCGTAGGTCTGAAGTGAACTACTCACGAGTCATTGGAGGGGCGATGATGATGATGAATAAGCCCTCCAACTCCAAAGTCCCCTCCGGCAGGGTGCTGGGAAGGGTCTCCAGATGAGATCTCCCGGAAACGGAAGCTTGCGGTGGCGGAAAAGTATTTTCGAGGCTCCCCTGATTTTTGCTGAATAGTTGGGAATATATAGGCCAAGGATCTAGGTCAGGGGGCGGCCAGGGAGGCCACAAGACCTGCCACCACCGCCTCCCCCCTGGTTGCGGAGTGGGGGCTTGTGGGCTCCCTGGAGCCCACCTGGCTTGGCCCGAAGGCCCCCTGATCTTCTTCCTTTCAGGAAAAAATCATTTCGGGGTTTTCTTCCGTTTGGACTCCGTTCCAAAATAAGATCTGAAAAGAGTCAAAAACACAGAAAAAATAGGAACTGGCACTTGGCACTGAATTAATAAGTTAGTCCCAAAGAAGATATAAAAGGTACATAAAACATCCAAAGAAGACAAGATAATAGTGTGAAACCATCAAAAATTATAGATACGTTTGAGACGTATCACCATCCTATCATACTACATCATAATCATCTCGAGATTCATGTTGGCATCCAAGACAAACCATTATAAGCTCCTAGCTAATTAAACATGGCATCAGAAACTATGGTCTCTAAGTTGTCATTGCAAACATGTTTCTCTCACAACAAAGCTGAATCAGGAACGATGGGCTAGTCATATTTACAAAAACAAAATAATCGAGTTCATACCAGCTTTTCTAGGCTCAGTCACTTCATCATATATCGTCATTATTGCCTTTCACTTGCACGACCGAATGATGTGTACAATAATAAGAGTGCTCATGCATTGGACTAAGCTCGAATCTGCAAGCAAACACAAAGGAGAAGACAAAGTAATATGGCTCTTTGACAGATAAACAGATATGCATGCGAGAGCCACTAAACATTGTAACCATGGTCTTCTACCTTGACCAAAAGAAAAGAAAACTATTTACACGGGAAAGCTCCCAACAAGCAAAAGAAGAACGAGAAATCTTTTTGGGTTTTCTCAAACTAGACAAACACACGAGAAGAAAGCGACAAAAAGAAATAAACTAGCATGGATGATACAGTGGCAAAGTATGAACACCGACTATCAAAGTGAAAGTGTAAGCATGAATGTAAAGTCCGTGAGAAACACGTATTCCCCCAAACTTAGCCTTTTGTCCTAAGTTGGTCTACTCCCATGGATGGTCCGGGCGATACCCAAAATCATAATGGGGGTTGTACGGGAGCGCTGCAGCCACCGCCTGAATAGCTGCCTCACGGAGGCGAGCAGCCTTTGCCTCCCTCTCATACTCCTCTGCCTCTCCTCTGGTTATGTAATATCTCCCTTTTACCTGAAAGTCAAAGAAAGCAGGAGCGGGAAGGGTAATATGGAAAACACGCTGTCGGTTAAATATTATCAAGTATAGGAGGGATTCAGTATCCCTCTCAAGGAACTGATAGTGTGTCATAGCGGCGTGATCAAGGAAAGTTGTATGGAGCGGGGGATCTCCTTCGCGGATAGGTACTCCAAGAAAATTTGCTATGCGAGAAAAGTTCTCAGAATCGCGATTCTCAATCGGATCGGAGCTCCACTGCTAGGATCGTGAATCGTAGAATCTTAACTATGGGGATCGTAGAAACTTAGATTCTATGAGCAAAATCGTAGAATCGGAGGGGCTATTTTGGATCGTAAGATCTTAAGATTCTAAGACTTGAGTCACGATTTTGACAACTTTGTATGCGAGTGGCATAGATCCCACCAAAGAAATCCCCTTCATTAGCATTATTATGCAGCCTCCTTGCTATTATAGCTCCCATGTTGAAACTTCAATCACCCGTTACTGCTCTCTTAAGAATACTAAGGTCAGGTGCGCAGAGGTGACAATGCTCAATCTTGCCATTAATGCATCTACCTATGAAGAGGGCAAAGGAATGCAAGGCAGGAAAGTGAATGCTCCCCATGGTAGACTGCGTAATATCTCTAGTTTCTCAAACAGTTATACTAGAGAAAAACAATCTCTAACCGAAGATTTAGGAGGATCATTGAGACTACCCCAAACAGGTATCTTGCAAATTCTATTGAAATCCTCTAAATCCATGGTATACGATTTGTCATAGAGATCAAACAGTATGGATGTGTCACGGCCAGCTGAAAATTTGAATCCACGAACAAAAGAGGCAGTGAGATTAGTATACTGTTTACATTTATCGGAGATGAATTCTTCGAGTCCGACGTTGTGAACAAGTGTATCAAACTCGTCTTTGAAACCTGCCTCAATCATGAATTCATCAGAAGGCCATTCACATGGTTGCACCTATGCGTTCCTCGGTTGGTAAGGATCGGGTTCCCGAATCGCGAGACGGGGACCCCTCTTGCTTGAGGAACCACCATGATAGTTTCTCCTAGACATCTTTGCTACTACAACAAAAGATCTTCCAATGGCACCAGAAATAGGCAAGTTGTCGGGAAGTTATCTTGACGTGCTCCTCCTGGCAACGGCGCCAGAAATAGGAGTGTTGCTTGATACTCCTCAGCAACGTCACCAGGAATCCTTCAGCTGCGGCTACGCCTTAAGGGACTTCCTAGGAAAGTATGCAAAGTATTTCCCCCGTGGCCTTGGAGCCTTGCATTGGTGTTCCCTCGAAGCGGAAAGGGTGATGTAGCGTAGCGGTGGTAAGTACTTCCCTCAGTTTCTGAACCAAGGTATCAATCCAGTGGAGGAGTATTTAAAGATCCTGCACAATGACAAAAACTTGGTCCCAACGCTATGAAGGGGTTGTCAATCCCTTATAGATTGTTTGCCAAGTGAGAACTAAAAGCAACAAAGTAGCAAAGCAAAGTAAAAGCGGAGGTGTAAACGATGGATGTGAATAGACCCGGGGGCCGTAGTGTTTACTAGTGGCTTCTCTCATGAAATCAAATAGACGATGGGTGAACAAACTACCGTCGAGCAATTGATAGAACTGTGCAAAGTCGTGATGATATCTATGCAATGATTGTTTCTATAGGCATCACGTCCAAAACAAGTAGACCGATACTTTCTGCATCTACTACTATTACTCCACACGTCGACCGCTATCCAGCATGCATCTAGTGTATTAAGTCCATAAGAACATAGTAACGCCTTAAGCAAGATGACATGATGTAGAGGGATAATCTCAAACCCATGATAAAACCCCCATATTTTTACCCTTGATGGCAACTACTTGATGTGTGCCTTGCTGCCCCTACTGTGACTGGGAAAGGTCACCACATGGCAGAACCCAAAACCAAGCACTTCTCCCATTGCAAGAATCATAGATCTAGTTGGCCAAACAAAACCCAAGACTCGGAGAGACTTACAAGGGTATCAAATCATGCATATAAGAAATCGGCAAATACTCAAATATATATCATAGATAATCTGATCACAAATCCACAATTCATCGGATCTCGACAAACACACCGCCAAAGAAGATTACATCGGATAGATCTCCATGAAGATCATGGAGAACTTTGTATTGAAGATCCAAGAGAGAGAAGAAGCCATCTAGCTACTAACTACGGACCCGTAGGTCTGAAGTGAACTAATCATGAGTCATTGGAGGGGCGATGATGATGATGAAGAAGCCCTCCCACTCCAAAGTCCCCGCCGGCAAGGTGCCCGGAAAGGTCTTCAGATGAGATCTCGTGGAAACGGAAGCTTGCGGCGGCGGAAAGGTATTTTTGAGGCTCCCCTGATTTTTTGCGGAATATTTGGGAATTTATAGTCCAAAGACCTAGGTCAGGGGGCGGCCAGGGAGGCCACAAGCCTGCCCACCACCGCCTCCCCCCTGATGACGGAGTGGGGGCTTGTGGGCTCCCTGGAGCCCACCTGGCTTGGCCCAAAAGCCCCGTGGTCTTCTTCCGTTCGGGAAAAAATCATTTTGGGGTTTTTCTTCCATTTGGACTCCGTTCCAAAATCAGATCTGAAAAGAGTCATAAACATGGAAAAAACAGGAACTGGCACTTGGCACTGAATTAATAAGTTAGTCCCAAAAAAGATATAAAAGGTACATAAAACAACCAAATAAGACAAGATAACAGCGTGAAACCATCAAAAATTATAGATACGTTTGAGACGTATCAATCTTCCTTTCTGAAATTTTCGGTGACTCAAAGGAAAAGTGAACAAGGCTCAACTAAACTCATAGCAACTACTCCTACAAGTGCCTAAAGGCCATATCACGCATCAAAACTACTTCGGACCAGCTAAAATTAGCATGCAAAGCTGAAGAACGGGGTCACCAAGGCAGCAAAAATACGCAACGAATAAGGCACTAGAGCAAAAACTAATTGGACCAATGGAGGAGTCACATACCAAGGAGCAATTTCCTCAAAACAGTTTGGTGAATGGGGCTTTGCACAAGGAGATTGAAAATCGCATCTAGAAGAGCAAGAACACGGGTTTGAGCTCTGAAACGATTTTTCTGGAGGTAGGAGAAGCAGATGGGAGCTAGAATAAGTGGAGGGGGACACATGGGCCCCACAATCCTGGTATGTGCGGATAGGGGGGTGCCCGCGCCTCCAGGGCTTGTGGCCCACTGGTGCATCCCCCTGACTAGCTCTCCGTCTCAGAATTTTTCAAAAATTCGAGAAAAAATCATACTTGATTTTCAGGACATTCGAAGAACTTTTATTTTCGAGACACTTTTCTATGGGACCCAAAAAGCAGAAAACGGGGAAAACTAAAGCTAAATCTATCATTTTTCTTCTAAGCAACCGAAGGTGAAAGCTTGGAACAGAGGTTTGTGACTCCTCGATTCATCCATCCCATGGTCATCGAAAGAAATCCATCAATGAGGTTGATCAAGTCTCCTTGACAAACTTTTTCAAATCGCATAAAAAAGAACGGAGAATTTTTGAATAGTCACAAGGTTACCTCAATGGGGATGTGCATATCCCCAACAAGCAAATCATTCTTCATCTTAACAGTAGGTATAGGGCATTCAAAGCTCCCTATAAGAATCGATGAAGTTTTTTCAATAGCATTGATGCAATGTACTCGATATTGTTTCTTTGGAAAGTGCTCCGTATGCTCATTACCATTGACATGGAAAGTGACATTGCCTTTGTTGCAATCTATAACAGCCCATGCAGTGTTTAAAAAGGGTCTTCCAAGGATGACCGCCATGGCATCATCCTCGGGAATATCCAGAATAACAAAGTCTGTTAAGATAGTGACGTTAGCAACCACAACAGGCACATCCTCGCAAATGCCGATAGGGAAAGCAGTTGATTTGTCAGCCATTTGCAGAGAGATTTCAGTGGGTGTCAACTTGTCCAATTCAAGTCTATGATAAAGAGAGAGAGGCATAACACTAACACCGGCTCCAAGGTCGCATAAAGAAGTTCTAACGTAGTTGCCTTTATTGGAGCAAGGTATAGTGGGCACTCCTGGATCAACCTAGTTTCTTAGGAGTTCCACCCTTGAAGGTGTAATTAGCAAGCATGGTGGAAATCTCAACCTCAGGTATCATCCTCTTATTGGTCACAATATCTTTCAGGTACTTGGCATACGGAGACATTTTGAGCATATATGTCAAACGCATTTGCAGAAAGACAGGTCTAATCATTTCAACAAATTGCTCAAAATCCTCATAATCCTTTTTCTTGGATGGGTTGGGAGAAAAGGGCATGGGTTTCTGAACCCATGGTTCCCTTTCTTTACCATGCTTCCTAGCAGCGAAGTCGTTCTTATCGTATCTCTCATTCTTAGGCTGTGGGTTATCAAGATCAACACTAGGTTCAATCTCCACATCCTTATCATTGCTAGGTTGAGCATCTTCATGAGCATCACTATGGATATTATCATTAGGCTCATGTTCATCACCAGATTGTGTTTCAGCATCAGAAACAGAGACATCTTTTAGACTCTCAGGTGTAATAGCAGTAGGGTTGCTAGCATGCAAGTTCCTATCATCTTTATTTTTCTTTCTAGGATGACTAGGTTCATCAGTGCAAACTCCTTGAGAATCTTTTTCAATTCTCTTAGGATGACCCTCAGGATACAAAGGTTCATGGGTCATTCTACCCTCAGAATTGTCATTCAACTCATTGAGCAAGTCATTTTGAGCCTTAAGTACTTGTTCTACTTGAGTAGTAACCATAGAGGCATGTTAACTCAAGATCATGGACACTTCTATCCACACAAGCACTTAAATGACTAAGCATACGAGCATTCTGTTCCAATTGTGTGCTAACATAATCATTGAAGCTCTGTTGTTTGGCAACAAAGTTATCAAATTCATCCAGGCATAAGCTAGCGGGTTTATCAAAAGAAATATCACTCTCATTGAATCTACGAAGAGAATTTACCTCTACTACCTGTATCGGGTTATCAAGACCATGGATCTCTTCGATAGGTGGTAGATTTTTGACATTTTCAGATTTAATGCCTTTCTCTTTCATAGATTTCTTAGGTTCTTGCATATCTTCAGGACTGAGGAATAGGATACCTCTTTTCTTTGGAGTTATCTTCGGAGGAGGTTCGGTAATAGTCCAAGCATTCTCATTACACAAATATTATTCAATAGGATCTCAGGTTGTTCTACGGTTCGTTCCCTAAAAACACAACAGACACAACTATCTAGGTGGTCCTTAGAAGCATCAGTTAGTCCATTATAGAAGATATCAAGTATTTCATTCTTCTCAAGAGGGTGATCAGGCAAAGCATTCAGTAGCTGGACAAGCCTCCCCCAAGCTTGTGGGAGACTCTCTTCTTCAACTTGCGCAAAGTTGTATATTTCCTGCAAGGCAGCTTACTTCTTTTGGGCAGGGAAATATTTTTCAGAGAAGTAGTAGATCATATCCTGGGGACTACGCACACAACCAGGAGCAAGAGAAGTGAACCAAGTCTTAGCATCATCCTTTAGCGAGAAAGGAAACAGCTTAAGGATACAGTAGTGGCGAATCTTTTCCTCACTCGTTAATAGGGTGGCTATATCATGCAGTTTGGTAAGATGAGATACAACCGTTTTAGACTCATAACCATGAAAAGGATCAGATTCGACCAGAGTGATTAACTCAGGGTCGACAGTGAATTCATAATCCTTATCGGTCAAAAAGATAGGCGAGGTAGCAAACTTCGGGTCGTATTTCATCCTAGCGTTCAAAGATTTTTCTTTCCACTTACGCAATAATTTCTCAACATCATAGCTATCCTTACAAGCAAGAAAGTCCTCAGCTATCTATCCCTCCATAACATAACCCTCAGGCATATCAGGCAATTCATATCTATTAGAGCTAGTTCTAACAGGTGAAATAGCAGGTTCTACTTCAATAATCTCAGTAGTTTCAGAAGTATCATCACATCTAGCAGCAACTCTAGCAATTTGTGCATCAAGGAATGCACCTAGTGGCAAAGCAGTATCAAGCATAGCATCATCACAAGCATCATGGACAGCAGAAGTAGCATCATCAAGCACAGGCGACACATCAAAATTTCTAGCACGAGGTGGTGTCGCAAACTTACTCATAACTGAAGGTGAATCAAGTGCAGAGCTAGATGGCAGTTCCTTACATGTCCTCGTAGTTGAGGGCAAGAATTTAGTTCTTGCATCTTTCAGATTCCTCATAGTGATCAGCAGACGTAAATCCCAAGTGACTCAGAGAATAGAACTAGGCCTCCCCGGCAACGGCGCCAGAAAATAGTCTTGATAACCCACAAGTATAGGGGATCGCAATAGTTTTTGAGGGTAGAGTATTCAACCCAACTTTGTTGATTTGACCCAAGGGGAAGCCAAAGAATATTCTCGAGTATTAGCAGTTGAGTTGTCAATTCAACCACACCTGAAAGACTTAGTATCTACAGGAAAGTATCAGTAGCAAGGTGGTGTGATAGCAACAGTAGCAACAATAATAGTAGCAGTAGTGACAGCAGTAGCAACAGAGTAACAGTAGCAACAGTGATAGCAGTAGCGGCAAAGTAACAGTAGCAAGGACCAATAGGAAAAACTTCTAGCCATTGGATCGGTGATGGATAATTATGCCGGATGATATTCATCATGCAACAGTTATAACACGGAGAGATATGTAACTAGATCCAGATCGTCAATGTAATGTAGGCATGTATTCCGTATGTAGTCATACATGCTTAGGGAAAAGAACTTGCATGACATCTATTGTCCATCCCTCCCGTGGCAGCGGGGTCCTAATGGAAACTATGGGATATTAAGGTTCTCCTTTTAATAGAGAACCGGAACAAAGCATTAGCACTTAGTGAATACATGAACTCCTCATACTATGGTAATCTCCGAGAGTGGTTCCGGCTATTGTCACTCCGGGGTTGCCAGGTCATAAAACATAGTAGGTGACTACAACTTGCAAGATAGGATCAAAAACACACATATATTGACGAGAACATAATAGGTTCAGATCTGAAAGCATGGCACTCGGGCCCTAGTGACAAGCATTAAGCATGGCAAAGTAGTAGCAACATCAATCTCAGAACATAGTGGATACTAGGGATCAATCCCCGTCAAAACTAACTCGATTACATGATATATCTCATCCAACCCATCACCGTCGAGCAAGCCTACGATGAGATTACTCACGAACGGTGAAGAGCATCATGGAATTGGTGATGAAGGAAGGTTGGCGATGACGATGGCGACGATCTCCCCTCTCTGGAGCCCAGAATGGACTCCAAATCTGCCCTCCAGAGGAAGATAAGGTGGTGACGGCGCCTCCGTATCGTAAAATGCGATGAACTCTTCTCCTTGATTTTTTTCCGGACGAAAGGGACTAAATAGAGCTGGAATTGGAGGCGGTGGAGCTCCGTGGTCCCCACAAGCCTGCTAGGAGCGGCCAGGGGGCCGCGCCTGGTGGGCTTGTGGGCTCCACGCTCCACTTCTCCGGTTGATTCTGGCGCCAATATTTTTTATATATTCCACAAAAAATCCTCGTAAATTTCGAGGTCACTCCGAGAACTTTTATTTCTGCGCAAAAACAACACCATGGCAATTCTGCTGAAAACAACGTTAGTCCAGGTTCCATTCAAATCATGCAAATTAGAGTCCAAAACAAGGGCAAAAGAGTTTGGAAAAGTAGATACGACGGAGAAGTATCAGTGAACTAATCCAGGAGGGCTTCGCCAAGCTATGGCCGACTAATCTAGACGAGGGAGACAAACTATGGAGGAGAGGGAAGCATGTGGCTTTTCTGGTGCGTGTTGCCCTCAAAACCTCCACTATATATAGGAGGAAGAGGAGGGAGTGCTACCATGTCCCCTCCTCCAAGGAGGAGAGGTTTGCCAGAAGCTAGGGGAGTCCTCCTCCGATACGGTTTGGTGGAGGACTCCCCTTCCTAGTTGGTCTCCTCCTTCCTTCTTTCCCCCTGGCCGTGGCTACAGGGCTTGTGGGCTCCCTGTGGGTCTCCTGCCTTGGCCTTCAAGTCCCCGGATCTTCTTTTGTTCTGGAAAAATTCATTTCAGGGATTTTATTCCGTTTGGACTCTGTTCCAAAATCAGATCTGAAAAGAGTCAAAAACAAAACACAGAAAAAACAGGAACTGGCACTTGGCACGGAATTAATAAGTTAGTCCCAAAAAAGATATAAAAGGTATATAAAACATCCAAAGTTGACAAGATAACAGCATGAAACCGTCAAAAATTATAGATACGTTTGAGACGTATGAAGCATCCCCAAGCTTAACTCCTGCTCGTCCTCGAGTAGGGAAGTGATAAAGAATGATTTTTTGATGCTTTCATGCTACCCAGCAAAGATCTCCTTTGTAACTCCTCTTATGTGACATGAATGTTCAGATCCGTTAGATTCAAAACAATAGTTTTCTATTGACGTGGAGACAATAATACTTCAAGCAAACTAGCAAGGTAATCATGAACTTTCAAAATAACAAGGCCAAAAGAAAGTTATCCCTACAAAATCATATAGTCTGGCTATGCTCTATCATCCTTGCACAACGAATTTAAATCATGCAAAACCTCGGTATTGGCCAAGTAATTGTTTTCACACCTTTACTTTCTCAAACTTTTTCAACTCTCACGCAATACATGAGCGTGAGCCTTGGTTTTAGCACTATAAGTGGAATGGAGTGTGGTGGAGATCGCAAGGCGAACAAGGAGAAGATGATCACATTGACTAGGCATATCAATGAGCTATGGAGATGCTCATCAATAGATATCAATGTGAATGAGTCGGGATTGCCATACAAATGATGCACTAGAGCTAAGAGTATGTGAAAGCTCTTAAAGAAAACTAGTGGGTGTGCATCCAACTTGCTTGCTCACGAAGACCTAAGGCAATTTTGAGGAAGCCCATCATTGGAATATACAAGCCAAGTTATATAATGAAAATTTCCCACTAGATATATGGTGGTGACAAAATGAGAGACTCTCAATCATGAAGATCATGGTGCTTAATATGAAGAACAAGTGTGGAAAGGAGATAGTAGCATTGTCCCTTCTCTCTTTTTCTCTCATTTTTTTGGTGGGCTCTTTGGCCTCTCTTTTTTTTGGTGGGCATCTTTGGCCTCTTTTATTTCCTCACATGGGACAATGCTCCATCAATGATGATCATCACACTTACAACTCAAAACTTAGAGCAATGATGACTCTATATGGAATGCCTTCGGTAGTGTACCGTGACAATGATCTAGCATGGCATAGACATCAATGGAAACATCATGCTAGCTATCTTAGATAATGCAATGGCAATGTAGAAGTGGTGGAACATGTCATGGTGGTAGTTGCATGGCAATATATCTCGGAATGGCTTTGAAAAAGCAATAGTAGGTGGGTATGGTGGCTGTTTTGAGGGAGGCTAATGGTGGTTTTATGCACCGGCGAAAGTTGCACGGCACTAAAAAAGATAGTGATGGTGGAAGGTGAAAGTGCATCTAAACCATGGACTCAACATTAGTCATGAAGAACTCATATACTTGTTGCAAAAGTTTTAGTAGTAATCGAAACAAAGCATTCAACGCATACTCCTAGGGGAAGGGTTGGTAGGTATAAACCATCGCGCGATCCCGACCGCTACACAAAGGATGACAATCAATAAACTAATCATGCTCAGACTTCATCACATAGTGGTTCACCATACGTGCATGCTACGGGAATCACTAACTTCAACACAAGTATTTCTAGATCCACAACACCTTACTAGTATAACTTCAATATTAGCACAACCACAACTCAAAACTAATTGAGATGAATCAAACTTCTCTAACTACTCAATGCACATGAAGGTGGAAGTTTTCATATCCCTTTGGATAACTACTCCTTTTGAGACTACTTTCATAGCATAGATCAACTACCATGACTCGCACTGCCGTGCTCCAAAAGATAGAAGTGAAGCACATAGAGAAAAATCAACTAGCTCAAGAGATATAAGTGAAACACATGTGAGCTGAATTGCCTAACCAAAGGATATAAATGAAGCTCGACAAAATCACGGTGAGTGCATGTATCTCTCTCTAGGTGTGCAGCAAGGAAGATTGTGACACAACAAAAATGAAAGACTCCTACGATACAAGACGCTCCAAGCAAAACACATAACATGTGGTGAATAAAAATATAGCCCCAAGTAGCATTACCGATGGATTGAAGACGAAAGAGGGGATGCCTTCCCGGGGTATCCCCAAGCTTAGGCTTTCTCAGCATCCTTGAATCAACTTGGGGTGCCTTGGGCATCCCCAAGCTTGAGCTCTTGCCACTCTTTATCTCTTTGTTCATAAGAACTTCACCCAAAACTTGAAAACTTCACAACACGAAACTTAAACAGAAACTCGTGATATCATTAGTATAAGAAAGCAAATCACCACTTCCTTAGGTACTGTAGCAAACTTAAATTCTACTTATGTTGATGTTGGGTTACTGTATTTTCAATCTTCCATGGCTAATACCCCCCGATACTATCCATAGTTTCATCAAAATAAGCAACCAACTCAACAAAAACAGAATCTGTTAACAGCAGACCAGTCTCTAGCAATCTGTATACTTAGTATACTTCTGATACTTCACAAATTCCGAAAAATTACGACAGTCTATAGAATTTGTGTAGCAATCATCAGCAAAAAGAATCAACTCAAAAGCTCTCATAGAAAAAAAAAGAAATTTCTTTTCGTGAGCAGAAAGTTTCTGTCTTTTCCAGCATGATCAAACGATCATCCCCAAGACTAATCATAACGGTTTTACTTGGCACAAACGCAAAAGAAACACAAAAACACAATCATAATAGAATTATGAAAGTTTGGAAAACACAAAACAGAAAGAAAAAGGGTAGATTCGTTGGGTTGCCTCCCAACAAGCGCTATTGTTTAACGCCCTTAGCTAGGCATAAGGTGATGGCATCACTTATAGTATTCTTTGGTGCTCAAACCATAAGTAGCCCTCATCATAGATTCATAAGGAAATCTTATTTTATTTCTAGGAAAATGCTCCATGCCCTTATTTAGAGGAAATTGAAATCTAATATTCCCTTCCTTCATATCGATGATAGCACCAATAGTCCTTAGGAAAGGTCTACCAAGAATAATGGGACATGAAGGATTGCAATCTATGTTAAGTACAATGAAATCCACGGGTACATAGTTCTTATTTGCAACAATAAGAACATCATTGATCCTTCTCATGGGTTCCTTGACAGTAGAATCCTCAAGATGCAAATTAAGAGAACACTCTTCAATCTCATGAAAACCAAGAATATCACATAAAGACTTTGGAATCGCGGAAACACTAGCACCCAAATCACACAAAGTATTGCATTCATAGTTTTTGATTTTGATTTTGATAGTAGGTTACCACTCATCATGAAGTTTTCTAGGTATAGAGACTTCCAATTCGAGTTTCTCTTCAAGAGATTTCATCATAGCATCTACGATATGTGCGGTAAAGGCTTTGCTTTGGCTATAAGCATGGGGAGAGTTTGCAATGGGTTGCATCAAGGAAATGCATTCAAACAAGGATCAACTATCATAATTGAATCCCTTGAAATCCAAAGTGGGAGTTTCATTATTACCCAATATTTTGATTTCTTCTACTCCACTCTCCACACCTTTATCATCAAGATAGGTGGACTCCGAATCATTGGGGCGTTTTTCAACCCAAGTGGATTCATATCCAGCCCCTTCATCAATAGGTTTGACACGTGAAAACAAAGATTCAAGAGGAGTCACACCAAGCACTTTAAGATCCTCGTGATCTGCATCACAAATTTCAGGTTTAGCTGCCATCTTATTGACTAAGGTATCCTGCTTGTCAGAAATTTGGCCCTCCAATTTTTCAAGGTGAGCAAGCTGAGAATTTAGTGCAAGGAATTCTTTGGCCATATCATCAACTTCTTTATTCAAACATGCCATAAAAGAATTTTGCTCTTTTAATTCCCTGCGGAAGTAACTATTTTGGTCAAACTGAGAAGACATGAAACCTTTGACACCAGTTTCAATTTCTTCCAATCTTCTGAAATAATTTGGTTTGTCCATGAGGAAAGGTATCTCACGAACAAGCCCAAGAGCAAGCGAGAAAAACGGGCGGAAAAAGAAGGCAAAAAGGCAAATGAAAACGGCAAAGGAGAAAGGCAAATGAAAACGGCAAATGTGAAGTGGGGGAGCGGAAAACGAGAGACAACTGGCAAAAAAGGTAAATGCAAGAGATGAGTTTGTGACCCTTACTTGGATAGATCTTGACTTGATCTCTCCCCTTCAACGGCGCCGGAAATGCTTCTGCTGCTGGCTACGCCTATAGGGATTTCCTTGGAAAATATGCAAAGGATTCCCCCGCGGCCTTGGAGCCTTGCGTTGGTGTTCCCTTGAAGAGGAAAGGGTGATGTAGCACAGCGACGGTAAGTATTTCCCTCAGTTTGAGAACCAAGGTATCAATCCAGTAGGAGGATCGCGTCAAGTCACAAGTACCTCCACAAACACAAAGAGCTTGCACCCAACGCTATGAAGGGGTTGTCAATCCCTTATAGATTGTTTGCAAAGTGAGAACTGAAAGCAAAAAAGTAAACAAAGCAAAGTAAAAGTAAAAGCGGAGATGATAATTGTGAGTAGACCCGGGGGTCGTAGTGTTCACTAGTGGCTTCTCTCATGAAAGCAAGTAGACGGTGGGTGAACGAATTACTGTCGAGCAATTGATAGAACCACGCAAGGTCATGACATTATCTATGGCAATGATTATACATATAGGCATCTTGTCCAAAACAAGTAGACCGATACTTTCAGCATCTACTACTATTACTCCACATGTCGACCGCTATCCAGCATGCATCTAGTGTATTGAGTTCATAAGAACAGAGTAACGCCTTAAGCAAGATGACATGATGTAGATGGACAATCTCAAATCTATGATGAAAGCCCATCTTGTTACCCTTGATGGCAACAACACGATGCGTGCCTTGCCGCCCCTTCTGTCACTGGGAAAGGTCGCCGCACGGTATGAACCCAAAACCAAGCACTTCTCCCATGGCAAGAATCATAGATCTAGTTGGCCAAACAAAACCCAAGACTCGGAGAGACTTACAAGGATATCAAATCATGCATACAAGAAATCAGCAAAGACTCAAATATAATTCATAGATAATCTGATCATAAATCCACAATTCATCGGATCTCGACAAAGACACCGTCAAAGAGGATTACATCGGATAGATATCCATGAAGATCATGGAGAACGTTGTATTGAAGATCCAAGAGAGAGAAGAAGCCATCTAGTTACTAACTATGGACCCGTAGGTCTGAAGTAGACTACTCACGAGTCATTGGAGGTGCAATGATGTTGATGTAGAAGCCCTCCAGCTCCAAAGTCCCCTCCGGCAGGGCACCGGGAAGGGTCTCCAGATGAGATCTCGCGGAAACGGAAGCTTGCGGTGGCGGAAAAGTGGTTTCGTGGACGCCCTTATTTTTCTGGGATTTTAGGGAATATATAGGCCAAAGAGCTAGGGCAGGGGAGCTCCAGGGACGCCACAAGCCTGGTAGCCGCGGGCCCCCCTGGCCAGGGCTACAAGGCTTGTGGGCTCCCTGTGGGCCTCCTGCCTTGGACCTCAAGTCTCCCGATCTTCTTCTGTTCTGGAAAAATTCATTTCGGGGATTTTATTCCGTTTGGACTCCGTTCCAAAATCAGATCTGAAAAGAGTCAAAAACACAGAAAAAACAGGAACTGGCACTTGGCACTGAATTAATAAGTTAGTCCCAAAAAAGATATAAAAGGTATATGAAACATCCAAAGTTGACAAGATAACAACATGAAACCGTCAAAAATTATAGATACTTTTGAGACGTATCAGGAAGCATTAAGAAACGCGGTTTATATAGTCGAACGTCTTCGCGATCCAAATCGCAAGCTGTCCCGCGTTCCAATCACGATCTAGCATCGAACGAACGGCACCTCTGCGTTCAGCACACGTACAACTCGATGATGATCTCCGCCTTCTTGATCCATCAAGAGGGGCGAAGAGGGAGATGAGTTCTCCGACAACATGACGACATGGTGGTGGTGAACTAATCGAGCAGGGCTTAACCAAGCTATGCCAGACTAATCTAGACGAGGGAGACAAACTATGGACGAGAGGGCAGCACGTGGCTTTTCTCGTGCGTGTTGCCCTCAAAACCTCCACTATATATAGGAAGAAGGGGAGGGAGGTCTGCCTTGTCCCGTCCTCCAAGGAGGAGAGGTTCGACCGAAGCTAGGGGGAGAGTCCTCCTCCAATACGGTTTGGTGTTGGACTCCCCTTTGTAGTTGGTCTCCTCCTTCCATGTTTCCCTCTTTTGCACTTCGGCCCAATAGGATTATTGGGCTGGCTGCCCGGCACCAACTATAAGCCTATTTGGCCCCCCTCCGGGTGGGTGGCCCCTCCCGGTGAAACCCCGGAACCCATTCGTCACTCCCGGTACTTTATAGGTAATGCCCGAAATCTTTCCGAAAGCCAAATACACCTGTCCTATATATCAATCTTTACCTCCGGACCATTACAGAGCTCCTCGTGATGTCCGTGATCTCATCCGGGACTCCGAACAACTTTCGGTCACCAACATTGATAACTCAATAATACCGAGACGTCACTGAACCTTAAGTGTGCAGACCCTGCGGGTTCGACAACTATGCATACATGACCGAGACACCCTTCGGTCAATAACAAATAGCAGGACATGGCACTACAAGAAATATGCTCATACATGACGTTTTTTAAGACGTCGTTGATGAATTCGTCATAAATCTATGACGATTTCATCCGAGATTGGTGTAAGACGTTTGAGGGGATCAAACCTACATATAAATTACGATGATGTGAGTCAAAAACGTCGTAACCGCATAAGATGAGATCGTCATAACTTTTACGACGATTATAAAAATGTCGTAACGTGTTCTAACTATGTTGACATGTCACTCGTGGGTCCATTCTATCCCATCTCATCCTAGTTTGTGAATCAACCTACTATTCTGTCATTCCAAAAATTCTCGAAGAATTCTCATAAATACTTTGGATCATATATTCCTCAAATATGTGAAAACCCTTCCTTCCATAGTTCAAAAATAATTCAGCAATATTCATTTTCCTATTCTATTCAGAATAGCACTTTGTGAAGGAAGTGCTATTTCTATTTCTTTGATTATCCTCGTATTTTTTGGGCACTCTTTCCTATCCAAATAATTGCCTCATGAAAACTTTTGTAACGATTTTCTTAGTAAATCTTTCTCAGCAAATTTCCAAAGTTTGTGTTCACCTAACAATTTTGTGAAGGAAGTAGTAGATAAGAATATCCTTATGAGTTGAATTTTTTCCACATATTCTATGTGCCCAAAACATAGCTCTGTTGGGGAACGTCGCCTGGGAAACAAAAGTTTTCCTACGCGCACGAAGACCTATCATGGTGATGTCCATCTACGAGAGGGGATGAGTGATCTACGTACCCTTGTAGACCGTACAGCAGAAGCGTTAGAGAACGCGGTTGATGTAGTGGAACGTCCTCACGTCCCTCGATCCGCCCCGCGAACAATCCCGCGATCAGTCCCACGATCTAGTACCGAACGGACGGCACCTCCGCGTTCAGCACACGTACAGCTCGACGATGATCTCGGCCTTCTTGATCCAGCAAGAGAGACGGAGAGGTAGAAGAGTTCTCCGGCAGCGTGACGGCGCTTCGGAGGTTGGTGATGACCTTGTCTTAGCAGGGCTCCGCCCGAGCTCCGCAGAAACGCGATCTAGAGGAAAAACCGTGGAGGTATGTGGTCGGGCTGCCGTGGAAAAGTCGTCTCAAATCAGCCCTAAAACCTCCGTATATATAGGTGGGAGGGAGGGGGGCCTTGCCTTGGGGTCCAAGGACCCTCAAGGATTCGGCCGAGCCAAGGGGGAGGACTCTCCCCCCCCCAAACCGAGTTGGACTAGGTTTGGTGGGAGGGAGTCCCCCTCCCTTCCCACCTCCTCCCTCTTTTTTTTTCTTTTCCTTTGATTTCTTATCCTTGGCGCATAGGCCCCTTTTGGGCTGTCCCACCAGCCCACTAAGGGCTGGTGCGCCACCCTCATGGCCTATGGGCTTCCCCGGGGTGGGTTGCCCCCCCCCCCCCTGGTGAACTCCCGGAACCCATTCGTCATTCCCGGTACATTCCCGGTAACTCCGAAAACCTTCCGGTAATCAAATGAGGTCATCCTATATATTAATCTTTGTTTCCGGACCATTCCGGAAACCCTCGTGACGTCCATGATCTCATCTGGGACTCCGAACAACATTCGGTAACCAACCATATAACTCAAATACGCATAAGACAACGTCGAACCTTAAGTGTGCAGACCCTGCGGGTTCGAGAACTATGTAGACATGACCCGAGATACTCCTCGGTCAATATCCAATAGCGGGACCTGGATGCCCATATTGGATCCTACATATTCTACGAAGATCTTATCGTTTGAACCTCAGTGCCAAGGATTCGTATAATCCCGTATGTCATTCCCTTTGTCCTTCGGTATGTTACTTGCCCGAGATTCGATCGTCAGTATCCGCATACCTATTTCAATCTCGTTTACCGGCAAGTCTCTTTACTCGTTCCGTAATACAAGATCCCGCAACTTACACTAAGTTACATTTCTTGCAATGCTTGTGTGCGATGTTGTATTACTGAGTGGGCCCCGAGATACCTCTCCGTCACACGGAGTGACAAATCCCAGTCTTGATCCATACTAACTCAACTAACACCTTCGGAGATACCTGTAGAGCATCTTTATAGTCACCCAGTTACGTTGCGACGTTTGATAAACACAAAGCATTCCTCCGGTGTCAGTGAGTTACATGATCTCATGGTCATAGGAATAAATACTTGACACGCAGAAAACAGTAGCAACAAAATGACATGATCAACATGCTACGTCTATTAGTTTGGGTCTAGTCCATCAAGTGATTCTCCCAATGATGTGATCCAGTTATCAAGCAACAACACCTTGTTCATAATCAGAAGACACTGATTATCATCGATCAACTGGCTAGCCAACTAGAGGCATGCTAGGGACGGTGTTTTGTCTATGTATCCACACATGTAAATGAGTCTTCATTCAATACAATTATAGCATGGATAATAAACTATTATCTTGATACAGGAATTATAATAATAACTATATTTATTATTGCCTCTAGGGCATAATTCCAACAGTCTCCCACTTGCACTAGAGTCAATAATCTAGCCCTCACATCACCATGTGAATTACATTGTAATAAATCTAACACCCATACAGTTCTGGTGTTGATCATGTTTTGGCCGTGGAAGAGGTTTAGTCAGCGGGTCTGCTACATTCAGATCCGTGTGCACTTTGCATATATTTACGTCCTCTTCCTCGACGTAGTCGCGGATGAGGTTGAAGCGTCGTTTGATGTGTCTGGTCTTCTTGTGAAACCGTGGCTCCTTTGCTAAGGCAATGGCACCAGTGTTGTCACAGAACAAGGTTATTGGATCCAGTGCACTTGGCACCACTCCAAGATCCGTCATGAACTGCTTCATCCAGACACCCTCCTTAGCCGCCTCCGAGGCAGCCATGTACTCCGCTTCACATGTAGAATCTGCTACGACGCTTTGCTTGGAACTGCACCAGCTTACTGCACCCCCATTAAGAATAAATACGTATCCGGTTTGCGACTTAGAGTCGTCCGGATCTGTGTCAAAGCTTGCGTCGACGTAACCTTTTACGGCGAGCTCTTCGTCACCTCCATACACGAGAAACATCTCCTTAGTCCTTTTCAGGTACTTCAGGATATTCTTGACCACTGTCGAGTGATCCACTCCTGGATTACTCTGGAACCTACCTGCCATACTTATGGCCAGGCTAACATCCGGTCTAGTGCACAGCATCGCATACATGATGGAACCTATGGCTGAAGCATAGGGGACGGAGCGCATATGCTCTCTATCTTCATCAGTTGCTGGGCACTGAGTCTTACTCAATCTCGTACCTTGTAAAACTGGCAAGAACCCTTTCTTGGACTGTTCCATTTTGAACCTCTTCAAAACTTTATCAAGGTATGTGCTTTGTGAAAGTCCTATCAGGCGTTTTGATCTATCCCTATAGATCTTAATGCCTAGAATGTAAGCAGCTTCTCCTAGGTCCTTCATAGAGAAACTTCTATTCAAGTAACCTTTTATGCTCTCCAAAAGCTCTACGTTGTTTCCAATCAGTAATATGTCATCCACATATAATATTAGAAACGCCACAGAGCTCCCACTCACTTTCTTGTAAATACAAGATTCTCCAACCACTTGTATAAACCCAAATGCTTTGATCACCTCATCAAAGCGTTTGTTCCAACTCCGAGATGCTTGCACCAGTCCATAAATGGATCGCTGGAGTTTGCATACCTTGTCAGCATTTTTAGGATCGACAAAACCTTCGGGTTGCATCATATACAACTCTTCCTTAAGGAAACTGTTAAGGAACGCCATTTTGACATCCATCTGCCAGATTTCATAATCGAAAAATGCAGCTATTGCTAACATGATTCTGACGGACTTAAGCATCGCTACGGGTGAGAAAGTCTCATCGTAGTCAACTCCTGGAACTTGTGAAAAACCCTTTGCCACAAGTCGAGCTTTATAAACGGTCACATTACCGTCAGCGTCCGTCTTCTTCTTAAAGATCCATTTGTTCTGAATAGCCTTGCGGCCCTCAGGTAGTATCTCCAAAGTCCACACTTTGTTCTCATACATGGATCCTATCTCGGATTTCATGGCTTCTAGCCATTTGTTGGAATCTGGGCCCACCATTGCTTCTTCATAATTTGCAGGTTCATTGTTGTCTAACAACATGATTGATAAGACGGGATTACCGTACCACTCTGGAGCAGCACGTGACCTCGTCGACCTGCGTGGTTCAACAGAAACTTGAGCTGGAGTTTCATGATCATCATCATTAACTTCCTCCTCAACCGGCGTCGCAATGACAGAGGTTTCCCCTTGCCCTGCGCCACCATCGAGAGGTATGAGAGGTTCGACAACCTCGTCAAGTTCTATCTTCCTCCCACTCAATTCTCTCGAGAGAAACTCCTTCTCGAGAAAAGCTCCTTTTTAGCAACAAACACTTTGCCCTCGGATTTGAGATAGAAGGTGTACCCAACTGTCACTTTTGGGTAACCTATGAAGACGCACTTTTCCGCTTTGGGTTCCAGCTTTTCAGGCTGAAGCTTTTTGACATAAGCATCACATCCCCAAACTTTAAGAAACGACAACTTTGGCCTTTTGCCATACCACAGTTCGTATGGTGTCGTCACAACGGATTTTGATGGTGCCCTATTTAAAGTGAATGCAGCTGTTTCTAATGCATAACCCCAAAATGATAACGGCAAATTAGTAAGAGACATCATAGATCGCACCATCTCTAACAAAGTACGATTACGACGTTCGGACACACCATTACGCTGTGGTGTTCCAGGCGGTGTTAACTGCGAAACAATTCCACATTGTCTTCAGTGAGCACCAAACTCGAAACTCAGATACTCACCCCCACGATCAGACCGTAGGAACTTGATCTTCTTGTTACGATGATTTTCCACTTCACTCTGAAATTGCTTGAACTTTTCAAATGTTTCAGACTTGTGCTTCATCAAGTAGACATAACCATATCTACTTAAATCGTCAGTGAAGGTGAGAAAATAACGATATCCGCCGCGTGCCTCTACGCTCATTGGACCACACACATCGGTATGTATGATTTCCAACAAGTCACTTGCACGCTCCATTGTTCCGGAGAACGGAGTCTTAGTCATCTTGCCCATGAGGCATGGTTCGCACGTATCAAGTGAATCAAAGTCAAGTGACTCCAAAATTCCATCAGCATGGAGTTTCTTCATGCGCTTTACACCAATATGACCCAAGCGGCAGTGCCACAAAAATATGGCGCTATCATTGTTTACTCTAACTCTTTTGGTCTCAATGTTATGTATATGCGTATCGCTATCAAGATTCAATATGAACAATCCTCTCACATTCGGTGCATGACCATAAAAGATGTTACTCATAGAAATAGAACAACCATTATTCTCAGACTTAAAAGAGTAACCGTCTCGCAATAAACAAGATCCAGATATAATGTTCATGCTCAACGCAGGCACTAAATAACAATGATTTAAGTTCATCACTAATCCCGATGGTAGCTGAAGTGACACTGTGCCGACGGCGATTGCATCAACCTTGGAACCATTTCCCACGCGCATTGTCACTTCGTCTTTCGCCAGCCTTCGTCTATTCCGCAGTTCCTACTTCGAGTTGCAAATATGAGCAACAGAACCGGTATCGAATACCTAGGCACTACTACGAGAGCCGGTTAAGTACACATCAATAACATGTATATCAAATATACCTGATTTTTCTTTGCCCGCCTTCTTATCTGCCAGATACTTGGGGCAATTGCGCTTCCAGTGACCCATACCCTTGCAATAGAAGCACTCTGTTTCAGGCTTAGGTCCAGCCTTGGGTTTCTTCGGCGGATTGGCAACAGGCTTGCCGCTCTTCTTCGAATTGCCCTTCTTGCCTTTGCCGTTTCTCTTGAAACTAGTGGTCTTGCTCACCATCAACACTTGATGCTCTTTACGGAGTTCAGACTCTGCGACTTTCAGCATCGCAAACAACTCGCCGGGAGACTTGTTCATCCCTTGCATGTTGTAGTTCAACACAAAGCCTTTATAGCTTGGCGGCAGTGATTGAAGGATTCTGTCAGTGATAGCTTCTTGCGGGAGTTCAATCCCCAGCTCAGCTAGACGGTTTGAGTACCCTGACATTTTGAGCACATGTTCACTGACAGACGAGTTTTCCTCCATCTTGCAAGCATAGAATTTATCGGAGGTCTCATACCTCTCGATCCGGGCGTTCTTCTGAAAGATAAACTCCAACTCCTGGAACATCTCCAATGCTCCATGACGCTCAAAGCGACGTTGAAGTCCCGGTTCTAAGCCATACAAGACTGCACATTGAACTATTGAGTAGTCCTCCTTACGTGCCAACCAAGCGTTCTTAACATCCTGATCAGCCGTAGCGGGTGGTTCATCTCCTAGCGCAGCATTAAGGACATAATCCTTCTTCCCAGCTTGTAAGATCAGCTTAAGATTACGAGCCCAGTCTACAAAGTTGCTTCCATCATCTTTCAACTTAGCTTTCTCTAGGAACGTATTAAAATTCAGGATGACTGTCGCGTGAGCCATGATCTACAACACAAATATATTCAAAGTGGACTTAGACTATGTTCAAGATAATTAGAGTTCAACTTAATCAAATTATATGCTAAACTCCCACTAAAAAAGTACATCTCTCTAGTCATTTGAGTGGTTCATGATCCACTTACACTATCCCAAGTCCGATCATCACGTGAGTTGAGTATAGTTTCAGTGGTAAGCATCCCTATGCTAATCATATCAACTATATGATTCATGATCGACCTTTCGGTCTCATGTGTTCCGCGGCCATGTCTGCACATGCTAGGCTCGTCAAGCTTAACCCGAGTGTTCCGCGTGCGCAACTGTTTTGCACCCGTTGTATGTGAACGTTGAGTCTATCACACCCGATCATCACGTGGTGTCTCGAAACGACGAACTGTAGCAACGGTGCACAGTCGGGGAGAACACAATTTTGTCTTGAAATTTTAGTGAGAGATCACCTCATAATGCTACCGTCGTTCTAAGCAAAATAAGGTGCATAAAAGGATTAACATCACATGCAATTCATAAGTGACATGATATGGCCATCATCACGTGCTTCTTGATCTCCATCACCAAAGCACCGGCACGATCTTCTTGTCACCGGCGCCACACCATGATCATCCATCAACGTGTTGCCATCGGGGTTGTCGTGCTACTCATGCTATTACTACTAAAGCTACATCCTAGCAAAATAGTAAACGCATCTGCAAGCACAAACGTTAGTATAAAGACAACCCTATGGCTCCTGCCGGTTGCCGTACCATCGACATGCAAGTCGATATTTCTATTACAACATGATCATCTCATACATCCAATATATCACATCACATCGTTGGCCATATCACATCACAATCATACCCTGCAAAAACAAGTTAGACGTCCTCTAATTTTGTTGTTGCATGTTTTACGTGGTGACCAAGGGTATCTAGTAGGATTGCATCTTACTTACGCAAACACCACAACGGAGATCTATGAGTTGCTATTTAACCTCATCCAAGGACCTCCTCGGTCAAATCCGATTCAACTAAAGTTGGAGAAACCGTCACTTGCCAGTCATCTTTGAGCAAAGGGGGTTACTCGTAACGATGAAACCAGTCTCTCGTAAGCGTACGAGTAATGTCGGTCCAAGCCGCTTCAATCCAACAATACCGCGGAATCAAGAAAAGACTAAGGAGGGCAGCAAAACGCACATCACCGCCCACAAAAACTTTTGTGTTCTACTCGAGAAGACATCTACGCATGAACCTAGCTCATGATGCCACTGTTGGGGAACGTCGCATGGGAAACAAAAAATTTCCTACGCGCACGAAGACCTATCATGGTGATGTCCATCTACGAGAGGGGATGAGTGATCTATGTACCCTTGTAGACCGTACAGCAGAAGCGTTAGAGAATGCGGTTGATGTAGTGGAATGTCCTCACGTCCCTCGATCCGCCCCGCGAACAATCCCGCGATCAGTCCCACGATCTAGTACCGAACGGACGGCACCTCCGCGTTCAGCACACGTACAGCTCGACGATGATCTCGGCCTTCTTGATCCAGCAAGAGAGACGGAGAGGTAGAATATTTCTCCGGCAGCGTGACGGCGCTCCGGAGGTTGGTGATGACCTTGTCTCAGCAGGGCTCCGCCCGAGCTCCGCAGAAACCCGATCTAGAGGAAAAACCGTGGAGGTATGTGGTCGGGCTGCCGTGGAAAAGTCGTCTCAAATCAGCCCTAAAACCTCCGTATATATAGGTGGGAGGGAGGGGGCCTTGCCTTGGGGTCCAAGGACCCTCAAGGAGTCGGCCGAGCCAAGGGGGAGGACTCTCCCCCCCAAACCGAGTTGGACTAGGTTTGGTGGGAGGGAGTCCCCCTCCCTTCCCACCTCCTCCCTCTTTTTTTTCTTTTCCTTTGATTTCTTATCCTTGGCGCATAGGCCCCTTTTGGGCTGTCCCACCAGCCCACTAAGGGCTGGTGCGCCACCCTCATGGCCTATGGGCTTCCCCGGGGTGGGTTGCCCCCCCCCCCCCCCGGTGAACTCCCGGAACCCATTCGTCATTCCCGGTACATTCCCGGTAACTCCAAAAACCTTCCGGTAATCAAATGAGGTCATCCTATATATAAATCTTCGTTTCCGGACCATTCTGGAAACCCTCGTGACGTCCATGATCTCATCCGGGACTCCGAACAACATTCGGTAACCAACCATATAACTCAAATACGCATAAAACAACGTCGAACCTTAAGTGTGCAGACCCTGCGGGTTCGAGAACTATGTAGACATGACCCGAGATACTCCTCGGTCAATATCCAATAGCGGGACCTGGATGCCCATATTGGATCCTACATATTCTACGAAGATCTTATCGTTTGAACCTCAGTGCCAAGGATTCGTATAATCCCGTATGTCATTCCCTTTGTCCTTCGGTATGTTACTTGCCCGAGATTCGATCATCAGTATCCGCATACCTATTTCAATCTCGTTTACCGGCAAGTCTCTTTACTCGTTCCGTAATACAAGATCCCGCAACTTACACTAAGTTACATTGCTTGCAAGGCTTGTGTGTGATGTTGTATTACCGAGTGGGCCCCGAGATACCTCTCCGTCACACGGAGTGACAAATCCCAGTCTTGATCCTTACTAACTCAACTAACACCTTCGGAGATACCTATAGAGCATATTTATAGTCACCCAGTTACGTTGCGACGTTTGATACACACAAAGCATTCCTCCGGTGTCAGTGAGTTATATGATCTCATGGTCATAGGAATAAATACTTGACACGCAGAAAACAGTAGCAACAAAATGACACGATCAACATGCTACGTCTATTAGTTTGGGTCTAGTCCATCACGTGATTCTCCCAATGATGTGATCCAGTTATCAAGCAACAACACCTTGTTCATAATCAGAAGACACTGATTATCATCGATCAACTGGCTAGCCAACTAGAGGCATGCTAGGGACGGTGTTTTGTCTATGTATCCACACATGTAAATGAGTCTTCATTCAATACAATTATAGCATGGATAATAAACTATTATCTTGATACAGGAATTATAATAATAACTATATTTATTATTGCCTCTAGGGCATAATTCCAACAAGCTCTCCACAAAATTTTAGCCCCATCTAACAATCCATGTGAGCTCATCATCCAATCTTTGTTTCTGCTAATATTTTCATTTTGTGAAGCAACTACATTTTATATTGCTTTATAGTTGATGAAAATTACCACGGGATGAACCTGACCATATAATCTCGCTGTAGTTCAAATTTGACCTGCTTCCAACTTAATCGGCAGAAAGTTTTTCTTTTTCACGAGAGGTGGATAAAAGATTTTGACACCCAATCATTTGGTCAATTGTATATTAAATATGTACTAATATTTTAGAAAACTGATGGAGTCCAATCTTGCAAGAAATATTTGGTAGGTTCTTTACAAAAAAACTCATTTTTTGCCACTCAGAAAATGATTAAAAATAGCTAGAAAGATGAGAAATGAATACAAATTGGTCCTCATCCATAAAATGTGGTCTAATCTAGTGAAAATATTTGTGATGCCCTTTTGCAAAATATTTTTGATATATGCTTCACAAAATTTCTTTATTTTTAATACATGAAAACTATTTTAAATCACTGATTTTTCAAAGCAATCAGAACTCTTCCCACGGATTGATGACATGGTGCCCATCCATCCATCCATCTATCTCACCATCTCACATCCATCCATCCATGTATATATAGGAAAAAAAGAAATTAAAAAACCCCACCCACAGCCAAACCCTAGCCCTCTTCCTCCCTCCCTCCCTCCCTCCCCCCTCTGCTGCGCCCGCCGCCGGCCCTCTCCCTAGCTTCAGCTCGTGTGCGCCGCAGGTGAAGGAAAGAAAAGAGGGCGTGATAAATATAGCCCGCGTTGTCCTCGTCGTCGATAATTCCTTGGTCCTGGACGGCCAGATTGGTACGCCAACGCGACTTGTACGATCAGATCAAATCTTGCGAGCGAGGACAACCGGCAGATCCATGGACAACCACATGCTTCCTGGCCTGCTGGCCGCCACCGGCCTCCCCGAGCCGGCCGCCGACGCGCCGCTCCCCGACTCGTCAGAGCAGATCTACATCGCCCCCGTCGCGCTCCTCAAGATGCTCAATCACGGTACGCAACCAGCTAATCAGCGACCGATCTCCAATTAATACTCTCTCATGATTACGTTTAGTGCTAATGTTTTCGGTTTTGCATCGATCTGATCTGATCTACGGATGTGCTTGCAGTGCGCGCCGGGGTGCCGATGGAGGTGATGGGGCTGATGCTGCAGGAGTTCTTGGACGAGTACACGGTGACGGTGGTGGACTTGTTCGCAATGCCGCAGAGTGGCACGGGCGTGAGCGTGGAGGCCAATGGAGGTGATGGGGCTTCTCCACCGGCACAAGAGTCGCCGCCGCAGGTGCGAATCCGTTATAACTTATTAGTAGTTCAGAGCCACACTCCAAAGCACTTCGGTCTGTATCTGGCTGTGCTAATCGGGATTCAGAATTGACCTGATATGCTAAGTAGCTATCATTAAGTTAACTAATAACATATTGTACATAGCAAGCAACATTACTGGATCACGACTGATTTGGCAGGATTTGGTAATTAGAAGTATTCTCTCTTGCTGCATACAGTAGTCCTGCAAATTAATTCCTCCATTTTCAGGTGGCATAACTACGTTGGTGGACATGCCTCTCAACAGCTTCCCTTCAACCGTCTCTGAAGAAACTCTCAAACTCAAGGTTCAGAGTGCTTCTCTTTGGACGCAGTTACATCAATACTAGTACACTAGCCCATAACGTGCACATGGTTGCTCCCAGCCTTTTCTGTACTAACACCAACATCAACATGCTTGATTATCAACATCCGCAGATCTATCTATCCATGTCCATGCGTGCTACTTTCTTCGGTTGTGCACGTGCACAGTTCAGATTATTAACACGAGATGATGCTCAACTTATGTGGTAGCTTTGGCCAAGGAGTGCCAATTGAATTTGGTGTGTTTGATAGCTATTTACTGTGATTCGTCGCAGCATACTATAGAAATCAGGAGACCATGAGTGTAAAATGATAAGAGTGACTAGTTTTCTGGAGCTAGCATACTTACTGTGAAAGCTTCGATTATTTTTCGTAATGAACGAGGTTGTGTATCTACGGTTCAGAAAAAAGAAGAAGGTTGTGTAGCATGTCCCGGTTTCTTGCTGCTTCGATAGCTTGACAGATGGGAGTAGTATCTTTGTTTGTTTGTGCTGCCTAGAGTGTATGTACATGTGATGTTCAAAAACTTGTTAGCTTTGACTTTCATTTTTCTTTCTTATTTCTGAATGTTGCTTATTTCTTTGTGCATAGAATAGGGTGAGATTTTGCTGAAGAGTGAATGATAACATGATATGCCAGTGAGTTTATTAATACGGATATCATATGACATGGAATTGTGCTTTGCAGCTACCACCTTGACAAGCTGGCATCTCCTGGTCACTTTCTGCTCCCTTCATGTGGCACTACTGATATCCTATTGATGAAGTCTCTATGGGAGAATGATCTGCTATTGCATGAAACGCCATTAGTGTTTTTATTTATTTATGGTTTATATAACAATTTATTTTATTGTGCCAACTGATGGTAGGATATGACATCACAACTATCCTTATTTGTATCAACATGCCATGGCATTTAAGTTTGAGAAAATTCTAGTTTCCTGATCTTGCTCACTTTGGCATGTGCCCCCTTGGAAGGCTTTGAGTGCCGCGAGGGAAATGAGCTCCTCGGCCACGAGCAACATCCCGGGCCTCCATGGCTTCACGCAGCACATCGTGTCCCGGGCCTCCAATAATATTTTTCCTGGATACGTTGAACTTCAACCTTTATTTAAGCTTTGTTGTTCTTGCAATTAGTAGTTGTGCATAGTGATAGTATGCATCGTCTTCCCCTGTCGACCCCGCAATCAAACTCATATGATAAGAGTAGGTATTTTCTACATGTAGCATCATGGAGGTATTAACTACCTGATGTAGTTGTAGAACAACATCATGTTTGGATTTGCCAAATGTTTGGGCCTAATGATATTTTATATTAGGGGACATGTTTATTACTTTTTTCCTAGGTGTGTCTGCAATGTTGGATTGATGATTGAAGCATAGCAGCGGTTTCTCTTCTTCTTCATAGGTATGGTTGCAATGAATGTACATAACTATTGTTTCTACCTCTTTCATATTTGACATACATGATAATAACAGTAGGTTATTTAATTATATGTGAAGCCAGAAGCTATCTTTGTTGCTAGTGTCTTAAATAAATAGAAAATCTGTAATAATGATCTAAAATGTCATGCAGGTGATCATTGGTGTTTCCGTTGTTGTTCCGGTTGGAGGTGTTGCTGTTGCATCCGGCGACGCGGGGGGGCGTCGGTGCGGCGGAGTTCGGGCGGCGGGCGAAGGAGCTCGGGCGGGTGCGGCGCCCGAATGTGGTGGCGGTGCGGGCATACTTCCAGGCCAAGGAGGAGCGGCTGCTGGTGTACGACTACTACCCCAACGGCAGCCTCTTCTCCGTCGTCCAGGGTCAGTACACTCGTCTTTAGTCTTCTTCCTCGTAATCCATTCTCGCCATTGCCATGCTCGGTTAATAAATGCCATGGGAAGTATGAAAAAACAGCTGCTTCTGCAAAATAGAATCATATTATTTAATCTTGTATGTCATTTATTCTTTAGACTACAGTCCATAGCATGTATTGTCAAGTTAGTTTTTCTTAGTTTCATCATAGGCAAAATATGCAACGAGTTTAGGACTCTAGGTTGCATTTTCCCTTCCTAAGAACTGAGAGTGAACATGCCACAGATATGTGAAATAGTTTTATGTTGTGTCTTTGTCTGTTTTGACATATTGAGTGTTTCTATTCATCTATGGCAGAACCAAAAATAAGGAGCCGCCTTCAGTGGACCTTTCACGAGTAAATCACGGCATCTAGTCAGGTTTCCTTTCTCCAATATGGCTAAAGAATTACCCCATTTGACACCAGAAATCAACTCAGCATCAAGCTCTATCTAAATCAATAATGCTCTTTGGTAGTCCCTTTTTCATGTTTTCATTTGATTCGATCTAAAACTTCTGAAGGTAATAAATTAGAGTCTCTCATGCACTTATTGATAGCGTAATTTAGTGATGTATGTTGCCGAAAGGATTTTTTGGGCTAATATTTTCACACCCTGGTTTGCACTTGGTTATCACAGAAATGTGGAGTAGCTTGTTTTGTATTGTCTTACATGTCTGCTAATTATTGTGTCATTGACTCCTTCTTGTGTCAGTGCTTAAATTCCTCCAGTAAAGCGAAAATACCATAAAGATATTGAGTTTGTTTGTCTGCATTTCCTTTGTCTAGAATTTCCTGGAACAATCTTAGATAGTTTGAAGTTTAATTTTCAATTTCTGTGACCTGTTTAGGTTGGACTCATTATACTCCAGAATTTATATCTCAAGATTTTTAACACCATCTTCAGGATGAACACAAATCTTTTTATTTCTAATATTTTTTATATTTGTTTCCTTTTGATTGATTCATGTGCAGTGTAATGTTCTTGTAGGTTGACAAGTTGTGGCATCTCGAGCATGCCTCATAGGAGAGCGGAATGAAGTCCACTATACTGTTGGGACAGTAGCAGATGTGCCATTGTTTTATTGTGTAATTTTGTTTGTTCTTGCTATATTCCTGTGTAAGAAAATGTATTCATGAGATGATTTATTATGTTATGTAAACATGGGATATGTATTTTGTGATGTTATATGATGGATGATTTTTATTCGACTTGGAGTTTTTTTATTTGAATATGAAATAGTGTTGGATTTAATACTGGACAAATAATTGGGTTGAAAAGGCCCAACAAATAGAAATGAATCCAAATTCTCGAACAAAAAGTTGCTGAATTCAAAAATGAAAAAGGGCCAAAACTGAAACTGGACCAAATGTATTTGGGCACTAAAAGGCCAGGTCCCAAATTATAATGATACAAAAAAATTTGAAAAAAATACTAGAAGTGGCTGTAAATAGGCTAAGGCCCAAAAAGAAGTCCAATAAGAAAAAACCCAAAAAAAATAAAACCAGCCCATATGATCAATTGAAATGGGTTGGGCTGATTTCAACCATGACGTTTTGATTTCGCCGTAATTTTGACACGTAGGACTGGGTTTGATTGCCAACGATGATTTAGGATCATCGTAAAGGTTGCGACAATACTTTTATGACGATTTTAATCAGAACGTCACTGCTGTTCATTTGGGACGCTCCGTTTTCGACGCTTGGTTTTTCGTCGTGAGATCGTCGTAAATTAAAAATCGTGACGATGTAGCGACGAAAAAATAGCGTCGTGTATTAGCATATTCCTTGTAGTGTGGATGTCCATATTGGCTCCTACATATTCTACGAAGATCTTAATCGGTTGAACCTCTATGTCAAGGATTCAGATAATCCCGTATAACGTTCCCTTTGTCCTTCGGTATGTTACTTGCCCGAGATTTGATCATCGGTATCTCCATACGTATTTGAATCTCGTTCCGGCAAGTCTCTTACTCGTTCCGTAATACAAGATCCC
Organism: Hordeum vulgare subsp. vulgare; assembly: GCF_904849725.1. Taxonomy (NCBI): domain Eukaryota; kingdom Viridiplantae; phylum Streptophyta; class Magnoliopsida; order Poales; family Poaceae; genus Hordeum; species Hordeum vulgare. The sequence goes on along the minus strand of NC_058519.1, from coordinate 143,262,741 downwards.
GTGGCTAAATCTTTAGTCACATTGCTTCCAAGGCTTGTTGTGATGTTGTATAACCGAGTGGGCCCCGAGTTACCTCTTCATCATACGAAGTGACAAATCCCAGTCTTGATCCATGCTAACTCAACGGACACCTTCAAAGATACCTATAGAGCACCTTTATAGTCACCCATTTACGTTGCGATGTTTGATACACACAAGGTATTCTTCCGATGCCAGTGAGTTACATGATCTCATGGTCATAGGAACATATACTTGACATGCAGAAAAATAGTAGCAATAAAACGATACGATCACATATTACGTTCATAGTTTGGGTTTTGTCCATCACATCATTCTCCTAATGATGTGATCCCGTTATCAAGTGACAACCCTTGTCTATGGCTAGGAAACCTTGACCATCTTTGATCAACGAGCTAGTCTACTAGAGGCTTACAAGGGACTGTGCGTTGTCTATGTATCTACACATGTATCTGAGTTTCCATTCAATACAATTCTAGCATGGACAGTAAACTATTATCTTGAACAAGGAAATATAATAATAACTATTTTATTATTGCCTCTAGCTAGGGAAAATTTCCAACACTACCCAGCCCACCAGGGGCTGGTGCGCCACCTCTTAGGCCCATGTGCTGCCCTGGGGTGGGTGGGCCACTCCCGGTGGACCCCCGAAACCCTTTCGGAACTCCTCGTAGAATATCGAAAACACTTGAAACTTTTCCGGAACCCGGATACCACTTTCCTATATATAACTCTTTATCTCCGAACCATTCTGGAGCTCCTAGTGACGTCCGGGATCTCATCCCGGACTCTGAACAACTTTTAGTCACCAACATATATAACTCAACAATGCCAAATTGTCACCGAACGTTAAGTGTGCAGACCCTGCTGGTTCGAGAACTATGCAGACATGACCGAGACACCTCTGTAGTAAATAACCAATAGCGGGACCTGAATGCCCATGTTGGTTCCTACATATTCTATGAATATCTATATCGGTCGAACCAACGATGTCAAGGATTTAGCTAATCCCATATGTTGTTCCCTTTGTCCATCGATATATTACTTGCCCGAAATTCGATCGTGGGTATCTCCATACCTAGTTCAATCTTGTTACCGACAAGTCCCTTTACTCATTTTGTAATACAATATCCCGTGACTAACTCCTTATTCACATTGCTTGCAAGCTTGTTATGATGTTGTATTATCGAGTGGGCCCCGATATACCTCTTTGTCATACGGAGTGACAAATCCCAGTCTTGATCCATGTCAACTCCACACACACCCTCGGAGATACGTGTAGAGCATGTTTATAGTCACTCAGTTACGTTGCGACGTTTGATGCAGACAAGACATTCCTCCGGTGTTAGTGAGTTGCATGATCTCATGGTCATAGGAATAGATACATTGGCATGCAGAAAGCAATAGCAGTAAACCTGATACGATCAAACGCTATGCTTAAGGTTTGGGTGTTTTCCATCACATCATTCTACTAATGATCTGATCCCGTTATCAAATGACAACTCGTGTCTATAGCCACGAAAACTTAACTATCTTTGATCAACGAGCTAGTCCAGCAAAGAAATACTATGGACACTTTGTTGTCTATGTATCGACACATGTATTTGAGTTTCCAATCAATACGATTACATCATGGGTAATAAACGATTATCATGAACAAGTAAATATGATAATAACTAATTTATTATTGCCTCTAACGCATAGTTCCAACAACAGCGTCATTAGCGGCGTTCCCTTCCTGAAGGCGCCGCCCTCGAAGCCATGTGGCTGGTCGACAATGTTCGATTAGCATTGGAGGCTATCTGGATCAGGTGGTGGTGCGACGGGGCATCTACCACGTCGATGACGGTGGGTCCCAGCAGCATGGTGTAGCAGATTCTCGATGTTCGATGCGTCTTGATGGACATGCGTAGGGAGGTGGCATTTTCTGGCGTCGTGGTGATGTCGACAACAGGCCTGACATGGTCAATGCGTCAGTACCTTCTCTGAAGATGGATCTATGGAAGACAACGGCGACGGACTTTGAGAGTGTGCCAGACCGGTGTGTGCCCCAGACTCGACGAGCGGCTTGGTTAGGGCCTCTGGCTTTAGATTTTAGATTTTGGTGCGAGGTTTGTTTGGTATTCGGCTCGGACTATTGGCACCCCTTCATCATGTGAATAGGAGTAGCAACAAATATTACCAAGATGATGGTTTCGGACTTATTGATCTATTGCTTTATAAGGTCTTTATGAATAATTAATAAAATAACTTCATGCATCGCCCAGATGCACATGCCTGGGGTCATCCTCCTTTTCGTAAATAAAAAAATCCAATGGAGATCGACAATGCAATCAGAACAGTGAGATAGTTTGCATGTTACCATACAAATAGCAGCATGTTATTCATGCATCCTACCCTGTTTATGCACTGTATCAATCTTGAGCAGTTTTAACATGTTCCCTCGTATCCTTCCTTCCACATAAGATGTATGAGTTTTAATAGATCTAACACGTTGATCTCATCAATTAATGATTTGATTAATTTTTATCTTCTTATTTCACATGTAAAAAGAGGGGATAAGAGAGAGGATGTTAAAATTTGCCATCAGTTGAAGAGTTATTGCATTGATTCGCGGATTGAGCTTACAATACATTATTAGTTAGAAGAAAAAATGAAAACAGAAATAAAAAGTTCGTGCTTGTTTTGTGTTTTCTGAGAGTTACCTGCTTATGATTGTCTTGATCTCATGAACCTCCTTTGTGGAGGTCGTGTGCCTCCTTCCACACTTCTTGGAGAGCGGCGGTGACCAATGTTAGTTCAGTCGTTTTTTATTTTTCCTTTTGCTCAAGGGCCTCATTCTTTGTGATGGCCTCCTTAAGTTATTGTTGAACTTCGCTAACCTGGGATTTTTATTTTTTTTGTTAATAGACTTAGCATGTACGGCCACTGCCCTCTCTTCGGTGACCGCTTGTTTGGCTTGGCCTAGTTCGGCTTTGAGTCGATCAACGTCACCAACAACAACTGGTATAGTCAGTTGGTAAGTACTCATTTAGATACAAAATTTTAACTAATTCAATATGAAAGCTAAGGCTCGCACACTTACTTTGCACGTCTTCAAAATGCTTGTTGATGCGATCTAGCTCCTCTCCGGAAACTTTTAGTTTCTCGTTCATCTCCTCCAACTCCACAGAGCTGGGGGCTACGGCTGATACAAAGGCCTACAAAAGAACATATTTTGTTAATTATCAGATACTTTCAAAAACATTTTGCCAGGGTGCATTCTCATCAATCCACCAGAGCCTTGGGGGTTTCACGCATTGTTTCTAAATAATTCTAACCCCTGCATGAGTCTTTCAAACTCACACAAGACTTGGGGGCTACTGGGCATAATAAAACTTTTAGAAAATGCATAATTGTAAACAGAAAAGTATGTAGATTACTTTGATGCATGCTAACAATGTGTCGAACGCTCCTTTCAGACCGTTATTAACGGATAGAATACTTTGAAAAAGCACACTCAGATGGTTGCAACATTTTTCGGGATGGAGGGATCATTCAAACCTTCCTCCCTTAGGATTGGCCATCCAGTTCGGAGTGGCTTCATCGTGGATGGCTCGGTGTGCATCATAATAGTCTCCCTTAGTGGAGAAAGTACTACCACTAGCACTGGAGATGAGGATCCTCCGGATTGGTCGTCGGAGGAGCCCGGAGGGATCGGCTCCTCCCTCCTTTGTCGCAAGGAGGAGTTCATCCTCATGGTCCTTTGTGGCCAAAGTGTTAACCTCAGCCACAACATCGTCACCATCGGCCATGGTATCCGGCGCGGGGGAGGCCTCCATGGATACCACTTCCCCGGTCCCCTCGGCAGCAGGGGAGATAAGTAGGGTGAGCCGGTCCCATTTTCAGCTAGATTGGCTAGCTAGGAATCCCCCTCTAAAAATTGATCTGTGGGGAGATCACGCTGCAGGCCGTAATACATAGTACAAGCCTAATTAGAACCACGGCAATCAAAGGAAAGGTATAATCGGATTTATGGTACATGCCTTTTGGCTCAGAGTTTCACCCTGAGGGTCCTTCGAGGGACAAGTGCCTCATCCACGTCCTGAATGTCATTGAATAGGGCCATAGGGACCCTACGTGGCTTCGTTGAAGAAACAGGAGTTTGGTTTCCCTCGGTGTCTTGAGGCGCCACTCTCTTTTTGGTGTGGAAGGAGTCACTCACCTCCTCCTCATCTTCCTACTCCTCTCCCTCTATGTGGGAGGGAGCCAGTGTCTCTTCGGACTTAGTATCCAGGTTACCCTTCGATCGAAGATCCCCCCCACCCTGGATCTTATTCTTCCCCTTCTTCTGATACTCCTTCTCCCTCGGAGCCGTATACGGCTTCTTGACTAACATGGCTGCCAGCAGAGGGGTCGTGGTGTCCTCGCGCAAAGGCGTCGGACAGTTAATCCATCCGGATTTCTTCAGCCAGATCTGCAGGTATTGGGGGGAGGGGAAGGGGTAAGTTCCTTTTTAGAAAAGTAAGGGATGAAAGTTAAAAAAATCGCTAAAAACATTACCGGACCCGCGAGATTGAGGAGGGAAAGGCCTTCATCCTCATCCTCGTCGGACCAAGTCTTTGTTGACTTTAACAAATCCTTCCATGGCTTCTCGAGTGTAGTACGAAAAAAGCTCCGTATCGGGCCAGTTGCATTGTCCGAATTCTCCGGATCATATTCCTACATTGGGATAGACCGATACTATCAGGCGAGAAGGCCACGATGGAGCATCACCTGTACCACATTGGTGAGGTCATTTTCTCCATTATATCAAAGATCCTCTTCGTGAGCTCCTTCACATCTGCGGCCTCCCACAAATCTAGGGCCTTTTTCGTCCAGGATGTGAGGCGCTTAGGGGGAAAGATCTGAATGCAGGAAGAGCTGCCTCACCTGCGTTGTGTGGCTCGGTAATATAGAACCACTCCTTTTGCTATGACTTGATGGTGTCGATGAATGTGCAGTTTTACCAAGTAGCCCCATTGAGCTTGCCTCATCAATAACGACCTTAGGCTTGACGTTGACGGTGTCTATGGTGTCGATGAATGTGCCTTTTTGTCATCACTTGATGGTGTTGATGAATGTGCCTTTTTGTCATCACCCCTCCGCAGTCAGCCTACTCGCCGTTAACGACCTTAGGCTTGACGTTGAGGACCTTCAACCACAGACCGAAGCGGGGTTGGACCCGCAAGAAGGCCTCGCACACCATGATGAAAGCGGAATGGTGGGTGATGGAATTTGGGGGGAGATCATGGAAATCAAGACCATAGTAGAACATGATCCCTCGAATGAATGGGTGAAGGGGAAAGCTTAAGCCTCTAATGAAATGAGGGACAAAAACTACTCTTTCCCCATCTCTAGGGGTCGGGATAACCTGGTCCTACTGTGGCGCGTGGCGGGCTATGTTTTCTGGAAGATGGTCGCAACTCTTCAGCTCCAAAATTTCCTTTTTGGAGGCGGAGGAGGCCTCCCACTTGGCCTTGGAACCAGCACTAGCCATTGCAAGACTGGTGAGGCGATTTGATAGATCGGGAGTAGGAGGAAAACTAGGGCGCTCGAGCTTTAGAAGGAGGGAATGGCGATGAGGAGAGAGATCTGAGGTGCGAGAGGAGGCTGGGGTGACGGTTTTTACCTTTTATAATTGACTAGAATGCCGAGGGTCTCGTAGCTATAGCGTAAACTCCGCCACTTCCCGATAAAGTCGCGATTATGTGTGTGTGGGATAAATCCAAGCCATAAACCATATCCCTGTAAAAGGGGGGTACGATCTCCATGATGGGACGTGCCAATAAAATGGTCTCGAGCCACTCGTTCAAAAAAATGGGCCCTGGCCAACTGCGGCCTTTCAAATTAAGAAAGATGGCGCCCCTTGTTAAATGATAGGCCCATGGATTAAAATATATATTTTTGTCTATGTGTTTAAAGGAGAAGGAGTCAATGAGAGCCAAACTATCTTCAGTTAGAGGAGAAAAGAAGAACTTGCCTCGCAAGCCCGAGCACCCATGATGTCATCGACGGAGGATCATTTTGGTATTGGAGGCTAGTTCGGGGGCTACTGAGGGAGTCTAGGATTAGGGAGTCCTTGGGCCGCCTACCTGTCCTTGTGTGCCGGACTCTCTGGCCTGTTTGACCATTGACAAAAGTGTTGGATTCAAGACAGACTCTTACAAAGACTTGGCATGCAATCCAAGGAGATATAGTCAATGACATATTCCTTCTCTGTTGTAACCGACCTTGTGTTAACCCTGACACTGCTAGTGTCTATATAACCCAGGGGGGTATAGTTCTTAGGACACATCAAGCTCATTACAATTAGGGTTTAGACCACAACATCGATCTCACAGTATATCAACTCTGTACTCTCTACAACCTGATCAATAACAACAAGGGCAGGATGTAAGATTTTATCTCCATCAAGAGGGCTCGAACCTGGGTAAAACACCGTCCCCATTGTCCGTTGTTACCCATCGACCGTAGATTCACAGTTCGGACCCCCTACTTGAGATCGTCCCATTTTTACACCGACACCCCCGCTTGTTGCCGCTTTCTATGCGCCCCCGCCTCTACGACCTTCTTCCTGGTGCCTCCCTCTTCGCCCTCGCCGCCTTCTCCACCCCCCTCCCCGCCGCCGTGCTGCCGCGCGCCCGAAGCAGCTCCCGCTACTGTGGCATACGCGCCCGCCCCTCCGGTGTGTACTACACGAATATGCGCTATGGTCCTACACGCTTCGGCCTCAGGACGTTCGAGATATCTCAAGCTGCTCCCCGCGCGTACGACGCGGCGGCGTGGCGCCTCGGGAGGCCACGGACTCAGATGAATCCCAGAAGTTCAGGCGCACGAGGAGGCGCAAGCCCACACGCCTCCGCCACGGCTAAGCACTACGGAGGAGCGACGCATCCAGCAGAGGCGGGAGCACCGCCTCCTCATCGTTCATACGAATGAGCAGGCCAAGACGGCGTGGCACGAGCGCTTCCTGCAGGATGTCACCGATGAACATACATTCTGGGCACCGAGAAGGGCGGAGCAACTTGCGGAACACAATGAGAAGTGTAGACGCAAGGCTTTGGCGATTTCCCAGTCGGAGAACCCGGACACACTCTCGGGCTCGAGCGATGAGATGTGGACGGACGTGTTTATTACGACGTCCCAGAGCTGCGAGGACAATGATGAAGATTAGTCCAGTTTTATCTAGTTTCTAAGTTTTATCTAGTTTTTTATGTTTTATCTAGTTTTAGTTTTAAGTTTTATATAATATATTTGCATCGCATTATAGTTTTCATTTTATTGTATGGACTATAAGTGATGTTGGCTTTAAACTCAAGTGTAAATTTAGGGCGTCTGCTGAAGCTGCAATGGCGTGCCTTAGCGTCTGTTGGAGCAAGCATCGTCCAGCATGCTAAAAGACGCTATTTCGGTGATGCATACTTTTTTTAGCGCGCCGCACTGTTGAGCGCCTGTTGGAGTTGCTCTAAGGATGGGAGAAGTACTAAAGCGAAGGCAATGAACAAGAACAAGTGATTGGAAATGAAAATAATACTCCTATGGAGTAGTTTTGTTTTACTAAAATCTTGTTTGACAAATGTGGCCTCCAGAAAAACAAAACAACAAACTACACTAGACTAGCGGTAGGATCAACACCGTTGGAAAATTAGGAGAGCAATCCCGCCCCCGCATCGCCCCCCGCTAGGGAGGCTTCGGTGGAAACCCTAAACCGCATCATCCGGCACCTCCGTCCCCATCCTTCCCTCCGCCGTCACTGGAGGAAGCTGATGACCCACAAGTAGAGGGATGGCAATAGTTTTTAGGGTAGAGTATTCAACCCAAATTTAAAGATTCGACACAAGGGAAGCCAAAAATTATTTGCAGGTATTAGCAGCTGAGTTTGCAATTCAACCATACTTGGACATTTAGTATCTGCAGCATAGTGATCCGTAGCACGGTAATATGATAGTTTTGATAGCCGTGGTAACAGTAGCAGCAGTAACGGTAACAGTAGCAATAGTAACGATAACAGTGATAGTAGTTTTGTAGCATTTGTAATAGGAGTAGCAACAATAGTAACTTAGCAAGCACAATATGTTGAAAACTCGTAAGCACTGGATCGGTGGGATAATATTCATCATATAACAGTCACAATATAGAGTGACATAGAACTAGCTCCCATTCATAGATATAATGTAGGCATGTATTCCGTAAATAGTCATACGTGCTTATGGAAAAGAACTTGCATGACATCTTTTGTCCTACCCTCCCGTGGCAGTGGGGCCCACAAGGAAACTAAGGGATATTAAGGCCTCCTTTTAATAGAGTACCGGAACAAAGCATTAACACATAGTGAATACATGAACTCCTCAAACTACGGTAATCATCGGAAAGAAACCCAGTTATTGTCACTTTGGGGTATGTTGATCCTAACACATAGCAGGTGCATATAACTTGCAAGATCATATCAAGACCATAGATATAATGGTGAAAACCTTAACGATCCAGATCTGAAATCATGGCACTTGGGCCCTAGTGACAAACATTAAGCCTAGCAAAGTCATAGCAACATCTATCTCCGAACATAGTGGATACTAGGGATCAAGCCCTAACAAAACTAACTCGATTACATGATGCATCTCATCCAACTCTTCACCGACCAGAAAGCCTACAAAGGGATTACTAACTGCCGGTGGCGAGCATCATGGAATTGGCGATGGAGGAGGGTTGGTGATGACAAAGTCCAAAGATTCCCGTCTCCGGAGCACCAAACGGACTCCAGATTAGGCATCCCGATGAAGAACAGGAGGTTGCGGCAGCTCCGTATCATGAAACGCAATGAAACTTTCTCTCTGCTTTTTTTTCTTCAAAAATAGGAATTTATAGCGCTGGAATTAAGATCAGCGGAGCCACGTGGGCCCCACTAGACACCAGGTCGCGCAAGGGGGCCTCGCGCGCCCTGATGTCTAGTGGGTGCCTTTTGCCTCCCCTCGGGTGGATCTTGGTTCAAGTATTTTTTATATATTCCAAAAAAAATCTCCAAATTTGTTCCATTCCGAGAACTCTTATTTCTCCACAAAAACAACACCATGGTAGTTCTGCTGAAAACAATGTTAGCCCACGTTAGTTTCATTCAAATCATGCAAATTAGAGTCCAAAACAAGAGCAAAAGCGTTAGGAAAAGTAGATACGATGGAGGCATATTAGAAGCCACCAGGTGAAGCCCCGGGCGATAGTCAGCAACGACGGAGGACCTCTTCCGTCCTGCGTCGGGTCGGGTGAGGCGGGTCACCTCATGGCTACGGGGCACTTCTCCCTGATATATGTCATGACAGCGCGGTGGATCGCCTTCGGCAATGGCATAAGGTAGTGGCGTGGTCCTGTGCGGAGCAAGGCATATCTCTGTCGGCGATCTCGTGATTTTTGCTATGGATTCATTCGGGTTGGAGTCGATGACGAGTGTGCGGGATCCATCTCGGTGTCTCTCACGGTTTGGCGAGATGGGGTGGGCCCTCCTCTCAAGACCTAGTGGTGGCACACTCACGCAATGGCCGGTGCGCCAAGGCTCCTATGGTGGCAGTGTTGTTGTGGATGGTCCTCAAATCTAGGCGACTAGATCTATGGCATTGCACGCAGTTGAGACGGTGCATAGGTTGTCGAGTGGATTTCTTTAGGACGGATCCGGGTGAAAACCTCGTCTTCGGTCGATGGTTGGACCCGACGAGGACGGCGCCCTTATCATCGTTTCCTTCATGAAGGCATCATCGAGGTGAAGCTCTCACCTCCACCCAATACCTCAAGGGGAAACCCTAGATCAACAAATCGGATGACGGCGGCACTCTTGTGTCGTTTCCCCCTTGGGGCATCATTCTTTGAGGTATACGCGGGCTCGAGGGACCATTGGACAACATCTTTGGTGCATTGGTGCTTCCTCCTACATATTCATGGCACCGAATCTCGGTGACGTGGAGTGGTGGAGGCTCGGCGCCCAATGTGTGGTGATGGACTCGCGTAGGAGGACGACACTGCCTGGCGTTGTGATGGCGTCGATGGCAGAGAGGCCTGGCAAGGTCGATGCATCATTATCTGCTTTGAGGATGGATAGATGAAAGACGAAGGTGAGGCCCTGGCAGCGTGTGCGTGTGGTGTCCATTGGGAGTGTGTCAGGCCGGTGTGATGCCTAGTCCCGGTGTTATGGCTTGAATGGGGCATCCGACTTTAGATGTTGGGCTTTGGTGCGATGTTTGTTTGGTATTTGACTCGGACAGTCGACACCCTTTCATCAAGGGGATATTCAGATAGGAGTAGCGATGTGTATTGTCAACATAGTGGCTTCAGGCTTATTGATGTATTACTTTGTAAGATCTTTATGAATAATAAAATGTTTGTATGCATCATCTGGATGCAGAGGTCGAGGGTTCATCCTCTTTTTATAAAAATAATGTTTGACAAATTTCCCTTTCAGTATGCTCTCTTGCTATGCTTGAAGTGTTTAAAGGTCCTATTTTAGGGTGAGGTTTTGACAGAAAGATAGTGTGGGTGAGAACATACCACTTGGTCAATTGGAAGCTTGTGTGTCAGCCTACAAACCAGTGTGGTTTGGGCGTGACTGATTTGGAAGCAATGCTATACAAAGAACAATACTGGGAAGTGCAACGACGCACATTAAAGTAAGCAACGATGTCACTTATACAGTAGTAAACCGGCAACCTTGATTGCAACAGCTTTCTTTTATTCGTTTTGGCTAGCAAAGTCCATACCAAACTGTAAAAAGAATTCTGCAATTACACTTACTAGCAAAATTTCAGCGCGTTGCCACGTAATAACGAAGAAATTTACACCAAGTGCACTTAGATTTGCTAGCTGGTTACAGCAACCTTTTTATTCGTCTTGACTAGCTATGTCCACACTGAATTGTAAAATTAATCTTGCAATTAGATTTACTAGCGGAATGCGTCATCGAATCCTATATAACTAAATAGCTGATCTGCCCTAACATATTATCTCTTCCCTGCAAAAAAAAAAACATATTATCTCAATGTGCAACTATGACACCTCAACATGCAACCATGCAAGGAAAAATCTCCGCCTCCACATTTAACAATGCATGTAAAAGAGGCTCGGATATTTTAATTTCATTATGCTGCTTATATTCAATAAATATTTTCCTATTTTACAGTAATTATACCTATTTTTAGTTTTAGTTTTTATATTGTTAATCCAAATATCCATGTACATATAACCAAATTTTGTTGAAATATAGGCTAAATGACCAGAGTGTTCTCAAAACCGAGAACTCTTCCTAGCACTAAATGGCCGATGCAGGTACTCACCCGGTACGTCCGTCCTAGACAATTCACCACAGCGAACGACATATAGGAAACACAAGAAAATTTTGATAAAAAAGTCAACCCTATTACAAAGAAAGGCACATATAAAGCCCAATCCAAATGCGAGGGAAAAAGAGATATAAAAGGCGAACACTAGTAGAAGAAACCTCGAGACAAGATAATGTCCACAAATTCTCAAAAAAAAAGATAATGTCCACAAATGTTGCCTATCACTGAATGCAAGAGTTAATGTTGCGATCGTCCACTACGTTAGGAAGACAGGCCGACCCATTAGAAGAAAGCAAAGCAAGCGTGATAACTGGTTTTAGGAAGCTTCTAGAAGATTTTTGACCAGTTTTGGAAATTCTTCTAGAAGATTCTTGAACCATTTTTCCTTTCGTACTCTTCATGGGACTTTATTTCTCTTTTCTCTTTTTTTTCATTTTTATTCTCTCTTCTTCCTTATTTTGTTTTTTTTGTTGGTTTATTTTTCTTTGGGTTTTTTACAAAAAATCAAAATAATAAAAAAAATTACCCCTTTACAAATGTGCTCACATATTTTAAAAAAATTGAGGGACTTCAAAAAGTGTTCACATTTTGCCAAATTTGTTTGGATTTTCGAAAAAAAAAATTCAAAATTTGCTCACATATCCCAAAAATATTATGATTCTCAAAACTTGTTCAGAGTTTCATTTTTTTTCTGTTTGTATCTCTTTTTTGTATTTTTATAAAAAACACAAATTTAAAAAAATGTATGGTTTTATAAAAAAATTGGTCATATATTCAGAAAAATGTTTGCATTTTAAAAAATGCTCGTAGGATATCAAGAAATATTTATGTTTTTTGAAATTTGCTAGAAATTTCTGGAAAATATTCCCAATTTCGAAATATGATCACATATTCAACTAAATTTCGCATTCTCATAATCCGCTTGGAGTTTCAGAAAATGTTTGTTATTTCATAAATAATTTTCAGAATAATGCGGTGAAATGTACCTCTACCAGATGAATGACAATTAGCTAGATGAGACTTAATTAAAGAGATAAATACATTGGAGTACTTAAACTTGTGCTTGATTGTCACTTTGATACCGTGGCTACACGAAATTTGTTGCTTAAACTTGCATCAACATAAAAATATGGCGTATCCTCCCGTATGTGATGCTCACGTGGCACATATTCCCATCCGGAACGGTCAAATCTGCCTATGTGACGCATGTGGGTCCAGCTTGTCAGCAAATAAATCTTCTAATCTTGCCTGAGACATGAGTGATGGGTCTCACTTGTCACACTATGATGAGGTAGAAAAAAATATAACCGTGCACTTTTCCAGCATCTCAGACCATCAACATTAAGGCCGTCAGGTCTACGAGCTGGACATTTTTGTCCCTCGGATGTCTCTCTAATCCCATCTGGACTTCATTTGCTATGCATATGCCCTACACAGTCTGCCGCAACAAAATACGATTTGTTGTTGATTGGACATACTGGATCGCTTTCCTGTTCGTGACTTTAATAACAAGAGAAAAATCATCAACCAACACGCACACGCATGCAGAGGACTCGCGGCCAATTGTGCAGACTCATAGGCCCAAAAAAATTATGTTCGGCTTTGCGGAAAATCTGGCAATCGAGCGCGCATAAGGTTAGTTGTAATGGAAGTATCATATACTAGCATCGTGTATATGATACTAGTGTATGATAATACGTCCGTAATGCATATTATTATATGTATTTTTTTAATACACATATTATCATATGTTAGTATCAAATATTAGTTCATTTATTGACATGCATGACACATAATAGCACATTATTTAATTTGATACGGTATCAATGATATGATATTCAACTTTTTTATTCTTCATTTAATTTTATGTCACCTCATCACAATTGCCTAGTTGACATGCTTAATACTATCTACGATACTTTCGTTACAACCAGCCTAAGGCAGGGTGAGGCGGGCGATCTAGGCGAGAAGAGTGATATGATTGACCTCATTACAATTGCCTAGTTCATTTATTGACGCGCGTGTACAAGCATTTGACTGTACGGAGGGGGCGAAGGTGAGGCATCGTTGTGGCTGTTCGGTGAAGCAAGTGAATGAAGCTAATCTGACAGAAAGAAGAAATAAATCATCGATTCGTAGAAGTGTCAATTAACATAGGTATGTGTTTCAATTTCTAAAAAATAAGTTGCTTACATATGCTTGTACATATGGTCCGTTGCTTGACACTTAGTTGTATGAGCAGGCTAGCAGGACCAAAAAGAGAGAAAGAGAGATGCAATGATGAGTGTTGGCCTCGCCTCTCTGGTGACATAGAGTCAAACTAGGCGCCCTGTAACCGCCATTATCTTTGATCGTAGCCCCACTGGTCTCTTCCTCTACCTTCCGCTCGTCTTGGCAACAGAGATTTTATTGTTGTGTGTGTGTTTTATTCACCTCTAGTGACGCGCTTTCATACCATCCCAGCGACCTACAGGGCGGGAGCACCTATTTGACGCATTCTGCATCAAAAAGTGGTCCCTTCGCATAGGATACGGACGACGGGCCGGCCAATTGCACTCGTATGAGCGATCGGCCAAAAATTGGTAAAAATAAAAGTGCACCTGACTTGGAATTCGAAATGCAGACCTCCACCTTGTGCACGCATCATGCTAGGCACCCAACTAAGCTTTCGTGACAAAAGTGTGACACGAAGTGAAATGATCTAAAAACTTCAGTGTAAATTGAGATATAAAAACCATCAATACTTTTTCAAAATTATGAATACTTTTTGACAAACGCAAACCAATTTTTAAATTCCAAACATATTTCGAAAATGCAAATAAATTTTACATTCCAGAACATTTTTCAAATTTGTACAAAAACTTGAAATTTTTCATCTTTTGAAAACCCAAACAATTTTGTATACGCAATTTTTTTATTTTTCCAAACATTTTTGGGAAACGTGAACAATTTTCCAAATGACAGAACATACTTTGAAAACGGCAACATTGTTTTAATTGGTGAACAAAATTTGAAAACAGCTACAATTATTGAAATGTAGAACAATATTTTGAATCCGAGAAAAAATTGAAAATCCTGAAGATTTTATGTACACGTGTACAAAAATTGAATATGGAAACATTTTCTAAAACGTGAACAAATTTTCAAATTGCACAACATTTTTAGAAAACCCAACCATTTTTTTAATTTGTGATCAAATTTTGAAAACAGGTAGAACTTTTGAAATGAAGAACAAAATTTTGAACCTGAGAACAATTTTAAAATCACAAAGATTTTTTGTATATGTGAAGAAAAAATTGAAAATGGAAACATTCCTTAAAACTTCAATTTTTTTGTAAAACTACAGAAAAAATAAATTCCAGAACATTAATTGAAAATGCAAACATTTTATAAATTTGTGATTAAAATTTGAAAACGGGTATATCTTTCAATGCAGAACAAAATAATTGTATATGCGGAACATTTGAAAATCGCAACATTTTCTGAAAAAATGTGAGTAAAATTTGGAAAAAAAACATTTTCTGCAAATCCCAGTTTTTTTAATATGTGAACAAAATTGAAAACGCGAAAGTTTCCTGAATTTGTAAACAGATTTTGAAAACAGGAACGTTTTCAGAATTATCTGAACAATTTTCAAAATGGGAACATTTTCGAAAATTCCTGCACGATTTTGAGTTCGTAAACAAAATTGAAAAACGCAAAAAAAATTTGAATTTGAACAAATTTTGTAACATGAATACGTTTTGAATTTTTGAACAAATTTTAAAAAATAAACATATTTCCTAAAACCGAATATTTTTAGTTTGGGAACAAATTTAAAAAGATGAACACTTTTTAAAATTTTGACTATTATTTGACAATAAGCAAACATTTTTTCAAATTCTATTTTTTATGAAATTTTTGAACAAAAAATTGAAAACAGAATCATTTTCTGAAAAACCGAACAAAATCTGACAATTTCATTTAAAAAAAATCTGAAATATTCGTTGAAAATAGAAAAAAAATAAAAAAGAAAAGAGGAAGAAGAAAGAAAAAAAGACAAAAAAAGAAAGGGAAGTACGAAAAAGCAAAGAAAAAGAGGAAAAAGGAAAAAAAAATAAGAAGAAAATTGGTTGAGGAACCTTTTAGAAGGTTCCAAAACCGAAAAAAATTGGTTAGAAACATCGTAGAAGGTTCCAAAACCGGTATGGTGCGAATGCTTAACAGGCCAGCCCACCGACGAGCGCTCCCTAGATAGGGTGTGTGTAGCCCTGACCGTTTGCCGCAAAGACGGTAAATAGGGTTTTTCCTGCAGGGCAACGTTTCATGTCTTCATGCGGTTGTGGGAGATAAGGTGTTTTGGTTAGAATTTGGGTGAGATGGGTCAAATCGTGCATCCCCTTCTCCATGTAAATATGTGTTTGACGACTCGTCATGGGTTTCTTCTTCTCATTTTTTTAGCATGGACACCTTTGGTAATACGTTCATCTGTGCATCATATTGTATCTATTATTTCATTTCTCAGAGTGTGATGCACCAAAATTATTATTAAGCAATACATTCGGTGCATCCTGTCAAGGTTGTAGTCGGTAACAAAATTTGGTTGTTATGATGGTTATGATTTTAGAAATCCAAATATCTGGATTTCAGTTCCTACATTGAAGCTTGATTTTGTGATATATTTTTTGTTTCCTTTGCAAATTGTTTAACACAAACCATCCAACATCCTTAGTTTTCATTTGAAACTATAGAATATTTATTGGCATTCAACACATATTTTCACACATCAAGTGAGGACATTCCATTCTACCCATGGATGATCTACTAGGAACCAAAAAAGAAGCCCCAAGGATTTGAATCACGGACTTCAACGCAGGCTCGCTAGCTCACGCACAATCAAACATTCCTATTTTTCTAGATCACAAACCTAACCACCATTTCTACTTTCCATGTTTTTATTTGTCGGAATGGTGTCCATGCAAGCATAGCATAAAAGGAATTTTGTCCATTTGAGCTATGAAAAATGTTGTTTGTTCGCGTGGTTAGTGTATGCCACGTCCTGGTTTCCATTCGTAGGGCGCCCTTTTTATAGGCGAACACTCAGCCTCACCCAGCTTATAACATGCATGTGTTGATGCTCTATGATTCTAGGATTACAACTTGATATGATGTTGCGCAACACGACTCTCTTCTACATCAACTAGCCCAACCGGTTTGTAACATGAGTCATGATGCAAACTCCTTAGCACGACTTGCATCATGTTGCAAACATGGGTCACTACTGGTATTTTGGGCTGGTGAGGTCCACCCAGTCATCGGTGTGCTTGCTACGCCGCCACGAGTGTTTGCCACATACTCCTTTCTATTGGCAAAGAAAGTGAGATGTCCTCATTATACTTTTACTTGTTAGTTTGTTTCTCCGCACTCATTGGGAGCTCGGTACAAAGGATTTGGTGGGCTTTGTAGGACAACAACGATGTTGCATGGACGGACTGCATCTGTTCGTAGGCGGTGCTTGACGTCAGCATTGAAAGAGCATGGTGCCCCCATTAGTTATATTTGAACGATTTGTCCACAGATCTTGCTTAAAGCCAATTGTTGGTTTCAAGGTTATTAGAAGAAGATTATGTGTTGACCAACGTGTTATTCAAGGAGTTATCCAAAGATTGGTCATATACATTGTTGATCAAAACTAAGTACAAAAAGTGATTCAAGTTGATCAACACACAAAGCGGTGAAGATGTACCAAGTGGGATTAACTTGATCATCGTATGGTAAGTATTGTCCATTACGATTTGTGTACTAACCATGATCTAAGTGAGTGTTCTTTGTGGGGTTAGATATGCTTCTGAAAGCACATATGCTACCTTGGTGGTTTTGATAATTCATGACAACATACATTGTCTCTTGGACTAACACTTTTACCTAGTATATTTCAGGTATAGTCCACATAGAGCATTGGCTAAAGGATTGTGAGGAGAAGCCACTTGATGCAAGGAAAGGAAAGCTTCAAGGAAGAGGACTCTACATTTTATATTTGTGAGAAATCACTTTTGAGTCCCTAGGAAAGCCAATACTATTAAAAGGGGGTGAGGTATCTATGATGAATTTGTTGCTCAAGTGCTTAGAGATAGCCACCAAAAATACTCATCGATTTTCCCACAAAATTCTCCGTCAAAAGCCTAAACATCAAAATCGGTGCCACCAATATTTTCCACTCGGCCATGCTGATTTTTCCAAACACGGATCCTATGCTAAACCCTGAATCTCGGTACCACCAACTTTCACTTCGGTGCCACCGGAAATGAATGACAACCTTTCTGGTTTCTCGATTTCAAGAATCGGAATTTCTGAGTTTTGAAATCGGTCTCACCAAGATTTTGAAACTACCCTAGCTCACTATATCAGTACTACTGAGATTCATATATCGGTCTCACTGAGAATTCGAAAGTTGCCACATTTAGTGCAACTCGGTACCACCCAGATTTATGTCAGTGTCATAGAGTTGGGCAATATGTTGTAACGGTTGAATTTTAGGAGATGCCTATATGTACCCCTCCACCACCTCTCATTCGCAGAGGAAGCACTCAGAACACGCACACACACCTGCCATATCCATTTTTAGGGTGAGCCACCTACTCATGTGTTGAGATCAAGATATTCCAATCACTACTGGAAAACAGTAATTTGCCGTCGTAGGCTGACGCGGAAATTTTGCTAGCCGTGAGATTCTTTGCCGTCTGCTGTTTTGTCTTTGCCGTTCGGGATTTTGTCTTTGCCATCTGTGATGGCAGACGGCAAAGAAGCTGATTCCTGTAGTGGCAGGTGTAGTTGCTTCCATGTGAAAACATGGGTTTCTTGTTATATCACCATATTTATTGATAATTAATTTAATGCACCTATATACTTGGTAAAAGGTGGAAGGCTCGGCCTTTCTAGCCTAGTGTTTTGTTCACCTTTGCCCCCTTAGTTTTAGCTACCGGTGTTATGTTCCATAATTGAGCGCTCCTAAAATTATCGGGGATGCTATGGGGACCCCCTTGATAATTCCTTTTAGATTCAAGCTGGTCTGGCAAGGCCCAACATTGGTTCTACATTTGCCTAACATAATAGTTCTGTTAATACTGAAATGCATAGGGAGTTAGCGCTACCCGAGGAGTAATTCTACATAATACAGGGGGCCAGTGCTGATGGTGTTGGTCCCAAACAGTTTGCCTACGGGGCCACCGCGAGGAAACTGAGGTTTGGCACTCGTAGCTAGTTCCATCTGGTCGTGTCCTGAGAACGAGATACGCGGCTCCTATCGGGTTCGTCGACACGTCGGGCGGCCTTGCTAGATTAGTTTTACCTTTTACGAAATATCTTGTGCATCGGGATTCCGGTGATGCTTTGGGTAATCTCAGAGTTGAGGTTTTCCACTAAGGAGTCCGACGAGATCGCGAGTTTCGTGATCGAGGATTTCTATGCGGCTTGTGGTAATTTGTGATGGATTAGTTGGAGCACCCCTGCAGGGTTAAATATTTCGGAAAGCCGTGGGCGCGGTTATGTGGCAACGTGGAAACTTTGTTTAACACTGGTTCTAGATAACTTGAAGTTAACTTAATTAAAACTTGCCAACTCAGTGTGTAACCGTGACTGTCTCTTTCATGAGTTCCTTCTCCGATCGAGGACACGGTGGGGTTATGTCTGACGTAGGTAGGTGTTCAGGATCATTCATTTGATCATCAGTTGTTCACGTCCGTTATGCGTAGATCATCCCCCTCTTATTCTTGTACTCGTAAGTTAGCCACCTCATACATTGCTTAGTCGCTTGCTGCAGCCTCACCACTTAACCATACCTCACCTATTAAGCTTTGCTAGTCTTGATACCTTTGGAAATGAGATTGCTGAGTCCCCTGTGGCTCACAGATGACTACAATACCAGTTGCAGGTACAGGTAAAGGTTACTTGACGCGAGCGCGTTGATTGTTCATTTGGAGTTGCTTCTTCTTCTTCTTCTTCATCGATCTAGGATGGGTTCCAGGCCGGCAGCCTGGGATAGCAAGGATGGGCGTCATTCTTCTTTTCTCGTTTGTTTTTGTCCGTAGTCGGACCTCGCTCTTCTTCATGATATTTATGTATTGTGTTGATGTGACTCTGATGTAGCATGTGGTGAGTGTAAGCCAATTCCATATATCTCATCTTTTCAATACATGTACTTGTAACGGTATCCATTCTTGCGAAGCGATGAAATGCGCTTCTATCCCTGACAGGCCCTCGTGCCAAATTGAGGATAGGATCGCATCTTGGGCGTTACAGAATTCCATCAGTCATATTCCTTATTCAAGGTCGCTTCTAAATCATTTCATTGTTGGCTCAACCTTTCCTTATTCGTTGTTCCGGAGTGTCATCATTCTTTGCGTGAAGACGGAGGAGAGTTTCTCTTAAATCTTGGCCCATTCTCTTGAATATTCATGGTTTCAGCTTGATGCTATTATCTTGAATTGTTTTCGATCATGAGAAATTCATTCCATATCTATTCGGAGCATTTCAAAGTTGTTTTCATTTCTCGATCCTCCGAATGTCATCATTTCAGAAGATTTCTTCATCCTCAGCTTTCAACTTTCATTCTCAAATTCTTCTCATTTAGTGTCTCTTCATTCGTATCTCAATTATTCTCGTGCCTCATTCGAGTTTTCTGTTTGGCGGATCATGGTATCTTTGTTCTCATGTATTCCATTCATTCGTTGTATCCTCATTCATTCCAATTTTGTTGTTTCGTTCAAGACTTATTCAAGTTTGTGCTCTATATTTCTCTCTTCAATCTTTTGCAAGAATAATAAGTAGTATGCTAAATCCGTTGCTTGTCATCAATTTAATTAGATGGAGGATAAGCATAACATAAATATATTCTTGTTTCATCAAAGTGATGTCAATCCTTCTTCCGGAGTTGTTCATGATATCAAATTCTCGATTTCAAGTGTTATCATATTTTCTTTTTTGGAATTCCAAGTTTTCTCAAGTATCTCTTCGTGAACTTCAATCTAAATCTTTGCTAGGTCATAATCTTATTCTCTTCAACCTTCATTTCTTTCTATCATTGTTTTGAACATGGAGGTTCTTCATGGTGGTTTGTTAAGGATGTTATTCTTTCTCGAAGTATTCTTCAATATTCTTGTGGTAGTACCTCAAGTATCATTCATCTTGCATTTTGAAGTGCAATTCTTCCTCCTTTATCCTTTGGACGATGTTATAACCATCTTGACTGATGAGGAGTCTAGAAGAGAATTTGTCAAGAATGATATATTTAAATCCATTTGTCTCTGTTGAAGCTATTTTGGATTGGGTTTCACCTTAAACATTTCCTAGGATTGTTGCTGTTATGGTGATTATCGTTGATCCAACTTCTCAATGTATCCTATTGGTGAAAGAAGCTTTCCATATCTTGTTGCTCCCAAGTAGTCAATTGATTCTGTTAGTGGCTGGTTGTCACCTCCTATTTTTGAGATGGTTTCCATAAGCCCACAACATTCTTGTTCTTTTCGTTGTTGATTTTCCAGCAAATCCGTTCAATTCTTCCTGTAAGGGTTCTTACCACATCCAATTGTGGTAGAAGTTGTCATTTTATTCTCCATCAAATGATCTAGTTTATATTCTTTGCTATAGAGGCTTTGTGATGTTGTTCTCTTTCATCCATTATCTGTTTTACCAAGATCATGTTTTTCCTTTCTCATCTGTTTAACCGGAGTGTTGTGTCCTCTTTTCAAATTCTTTCCATCTTATCATGTTTTTCCTATCTTTCCTACCGAAGTGTTGGCCATATTTCATTTGAATTCTTGCTTGTGCCTCGTGCCATTATTCATCTCTTTGCAACCTCTAAGTTTCGTTGGTTTCACTCATTTGTCAAGAAGCAACTAAGTTTTACCTATCCCTTTCCTCTTCTCATTCTAACATCTTGGGTCGAGATTCTCTTGCTAGAGGAGGAGAGTTGTAACAGCGTGAAACCGACTCCAGAAGATTCCTTTTTTATTTCATTATCGCCGTGTGATTTATTTGGTTGTCACATTAATTTTGGCATCATGTGCATCATCTGCATTGCATCGACACTGTGTTGTCGTCATTTTTCAAAACCTGCACCCGTTGGTAGTTGCCGGTTCTCTTTGTTTTTTCGTTGACCGTTTCGGGACCAACCACACATGCCCGCGTCCGCGGCATCATTAATATATTGTTTTTAAAAGTATGTATAAAACTTTCTTGGATTGGCTTGAAAGTTGGCGTGCGCTCTTATTTTATTGTAGGTAGGTCGCGTGTCAAATTTCATAGCAATCAGAGTTCGTTTGATACCCAAACAGTTAAATGTATGGTTGTAGTATAGCGGGTTTATTCGTCGGATGTTTACGGTATTTCAAAACTTGTCACGAGCTATAAACCTCCCTCTCATCTCAGCCCAACCCCCTACACAACCCACCAAGACCCCATCCGCACCCGGACCACCCGATCGAGATTCGACGGTCCGAAAACGGATGAATTCCACTTACCCTAGCCTTTCATTGCTATATATAGACCTCTAGCCGTCCAAATCGGGCAACCCTAGCTCCTTCCTCATTTTTTGTGCCTACCCAACCCTAGTGCCGCCAGCCAGCCACCTCCTCCCACCACGGGGCCGCCAGGCCCGAGGTAGGCCTGCCCAGGCCTGAAGCGCCGCTCCGCGCCGCCCGTCCGCAGCCAGCAATGCAGCCACCGCCCTTGGGTCACGCCCCAAAACTTCTCTTGTGTCGCCCCGTGCTCGAAGGTTGGCCGCCCGCCGAAGCGCCGCACCTCAGCCGCACCCCGTCGGAGTCGCCCTGCCCGTGCGCACTGCGTTCGCCACCACCGTGCAAAGAGCTCCCCAATGTCGGAGCTCCACCCGATCGCCATGGGCGGCGACCCATTCGCCCCGATGCCTTGCATCGTTGTCTCCACCCGGATCCGACCCCGGCTTGCGAGATCCAGCTGCCCCGCATCGCCTTGCTACGGACCGCCTCGCTCCGACCACCCGCCGACTCGCAACTGCCGCCGCCGCCACTTGCCTCGATCCTGATCGGGATAGGGAGGAGGAGGACGACACGACTGTGCTCGCCCCCGTGGGCCATGCCTAGCTAGCCGAGCCGCCGACCCACCACCACATCCCCCGCCCTGCTTCGCCTTCAGCCCACAGGCCCAAGGTGAACTATGCCTCGTCCTGGACGCTCCGTTGTTGCCTTCCGCCCGTGCTGCTATTTCACCCCATAGCTAGATTCGACCCGCCGTAGTTTTTTTACATTCTGCGATTTTAACCAATTTCTAGGGATTTTCATAATTACAGAAAATGCCAGTGTTTTAAAATGTTAATAACTAAATACCGTGCATCATATGTAAAAATATTATATATGTAAAATGTTCGGAATTTTGTGTAGATTAATAATATTCAACTCTCACATGTGTTAAAATTGTTTAAACTTGCAGTTTGCATTGATTTGCATAAATGCCATGTTATAATGGTTTATTTCATCATTAAATAACCATAGCTCCGAATTAAATTAACTTTATATGAAAAATGCTATACCCTTTGTGCTATACATAATTGTGGCATTTGCATGCATAATAGGTTGCATCTACATGCTCAAAACTCTTATGTAAGTGTTTCATGAATACATCTAAACTGTTATTTTGTTCAATACTGCATGGATGATTGCATCTAATCCATAGGCCTTTTCCATGTGGTTCCTTCATGAGAATTGTTCTATAATATGTATACTTTGATAACATGCCTCCGGTTGCCATGAAGATTATCATTAACATGCTCATTTATTTCTCCCAGGGTGCTATCACGTTAAAAATTGTAAACTGTTTTCGTAAAGTTCCATTTTGCGAAGCTTGAATTAAGCAAACCATGCCTCTTTTGATTGTGCGGAATGGAGTGATTTGTAGTAGGCTATGCCTAGTTGCTATTAGTAAGTTTCCCATGCCATGGATGTCATGCTTAGCTGTAGTTTTCACCATGTAAACATGCTAAGATAACGTTGTTGTTTGGTAGGGTCAAATAATTATGAGTCTGAGAATCTGATTATTCCATGATGACATGTTGTGTTGATGCTAGCTATGATTGTTTGCATATTTAGACCTTAATAGTGTGGAATGAAATAAAGTGCATCATGCCTACTACCATGTAGTAAATTTTCATGTCGTCATATGACCTGTAGAATGTGTTTTTCTTGCTGTCAATATGCCCTCATGATAAGAACTGCACTGTTAAAACTGATAATTTCACTAAGTCTGAAACTGTGTTCAAATAACCATTTTGTGAGCTCATTTCCTAGTGATCTATGCTTCTATTTAATTTGCCGTTAGGAGATGATTGATGTGCATCTTGTCAATAATAACCCACAAGTATAGGGGATCGCAACAGTTTTCGAGGGTAGAGTATTCAATCCAAATTTATTGATTCAACTCAAGGGGAAGCGAAAGAATATTCTCGAGTATTAGCAGCTGAGTTGTCAATTCAACCACACCTGAAAGATTAGTATCTGCAAGCAAAGTATCAATAGCAAAGTGGTATGATAGCAACGGTGCCAGAAAAATGTCTGTTGACGGCAGACTATTCCTGACTTGTTGTATCAATGGCGCCAGAAAATAGTCTTGCAGCAGGTAACATCAAAGTAACAAGTAACAGCAATAGCGACAACAGTAGCAAGTAACAGTAGTAGTGACAGGAGTAGCAAGTAACAACGGTAGTGACAGCAGTAGCAAGTAACAGCAGCAACGGCAAAGTAATGTAGCAAGGACCAGTAGTAAAAGACTCGTAGGCATTGGATCGGAGATGGATGATTATGCCAGATGTGATTCATCATGTAACAGCTATAACACGGAGAGATAAGTAACTAGCTCCCATTCATCAATCTAATGTAGGCATGTATTCCGTATGTAGTCATACATGCTTAGGGAAAAGAACTTGCATGACATCTATTGTCCATCCCTCCCGTGGCAGCGGGGTCCTAATGGAATCTACGGGATATTAAGGTTCTCCTTTTAATAAAGAACCGGACCAACGCATTAACACTTGGTGAATACATGAACTCCTCATACTTTGGTCATCTTCGGGAGTGGTTCCGGCTATTGTCACTCCGGGGTTGCCGGGTCATAACACATAGTAGGTGACTACAACTTGCAAGATAGGATCTAATACACACATATATTAGCGACAACATAATAGGTTCAGATCTGAAATCATGGCACTCGGGCCCTAGTGACAAGCATTAAGCATGGCAAAGTAGTAGCAACATCAATCTCAGAACATAGTGGATACTAGGGATCAATCCCCGTCAAAACTAACTCGATTACATGATAGATCTCATCCAACTCATCACCGTCCAGCAAGCCTACGATGAGATTACTCACGAACGGTGAAGAGCATCATGGAATTGGCGATGGAGGAAGGTTGATGATGACGATGGCGACGATTTCCCCTCTCCGGAGCCCAGAACGGACTCCGGATCTGCCCTCCAGATGAAGAACAGGAGGTGGCGGTGCCTCCGTATCGTAAAACGCAATGAATCCTTCTCCCTGATTTTTTTTCCGGGCGAAAAGGAATAAATAGTGCTGAGTTTGGAGGAGGTGGAGCCATAGGGGGCCCACAAGCCTGCCCGGCGCGGCCAGGGGGTGGCCGCGCCCCCTGGGCTTGTGGCCCACTGGCTCACCTCATCCGGTGGATCTTTGCACAGGTATTTTTCATTAATTCCAGAAAAATTCTCCGTAAATTTTCAGGTCATTCCGAGAACTTTTATTTCTGCACAAAAAAACATCATGGCAATTCTGCTGAAAACAGCGTTAGTTTGGGTTAGTTCCATTCAAATCATGCAAATTAGAGTCCAAAACAAGGGCAAAGGAGTTCGGCAAAGTAGATACGATGGATGCGTATCAACTCCCCCAAGCTTAAAGCCTTGCTTGTCCTCAAGCAATTCAGTTGATAAACTGAAAGAGACGAAAGAAAAACTTTGACGAACTCGGTTTGATCTTGTTGTTACAACTATGTCTAACTCATATCCAGAGTTTCAGCAAGATCACAAGCAAACCACATAAGCAAATGACATCTAGGTCTCACGGTAAACTCATATCAATGCCATAATCAACTAACGAGCAAATAATAATAAGCCTCAAATGTCAACACTTCAATGGGAACAGATGGTATCTCGCTAGCTCTTTCTGAGACCGCAAAACATAAATGTAGAGCACCTTCAAAGACCAAGGGCTGACTAAACATTGTAATTTATGGCAAAGAAGATCCAGTCACAATCATACTCAACACAGTTAAAAGCAAAGCATAAAAATGACAGAGGTGCTCTCTAATTGGTGCTTTTGTAAGAGGAGGATGACTCAACAGGAACATAAATAGACAGGCCCTTCGCAGAGGGAAACATTGATCTGAAGAGGTGCCAGAGCTCAAGCTTTGAAAACAGAGATAATAATTTTGGGTTGCATGCTTTCATTGTCAACGCAATGACTAAGAGTTCTCAACATCTTCCACGCTACACATGCTATAGGCGGTTCCCAAACAGAAAAGTAAAGTTTTGACTCCCCCACCACCAATCAATCACACTCCATGGCTAGCCGAATCCTCGGGTACCGTCCATACCAACATCAATCCTGGGGGAGTTTTGTTTGCAATTATCTTTTCGATTTGAGCATGGAACTGGGAATTCCAACTACCGGCCCCTTTCTCATGAATGATAGTGAATAAACACATATCAAGGATAACACGCCTAGCATGGAAGATACTAATAGCCCCCTGTCACCACATGAGCGGTTCGGGCATGCAAAACAGATTATTCCTTGAAGATTTAGAGAGTGGCACATGCAAATTTACTTGGAATGGCAGGTAGATACCGCACATAGGTAGGTATGGTGGACTCATATGGAACAACTTTGGGTTTAGGGAAGTGGATGCACAAGCAGTATTCCCGCTTAGTACAAGTGAAGGCTAGCAAAAGACTGGGAAGCGACCAACTAGAGAGCGACAATAGTCATCAAAATGCATTGAGATTAACTAACATTGAGTGCAAGCATGAGTAGGACATAAATCACCATGAACATGAATATCATAGAGGCTATGTTGATTTTATTTCAACTACATGCGTAAACATGCGCCAAGTCAAGCCACTTGAATCATTCAAAGGAGGATACCATCCTATCATACTACATCATAGTCATCTCAACATTCATGTTGGCAACCAAGGCAAACCATTATAAGCTCCTAGCTAAGTAAGCATGGCATAAGCAACTATGATATCTAAGTTGTTATTGCAAACATGTTTCTCTCACAACAAAGCTGAACAAGGAACAGTGAGCTAGTCATATTTACAAAAACAAAATAAATCGAGTTCATACCAGCTTTTCCAGGCTCGGTCACTTCATCATATATCGTCATTATTGCCTTTCACTTGCACGACCGAATGATGTGAACAATAATAAGAGTGCTCGTGCATTGGACTACACCGGAATCTGCAGGCAAACACAAAGGAGAAGACAAAGTAATATGGCTCTATGACAGCTAAACATGTATGCATGCAAGAGCCACTAAACATTGTAACCATTGTCTTCTACCTTGACCCAGAGAAAAAGAAAACTATTTACACGGGAAAGCTCCCAACAAGCAAAAGAAGAAAAGAAAATCTTTTTGGTTTTTCTCAAACTAGACAGACACACGAAAAGAAAACGAGAAAAAATAAAATAAACTAGCATGGATGATATAGTGGCAAAGTGTGAACACCGACGAACAAAGTGAAAGCATAAGCAAGAATGTAAAGTCGGTGAGAACACGTACTCCCCCAAGCTTAGGCTTTTGGCCTAAGTTGGTCTACTCCCAAGGAGGGAAATAACCAGCTCCGGGTAATCCGGAGTGGACTGAGGATGCCACTGCTGTGTGAGCTCCTCTGGCTCCCACTGATGGACTGGCGTCTGGTACTCGACTGGCGGCTCGGGCACGGGCACCTATGGTTGGGCCAAGCCCCAATATGCGTAGATGTCCGAGGGCATAATGATGTACCTGCCTGCATGAAGATTGAACAAAGAAGGAGCAGGAAAAGTAATAGTCTCACGAGTACCCTCACTAAATACTAGGTTATAAATCATCCTTCTATTTATATCTCTATCAAGAAAGTCATGGCGAATCATGCTATCGTAATCTAGATATCTCTCGGGAAGAAGAATCTCTTCTTCCTCGTCCAGTCTAATAGGTATCTCAAAGTGTCTAGCAAGACGGGTAGCATAGATACCTCCATAGACAACGCCTTTAGAACGGTTCATGTTCAACCGTTGAGCTACTATAGCGCCCAAGCTATAAGTTTTATCATTATAAAGGGCTTCGCGCAAGACCGCGACATCTGGGGAACTAAGTGACCCAGCTTTCCCACGGCCAATCAAACATTTTCCCACAAATAATGAGAAGTATCGAAGCACGGGAAAATGAATGCTAGCAGCTCTAGCGCAAGGCACTCCTCTCTCCTCTCCTACATCAATTGTATCGATGAAAGCTTCTAAGTCCCGTGGACGAGGTTCATGAATATCCCCAACGTAAGGTAATTTGCAAACATTGCAAAAATCCTGGAGTGACATGCGCTGGGGGATATCATAAAGTTTGAACTCAACCATAGGAGGATTCTTCCTCGGATAGAAGTTAAAGCTTTGTACGAAGATATTAGTGAGGAGGAGGTATTGCAGACACTTATCTTCAACGAAGGCGGTAAGGCCTGTGTTCTCCACCAAGTGATAAAAGTCCTCATAAATTCCAGCGGCGCGTAAGAACACGTCGCTTGGCCACTCGCACGCTCGAACTTCTGCGACTCGAGGGACCAGATACTTGGGCTTCTTCTCACTCCCATGATCCTTGGGGTCACAGCTTGATGAGCCTCTTAAGAACCTCCTCATCTTTTCCCTTTTTCTATCTGTGAAAATTTCTGAAATTTTTAGTGACTCTAAGGAAAAGTGAACAAGGCTCAACTAAACTCGTAGCAACTACTCCCACAAGTGCCTAGAGGCCATATTACACATCAAAACTACTTGAGATGAGCTAAAATTAGCATGCAAAGGTCAGGAACATGGTCACCAAGGCAGCAAAAATACGCGAAGTATAAGGCACTAGAGCAAAAACTAATTGGGTCAATGGAGGAGTCACTTACCAAGGAGTAATTTCCCCAAAACAGTTCGGAGAATGGTGCTTTGAGCAAAGAGATCGAAAATCCCAGCAAGAGGAGCAAGAACACGGGTTTGAGCTGCGAAACAATTTTTTCTGGAGGTAGGAGAACCAGCTGAGATCAAGAATGAGTGGAGGGGGTGCATGTGGGCCCCACAATCCTGGGTGGCGCGGCCAGGGGGGTGCCCGCGCCCCCTGGGCTTGTGGCCCACTGGTGCAGCCCCCAGACAAGCTCTTCGTCTCAGTATTTTTCAAAAATTCCAGAAAAAAATCATACTTGATTTTCAGGACGTTCGGAGAACTTTTATTTTCGGGTACTTTTCTACGGGATGCTAAAACAGAAAACAGGGAAAACTAAACTAAATCTATCGTTTTTCTTCTAAGCAACCTAATGTGAAAGCTTGGAACAGAGGTTTGTGACTCCTCGATTCATCCATCTCATGTTCATCGAAAGAAATCCGTCAATGAGGTTGATCAAGTCTCCTTGACAAACTTTCTCGAATCGCAAAAGAAGACGGAGAATTTTTGAATTGTCACTAGGTAACCTCAATGGGGATATGTATCTCCCCAACAAGCAAATCATACTTCATCTTGACACGAGGAATAGGGCATTCAAAGCTCCCAATAAGAACCGATGAAGTTTTTTCGATAGCATTGATGCAATGTACTCGATATTGTTTCTTCGGAAAGTGCACCGTATGCTCACTACTGTTGACATGGAAAGTGGCATTGCCTTTGTTGTAATCTATAACAGCCCCTGCAGTGTTTAAAAAGGGTCTTCCGAGGATGATAGCCATGGCATCGTCCTCGGGAATATCCAAGATAACAAAGTTTGTTAAGATAGTGACGTTAGCAACCACAACAGGCACATCCTCACAAATGCCGATAGGAAAAGCAGTTGATTTGTCGGCCATTTGCAAAGAGAATTCAGTGGGTGTCAACTTATCCAATTCAAGTCTACGATAAAGAGAGAGAGGCATAACACTAACACCGGCTCCAAGGTCGCACAAAGCAGTTCTAATGTAGTTGCCTTTAATGGAGCAAGGTATAGTGGGCACACCGGGATCACCTAGTTTCTTGGGAGTTCCACCCTTGAAGGTATAATTAGCGAGCATGGTGGAAATATCAACCTCTGGTATCCTCCTCTTATTAGTCACAATATCTTTCATGTACTTAGCATACGGAGGCATTTTGAGCACATCTATCAAACGCATTTGCAAAAAAAAACAGGTCTGATCATTTTAACGAATCGCTCAAAATCCTCATCATCCTTTTTCTTGGATGGTTTGGGAGGAAAGAGCATAGGTTTCTGAACCCATGGTTCCCTTTCTTTACCATGCTTCCTAGCAGTGAAGTCATTCTTATCGTATCTCTGATTCTTAGGCTGTGGGTTATCAAGATCAACACTAGGTTCGATCTCCACATCCTTATCATTGCTAGGCTGAGCATCTTCATGAACACCACTATTGATATTATCATCAGGCTCATGTTCATCACCAGATTGTGTTTCAGCATCAGAGACACAGACATCGTTTGGACTCTCAGGTGTAGCAGCAACAGGGTTGCTAGCGTGCAGGTTCCTATCATCTTTCTTCTTCTTCCTAGGATGACTAGGTGCATCAGTGCTAACTCCTTGAGAATCTTGTTCAATTCTCTTTGGATGACCCTCAGGATACACAGGTTCCTGGGTCATTCTACTGCCTCTAGTGACGACTCTGATGGAATTGTCATTCAACTCATTGAGCAAGTCATTCTGAGCTTTAAGTACTTGTCTTACCTGAGTAGTAACCATAGAGGCATGCTTACTCAGAATCTTAAGATCGTTGACATTTCTGTCCACACAAGCACTTAAATGACTAAGCATACGAGCATTCTTTTCCAATTGTCTGCTAACATAATCACTGAAACTTTGTTGTTTGGCAACAAAGGTATCAAATTCATCCAGGCATAGGCTAGCAGGTTTATCAAAAGGAATATCACTCTCACCAAACCTACGCAGAGAATTTACTTCTACTACGTGTATCGGGTTATCAAGACCATGGATCTCTTTGATAGGTGGTAGATTTTTGACATGTTCAGATTTAATGCCTTTCTCTCGCATAGATTTCTTGGCTTCTTGCATATTTTCAGGACTGAGAAATAGAATACCTCTTTTCTTCGGAGCTGGCTTAGGAGGTGGTTCGGGAATAGTCCAAGCATTCTCATTGCACAAGATGTTATTCAATAGAATCTCAGCTTGTTCTACAACTCGTTCCCTAAAAACACAACCGGCACAACTATCTAGGTGGTCTTTGGGAGCATCAGTAAGTCCATTATAGAAGATATCAAGTATTTCATTCTTCTCAAGAGGGTGATCAGGCAAAGCATTCAGTAGCTGGATGAGCCTCCCCCAAGCTTGTGGGAGACTCTCTTCTTCAGCTTGAGCAAAGTTGTATATTTCCTGCAAGGCAGCTTGCTTCTTATGGGCAGGGAAATATTTTTCAGAGAAGTAGTAGACCATATCCTGGGGGCTACGCACACAACCAGGATCAAGAGAAGTGAACCAGGTCTTAGCATCATCCTTTAGCGAGAAAGGAAACAGCTTGAGGATATAGTAGTGGCGGATCTTTTCCTCACTAGTGAATAGGGTGGCTATATCGTGCAGTTGGGTAAGATGGGCTACAATCATTTCAGACTCATAACCGTGAAAAGGATCTGATTCGACCAGAGTGATTAAGTCAGGATCGACACAGAATTCCTAATCCTTATCGGTCATAAAGATAGGCGAAGTGGCAAACTTCAGGTCGTATTTCATCCTAGCGTTCAGAGATTTTTCTTTCCACTTGCGTAGTAATTTCTAAACATCATATCTATCCTTAGACGCAAGAAAATCCTTAGCTATCTCTCCCTCCATAACGTAACGCTCAGGCATAACAGGCATATCAGGCATAGGAGAGCTAGTTCTAGCAGACAAAATAGCAGGTTCTACTTCAATAGTATCAGCCGTTTCAGAAGTATCATCACATCTAGCAGCAACTCTAGCAATTTGTGCATCAAGGAATGCACCTAGTGGCAAAGCAGTATCAAGCATAGCATCATCAAGCATAGTATCAAACATAGCATCATTAGGCATAGTATCAAGCATAGCATCATCAGGCATAGTATCAAGCATAGCATCATTAGGTATAGCATCATCATAAGCATCATGGGAAGCAGAAGTAGCATCATCAGGCCTAGTATCAAGCAAAGCATCATCAAGCATAGGAGACATATCAAGATTTCTAGCAGGAGGTGATGTCGCAAACTTACTCATAACTGAAGGTGAATCAAGTGCAGAGCTAGATGGCAGTTCCTTATGTGTCGTCGTAGTTGAGGGCAAGACTTTAGTTCTTGGATCTATCGGATTCCTCATAGTGACCAGCAGACGTAAATCGCAAGTGACTCAAAGAATATAGTTGTGCCTCCCCCGCAGCAGCGCCAGAAAATAGTCTTGATAACCCACAAGTATAGGGGATCGCAACAGTTTTCGAGGATAGAGTATTCAACCCAAATTTATTGATTCGACTCAAGGGGAAGCGAAAGAATATTCTCAAGTATTAGCAGCTGAGTTGTCAATTCAACCACACCTGAAAGATTAGTATCTGCAACCAAAGTATTAGTAGCAAAGTGGTATGATAGCAACGGTGCTAGAAAAAGGTGTGTTGACGGCAGACTATTCCTGACTTGTTGTATCAATGGCGCCAGAAAATAGTCTTGCAGCAGGTAACAACAAAGTAACAAGTAACAACAGTAGCGACAACAGTAGCAAGTAACAACAGTAGTGACAGCAGTAGCAAGTAACAGCAGTAGTGACATCAGTAGCAAGTAACAGCAGTAGCGGCAAAGTAACATAGCAAGGACCAGTAGTAAAAGACTCATAGGCATTGGATCGGTGATGGATGATTATGCCAGATCATCATGTAACAGCTATAACACGGAGAGATAAGTAACTAGCTCCCGTTCGTCAATCTAATGTAGGCATGTATTCCGTATGTAGTCACACGTGGTTAGGGAAAAGAACTTGCATGACATCTATTGTCCATCCCTCCCGTGGCAGCGGGGTCCTAATGGAAACTACGGGATATTAAGGTTCTCCTTTTAATAAAGAACCGGACCAACGCATTAACACTTGGTTAATACATGAACTCCTCATACTATGGTCATCTCCGGGAGTGGTTCCAGCTATTGTCACTCCGGGGTTGCTGGGTCATAACACATAGTAGGTGACTACAACTTGCAAGATAGGATCTAAAACACACATATATTGGCGACAACATAATAGGTTCAGATCTGAAATCATGGCACTCGGGCCCTAGTGACAAGCATTAAGTATGGCAAAGTAGTAGCAACATCAATCTCAGAACATAGTGGATACTAGGGATCAATCCCCATCAAAACTAACTCGATTACATGATAGATCTCATCCAACTCATCACCGTCCAGCAAGCCTACGATGAGATTACTCACGAACGGTGAAGAGCATCATGGAATTGGTGATGGAGGAAGGTTGATGATGACGATGGTGACGATTTCCCCTCTCTAGAGCCCAGAACGGACTCCAGATCTGCCCTCCAGATGAAGAACAGGTGGTGGTGGCGCCTCCGTATCGTAAAACGTGATGAATCCTTCTCCGTGATTTTTTTCTGGGCGAAACAGAATAAATAGAGCTGAGTTTGGAGGCGGTGGAGCCACGTGGGCCCCACAAGCCTGCCCGGCGCGGCCAGGGGGGTGGCCGCGCCCCTGGGCTTGTGGCCCACTGGCTCACCTCCTCCGGTGGATCTTTGCGCAGGTATTTTTCATTAATTCCAGAAAAATTCTCCGTAAATTTTCAGGTCATTTCGAGAACTTTTATTTCTGCACAAAAACAACACCACTACAATTCTGCTGAAAACAGCGTTAGTCCGGGTTAGTTCCATTCAAATCATGCAAATTAGAGTCCAAAACAAGGGCAAAAGAGTTTGGAAAAGTAGATACGACGGAGGCGTATCAGTCAACAACTCCCTCATGTCTTGTTTGAGCATTTTACATTCTTGTAGCCTGCTGTTTTGGGGTGTATAAAATGCCATGCTACTATTTTGGGCAGATTGTCACTATATCTAGTATTGGTTGTATTTGTGGAACCGTTGCTCCATTTTGAACATGCCATATATGAAACTTGCTTAGAATTTCTTTTAGTTTCATAATATATTGTTGCATCCATAATTTAACATGCATTTGGTTGTCATTTGCATACATTTCACATTCGTGGCATATTATATTGTGTTGGTCATATCTTTTAGACCGTAGCTCGATTTTAAATGATCTATATATGTAAATCAAATAGAATGATGTGTAGAATCACATGGAGAAGTTTGTTTTGCTGTTTAAATAAATATAAAATATATTTACTTCAAATCTGGACCAATTTCAAAATTAACATATGAGGTCAGTTCGGAAATGCTATAAGTTGTTTTTGACCTCATTTAAAATGCCTAGATAGTGTAGTTTATTTATGCTTCACCTCGTGGCGTGTTTAAAAATATTTAAACTTGTCATGTAAATAATCGAGAGAGAACTAAATGTTTCGAATGTGGAGTTTCGTCAATATGCAAATCGATACATATTGAACTTCACTTATTGTGTAGAAATTGATTATTGTGCTTTGCATGCCTTGCATAATTAAACCGTACATGCATCATATGTGTTTGTGCATCATGTATTGCCTATGTTGTGGTGTTTATCATGTGTTAATTGTTGTTTCAGGACTGCTTCTTCTCGATAGAGTTCCGCAAGCGAGTCGGGGTGTGAGGATTCTTTCGACTATTTTGGTTCGTCTACTTCACGGAGTTGTTCTTATTCCAAGCGGGATCCCAGTCAAGATGATCACTTCCGTAGATACCAATACTATCATTTTTGTGCTAGTTGTCACGTTTCTATCGCTATGTCTCGCTGCCTACCACCTGTTATGTCAAGCCTCCCAATATTGCCATGAAAAGCCTCTAACCCCTTGATACGTCCATTTTGCATCATGTTTTCATGTTGATATTTATCGCTTCTTTGGCTGTTATTTCACTTCATGGTACAATTCTTATGCCTTTTCTCTCTTATTTTGCAAGGTTTACATGAAGAGGGAGAATGCCGGCAACTGGAATTCTGGCCTGAAAGTAGAGAAAAGTTGAGATACCTATTCTGCGCAACTCCAAACACCGTAAAAATCAACGAGGATTTTTTTCTGATTTATCAAAAATACTGGGACGAAGAAGTGCCAGAGGGGCCGTGCAGGTGGCCACAAGCCTGCACGGTGAGGCCACCACCCCAGGCCGCGCCATCAGGGCTTGTGGGCACCCTGGAGGCCCAGTTGCCACCTCTTTTGCTATATGAAGGGTTTCGTCCAGGAAAAAATTAGGGAGGAGATTTTTCGTGGTTTCGCTGCCGCCACGAGGTGAAACTTGAGCAGAACCAATCTAGAGCTCCGGCACGACGATCCTGCCGGGTAAACTTCCATCCCGGAGGGGGAAATCGTCGCCATCATCATCACCAACACTCCTCTCATCGGAGGGGACTCGTCACCATCAACATCTTCATCAGCACCATCTCATCTCCAAACCCTAGTTCATCACTTGTAACCAATCTCCGTCTCGCGACTCCGATTGGTACTTGTAAGGTTGCTAGTAGTGTTGATCACTCTTTGTAGTTGATGCTAGTTGGATTACTCGGTGGAAGAGTTTATGTTCAGATCCTTGATGCTACTCATTACCTCTCTGGTCATGAATATGATTATGCTTTGTGAGTAGTTACTTTTGTTCCTGAGGACATGGGATAAGTCATGCTAATAGTTGTCATGTGAATTTGGTATTCGTTCGGTAATTTGATGTGTTGTATGTTGTTTTTCCTCTAGTGGTGTTATGTGAACGTCGACTACATAACACTTCACCATTATTTGGGCCTAGAGGAAGGCATTGGGAAGTAGTAAGTAGATGATGGGTTCCTAGAGTGACAGAAGCTTAAACCCTAGTTTATGAGTTGCTTCGTCAGGGGCTGATTTTGATCCACTAGTTTAATGCTATGGTTAGACTTTGTCTTAATTCTTCTTTCGTAGTTGCGGATGCTAGCGAGAGGGGTTAATCATAAGTGGGATGCTTGTCCAAGTAAGGGCAGTACCCAAGCGCCGGTCCACCCACATATCAAACTATCAATGTAACGAACGCGAATCATATGAACATGATGAAACTAGCATGACAGAAATTCCTGTGTGTCCTCGGGAGCGTTTTTCCTCCTATAAGACTTTGTCCAGGCTTCTCCCTTGCTACAAAAGGGATTGGGCCACTTTGCTGCATCTTTGCTACTTTTGTTACTTGTTGCTTTCTATGAATCATCTCACCACACAACCACTTGTTACCGATAATTTGAGTGCCTACAGATTTTACCTTGCTGAAAACCACTTGTCAAATCTTTCTGCTCCTCGTTGGGTTCGACACTCTTACTTATCGAAAGGACTGTGATTGATCCCCTATACTTGTGGGCCATCACCCCTCCACGTCCCACAAAACCTTTGTTTGCTCATCCCTTCTTATAGTGTTGCTAGTTGTAGGTGTAAGTTGCTTCCATGTGACTCCTTGATATATCACAATATTACTGCTATTTAATTTAATACACATATATACTTGGTAAAAGGTGGAAGGCTTGGTCTTTTGGCTCGGTGTTTGTTCCACTTTTTCCGCCCTAGTTACTTGTGTACCGGTGTTATGTTCCATATTGAGCGCTCATAACATGCTGGGGGTGTTATGCGGACCCCCTTGATTTTTGTTTTGGGATAAAACTCTTCTAGAAAGGCCCAACATTGGTACTACATTTGCCTAATAACTAATAAATTTGTATAGGGACTTTTTGGACCCCGTGGATAATTAATCAACCTCGGTCCAGTGCTCCTCATGAGTGTTGGTCCAAACCGGGCGATGTCCGGCGCTCGTGGTCACCCGGTGTTTCAGCCAAACTGACGTCTAGCCCATCTGGTAGTGCCCTCAGAAGGAGATACACGTGGCTCCTGTTGGGATCTAGCCTGCCGGGCGACCTTGCTAGATTAATTTTACCTTTCTTGAACATCTTGTGCGTCGGGTTTCCGATGATACTTTGGGCTATCTCGAGTTTGAGGTTTTCCACCGGGATTCTGAGGAGACTACGGGTTTTCCATGGTTGATGTTATTCCACACACCTTGTGGTAGTTTGTGACGGACTAGTTGGATCACCCCTGCAGGGTTAAATCTTTTGGAAAGCCATGCCCGTGGTTATGTGGCAACTCGGAAACTTTGTTTAACACCCGGTCATAGCAAACTTGAAGTAAACTCAACTAAAATATGCCAACTGTGTGTGCAACTGTGACTGTCTCTACTCGCGAGTTCTGAATCCGAGAGAGAACACTGTGGGGTTATCTTTGACTTGTAAGTAGGTGCTCAGGATCATTTCTTGATCATTATTAGTTCATGACCGTTTATGCATAGATAACCCCCTCTCATTCTTGCACTCGTAAGTTAGCCACTCAAATAAATGTTTAGTACTTGCTTCAGCCTCACCACTTAACCATATCTCAGCCATTAAGCTTTATTAGTTTTGATACCTTTGAAAATGAGATTGCTGAGTTTGTGTGGCTCGTAGATTACTACAATAATAGTTGCAGTTACAAGTAAATCGATACCTTGACGTGAGCGCGATGATTGTTGTATTTGGAGTTTCTTCTTCTTCTCCTTCTTCTTCTTCTTCGATCATAGGATGGGTTCATCAAGACTCTTTTCTGGCACCATTGCCGAGGAGTGAAGCACCTTTTGTTGGGGATATTATCTGTTGATAACCCTCCCTAGTGGGGCCGGGTCACCAAAGCTGGCGATTCATCTAAAATATGGTTTGAGCCTTGGCCTGGTAAGACCGAAGGTTGTATGGCGGCTTACGACTTCCGGAAAGAGTCCATAATAGAGAAGGTCTCCAAGCTTTGGAAAGGTGGCGACTTAGAGATCGTAAGAGTCATGATTTGTATAAAGGAAAGGACCCTTGTAAACCCTAGGGACTCGACCTGTATATAAAGGCGAGTCCCGGGGAAGAAGAGGGCAGGTTAGAAATCATCGAGTGCTAGGTCAGGCGAGTTACGCCCTCCTTGTAATCGAAACTCTATCAATACAACACAAAGCAGTACGTAGGCTTTTACCTCCTCACGAGGGGCCGAACCTGGGTACATCTCTGTCTCGATCCCGTTCAACCCCTTTGAGTCGCCACCAAGGTGCGATGGCTCCAACACTAAGTCCTTTCACGAGGACATCTGCCGTGACAAAACCACGACAGTTCGCGCCCACCGTGGGGCCTGCGCACAGTGGAGTTGAGTTCTCAAAGGGAGCCCTACCAGGGTTTGGGAGCTACGCGACGGGGCTCATGACTCGGAGCCGCCGTGGGAAGTACTACATCAACAACTTGCTATGGGGGCCCGAGGCGGATTCGATCGAATCTGGTTACAGGGTCCCCTTCGGCAAGATCAGCGTTTTCATCGGCATGATTGGATCGCCCGTGCCTGAGCCGGACACCTCCTCCGACATCGTCGAGCCGGCCAGGTACGTCCGCCCGGTCGTCACGCCAAACCTAACTCGCCCGGTCTTTGTTGGATTCACGCAGGGATCTGAGGAGCCAGAACACTTAGCAACCCAGGAAACCACGCCGGTCAACATCGACGACGAATCATCTATGGGCGATTCAGATTCAATCCAATCTCTGCATGGGGGCTGCCTTGGGGGCTTATCACTGGCCATGGACCCCGAAGTTCTTGACAGGACTCGCCATCAAATCGCCGTTTACATGGCAGGGGTGACTCAACCCTCGCCAAATCCGGCAGGCGGAGTTGGAACTGGTGAGACGTCTAGAAGCCCGGCCGCGATTTTGGTGGAGCTAGCAGCGGAAATAACAAGGCTCATGGCGACCCCCATCACACTAGAAAACCAGGAGGCGGTGAACACGGAATTAACGAAGCTAAGAGAAGGGGTGGCAAAAGCTCAGCGGGATGCTGAGGTGGAGTCAGCCAGGATCGAGACCCGGCAAGCTCGAATCACCGCTGAGATAGCTCGCTTGAATACCGATAACTGGCGGCTCGAAAGGCACCAGCGCGCGTCTGACGCCGTCCATCAGCGGAGGCACCAGGGTCGTCTACCCCCTGATCTCAACCCGACCCGCCTGTTCGACACTCCGCGAACTCCCGGGGCGGGAGCCGCCCCGGGGGGAGGGCCGGGCCAGCCACCAAACCCGCTGTTTCAGCCAGCTGTGGATTGCGTTCCCCGATTCCAGACTCCTCAAGGTCACTTTTCCAACCCAGTGGACAACATCCTTGCCGCAACTCGCCATTTAGAATCCCTTCCGATTCACGGCAATACTCCTTACGAGATAGAGGCAAGGAACGCCATTGAGATGTTGAAGACGGCGGTGGTTCAAAACGCCCAGTTCTCACACAGCCTAGATAGGCTACACTCCACTCCCCAGGCAAGCCGCACCAGGAGTCGGCCAGAGGATCAGCCCGCTATAACTAGCGGACCGCGGCCCTTCCCCCAGGACAACTCGCCTGACCATCGAGACCCGCCAGGACGGGATCACCCGGGTGTCCAGGCCGCCCCAGCGCCTCTTGTGGGGAGCGTTAGACAAGTGGGGGTGCCATGCCTGGCCCCCGCCCTTCACAACAAGCGAATGCCCAAGGATTTTAAAGGGCCAAGAAAGGTGCCTAACTACACTCTGGACCTTGAGCCGGCATCATGGGTCGAGAGTTATGAAATCGCCATGGACATGCTCGATGTAAGCGAAGCAGTTTGCGCGAGATACTTCACAATGATGCTTGAAGGGACGGTGCGTACTTGGTTAAAGAACTTGCCTCCTAACTCCATCTAGACTTGGGCTGAATTGAAAGAGCATTTCATCAAAAACTTCCGAGGAACCTGCAAGCGTTCGATGACAATAGTCGATCTGCATCATTGCGTCCAACGCCCGGACGAATCGGCCCACCACTGGTCGCGGCAGGTCGCGGAAGTCATTCACTCGTCAGACGGCATTACGGCGGCCCAGGCCATGCTGATCCTCGAACAGAATTGCCACTACGAACCTTTGGTGCAGAAGTTGGGGCGACTCAAGCGAAAGGTCCAGGACATGGGGAAGCTAATGGACACCCTCACTAGGTACGCTGAGGCGAACGACACCAAAGATCCCGACGAAGATGGTGGCAAAACTAACTCGCCAAGAAAGGGCGAGTCATCCAAAAATCATACCCGGTTCCAGGGACACGCCCGCCATAATCAGGGAGCGAATAGCACGAGAAGGCAGCAGGAAGAGTCTTCGGACTTAGTTGCCAACACCAACACCAATAATGGCAACCAGCGCCAAAAGAAAAGTAGGGGTTACAGCGGCAAAAAACCACGCAACTACAATGAGTTACTCAAGGGCCCCTGCCCGCACCACGCCATGGCAGACGGACCGGCGACTCATTCCTGGGAGGACTGTTACGTGATACGAGAGTTTCGGGCGGAGGCGATCAAAAAAGGACAAAGCGGTGACCCGGACCAGCGGCAGGAACAGTTTGGCGCGCCCAATCAACGCCAGAACCCCTTCAGCGGTTTTCCCGAGCCTGGGGCTCAGGGTGGCTCGCAGCCAAGCAGCGGCTAGTTTCCGGTGCATCACCAGCGATGGTATAACCCGCTCGGAGTTTTTCAGCAACCACCCCCACAGGGGGCTTCGCAGGGACAGGATGATAATGGCGGCTTCCGCAGCAATCCCAAGCAGTTAAGCAATGGGCAGTACCACGTTTTCACCACCAATGCTTGCAAGCGTGATAAAAAGGTGAGTCACCGAGCGTACAGTGTGTCTGAGCCGGCACTCCCTAGATACCTCCACTGGTCCGAGCAGATCATATCATGGAGTAGGGACGATCACCCGCCAAGAGTTGACAATCCCGGCGACTTGGCGTTGGTTGTGGCTCCCCAAGTTGGG
Organism: Hordeum vulgare subsp. vulgare; assembly: GCF_904849725.1. Taxonomy (NCBI): domain Eukaryota; kingdom Viridiplantae; phylum Streptophyta; class Magnoliopsida; order Poales; family Poaceae; genus Hordeum; species Hordeum vulgare. Next base: position 143,222,223 of record NC_058519.1, on the reverse strand, counting down.
GGATATACCCTGTCAAAGGTACTGATGGATGGTGGCAGCAGCATCAACATTTTGTACTTCGACACTTTCCAAAGGATGAACCTGTTGGAGAAAGATTTGATGCCTTCAACCACGGTGTTCCACGGAATCGTCCCAGGCAAATCGGCGTACCCAATAGGCCGAGTCAGGCTCACTGTTGCATTTGGAACATCATCTAATTACAGGAGTGAGTCGCTAATGTTTGAGGTGGTCAAATTAAAATGCCCCTATCATGCGTTGTTCGAGCGGCCGGCTTACGCCCGGTTCATGGCTCGCCTATGCTATGTCTACCTTAAACTCAAGATGCCTGGCCCTAAGGGACCCATCACTGTTGATGGTGATAGGAGGATTGCAAGAGAATGTGAAGAAGGGGATGCGGCTTATGCAGAAGTCGCTTGTACTGCGAAGGAGCTCAAATACCACTAGGCCAATGTTGATCCGGCTGATATGTTGCCCCTAAAAAAGCCAACGACAGATGCTGAGCCGCCCCTCAAGTTCAAGCCAACATATGACACTAAAATGGTGGATTTCGTCCCTGGCGACTCAACCAAGCAGTTCACTATTGGGACGGGTCTGGATCCCAAATAGGAAAGCGCGCTCATCGAATTCAACCGTGAGAATGGGGACATCTTTGCATGGAAACCTTCTGACATGCCTGGTGTGCCGAGAGAATTCGCTGAGCACCATCCTAATGTTGACCCAAAGTCAAAACCTATCCAGCAATATCTTCATAGGTTCAATGAGGAACGATGCAAGGCAATCGGGGAGGAGGTTGCCCGTCTCTTGGCCGCCGGATTCATCGTAGAGTTTTTTCACCCCAAATGGTTGGCTAACCCGGTCTTGGTGCTCAAGAAGAATGGTACCTTCCATATGTGCATTGATTACACGGACCTTAACACGGCTTGTCCAAAGAATCCTTTTGCTCTTCCCCGCATCGACCAAATTATTGACTCGGTGGCGGGATGCGAACGTTTCTGCTTCTTGGACGCTTATTCTGGATATCACCAAATCAAGATGGCCGTGGAGGATCAAGAGAAAACAACTTTTATAACCCCCTTTGCGGCTTTTTGCTATGTGTCCATGCCGTTCGGACTCAAGAGTGTAGGGGCGACTTATCAGCGCTGCATCCAAAATTGCCTCCGTGGCCAAATCGAACGCAATGTCCATGCCTATGTCGATGACATTGTGGTTAAAACCCACCGGAGGGAAACACTATTGGAAGATCTCAAGGAAACCTTTGATAATCTGTGGGTATATCAGATGAAGCTGAATCCCACAAAGTGTGTCTTTGGTGTTCCTGCAGGGAAATTGTTGGGCTTCTTGGTCTCTATGCGCGGAATCGAAGCTAACCCGGACAAGATCGAAGCAGTTACTTCCCTTGGGAAGCCAGCGAATGTTAATCAAGTCCAACGGATGGCGGGTCGCATTGCGGCCTTATGTCACTTCATAAGCCGCCTGGGAGAGAAGGCTATTCCCCTTTATCAATTACTAAAGAAATCTGACCATTTTGTTTGGACAGATGAAGTCGATGAAGCTTTTGAAGCCTTAAAACGGCAACTGGTCAACCCGCCGGTCTTGGCCGCCCCGACTGAGAAAGAGCCCATGCTTCTATATATTGCGGCGAACTCCAAAGCGGTGAGTGTGGCGGTGGTCGTTGAAAGGAAGGAGGAAGGAAAGGAATACCCTGTGCAGCGCCCGGTGTATTTTATCAGCGAGGTGCTAACTCTTTCCAAGCAGCGATACCCACACTGGCAGAAATTAGTGTATGGGGTGTTTATGGCGAGCCGAAAGCTTAAACATTATTTTCAAGAGCATCCCATCACGGTGGTTAGTTCCGCTCCCCTCGGGGACATTATCCAGAATCGGGAGGCGACGGGGCGGATTGCCAAGTGGGCGATTGAACTTGGGCCACACCACGTGCGGTACACCCCTCTCACGGCCATCAAATCCCAGGCCCTGGTTGATTTCGTCAATGATTGGACCGAGTTACAGGTCCCAGAAGACCGGCCTGATCTCACATACTGGACTATTTATTTTGACGGATCTAGACAGTTGGAAGGCTCGGGGGCTGGCGTGGTGCTGGTATCTCCCCAAGGAGATAAATTCTGTTACGTCCTCCAACTCATGTTTCCATGTACAAACAATGCTGTGGAATACGAAGCTTTACTTCATGGCTTGCGACTCGCCAAGGAGATGAACCTTACGCGGGTCAGATGTTTTGGCGACTCTGATCTGGTGGCTCAGCAAGTTTCAGGCACTTGGGATTCTCGGGACCCCGTGATGGTGGCTTATAGGAGGGCTGTGTCCGATGTGGCGGGGCATTTCCATGGCTATCAGGTTGATCACATCGACCGGCGCCTTAACGAGGCAGCTGATGCCCTTTCACGTCTCGGTTCCCAGCGAAAGCCGGTTCCGCCCAATGTTTTTTTGGATACCTTGCATAAACCTTCCGTAAGTTTGCCTTCAGAGGAGGAGTTGGCGTTACCAGATCCTGAGTCCCAGTTTGTGGCGGCTCTTCACGTTATGCCGGATTGGGTTCTTCCGTATCTGGCCTATCTCACCCGAGGCGAGTTACCTACGGATGAAGTGTTGGCTCGCCAAATCGTTCGGCAAAGCAAATCTATGGTGATCATCAATGGCGAACTATACAAGCGAAGCACTTCCGGGGTTTTTCAAAGATGTGTTTCCTCCAAAGAAGGGTGCATAATTCTAAATGACATTCATTCCGGAGATTGTGGGCATCACGCCAGGTCACGTTCCTTGGTGTCAAAGGCGTTTCGTCATGGCTTCTTTTGGTTGACGGCTCACGCAGATGCAGAGGAAATAGTTCGTCGATGCGATGGATGCCAGCGTTATGGGCGACAGGCTCATGTGCCGGCTCAAGAACTAAGGATGATACCCATCACTTGGCCTTTCGCGGTCTGGGGGTAGACATGGTTGGCCCCTTTAAGATCTCATCCAACAAGAAAACCCATTTGCTGGTGGCGGTTGATAAATTCACCAAGTGGGTTGAGGCAGAGCCTGTTGGAGCTTGCGATGCAGAGACATCAGTCAAATTCCTGAAAAAATTGATCTTCCGGTTCGGATATCCGCACAGTATTATTACTGATAATGGCACTAATCTGTCTCAAGGGGCGATGCAGGAGTTTTGCCGTTGTGAGCACATCCGGCTTGATGTTTCTGCGGTTGCTCACCCACAATCTAATGGACATGCGGAGCGGGCGAATCAGGAAGTTTTGCGGGGAATCAAACCCCGACTCATGGTTCCTTTGGAACGAACCCCGGGGTGTTGGGTTGAGGAGTTGCCTTCGGTACTATGGAGCATCCGAACCACCCCGAACCGGTCTACGGGTTTTACCCCTTTCTTTCTGGTCTATGGAGCAGAAGCCGTTCTTCCCACTGATATAAGGCATGACTCGCCTAGAGTCGCCGCTTATGTGGAACATAACAACGAACTGGCGCGTCAAGACTCTTTGGACGCCTTAGAGGAAGCGCGTGATTTGCCTGCAGCCCGATCAACCATTTATCAGCAGGACTTACGGTGTTATCACAGTCGCCGGGTCAAGAGCCGAACCTTTCAGGAAGGTGACTTAGTGCTTCGACTGATACAAGATCGCACTGGCATGCATAAGTTATCGCCACCATGGGAAGGACTGTTCGTCGTCAGCAAAAACCTTCGCAACCGGTCTTACTATCTGGTGGATCTACGGCCTGATCGGCCGACCACGGAGGCTGAGTCAACTCACCCCTGGAATATTTCCCACTTGCGGCCTTATTACACTTGAGCTATTAAGCTTTACGTTTTGTAAGTTTTTCATTTCTTATAAAGCAATAAAATTAAACGCCTCCCGACTTGGGGGCTTTTCGTGCTAATTCATCTTATTGAAAGGTGTGGATCTTTATTCTTTTATCAACAAGTCGCTCCAAACATGGACGCTAACCATACCAAAGAGCTTAAGTCGCCACAATGTGCTTATTACAAAACTGGGTATTGATAAGGCAAAGAGGATCGAAGTCGCCACAAGCGCGTGATTCAAACATAGGCGCCTTATATGATTCTGTGGATTAGACCGACTTACTTGAGGACAGTGTATTCCCAAGTAGTTTTGTGGTAATAGCGTATACGCTTCTACAATCCTATGACGGTCTTTCCCTTAATCATAGGTCACTTGGGGGCTTCCTCTCACTGAGATCAGCCTTACTACCCATTTGGCCTGCGAAAAATTACCGCATTACAAATGGTTATACTGGACTGTGTGTTGGCCGAATCGCCATATAGACCCATGAACTCTTGGTGAGTTATTCCGCTCATGGACCCTGAACTTGCCTCGGTTAAAACATGTGTGGCACCGGCAAGCGCCTCACATGGAAAATAGAGAAACCATTGGTTCATTGAACCTGCTTCACTGAAGCTTGACTTGTGCCTGATAAGCCGGTCTAAATACTTGAGCTTTTGATACAAAAGTCTCCCTTGGGTGGAGCTTGAGCTTGTTTGACTCACCCTATCCTCTCGCGACCTTATGAGCCGACAAAATTGCTATTTTTTACCTCCCTGGCACTGCCACAAGGTTTTTCAGACTTTTTTCTGACTCGCCTCAAAATATCTTGGGGTGATTGCTATTTTTTATCACTATTACTCACTGAGATGGTTTGATATATGTTTTCAAGCTTAGAACAGGTTGATGATCAAAATCACTCCAGCCATGGCGGATCAAGCATCACAAAAACGCCTCTATGGCAGGTCAAGTATTATGATAAATGCCTCAAACGGCGGATCAAGCATTTCAAAATGCCTTAAGGGCGACATAAGGGTTTTCTGAGATATCACAGAAGCAGTTTTGATTCCTAAAGAGACTTATTACATGGCTCTCATGGCCAAGTCGATGAAATGTTATTCTGCTGATGCCCTTGGATCAGCCTCCTACGAGCTTTGGCCGACTTCAATTTGCAAGTCTCCCAGTACCCAGTTACACTTGGATAATGCGGCGAACTCATCTTCATCGGTCAGCACTGATGAGAGATCCGCGTCCAAGTCAAAAGGATTCTTGGGTCGACGCGGAGTTAAGCTGGTCGTCACAAAGGTTGGCGGGTTAACCTTCTTGTTTTTGTTGTCATAGGCGGCTTGGTATTTTGATAAGTCCAGGCTTGCAGCAAGCTGAGTCACTGCCAAACGGGAGTCCTTGACAACACGCTGGTAGTCCTCTTCAGCGAGTTCTGGCCCATCATCCTTGAGTTGAGGAAAGCCCGCCACCACTTCTTCTCGGCTTATTTCTGGAGCATATGCTAAGCATCGACTCAGTGTAGTCAGCGCTCCTTTCCGGGCGGCTGGCCGAGTTAACTCGCCAATTTGGGGAGGAATAGTGGATAAGCAGCCAAGCATCTTTTTTATTGATGTTATAGGTTCCTTGGCGCCCATCACTGCTTTCACGGTCAGCACACTCCCGGTATACAACTGCTCCGTCAACGTGTAAATCGCCTTCAGCATCAGGACGCAATCGTCCTGAAGGTTGGCGGCTCTCGGACCTGTATAAGAGGTAATGAAAGTCAGCGATTTACACAAAGCTATTTGTTTACAAAGGTCAAGAGTTGGTTTTTACTAAAGACAACTTGCGCCATGTTCGAGATGTGTCGCTTTAAGCCGGACAGCTCCTGTTGCACAGTATCCAACTTGGCTTCAGTTTTTCTGCTTGCTTTGTTAAAGCATCTTGATCAGATTGAGCCCTTTTTAAGTCGGCTTTTAGCTTCTCCATCTCAGATAAGATCAGTTGATACTTCTCTTCTGATTTGGCCCGGGCATCCTGCTGATCGGATAAACTTTTCTTCAAATCGCCAAGTGCTGATTCAGTGTGGATAAGTGATTCCTGTTGAAACATTTAGTTAAGGGGCAAGTCTCAGAATTATTGCAAGCAACATCCCTGACACTTGGGGGCTAATGTATAAATTTTTAAGACAAAATTATACAGTATCAAGACCCGGCTCATCTTTCTACTGATGATCCAGCCCTTGGGGGTTACAGGTCAAAAGTTTTTTAATTATCAAGACCGGCTCATCTTTTTACTGATGACCCGGCCCTTGGGGGTTACAGGTCGAAAGTTTTTTAATTATCAAGACCCGGCTCATCTTTTTACTGATGACCCGGCCCTTGGGGGTTACAGGTCGAAGGTTTTTTTAATTATCAAGACCCGGCTCTTCTTTTTACTGATGACCCGACCCTTGGAGGTTACATGTCGAAAGTTTTTTAATTATCAAGACCCGGCTCATCTTTTTATTGATGACCCGACCCTTGAGGGTTAATGAGGATAATACAATGTACAACAAAACATACCTCATGTTTATTCTTTAGCATTCGAAGCAGGCTCTTCTCCATCTCATAACTCGCCTCCAGGCGACTTGCAAAGCCAGAGCAAAGTTCTTTGAACTCAAGGTTCTCATATTGGGAGAGTTTAGCCTTGGAAAGTTCATGCTCAAAAACAGGTTGAGCTGATGATGATACATGTTTCGACAAAACCGCTGTGGCCGGTTTAGAGAAACGAGTACCGGTGATAACTACAACATCTGGGTCTTCTGCTGTTGTCAATGGACTTGGCGGGTTAGGCGCTTCCATGGTTTCCTTGGGAGAGCTGGGGAGATCCACTTGATCTTCAGGTTTGTCTTGCTCCGGGTTATCCTGGATCGGTGCCGACTTCTCGATAGGCTCCGAAGTTGTAATGGGAGCTGACCCGCCAAGTTTTCTTTTCTTCGCCTGTGCCCTGAAAGGAGAAGGAGGGATGTTTAAAGGAATGGATATTATCATCATCAGACTAAAGGTAAATATTATCAAAGGTTTACCCAGGGACGCGGATCATCGGTGGAAGTGCCGACATCACTGAGTCGCCAGATGTAGGAGGAGAACTCTGCAAAAAATTATACTTCGAAGATATGAGCGAGTTACAAATACGATCCAAAAGGACCCGAAGAAGTGTTATTAAAAGATACCTCATTTGGCCTTTTCTTGTTTCTTGTGGGTAAACCAGACACCAGGTCGCCAGAATGACTTCGAGTTTTCCAATTTGAGGCATGTTGTGCTTTCTTCAGAAGAAAATTTGGATCCAAACAAGCATTTGGGTGTGAGAAGGGAACTTTCCCACAAATTCGCCTAGCCGGCTTAGGTGGAGAAGGAGATGAGTCGGAGGAAACAGAAATTACATCTACGGAATCCTCCTGGCTTTCATTGTCTTCATTCTACACAAGAGATACAGAGGTGTAAAACACAAAGTTATCAGTAATGGATGGCAAGTTAAAAGAGGGTGGATTTTTTTACCTCTGAGGGTGCGTCGCCGACTTGGGATTCATCGGCTTCAGATGGCTCGGTAACAGCAGCTTTGCCCTTGCCCTTGGATTTCTTCTTTAGAGGTGGCCTAGCTTGCTTCATGGCTGACTTTTTTGGCCTCTTGGACCAAAATTTATCACCTTTCTGAAATGGCATATTTGATAAGAGGTCATAGTTCAAGTAAGACGTAAGGAATAAAAATACAAAAGGCGGGTTAAAGTTATTTACCTTTGGTGCCGGGTTAATCTTGCAGAAAGGTTTAAGACCTATTTGGCCGCATTTTGCCGCGGGTTCGCCGGTCAGCTTCTTGATGATGGTTACAATATCATTTTCCGTCACAGCCGTGTGGAAGTAGCACTGAGGATGATCTAGGGTGTCGTCGAATTCACACATTAACCCGTCTCGGCGACTTAAAGGGAGGATTCGCCATTCGACCAAGCAGCGGATCAAGTCAACTCCGGTAAGGCCTTTGTTTGTCAAAGATCTTAACTCGGACAATACTGGGATAAAGTCTGACTCCTCCTCTTTGGTGAGCTTGTCTGGGAGTTTGAAATTTGTTGGAAGGCGATCTACCCTATAACCCAGAAGTTTGTTCTCGCCTTCAGGTGAAGTCTCCTGGCAGTAGAACCAAGACTCGCCCCAGCCTTTGGGGTGGCTTGGCATGGCGAGTGACAGAAATGGGCTATCCCTACGGCGCTGAACATTGACACCACCAAGCTCCAGACTAGGGCCATTGTGAAATTCTGTTTGGCGATTTAAGTGGAAGAAGTACCAGAATAAGGGAACCGAGGGTTCCATCCGCAAGTAAGCCTCACAAACACCTGGAACTAGCATAGATTGCTTATCGAGTTGGGCCCTAGGTCTTGGAGGCGAACATTCATAAAAGCCATGGCGTATCTGAGGAATTTCGATCCAGGTGGCTTAAAGCCCCGCTCAAGGTGTTCAACAAAAACAACTATCTCCCCTTCCTTGGGATTGGGGACTTCTTCTCCTAACCCGGTGCGCCAACCAATAACCTCTTGAGGGTCCAGATTTCCTGTTTTCACATAATCATTAAGTATAGCGTCATTAACCTTGGTTGGGAGCCATTCACTTTTGAAAACAGCGCCCATGCTACAAAGGGATAAAATTACGGGTGAATTGGCATGCCAAGCATCTACTGAAAATGGTAAAACAAGTTCATTTGACTCGCCAAATAACTTGCCTGATGGCTGAGGGAATTTTTTGATCCGCTAGCGGAGGTCCGGGTCAGGTTGTCAGGGCAACTTACGAAACTTTTGCTACTTAAGGGAGCGGTTTTTCAAAGCATCAATGGTATTTCTCAAAGTTGTGAAGTATGAGACTACAAACAGATTTCACTTGACTAGAAATAAATTATGGATCTACCGGGCAGACGGAAATGAACACGGAAAACGACTGGATATAGTAACCTGCGACTAAGGTGGGACAGTACTGTTGATTTGGTGAAGCCCTACTCTAAGTATGCAAGTAGAAGCCGAACAAATAAAGGTATGAAAGACATCGATTTTCTCGTTATCATCGCCGCCAACTAATCGGGAACAGATAAAGCTATTCGGGAGGCACCAAGAACGCGGCAGTGATGAACTTCAAAAAGAAACTTGGATCTGCTCTTGAATGACAGAAAACTAACCTGGTGGATTCGGCTGGAGATGGTCGACGGCGACGAACTGCTCGGCCACGACGAGGAGTGCGGATGCCGATGAAGGTCTCGGAAAGATGTGAAAGCCTTGAGCGGCGACGAAGTGTTCGACGGCGACGAGGTGCTCGAAGGCAGCGAGACGGTCGACGGCGACGAACTGCTCGGCCACGGCGAAGTGCTCGACGGCGACGAAGTTTTCGAGCGGCACCGAAGCTTTCGGATGGCGACGGGGTCTTCGGGTGGCGGCGGAGCTCTCGGGAGGCGATGAGGGTTTTCGCTATGATAGTGGGGAAGAGAAGGGCGACAAGATTGGTAGGTGGAATGCGCCCAGTCCCTTCCTCCCGCCTATTTATCACGTCGGGCGCTCGGATCGAGGCGCCACGAGCGGGAACCACCAAAAGATAAAGATTCGCCATGATGGCGCCCCAAAATTTTTGGGATAACGATACCGAAGGATCCGTTGGGGATTACGTCATTATCCTTTCAGGGATTCAAGGGATAAGGAGGTGCCAACAAGAAATAGTTTGGCGACTCAAGTTTTTCCGCAATAGATGGCAGGTCAAGCTCATGGCGTATAAGAGGAGTGAAGATGAATCGCCTTTAATTGAGTAAGGATATTGGCGTGAAGGAAATTCAAGTCAATCTGGGGCCTAATGTTGGGGATATTATCTGTTGATAACCCGCCCTAGTTGGGCCGAGTCACCAAAGCTGGCGATTCATCTAAAATATGGTTTGGGCCTTGGCCTGGTTAGACCGAAGGTTGTATGGCGGCTTACGACTTCCGAAAAGAGTCCATAATAGAGAAGGTCTCCAAGCTTTGGAAAGGTGGCAACTTAGAGATCGTAAGAGTCACGATTTGTATAAAGGAAAGGACCCTTCTAAACCCTAGGGACTCAACCTGTATATAAAGGCGAGTCCCGGGGAAGAAGAGGGCAGGTTAGAAATCATCGAGTGTTAGGTCAGGCGAGTTACGCCCTCCTTGTAATCGAAACTCTATCAATACAACACAAAGCAGGACGTAGGCTTTTACCTCCTCACGAGGGGCCGAACCTGGGTAAATCTCTGTCTCGCTCCCGTTCAACCCCTTTGAGTCGCCACCAAGGTGCGATGGCTCCAACACTAAGTCCTTTCACGAGGACATCTGCCGTGACAAAACCACGACACCTTTGGTAAGTGGAACTTGGTAAGGAAACATTCATATAGTGTGCTGAAATTTATTGTCACTTGTCACTATGGATACTAATCCTTTGAGGGGCTTGTTCGGGGTATCTTCACCTAAACGGAAGCACAAATAGTTGCTCCTCAAACTGCTGCACCTACTGAAAATATTTGCTTTGAATTTCCTTCGGGTATGCTTGAGAAACTGTTGGCTAATCCTTTTATAGGAGATGGAACATCACATCCAGACTTGCATCTAATCTATGTAGATGAAGTTTGTGGTTTATTTAAGCTTGCAGGTGTGCCCGAGGATGAGGTCAAGAAGAAGGTCTTTCCTTTATCTTTGAAGGATAAGGCGTTCACATGGTATAGGCTATGTGATGATACTAGATCATGGGACTACAATCGGTTGAAATTGGAATTTCATCAAAAGTTTTATCCTATGCATTTAGTACATCGTGATCGGAATTATATTTATAATTTTTGACCTCATGATAGAGAAAGCATCGCTCAAGCTTGGGGAGGCTTAAATCAATGTTATATTCATGCCCCAATCATGAGCTCTCGAGAGAAATCATCATTCAGAACTTCTATGCTCGGCTTTCTCATGATGATCGCATCATGCTCGACACTTCTTATACCGGTTCTTTTATGAAGAGATATATTGACTTCAAATGGAATTTATTGGAGATAATTAAACGCAACTCTGAAGATTGGGAGCTTGAAGAAGGTAAGGAGTCAGGTATGAATTTCACGTTTGATTGCGTTAAATCCTTTGTTGAGACAAATACCTTTAGTGATTTTAGCGCTAAGTATGGACTTGACTCTGAGATAGTAGCTTCATTGTGTGAATTGTTTGCTGCTCATATTGATCTCCCCAAAGAGAAGTGGTTTAAATATCATCCTCCTTTAGAAGCCAATGTAGATAAACCCACTCCAGTTGAAGAGAAAGTCATTGCCTATAATGATCCTATTGTTCCCAGTGCTTACATTGAGAAACCACCTTTCCCTGTTAGGATAAAGGATCATCCTAAAGCTTCATATGTGATACGTAAAGGCTATATTAGAACACCTATACCCCCTGAGGAAATTAGAGTTGAACCTAGCATTGCTATTATCAAAGATCTCCTATCCGACGATGTTGAGGGACATAATATTCACTTCTGTGAAGATGCTGCTAGAATTGCTAAACCTCACGTTAGAGACAAACATAGGCATGTTGTTGGCATGCCTGTGGTTTCTGTTAAGATAGGAGATCATTGTTATCATGGTTTATGTGATGTGGGTGCTAGTGTTAGTGCAATACCTCAATCCTTATATGATGAAATCAAAGACGAGATTGCACCTGTTGAGATAGAGCCCATTAATGTCACTATTCAGCTTGCCAATAGAGATACTATCTGCCATGTGGGAATTGTTAGGGATGTTGAAGTCTTGTGTGGTAAAACGAAGTATCCTGCTGATTTCCTCGTTCTTGCTACTGCACAATATAGCTTTTGTCCCATCATATTTGGTAGACCTGTTCTTAATACTGTCAATGCTCATATTGATTGTGAGAAGCAAACTGTCACTGTTGGCTTTGAAGGTGTGTCACATGAGTTCAATTTCTCTAATTTTGGTAGACAACCTCATGAAAAGGAGTTGCCTAGTAGGGATGAAACTATTGCCTTAGACTCTATTGTCGTGCCTCCTATTGATCCCTTAGAGCAATACTTGCTTGAGCATGAAAATGATATGCATATGGATGAAAGGGATGAGATAGATAGAGTTGTCTTAGAACAATATCCTATCCTTAATAATAACTTGCTTGTTGAACTGCTTGGGGATCCACCCCCACCAAAGGGTGATCCTGTGTTCGAGCTTAAACAATTGCCTGACACTCTTAAGTATGCCTATCTTGATGAAAAGGGGATATATCATGTCATTATGAGTGCTAGCCTCTCAAAGCATGAAGAAAATAAGTTGCTAAAAACTCTGAGGAAGCACCGTGCTGCTATTGGATATACTCTTGATGATCTTAAGGGCATTAGTCCCACTCTATGCCAGCACAATATTAAAACTGGTCCTGATTTCAAACCAGTTGCTGATCATCAAAGGAGATTAAATCCTAAGATAAAGAAGTAGTGAGAAAAGAAATACTAAAGCTCCTGGAAGTAGGTATCATTTATCCTGTTGCTCACAGCGATTGGTGAGTCCGGTGCATTGCGTTCCTAAGAAGGGAGGCATTACCGTTGTCCCTAATGATAAGGATGAATTGATCCCACAGATGATTATTACTGGCTATAGGATGGTGATCGATTTTAGGAAATTGAATAAAGCCACTAGGAAAGATCATTACCCTTTGCCTTTTATCGACCAAATGCTAGAAAGAATGTCCAAACACACACACTTTTGCTTTCTAGACGCTTATTCTGGTTTCTCCCAAATACCAGTTGCACGATTTGATCAGGAGAAAACCACTTTCACCTGCCCTTTCGGTACCTTTGCTTATAGACGTATGCCTTTTGGCTTATGTAATGCACCTGCCACCTTTCAAAGATGTATGATGGCTATATTCTCTAACTTTTGTGAAAAGATTGTTGAGGTTTTCATGGATGACTTCTCCATTTATGGGTCTTCCTTTGATGATTGCCTCAGCAACCTTGATCGAGTCTTACAGAGATATAAAGACACCAATCTTGTCTTGAATTGGGAGAAGTGCCACTTTATGGTTAGTGAAGGCATCATCTTAGGACATCAAATTTCTAAAAGAGGTATTGAAGTCGATAAGGCTAAGGTTGATGCAATCGAGAAAATGCCATACCCCACAGATATCAAAGGGATAAGAAGTTTCCTTGGTCATGCTGGTTTCTATAGAAGGTTCATTAAAGACTTCTCTAAGATTTCTAGGCCTCTTACCGATCTCTTGCAAAAGGATATTCCTTTTGTCTTTGACGATGATTGTGAGGAAGCCTTCGAAATACTTAAGAGGGCTTTGATAACTGCACCTATTGTTCAACCACCTGATTGGAACTTACCTTTTGAGATCATGTGTGATTCTAGCGATTATGCTGTTGGTGCTGTTCTAGGGAAAAGAGTCGATAAGATGTTGAATGTTATTCACTATGCTATTAAAACTCTAGACAATGCCCAGAGAAACTATGCCACTACGGAAAATGAGTTTTTAGCAGTCGTGTTTGCATGTGAAAAGTTCAGGTCTTACATAGTTGATTCCAAAGTCACTATTCACATTGATCACGCTGCTATTAAGTACCTCATGGAGAAGAAGGACGCTAAACCTAGACTTATCAGATGGGTTCTCTTGCTACAAGAATTTGATTTGCACGTTGTCGATAGAAAGGGTGCTGATAACCCAGTAGCAGATAACTTGTCTTGGTTGGAGAACGTTCTTGATGACCCACAACCTATTGATGATAGCTTTCCCGATGAGCAATTGAATGTCATCAATGCTTCATGTAGTGCATCGTGGTATGCTGATTATGCAAACTATATCGTTGCCAAATATATACCACCTAGTTTCACATACCAGCAAAAGAAGAAATTCTTCTTTGACTTGAGACATTACTTTTGGGATGATCCTCACCTTTATAAGGAAGGAGTAGATGGTGTTATTAGACGTTGTGTACCTGAACATGAACAGGGACAGATCCTACAGAAGTGTCACTCCGAGGCCTACGGGGGACACCATACGGGAGATAGAACTGCACACAAGGTATTGCAATCAGGTTTCTATTGGCCCACTCTCTTCAAGGATGCCCGTAAGTTTGTCTTGTCTTGTGACGAATGTCAAAGAATAGGTAATATTAGAAAACGTCAGGAAATGTCTATGAACTATTCACTTGTCATTGAACCATTTGATGTTTGGGGCTTTGATTATAGGGGACCTTTTCCAAAATCCAACAGGTATACTCATATCCTAGTTGCTGTTGATTACGCCACTAAGTGGGTAGAAGCTATCCCCACTAGTAGTGCTGATCACAACACCTCTATCAAGATGTTATCTTCCCTAGATTTGGAGTCCCTAGATATCTAATGACCGACGGTGGTTCACACTTCATTCATGGTGCTTTCCGTAAAACGCTTGCTAAGTACGATGTCAACCATAGAATTGTGTCTCCCTATCACCCTTCGTCTAGTGGTCAAGTAGAGCTAAGCAATAGAGAGATTAAACTGATTCTGCAAAAGACTGTTAATAGGTCTAGAAAGAATTGGTCTAAGAAGCTCGATGATGCACTGTGGGCTTATAGAACTGCCTATAAGAATCCCATGGGCATGTCTCCGTACAAAATGGTGTACGATAAAGCATGTCATTTACCTCTTGAGCTAGAGCATAAAGCTTATTGGGAAATCAAAGAGCTCAACTTTGATTTCAAACTTGCCGGTGAGAAGAGGTTATTTGATATTAGCTCGCTTGATGAGTGGAGAACTCAGGCATATGAGAATGCCAAGCTGTTCAAAGAGAAGGTTAAGAGGTGGCATGATAAGAGGATACAAAAGCGTGAGTTCAATGTAGGTGATTATGTCTTGCTATATAACTCTTGTTTAAGATTCTTTGCAGGCAAGCTTCTCTCTAAATGGGAAGGTCCCTATGTTGTTGAGGAAGTATATCGTTCCGGTGCTATCAAGATCAATAACACGGAAGGTAATTGTCCGAGAGTGGTAAATGGGCAGAGAATCAAGCATTATATCTCAGGTACTCCCATAAATGTTGAAAGCAATATCATCAATACCATAACTCCAGAAGAATACCTAAGGGATATTTATCAGCATGTTTCAGACTCCGAAAACGAAGAGGTATGTGATTCGGTAAGGAAACAGAGTCCAAAACTTTTCCAGTAGGAAATTTTCTATGTTTTGGAATATTTGAAAAAAAATACAAAAATTGGAAGTAGTGCGGAAAGTGCGCGAGGAGGCGACAAGCCTGCACGGCGCGGGCCCACCCCCTGGCCGCGCCGTGAGGGCTTGTGGCCACCTCGTGCGCCTCCCGGACTCCGTTTTCGTGCAGGGTACTCCTTCTGGTCTTGAAAAAATCATTATATATACTTCTGTTTGGTCTGACCCCTGCATCACACAGATTTCCTCTGTTTTTTGTTTCGAGCCTGTTTTCTGCCGTAGATCTAGGTCAAGATGTCGTCCCAGGAATTTGTGGGGGAGAACAACCTCCGTCAAATCTATGGAGAAGTTCATGTTGATCTGAAAAGGATGGAGGTCATGGAGGCTAAGGAAAGGCTACCTAAAGAAACCAAGGGCAAAGCTAAGGAGAAGGATCAGGCATGGGACGAAGTGCAATCTGTGCTCAACAAGGAAGAAGTTGAAGAAGTGGATTTCCTCCAACCCTACCTCCACCTACTGTCTCCATCTTTGATTGAACTCTTGAGGTTTTGTGAAACAACTCGTGCTCGCAATACTTGTCTCACTCGTGAAGTTGTTTTGCTAGAAAAATATATCGCAGATCTCCAAGGTATAAATCAAAGATTAATGGTCCTCTTGGAGTCAAAGATTGTAACAACTCCATCACCATCACCACCAAAGGAGGACAACTGAGCATTGGTATAGGCAATCCCCTTGGCTTGTGCCAAGCTTGGGGGAGTTGCCCTGGTATCGTATCACCGTCACATCTTTTGCCTTTATCTTTGTTTTAGTTTTCCTTTCCAGTTTTATTTTTCTCTAGTAGTTTAAAGGTCTTAGTGTTTTAGTCTTGAGTTTTGCTTTGTGTCACCCCCGATGTATTCTTGCTCATGAGCCATATAATAAAGAGTGTCTTAGTTGAAAGGCTTTGCCTCTTGCCATGATGAGAAGAGTGAGAATAGAACAAAAGCATGAAAGATCATGTAATGATCTTATGGGAAGTGATGGCTTCACATATAAAAAGAATGAGGATTGAAACTTGTTCAGGGTAGGCAAACTTAGACCTTGGTCATTGTTGCAATTAATATGAAGTGATAAAGAAGGAGAGGTTCACATATAAATATATCATCTCTGACACCATCTATGATTGTGAACACTCACTAAACTATTGCATGCCTAGAAGTAGATGTTGGACAAGGAAGACAGAATAATGAATTGTGTTTGCTTGGCTCTGAACAATGTTATATGATTAGAGATCCTTTAGCATGTGATGATTTCTTCCACCTCATATTAGCCAAAACTCCCGCACTAAGTAGAGATACTACTTGTGCATCCATAAACCTTCAAACCAGTTTTGCCATGAGTGTCCACCATACCTACCTATGGATTGAATAAGATCCCTCAAGTAAGTTGTCATCAGTGCAAGCAATAAAAATTGCTCTCTAATATGTATGATCTATTAGTGTGTGGAAAATAAGCTTTGTACGAACCTGTGATGAGGAAGACATAAAAGCGAAAGACTGCATAATAAATTTCTTTCTTACAGGAGGCAATATAAAGTGACGTTCCTCCGCACTAAGAGGACACGCATCCAAACCTCAAAAGCACATGACAACCTTTCCTTCCCTCTGTGAAGGGCCTATCTTGTACCTTTACTTTTTGCTCTTGAAAGAGTCATGGTGATCTTCACCAATTCCTTGTTTCGCCTTTATCTTGGCTAACGTCACATGCTTGGGAAAGATCTATATTCATATGTCAACTTGGAAGTAGGCATTCATGAATTATTATTGTTGACATTACCCTTGAGGTAAGTAGTTGGGAGGCAAAACTGTAAGCCCCTATCTTTCTCTATGTCCAGCTGAAACTTTGATCTCATGAGTACCACGTGAGTTGTAGCAATTGTAGAGAACGAAAGAATGATTGAGTATGTGGATTTGCTTTACAAGCTCTTATTTGACTCTTTCTGATGTTGTGATAAATTGCAATTGCTTCAATGACTAAAGGCTATCGGTTGTTACTTCTCGGTAAGGTTCTTGATCCATGCTATACTTTGTGAAGGAATTATCACTTTAGCATGAGAGATTATATGTGGGTATTGTTGTTCTGATCATGATCATGATGCATGCATGTTCGTATCTTGTTTTGTCGACACCTCTCTCCCTAAACATGTGGACATATTTATTGAGCTAGGCTTTCGCTTGAGGACAAGCGAGGTCTAAGCTTGGGGGAGTTGATACGTCCATTTTGCATCATGTTTTCATGTTGATATTTATCGCTTCTTTGGCTGTTATTTCACTTCATGGTACAATTCTTATGCCCTTTGTCTCTTATTTTGCAAGGTTTACATGAAGAGGGAGAATGCTGGCAACTTGAATTCTGGCCTGAAAGTGGAGCAAAGTTGACATACCTATTCTGCGCAACTCCAAACGCCATAAAATACTGGGCCGAAGAAGTGCCAGAGGGGGCGTGCAGGTGGCCACAAGCCTGCACGGCACAGCCACCCCCCCAGGCCGCGCCATGAGGGCTTGTGGGCACCCTACAGGCCCACTTGCCCCCCTCTTTTGCTATATGAAGAGTTTCGTCCAGGAAAAAAATCAGGGAGGAGCTTTTTCGTGGTTTCGTCACCGCCACGAGGCGGAACTTGAGCAGAACCAATCTAGAGCTCCGGCAGGACGATCCTGCTGGGTAAACTTCCCTCCCGGAGGGGGAAATGGTCACCATCGTCATCACCAACACTACTCTCATCGGAGGGGACTCGTCACCATCAACATCTTCATCAGCACCATCTCATCTCCAAACCCTAGTTCATCACTTGTAACCAATCTCCGTCTCGCGACTCCGATTGGTACTTGTAAGGTTGCTAGTAGTGTTGATTACTCTTTGTAGTTGATGCTTGTTGGATTACTTGGTGGAAGAGTTCATGTTCAGATCCTTGATGCTACTCATTACCTCTCTGGTCATGAATATGATTATGCTTTGTGAGTAGTTACTTTTGTTCCTGAGGACATGGAATAAGTCATGCTAATAGTAGTCATGTGAATTTGGTATTCGTTCGGTAATTTGATGTGTTGTATGTTGTTTTTCCTCTAGTGGTGTTATGTGAACGTCGACTACATAACACTTCACCATTATTTGGGCCTAGAGGAAGGCATTGGGAAGTAGTAAGTAGATGATGGGTTGCTAGAGTGACAGAAGCTTAAACCCTAGTTTATGCGTTGCTTCGTAAGGGGCTGATTTGGATCCACTAGTTTAATGCTATGGTTAGACTTTGTCTTAATTCTTCTTTCGTATTTGCGGATGCTTGCGAGAGAGGTTAATCATAAGTGGGATGCTTGTACAAGTAAGGGAAGTACCCAAGCGCCGGTCCACCCACATATCAAACTATCAACGTAACGAACGTGAATCATATGAACATGATGAAACTAGCATGACAGAAATTCCTGTGTGTCCTCGGGAGCGTTTTCCTCCTATAAGACTTTTCCAGGCTTGTCCCTTGCTACAAAAGGGATTGGGCCAGTTTGCTACATCTTTGCTACTTTTGTTACTTGTTCCTTGCTACGAATCATCTCACCACACAACCACTTGTTACCGACAATTTCAGTGCCTGTAGATTTTACCTTGCCGAAAATCACTTGTCAGATCCTTCTGCTCCACGTTGGGTTCGACACTCTTACTTATCGAAAGGACTGTGATTGATCACCTATACTTGTGGGTCATCACCCCTCCACGTCCCACCAAACCTTTGTTTGTCTATGTTACCGCTTGCTCATCCCTTCTTATAGTGTTGCTAGTTGCATGTGTAAGTTGCTTCCATATGACTCCTTGATATATCACAATATTACTGCTCTTTAATTTAATACACATATATCCTTGGTAAAAGGTGGAAGGCTTGGTCTTTTGGCTTGGTGTTTGTTCCACTTTTGCCGCCTTAGTTACTTGTGTACAGGTGTTATGTTCCATATTGAGCGCTCCTAACATGCTGGGGGTGTTATGGGGACCCCCTTGATTTTTGTTTTGGGATAAAACTCTTCTGGAAAGGCCCAACATTGGTACTACATATGCCTAATAACTAATAAATTTGTATAGGGACTTTTTGGACCCTGTGGATAATTAATCAACCTCAGTCCAGTGCTCCTCATGAGTGTTGGTCCAAACCGGGCGATGTCCGGCGCCCGTGGTCACGCGGGGTTTCAACCAAACCGACGTCTAGCCCATATGGTAGTGCCCTGAGAAAGAGATACACGTGGCTCATGTTGGGATCTAGCCTGTCGGGCGACCTTGCTAGATTAATTTTACCTTTCTTGAACATCTTGTGCGTCGGGTTTCCGATGATACTTTGGGCTATCTCGAGTTTGAGGTTTTCCACCGGGATTCTGAGGAGACTACGAGTTTTCCATGGTTGATGTTATTCCACACGGCTTGTGGTAGTTTGTGATGGACTAGTTGGATCACCCCTGCAGGGTTAAATCTTTTGGAAAGCCGTGCCCGTGGTTATGTGGCAACTCAGAAACTTTGTTTAACACTCGGTCATAGCAAACTTGAAGTAAACTCAACTAAAATATGCCAATTGTGTGTGCAACTGTGACTGTCTCTACTCGCGAGTTCTGAATCCGAGAGAGAACACTATGGGGTTATGTTTGACTTGTAAGTAGGTGCTCATGATCATTTCTTGACCATTATTAGTTCATGACCGTTTATGCGTAGATAACCCCCTCTCATTCTTGCACTCGTAAGTTAGCCACTCAAATAAATGTTTAGTACTTGCTTCAGCCTCACCACTTAACCATATTTCAGCCATTAAGCTTTATTAGTCTAGATACCTTTGGAAATGAGATTGCTGAGTTTGTGTGGCTCATAGATTACTACAACAATAGTTGCAGTTACAAGTAAATCGATACCTTGATGTGAGCGCGATGATTGTTGTATTTGGATTTTCTTATTCTTCTCCTTCTTCTTCTTCTTCGATCATAGGATGGGTTCATCAAGACTCTTTTCTGGCACCGTTGTCGGGGAGTGAAGCGCCTTTGGTAAGTGGAACTTGGTAAGGAAACATTCATATAGTGTGCTGAAATTTATTGTCACTTCTCACTATGGATACTAATCCTTTGAGGGGCTTGTTCGGGGTATCTTCACCTCGAACGGAAGCACAAATAGTTGCTCCTCAAACTGCTGCACCTACTGAAAATATTTTCTTTGAATTTCCTTCGGGTATGCTTGAGAAACTGCTGGCTAATCCTTTTATAGGAGATGGAACATCACATCCATACTTGCATCTAATCTATGTAGATGAAGTTTGTGGTTTATTTAAGCTTGCAGGTGTGCCCGAGGATGAGGTCAAGAAGAAGGTATTTCCTTTATCTTTGAAGGATAAGGCATTGACATGGTATAGGCTATGTGATGATACTGGATCATGGGACTACAATCGGTTGAAATTGGAATTTCATCAAAAGTTTTATCCTATGCATTTAGTACATCGTGATCGGAATTATATTTATAATTTTTGGCCTCGTGACAGAGAAAGCATCGCTCAAGCTTGGGGGAGGCTTAAATCAATGCTATATTCATGCCCCAATCATGAGCTCTCGAGATAAATTATCATTCTGAACTTCTATGCTCGGCTTTCTCATGATGATCGCACCATGCTTGACACTTCTTGTACCGGTTCTTTTATGAAGAGAGATATTGACTTCAAATGGAATTTATTGGAGAGAATTAAACGCAACTCTGAAGATTGGGAGCTTGAATAAGGTAAGGAGTCAGGTATGAATTTCACGTTTGATTGTGTTAAATCCTTTGTTGAGACAAATACCTTTAGTGATTTTAGCGCTAAGTATGGACTTGACTCTGAGATAGTAGCTTCATTGTGTGAATCGTTTGCTGCTCATATTGATCTCCCCAAAGAGAAGTGGTTTAAATATCATCCTCCTTTAGAAGTCAATGTAGATAAACCCACCCCAGTTGAAGACAAAGTCATTGCTTATAATGATCCTATTGTTCCCAGTGCTTACATTGAGAAACCACCTTTCACTGTTAGGATAAAGGATCATTCTAAAGCTTCATCTGTGATACGTAGATGCTATATTAGAACACCTACACCCCCTGAGAAAATTAGAGTTGAACCTAGCATTGCTATTATCAAAGAGATTGTTGTATTTGGAGTTTCTTCTTCTTCTCCTTCTTCTTCTTCTTCGATCATAGGATGGGTTCCATGCCGGCAGTCTAGGATCGCAAGGATGGACGTCGTTTTATTCGTTTGACTTCGTCTGTAGTCCGACCCTGCTCTTTTGAATGGTGATTGAATGTATGATTGTATTGAGATAATCATGATTAGTTTGTGGCGAGTGTAAGCCAATTCCATATACTCATCTCTTCTTTACATGTACTTGTAATGATATCCATTCTTGCGAAACGATGAGATGCGCTTCTATCCCTGTCAAGGCCCTCGTGCCAAAATAAGGATAGGATCGCATCTTGGGCGTTATAGAAGTGTACCAAAGCAACCAAAGATTGCTCCCAACTCAAGATGATCTTCATCAACATTGAGTATCCACAACAAGTCCACCTACATGCTACGTCATCTACATCTTTCAAAGGTACGTACTCATATCCTTGAAAAGCTTTACTCCAAGTCATGAGATAAAGCAACTCAAGCGATATGAAGATATTAAAATCCTTAAACAAGAAATGGTAACCCCATTTTGAGCTTAATGATGAGTATGACCTATGATCAAGCATTCTTGCTTGGCTCCTTAAGTGAATATACTCTAATATAGGTGACCTAGTCGCCGACCATCATCTAGATTAAGTTTCTTGTATGGTTCATCTTTTAGTTGCATGCTTTCTTGGAACCGTTCAATCTTCATCTACTTGAGAAAATTCATTGCAAACCTTATGAAAAATCATTGCAAATCTTATGAATTCCTTTCAAACCTACACATAATTTTCTCAGTACATTGTCCAAATCTTTCTAAAATTTTGTTCGATGAAATGGCCAAGAATGCATTTGCCAAGTTTCTGTTTCCAACTTGGATCCTCCGAATTAGGAAAATTGGCTTCACCGATGCAGTAGATAAACTGCTCAAAGTTACTTCGGTACAACCAACATAAAACTCTTTGGTGACACTGATTTTTCCCAGAACTCAATATTCACATTGGTTCAACCGATCAATATCAACTCGGAGCCTCCGGCGTTTGGAACTACTTGTGTTCTTTGCCATTCCCACAAATTTTTCAGTAGAAGTTCTTAATGACCCTTACTCTCAAGGATCCCTTACCCTCTGGCCTTTTTTGAAATTAATGATAAAGGGGGAGAAATATCAAAGCTTGTGATTACCCAAAGGGGGACAAATATTCAAGGGGGGAGGGGGTATTAAGCTCACCCAAAGGGGGAGTTACACTACATCAAGGGAGGGGGAGGTGAGATCAAATCTACTGTCTATCTTTAAAGGATGGGGAAAGTGTGTTTTAGATTGCCTAAATGTTAGACTTGTCTCACCCTACTTACTCCCAATATCTACATGCTAGTACTTAGGGGTAGAGGAGAAACTAAAGTTCATAGTTAGGGGAGAAACTTCTAAATGTTCTTGGAGACATATCAATCTTAAGAAATACTACTTCCTATATGTCTTCGATACCGTGATACTTTTGGATTCTTTTGCATTTGGATGAGAGTGATACTCTTGTGTTATCTAACAATTGTTTTCTCAAGTGTGTTCCTACTATTAAAATGCTCAAGAACCTCAAGGTAAGTATATGCATCATATCCTTGGTGAGGATGATCTCTTGTTTCTTGCACATATTGTTTGCAAGAGTGAGTCTTGAACATGGAGACACCTTAGTCACATATATTTAATGCATATAGGCAAGGTACACATGACTTAGCATGTCCCTTCTACTATGTGTGTATCCATGCATTCCAGAGCAACTGTCCATTAAAACGGATTGCACACATTTAGGGAGAGCTTGTATTGGTCATGTATCCTTCAAAGATATCACATATTTCGGCATATCTTAAATTGAAACTTTGATTGTATGTTGTCATCAATTACCAAAAAGGGGAGCATTGAAAGCACATATGCTCCCTTTGTGGTTTTGATAATTCATGACAACATACATTATCTCTTGGACTAATAGCTTTATCTACTTTATTTTAGATGAAGTCCAGAAAGAGAATTGGCTGGATTGTGAGGGGAAGTGTCACGCCCAAGATGCGACCCTATCCTCAATTTGGCACGAGGGCCTCGTCAGGGATAGAAGCGCATCTCGTCGTGTCGCAAGAATGGATATCGTTACAAGTACATGTACTGAAAAGAAGAGATATATAGAATTGTCTTACACTCGCCACAAGCTACATCAGAGTCACATCAGTACAATACATAATCATCATGAAGAAGAGCAGGGTCCGACTACGGACGAAAACAAACGAGAAAAGAAGAACGACGTCCATCCTTGCTATCCCAGGCTGCCGGCCTGGAACCCATCCTAGATCGATGAAGAAGAAGAAGCAAAAGCAACTCCAAATGATCAATCAACGCGCTCGCGTCAAGTAACCTTTACCTGTAACTGCAACTGGTGTTGTAGTAATCTGTGAGCCACAGGGGACTCAGCAATCTCATGTCCAAAGGTATCAAGACTAGCAAAGCTTAATGGGTGAGGTATGGTTAAGTGGTGAGGTTGCACCAGCGGCTAAGCATATAAGAGGTGGCTAACTTACGAGTACAAGAAATAAGAGGGGGAAGATCTACGCATAACGGACAAGTCTACTGATGATCAAATGAATGATCCTGAACACCTACCTACGTCAGACATAACCCCACCGTGTCCTCGATCGGAGAAGGAACTCACGAAAGAGACAGTCACGGTTACGCACACAGTTGGCATATTTTAATTAAATTAACTTCAAGTTATCTAGAACCAGTGTTAAACAAAGTTTCCATGTTACCACATAACCGCGGGCACGACTTTCCGAAAGATTTAACCCTGCAGGGGTACTCCAACTAGTCCATCACAAATTACCACAAGCCGCATAGAAATCCTCGACCACGACACTCGCGATCTCGTCGGATTCCTTAGTGGAAAACCTCAACTCTGAAATTACCCAAAGCATCACCGGAATCCCGATGCACAAGATATTCCGTCAAAGGTAAAACTAATCCAGCAAGGCCGCCCGACGTGTCGACGATCCCGATAGGAGTCGCGTACCTCGTTCTCAGGACACGACGGATGAGCGATGGTTACCACGCCAAACATCGAGTTGCCCCGGGTAGCGTTAATAAGCTGCTCTGTTTTGGACCAACACTCATGAGGAGCACTGGCCCGGGGGTTGATTAAATTATCCTCGGGGTCCGGAAAGTCCCTATGCAATTTTATTAGGTGATTAGGCAAATGTAGTACCAAAGTTGGGCCTTGCCAGACCAGCTTTAATCTAAAACGAATTATCAAGGGGGTCCCCATAACAACCCCGATCGTGTTAGGAGTGCTCAATTATGGAACATAACACCGCTAGCCAGAAACTAAGGGGGCAAAGGTGGAACAAAACACCAGGCTAGAAAGGCCGAGCCTTCCACCTTTTACCAAGTATATAGGTGCATTAGATTAAATAGCATTTAAATATGGTGATATAACAAGGAACCCATGTTATCACATGGAAGCAACTGCACCTGCAACTAGCAACGCTACACAGGGTTAAACAAGCGATAGCATAGCCAATCAGTGGTTTTCTAGGTTGAACAGGTTGAAGGTTTTCATGGCATTGTTGAGAGGCTGATATTTAACAAGTGGTAGGCAACGAGACATAATCGATAGAAGCGATAAAACTAGCATGGCAATGATAGTAATGGTATCTAGGGAAATGGTCATCTTGCCTGAGATTCCGCTTGGAAGAAGAATGCCTCCGTGAAGCAGACGAACCGACGTAGTCGACGGGTCCTCACAATCCGGCACGCTACGGAACTCTATCGGGACGAAGCAAACCGGAACAAAAATCAACACACGAAATTCACCACACGGTGCACAACACAAATGATGCATGAGCAGCTGAATACATGCAAGTCACGTCATGACAATTCACACAATCAAACACTATACATTAAGTGAAGTTCAATATGCAACGAGTTGCATATCGACGAAACTCCACGTTTAATTGTTTAGTTCACTCCCGTTTAGGAACACGGCAATATTAAGATGTTGTTAACATGGCAAGGGGTGAAGCACAAATATAACTAGCTATCTAGGCATTTTAAATGAGGTCGGAAATGACATATAACATCTCCGAGACGACCTCATGCGTTAATTTACAATTCTATCCAAATTTGTCCTAATCACATTTTATGTTTGTTAAACGGCAAAACAAAGTGGTTCACGTGATTCTACTCGTCGTTCTGGCCCATTTATATATATGGCACATCTCCAACGAAGCTAGGGTTAATAAACTACGACCTAAACCGCTTCTAACATATCGACACACAAACCGATGCAAACAGCTCACTAAACAGATTTAAATATGCATGAGAGTTGGAAATATTAATCTACGCAAAATTCTAGCCAAGTTACATAAATAACTTGCTGCGATCCGACTCACGGATTAAAATCCACGGACGTTTCAAAACAATGCAATTTTCTGAAATATGCATGTGTTAGAAAATGCCCAAAATCTACACAAGGCGAAAATAAAATAAAATAAAATAATATAAGGGCAGCTCTCGTCTCAAACTTGAGACCTCCTGCGTGATAACTAGCCGGGCTAGCCAACTCGGCTACTAGCGGAGTGTGATAAGCAGAGGTATAAAACTACATGGATAAAAGCTACCGCTAACTGACACAATATAAACAGAAAAGAGATGGCAAAATAAAAGTGGGGAGGTTGGGATTCGAACCCCAGTCCACTTGCTACAAAATTGGCTGTGCTAGCCAACTCAGCTAGCGACCTTCACGTTGACAGAACTAGCACACAATCTAAACAGCATGTACTTACAGAACGGATCTAGAACAAAAGACTGAATTTTAGATCGGGATGGAGGTTCTTACAGAGGGGAAAACAACAGGCCGACGGCCATTGCTGTACTGTGAACGGTCGAGAGAGATGGGGGCCCTCCAGACCCGGTGCCTGGGGACGAGGAGAATGCCGACGTCGAGCTACGAACGCGAACCAACAGCGACGGGGCGAGCAGCTGGACGCGTTGTTGGCTCTGCTCGTTTCCCTGAAGAACAGAGACACCAGCAGGGGTGCTCCAGGGTGGGCGACGGTGCGACATGGATGGGGCAGCGAGGCGATATCGAGTCGGATCCAGACGGCCTTGGCGTTGCGGTTCCATTCCCGGTGGTGGAGGCGGTTGTTGTCGCGAGATCGACCGAGGGCGAGCTCCTTGGTACAACGGTCATGGAGGTTTGCATAGAAGAAAAGAGAGAGAGAGATGAGAGTCAGGGAGAGAACCAGAGAGAGGAATAGAAGGAAGAGAGCATGGAGGCGGAGAAGGAAGGGTCTTGGGTCTGACCTGCGGAGCTCCGTCTACCGGCAGCTTGCCGGAACGACGGCGGTCATGGAGGATGCGAGCACGAGGCAGTTGCCTCGATCCAGAAGGAATCGAGATCTGCGGGAGGAGGAGCTGCGGGACTGGGAGGCCCTGGAACGTTGGATCTCGGATCTGGCGGTCCAGATCGGGTGGGGGTTGACTCCAGGTTGGTGGGATGGAGCTGGCTGGTTGGAGGCTGCAACTGGGATCCCAAGGGGCAGGAGCTGGCGACAGGGCACGGAAATGGAGTTGGTCTAGCTAGGGTCTAGGGTTTTGAGCAAAATGGGCTAATGGTGGACTATATATCAAGGGGGGTTTGGATAAGGCTGATTCGGACCCTCCGATTAAATCAAATGGTCAGAAATTGCTAGGTTAGGGAGTTCAGTTGACAAACCGATGACGGTTTGCGGTAGAACGGGGTTGATCCGGATCCAGCGGTCACGACCGCCTGGTTCGGGTCGTGGGAAGTTTTCGGGCTAGGCTACGTGCAGGGTCGGTGCACTGTGCAGAGGGGCTAGGCGGAGATGAGAGGGAAAATGAGCGACCCGGCAACGAGTTTTTCTTAAACACCAAAAAACGTCCGACAATAGACCGAAGACGGTGCCGCTACGGTCGACCATTCGGGTACCAGACAGGCTCTGATTGCGACGAAATTTGACAGGCGGCCTACCTATATTAAAATAAGACCGCACGTCAAATCTCAACCCAATCAAAGAAAGTTTTACGCACACTTTTAAAAACAAGGATTTGACGAAGCCGTGGGCGCGTGCGTGTGTGAATGGGCTCAGATCAAACAACGATGAGAACCGGCAACTAACAACGGATGCAAGTTTTGAAAAACGGGCGGCAACGGAGATGCCGATGCAATGCTGATGATGCGCATGATGCGATGATGATGCGACAAAAGAAAATACCCACACGACGAAAACGGAATAAAGGGGGAATCTTCTGGAACGTCGGCATCGGGTTGTCACAGGAAGCCCCAAGGAAGGTTAAGAATATGATTGACCAAGTTTCAAGCTTCAAGACTCTACATTTTGCATTTTGTGAGAAATCACATTTTGTGAGAATACTATTAAAAGGGGATGAGGTATCTATGATGATCTGATTGCTCAAGTGCTTAGAGTTAGCCACGAAAAACCATGATGAGAGTCTCCCACAAAATATTTTTTCCAAAGCCTAATACTCAAATTCGGTGCCACCATATTTCCAAATCAGCCCTACCAAGTTTTACCCTAGACAGATCTAGAGCCAAACCCTAGCTTCTCGGTGACACCAAGTTTGATTTGGTGCAACCGAAATCAGTGACCAACTTTTTGTTAACCAATTTCTAAGAATCAGAAATTTTGAGTTTTAGGAATTGTTGACACCGAAACTGAAAACTGACTAGACCAGCTAAAATCGGACCCACTGTATATTGATCTCACCGAAATACCAAAAGTTTCCACATTTTGCACTAGTTGGTGCAACCGAGTTTTGGTTTGGTTTCACCGAGTTGGGCAATGATGTTGTAACAGTTGGATTTTTGGAGATGCCCATATATACCCCTATACCTTCCTCTCATTCGTACAGAGAGCACTCAGAACAAGCCAACACTTGCCCCATCTATTTTTTGAGATAGAACCACCTACTCATGTGTTGAGATCAAGATATTGCACTCCAACCATATGAATCTTGATTTCTAGCCTCACCAAGTTGTTTTACACCCAATCAATCTCTTCTACTAAAGACAAATCTATGAGAGAGTAACTGAATGTTGATGAGACTATCTTTTGAAGCACAAAAGCAAGGAGTTCATCATACATACCGCATCTATTACCTTTTGGAGAGTGGTGTCTCCTAGATTGGTTAGGTGTCGCTTGGGAGCCTCCGACTTCGCGTGGAGTTGAACCAAGAAGTTTGTAAGGGCAAGGAGATTGCCTACTTCGTGAAGATCTACCCTGAGTGAGGCTAGTCCTTCGTGGACGTAAGCCATGGTGGAATTGGCAAGGTTATTTCTTTGTGGACCCTTGCGGGTGGAGCCCTCCGTGGACTCTCCCGACCGTTATCCTCCATGGTTTGAAGTCTCTATCAATGTGGACGTACGATAGCACCACCTATCGGAACCACGCCAAAAATCTCCATGTCATCTTTGCGTTTGATCTTCCTATCTCTACTCTTTACTTTCATGTGCATTTCTTTACTGTCCGCTGCTATATCATTGACTCACATGTGTAGGATGTGCTAGACTTGTTAGAATTGCAAAAATGTGCCAACCATTAAAATTGGGAAAAAGGTTAGGTTTTTATTTTGCCAAGTAGTCTATTCAACCCCCCTCTAGACGCCCCTTCAGTTATCCCACACCCCAACACTCTATACAGATCACTAGCTCGGCCGCCGTGTGCCGCTCTGAGCCGTCGTCGTTGTGCACTGCCCCCAGCTCGTCTGCCATTGCCGTTCCTTGCTCTGCTCCTAGCTCCTCCACCTCGCCGCCCCATCCCGAGCTCGCCCCGTAATGCTCGTTCGCGCTCACCGGAGACGCCCGCGAAAGAAGCGCCCTTAGCCCCGCGCTCACCCGCCCAGATTTGAAGCGCGCGATGGCCTTGACGGAGCGCGCACCAACGTTCATGCCGAAGCCTTGCGTCGGTGGCCTCGACGGAGCGCGCGGTGGCGTCTTGTGTCGGTCCTTGTCACGTGGGTCTTGGAGGCCTTGTGCTTAGTCTCTATTTTGTGGGACCACGCGCACACGTGAGGATGAGAGCGTTCGTTTCTATTTGTTTGGAAGCATTTGTGACCCAAGTCTGGTTCAGGTTTGTTATCGGGTCATACAAAAAAGGACATCATGAAACATACTTGTCCATTTGGGTTTTCCCGTTGGGTCTGTTTTTGCCCCAAACGAAAGTCTTTGACCCATTTGGGTTTGCGTGTAGGAGTTGCCTTTAGAGCAACTCTAATGGATAGACTCATTTTATCTTTTCGTGTCCGTTATTGTCCGTACTGCCAAAAAATATTACACAACGTATAAATTCATTTTTATTTTTTATTCGTTTTGTGTCCGTTCAAATTCATTTTCATCTTAACTTTAAGACAGGCTTGGATCGAAGGCAAACACAAAGCAGATGTTTTTGTGTCTTCTTCGTTCGTCTCTGTACCGCATGGCCCACTTGCCATCCACCACAACTCTTTATCTCTCTCTCCTCTCTTTTGCCCTACCATGACGCGCCGTGCCACCGCACTCGCCATGCCGCAGAGCTCCGTTCACATCCGGCCTCGCCTTGCCGCTCTCTCGCACATCCATGCCTCGCTCGACCACGCAACAATAGGAGCTCGTGCGCCCGACGGCCTCGCCGCGATTGCCGTGTCCGTCCTTGCCTCGCCCAGCCTCTTTATGCCATGCTCGTCACGCTCGCCGTGTGTGCTACGTGTTTGACGATATGTTAGGACGAATATATCCCAAAATGCGTTGGCTATGTTGGACACACCGTGTGACTCAAAAAAAAGACAAACCTATCCGCTTGGCCGACCAAACGAATAATGATATCCGTTTGAGCCGCTACGTTTGGAGTTGTCTTACTTTTCATTATTCAATCTTCTCCACATAGAAGAATTTCCTAATTCTAAATCTCCGCGGAAGCAAAGGTTTCCCTCGGCGGAAGCAAAGGCTAACCTTTGCACAAAGGTGAACGGAGACACGAACCGGGATACGGACATGAGCCGGCATGGTCATCTTCGCAAAGTAACGACACGAACCGACCCACCACTATGCCGAGTCACGATCACGACTGATCCGACCCACCCAAGCGGTCGCTGCTGTGTCTCAGCCAGCGAGTCCCGTCGTCATCTCGGCAAGCAAGATTCACACAGCCACGACACGTCGATCGAGGCCGAGCTGCAGGCCACTTCGCCCGGCAAAATTGACAAAAATGACCCCTGGGGGGAAAGAACTCACGGAGTGACCCCTCAGGGAAAATATGTCACCCGACTGATCCTTTTGTGTGGCGCCCGACACCTAGGCGCCACACTACACTGTGTGACGCCTAGCCGTTCGATGCCACACCCCCCCGACCACCTGGCAGGGAGGGCCCATCCCCCAGGCCGTGTGACGCCTAAGCCTCAAGCGTCACACATTGTAATGTGTGGCGCCAAACGCTTAGGCGCCACACATTGACTTAACTGGCCACGGGCCAGCCCCCCTCCCCACCCCCTCCCCATTCCCCTCCCTCATTAAAACAGAAACAACAACGGCGGCGGCTGGCTCTCTTCGAATCCCTAATCCCCTCCCCCATCTCCTTCAGATCTGGTGATTTCTTCCTTGGATTGATCCCCCAAGGTAATCTCCTCCCCATCTCCTTCCGTTTCCCATCCTTCTATCCAAGTGTAATAGGTTTTTGTTGAGTAGATTGATTTGAGTAGATTGATTTGAGTAGGTTCTTAGGATTTGACTAGTTAGGATATGAGTTCTTAGGATTTGAGTAGTTAGTATATGAGTATTAGGAGTTAGTATATTAGTAGTTAGTATTAGTAGTTAGTATATGAGTATATGAGTAGTAGTAGTAGTTCATATTAGTAGTTAGTATTAATAGTTCAAATCTAGGAGCCCATGTATGCTCCGTGGTCATGATCGAGAACTCGGACTCCCTCACGGTTAGTGGATGGTTGACGTCCACATTCCTACTGCGAGCTACCGTGTACAAATGCGAGCATGCGAGATGAAGCAACCTTGGCCTCCCACGAGAGCAACCACACAAGGATAAAGATACCTTGAATGCCCTGTTTCCGTGTTGCTGGCCATCGTTTGTCGTTCCTCCGGGCTCATTCACTTGGTATGTCCAATCCTCGTTGTTGTACAGGGTAGCCGTTTGGGAGTCAGCCTTCCGTGATTGAAATACCATCCATTTGTCAACCTTTGGTGGAAACTGGTACTTATACTTTTTCTTGTTCTCTCCCGCAATCTGATCATCTGTTTCTTGCGAGTACTTTAGAAAGTATGCTCTCAACTTGTCGAATGTGTATTGAACTATTGCCGTCACCGGCAACGCACGGACACCCTTCAACACCCGGTTGAAGCATTCTGCCATGTTACTTGTCATTTGACCATATGTTCGGCCATCTTCGTCATAAGCTCGTGCCCACTTGGCCCGAAGTTCAATGTGCCTGTTCAGAAACTCAAGCCCACCTGCATCAAGTTTTTTGTTTACAAGCAAAGCATTGTACAATCTTGCAAATCGTTTGTCCGAAAATGCTTGACAACAATCTTGAAGATCATCCGCCAACTCCTTGCTACCACATGCCCGGTAGAAGTTTGCACAGAAATGCCTCATGCACCATCGATGATGCAAAGGAGCATGGCCGGGAATGACAATGTCAACCGCGTTAAGTATGCTTGATGGCGATCCGATATGACACATATTTCCCTCTCAAACGGTAATACTTTGGTTCTCAAAATATGCAAGAACCATTTCCAGTTAACATTGTTCTCTGCCTCAACAAGTTAGGAACATTTGTTTTGTTTTGATGGCAAATAACTCTAGAGCCTTGTCTAGTGATTCGGCCACTGTATCCTTGTATTCAAGCCAACGTTGCTCGGAGTTGATACACATGGTCTTCCAACGAATGTGCATTCCGATCCCACATTATGCCTACCATCAAACTCAACTACATCACTAGGGTCCATCCAATTCAAATCCTTTCGGACTTGTTCCAACAATTCACCATAGCTAGGACACAAATCGAACACCATGTCAAGCTCATCCGGGTCCGGATCAATATTGCCTTTTAAAAAGGCATCATTGTCCACGTGATGAACATAAACACATGTTCTTCCCATCCCTAAACAACAAAACATAGAACCTTTTTTATAAGCAATCATACAATTACAATAACCCTAGCCTAACTTCCAAACAACCATAACCCTAACCCCATCATAACCCTAACACAACCAAACATCCCTAACCCTAGCCTAACCCTAAAACAACCATAATGCAAACATCCAAACAACCTTAATCCTAACCCCATCATACCCTTATCCTAACATACAAACAAATACAACAATATCATATACATCCCACATTTCATGAAAAACTAGGGTTTCCTCAAATTTGCAAAAAAAAAGACCACAAAAGATTTTTCTTTGGATGAGAATGATGGAAGAGGTGGGGATTACCTTAGGGGAGTGATTGGACAACAAATGCCCGGTCCAAACCTTCAGATTTGATGATTTAGAGAAGGATTTGAGGGAGGGGCCAGTGGCTGGGAGAGGGGGCTGGGGGAGGGGAATGAGGAGGGGGTGGGGAGGTGGTGGTGGTGGGGGGGGGGGCTGGCCCGTGGCCAGTTAAGTCAATGTGTGGCGCCTAAGCGTTCGACGCCACACATTACAATGTGTGACGCCTGAGGCTTAGGCATCACACGCCCTGGAGGGTGGGCCCTCCCTGCCAGGTGGTTGGGGGGTGTGGCGCCGAACGGCTAGGCGTCACATAGTGTAGTGTGGCGCCTAGGTATCGGGCGTCACACAAAAGGATCAGTCGGGTGACATATTTTTCCTGAGGGGTCACTCCGTGAGTTCTTTCCCGTGAGGGATCATTTTTGTCAATTTTGCCACTTCGCCCTGCGCTCCTAGCAGCCGACAACGCAGGCCCACCAACCTCGACCGCAACAGGTTGGGCTGCGCAGCTTGCAATACGCTCCGGGCCTCGCGAAGCAGCGAGACGCAAACATACCCCGGCTCGCACGCTCGCCGCCACGGCGCCACCGACACCTCCCCCGCCCCGCCGGCCGCCGCCCGGCGGGCCAGACGCAGACGGCATGGATTGCCTGAGGCGGGCGAACCCGTTCCGCGCGTGCGCGGGGCTGCGGGTTCTGGGGTACCTCATGCTGGCGCTCGTCGCCGCCATCGTCGCCGCCTCCTACTACGCCGTCGTCGTCTACGCCTGGGGCCCACTGCTCCTACGCGGGGGCAGCGGAGGCTCCGTAGCCGCCGCCGCTCTCGTCCTCGCCGCCTTCCACCTCCTTGTAAGCGCCGCCACCCCGTCTCTCTCTTACCATCTAATTTCAGTAGGTATGCCTTGAGGAATTCGTCGTGTGGTGCTAGGTAGTAGCCTCTGTTTTTTCCTTGATCTCGGCATTTTTTCTATGTCAAATGGAGCGTTCCCGCGTCGTAACCGATTTGTGCTTACAGTTTTCGTGGGCTTGTTATTTGTGCTTATGAACTGCGGATTACAGGTCTGCAGTTAGACAGTACAATTCTCGTTTAGTTTCCATGACCAAGCACATCAACATTGCAAAAAAAAAAACAATAGCAACTGTCAGGACCGCTCCCTTTTCCCTAAAAACACATCAACATTGAGCATACATAAAACCACATGGTAACTACTCATGAATTTGAATATCTTTTGGCCGAAAAGTCAAATCACACCGTGCAATCTCCTTGAAGGTGAGATGGGCCACCTCTATATATGCCAATCTCGTGCCGTTCAAGATGCGTCGGTTTCTCTCCTTCCAGGCGTTCCACATTATGTAAACGAGGATCCCACTGTGACCTCTCCTTTGGGGCCTGTCTATATCCTTGAGACCAACATTGCAATTTTGAACTGCAAGGCAGCTTAGTCATTTTCAAGAGCAGCTAATTGTGCAATATGAATCTTAATTCAGGTTAACAATAATTGATGTCTTCCAGATTAACACATGATAGATGCGTATGCTCCAGCATCATATATTTATTGAACTAATTATATCTCAAGAAATACTGTATATCCTTTGAAATTACCTTTTGAGGGCCCTTTCTTATTCTTGACTTTGAGCATTGAGAACATCATCAGATGCTATGGTTATACTCTTGTTCAACTAATTTTTCATGCTTCAAGCCGTAGCATACAGATTGAACCATATTTGATGATAATTCCTAGACGTGATATTTTGAGCCGCTATCTTGTTATTCACCAAACTATATTTATTAGCTTTTAGATTTTCGGTTCTAAAACATTGAGTATGACAAAGGATGTGTTGGTTTCTTCCAATTAGACTGAATTATTCACCATATGGATGAAGCGCCTTACATTATTTGCTATCATGGACTTCTCTTTTTTTTTTTAAATGAGAAAATCAGGCCATGATTATGTGTGTTTCTGTTTTGTTTAAATTTCTTCAGGGTTCTTCTTTCTTCTGCAGCTTATAATGATGCTATGGTGCTACTTTATGGTTGTTTTTACGAATCCTGGAGCTGTACCAGGAAACTGGAGACATGCTGCTGAAGAGGATGGTATGTATCCGAACAACAGTAGCACCATATCAGATAATGTTGCTACAGATTGTGCGAATCGTCCACCCACTTCAGAGGAGCAAGGACATGCGCCTAGATATTGCTCTCGTTGTCAAAGTGGCAAACCTCCACGTTGCCATCACTGTTCTGTCTGTAAGTCAGCCTTCTTCATGGTGTCAATTAATTTATAATATGCCACTGTTTCAAACCAACCTTCATACTTCAGGAAAAATGATTTTTGTCATCCAATATATATTGGTTGGTTATGATGCGAATGATCTTGCAAGTGCCGGATTATGGTCAGTGAACTGGATTGAATGTGGCTTTAGTATCGATGTTACTTTCAATGAATAACGGTCAGTTTACGGTTGCTGAACTGTATTGCGCCGAACTTAATTTATAATCTGCTATGGAAAAATAGTCGTGTAAGGTGGATTATCATTAATTTAAACAAAAGGTAAAATAGAGAAAAGCTCGAAAGGTAAGGTGGATTATCATTAATCCACTCCAATGCCAAAAGCAGCCCACGAAAGGGTGATCTATAAAGCTGCTACAGAAATGCATGGTGAAAAGCACAAGAAAGTTCTTGCATAGTTTGTGTGCAACTTGTGTGGTTTTCTTTTATAGTTACCGATAAATGCATGAAAGTCATCTATCCCTTCTATTAAATTCTTATTGTGACTTGTGTATTTGACTATGTAGGTGACAGATGCGTACTGAAAATGGATCATCACTGTGTTTGGGTAGTAAATTGTGTCGGAGCAAGGAATTACAAGTACTTTCTCCTTTTCCTGGTAGGATTGGAACACTCATTGGGAAATTAATCTCGGAAAGTGTATAATGGTTTTCTGAGAACGCATTTTTATATAACTTCAGCAAGATTTTAAGTTGCTGTTCTGTTAGGATTGGGTGTAGTGAAAATATTTTGCATTAGTAAGCTATTAGTTTCTTATACCTGTTCTGGACTTGTATGAAAACCATGCTAGAGTGATTTCACAGACATGTATTTTTGTTGTGGGATATACTAGTTCTGTCGTGCCAGAGCGAAACAAGATTTTAGATTACTTTTTTGGCCCTAAATCTACCTTACGAAATCTTATTTTGATGAGAACCTGATGCAGGCACACTAGGCCTTACAGGTTGTTTGGATTTTGGCTGTAAGCAAAATAGGTTGAACTATTTTATGGGCTAACCACCTAAACCTTTTTGGCCTAGGTCATGCTTTTATCAAATTGTTATTGCTTTTTTTTCTAAAAAAACACTTCAAAATAGCAGAATAACTAAAAATGATGCCCTCCGAACAGATTTTCACCAAATAGTATCATAATGTAACACAAAATTATAAATCAGTATATTGCTAAAACTTCTTAGAGAGTTTATGCCACCGGCTTGCTATCATTTTGTAGCCACATATTTGTGTTTTTTCTAGTATCTTAGAGTATGTGGTTTGCGTTTTCAGCTTCATTCAACAAATTTATGCCACCTATTGGCTTGATATCATGTTGTAGGCTCTTAGCCTCATATTTCTGTGTTGTTTCCTCGATGACAATAAGCACTTCCATATTTGTGGTGATATTATCTGATAGGTTCATGCACAAATTATTACCAGAATTTGCATGTTTAGGATTGTCGGACTTGCTCATCTGTATTTGTTTTTCAAACTGTAGGTAGCAAGAAAAGACACGGAAATATATATTGATTTAAAAAACAGAAATACATGGAAAAGCTTTAACGAGAACCTTCAACGTTGTCTTGTGTTATAATCGCTAAATTACCAAATCTAACGACAGTTGTACTCTGTTCTCCGTGCTGGGACTGTGGCTGGCTTCAGCCACATATAAGGGTCGGGCATAAGCATAACAAGCCTTACGACTCATAAGGGCACAGACAAACTACAACACAAGTTACTTATAATTTTGTTTCCTGTCAATTGTCTTCTTGATACACTTCCTATAATTATGTTCTCAACTTGCTTCTTTAGCTTCCGTACTAGTTGTTAATCTATTAAGTGCACTATCTTTGCATTATAGGTGTATACTTTCCTCGAGACTGTGCTGGATGCATTGGTGCTACTTCCAAGCTTTATTATCTTCTTTCGTGATGGAAGTGGGCGCCCCAGCTCAGCTGGTGATATTGCCATTCTATTTCTTGCTTTCGGTAAGCCTCTTTCTTTCAAACTTATCTTAAAGGTCTGTGGTTGAACTTACCCTACTCCTATGTTTTACTGCAGTTCTAAATTTGGCGTTTGCGCTGAGCCTCCTTTGTTTCATATGCATGCACACGTCTCTTGTTGCCAGTAATACGACTTCTATCGAGGTAAAGGGTTTGTAATGTGAATACTTTTGGTTTCCTGTTTCCCACAGTTCATAAGTACACTCAATTCCTTGATTGAACTGTTAAACTTCGTTTTGCATTTATTCGGAGTTACTGGTTGATCTGTAGGTCGTGTAACCAACTGACATTCACACACCTGCTCAAATTATATCATGTACTCCCTCTGTAAAGAAATATAAGAGTGTTTAGATCATTACTCCGTGATGTATGAACACTCTTATATTTCTTTACGGAGGGAGTAGCTCATTATATTGGTACTCCCTCCATTCCATAATGTAGTGCGCCCGCACTTTTCAAGATTTAAGTTTGACCATAAATTTAACCAACGTGGGCGACTGCGGCGGGAGTAAAAATTATACCGTTGGAAACTTCTTCCGAATACGAATTCAACGATATGATTTTTGCTCCCGCCGCAGTCACCCAAGTTGGTTAAATTTATGGTCAAACTTAAATCTTGAAAAGCGCGGGCGCACTACATTATGGAACGGAGGGAGTACTTGATAACCTATTATTTCATAACTTATTATTTCTGTTTGTGAGAGGCGATTTTCTATGCATGGTGGTAGCCAATTTTTCTGTTTGTAGTTAAACTCACTGGTACAACTGTACAAGAACAATCTACGGTTTCAGCTTGAACTTCTTGCAAGAACGACGATATTTTGGTTGTATAGTGACTTGCTGTTGTTGGCATAGCCCAAATGATTTTTTTGTACTGGTTAACTTAATTCCAGGTATATGAGCGAAAGAAAACATGCTCATGGGAGTATGACCTAGGATGGAGAAAAAACTTGGAGCAGGTATTTCCCCTGCATTTCCGTTTGTCCAATCTCCTTAATTCCATACGCACCTTCTGAAATATTGTGTACTGCAGGTATTTGGCACCAAAAAGTTGCTCTGGTTTCTCCCTATGTACAGTGCCGAGGATCTGCGGAACATTCCTGCAATTCGAGGCCTTGAATTCCCTACTCGTTGTGATGCAGTGCTGTAATTGCGATTTGGTTGATAGTATATTCTTGTTATATCATACGGCCATCTCATCTGTAGATTAAACCGTCATATTTCTGTACTGAATCACTTATTTTTCTGTACAAAGCTATTCCATCCGTCCAGGTCTAGGGCAACTCGCCCGCAGGAGTCCGGATGGGACGGTCCGGACACTTTTTGGCTATTCAACAATGGTCACCAAATTTGTCTTGACTGGTCTGCCATGCTGGACTCTAACAAGGCGGACCACCCAAAAACCCTCTCTTCTTTTGTCCCGTATTTATGCTGGATGATGATGCCACTTGCTGATGACCATGCCTTTTTACGTAGTTTAGCCCGATCTGATCCTGTTTAGTTTAGATCATTTTTACATAGTTTAGCCTGATCTGATCCGTTTATGATTTTTTTTGGATCTCACCTTTTTTCCTTGTTGTGGCGGTAGGTATACACATCCTACCGTCAGAAACA
The DNA here is from genome assembly GCF_904849725.1 of Hordeum vulgare subsp. vulgare. Taxonomy (NCBI): domain Eukaryota; kingdom Viridiplantae; phylum Streptophyta; class Magnoliopsida; order Poales; family Poaceae; genus Hordeum; species Hordeum vulgare. Next base: position 143,183,701 of record NC_058519.1, on the reverse strand, counting down.
ACGGCGATAGGGCTGTTTGACTATGTTGATCCGAAGAAAATCGTCCATATTGATCGATTCCTAATGTTACTATCTGTGTCGGTAGGGTGTGTATCTCTACCATTATAGCTGGTGGCAATAGGACGTGGATTTTTGGCTCCTGGTAGCATATGCTCCCTGATGAACAGTAAAATTAAAATAAATAGTAAATAAATTTTTTTTAAAAATGAATTTTGTTTGTAGATGTTCATATTAGTGTGGCAAGTGTGCTTGTCAAATTTCATGTCATACGGGATAGCGGTGCTTCGTTGGTGAAAAAAACAAAATTAAGTGTAACATTTGAAGATAAAAGTTGTCGTTCAACTTGTTCATTTTGCACAGGCCAAAATACTTAGGTTTTTGATCTGTAAATTTGTATGTGTCATTTGAGTGTGACAACGAACACATCTATTTTGAACATGCAGGATCATATGCTTCCAGAGCCAAAATAAATATCCGGTGGCAATAGGAAAAAAGGTCAAATTTGATTTTTTTCACAAGCGGGGTTAGATTAGGTTAACTTTAAAAAAGTCAAAACCTGGTTGGCCGTGACCCACAGACCAACTAGCTGCCTCGCAGACCACGTAAGTTTCGGTGTTATGGACGTCGCAGCTTGTCAGAGTCGCCTGCAAGAGGCTGCTGCTTGGCCGTGAAAAGCTTGAGCGAAAAGAAAAATAAATGAAAGCCTGGTTGTTGCGTGCATGAACAAAGGAAAGGAAAATAGACTAATTGGAAAGTAAGAGCGAGGGAGATTTGGTCCCGTTGCCTATTGCTGCTCCGGCTGAGTAATAATCACGTGGAACGATGCCCCACCAGTACAATCTTATGTGAAGGAGATGAGACCACTGTTTACTATAGCCTTCATAGGTGTGTGTAAGGTGTCATGTGTGTTCAACGGAGTATCATGGTTTATATAAATTCTCTTCTGATTAATTAATTTAATGGACATTTGGCCTCCGTTTCAAATAAATTGGACCAACCACAACAGATCATGGTTCAAGATATACTTTAGCTTTACATCCCAATTGACAAATATTTCAAGGAAAACTCTTAAAATCCATGGGATGATCTCGCTCTCCCGTAAACCGCCTCTATCGCACGCCACGCACCCTCTTCGGCCTCACCAACTGCTTCGCAGTTAGCACAGGCTTATCTCTTTTGAAACTCTCTCATCCACTCGTTTAGCTTTCCCCTTTCAACTCGTTCGTCTTGCATGGCTAAAGGAGTCTCCAATCCTACCGTGAGCGCCACCGCAGCCGTCTTGTGTGGTTAGAGGAGCCTCCAATCCTATCGCGAGCGCCATCGCAGCCGTGAAGCTAAGAGGAGGAGCTGCCGGCCATGGCCTAGTGCATCCCTTCGCCCAACACCATTGATGCTGAGTCATCCCCTACCGCGTCCTTAAGATGGACTGCAACTGCTGCCATGGCTGCAAAAAGGATAGTGTTGACACCGGCCACTGAACAAGGTGATTATTGCAAGGCCTGGGGAGGGAGACTCCGGCCACTGCGACTCCAAGGTCCATGTGCTCCAACCCGTGCCTGTTGCAATCGCCCGTTTCTTGTAGCACCATCACTGTTGCGGCGGCGGCCGCGATGAGCGGCAATGTAACGCAACAACGGCCGGAAGCGACATCCCAATGATGCCGCGCACGGCGGCGTTGCTGCTAAGCAACATCCATGGAGGCATGTGTGCTTCCGAAATGATGGCGATATTGCTATGCAACCTCGATGGGGTGGCGTGCTGCAAAGCAGCATGCATGGAGGCACGTGTTCGGCGGGAGCAACAACGATGTTGCTATGCGGCGTGCATGGACGATAGCCAGGGAGGCATGTGTGCAAACGAAACGCCGGCGATGTTGCTATGCAACGTCGATGGAGGATGGACTAGCTGCAAAGAAGCATCCATGGAGGCGTGCGCGCTGCCGGGACCGGCGAAGATGCTGCTATGCAGCATCGATGGAGGACAGTCTAGCTACAAAGCAGCATCCATGGAGGCGTGCGCTCTGCGGGAGCGGTAGAGATGCTGCTATGCAGCATTGATGAGGGTGCCAACCGGGTGTGCTGACGATGATACACGAGTGTTAGAGCATATATCTCCATATGTGGTTTTGGTAATTGATGACAATTCCTATGGACTAATGGTTGCCTTAAGTTATATTTATAGGACTTGTCCATAGGCACTTCTTGAAGTCCATCTGTTGGGTTCAAGGAGTTTATATGATGACCAAGATGGTATTCAAGGTATTTATCCAAAGAATGGTCATAGAGACACAAGGTTGATCAAGATCTCAGACAAAGAGTAAATCAAGATGATCAACACACAAAGCGTACAAGATGTACCGAGAGGGATCAAGTTATCCCATGGTATGGTAAGCATTGTCCATTACGTGTTTGTGTACTAACCCATGGTCTTCGTGAGAGTTCTATGTGTGGGTTAGGTGTGTTTCCATGGGCTTGCGTCAAAAGGAAGATCTCATACAACCCATGAAGGATGAGTCAAGTGGTGATCGTCATCAAGATTGCTGTGTGCAAGTTCAAGAGGATCAGCACGAATATATCGTGCTTGAAGCTTGCCGTCCATTGTGGTGGCAATGGACTTGTGAAGATATGCTGAAGAGTGGCTCACCCATAGTGAGTATGGGGGAGCAATCAACTAGTCTTCATCAAGCCAACGCAATCAAGAAAGGTGGTCCATCTTGAGGAAGCCAAGATCATCATCATCTAGCTCAAGAGGACGAGGTGCAAGGTATAGGTTTGCCCTTGATAGGTTTTCTGTTTAGGATAGATTTCTGTACTATCAAGGGGGGCTCTCAAGTGAGTAGCTTGATCGTATCGTTCGTTGAGAGCTCAAACCATTTGCATCCTTGCATCATACTTCTTGGTTCTTGTTTGGTGTAACATCATAGTAGATGCATATGGACTCCGTTTTCGATGAACTCGAGCTTGTCACGAAGATGACCATAAGCTCTAAAACTCACAAAGAGAAACTATATCATTGGCATTTTCATATCTGCATGGTCTTAAGATTTCCAGTCGCTGTTTGGATAGCTCTTGTCGTCCTGAATCCAACAAGCTTGGGTTTGCTCGACTTGGAGCTCGTCCAGTTTCTTTGACAGATCGAATGGCTACGCTGGAACAATCGGACGACGCCATCTTTCGAAGCTTACATAATTGATGATTGAATATTTGTTTCCGAGACGCGTGTAGGATCGACAAGATTGCAACATGTTCATATCCAAAATTGCTCCATGGCCCTGCATCCCAAATAAGTGAAAGTCTTACAATCCGAAGGCTGCTGCAACTCATGCAGTCCAAGTTTGCACCACAACACGACAGTTAACATGGCCTTCGCGGAACAGCTTGGCCTCTACGTCAAACTCAGCAGACCCCGAACGCTACTCGTGGGGGTAGAATTTGGGCTGCATCATCAAGTCGGGCCGAAGCCCAAACCACCTTCACTACTGATGCGTACTACTCTACTAATCCATTCGAACCCTAAAAAACTAATCCATTTGAGCTCCCGAAGGTCGAAGCCAGCCGACCCTCCCCTAAGAGCAACTCCAGCCGCGCCCCAACAGACCCTCGAGGAAGTGTTTTTTAGCGCCGGTGATGAAAAAATGCCCCGGTTGCGCCCCAGAACGCCGATTTTTGAAGGAAAAACGGCGTGTGGGCAGCCCATGTTAGGCGAAAAATGGTTTTCCTCCTCCAGATCCTTCCCTCGCGCGCTACACATTTTGCCGTCGTGCCGATCCCGGCGCCGCCCACCTCCCTACCGCCGTTACAAAGGATATCTCCCGGATGACGAAGGGTGGTTTTGCCGCGGCTTCGCCTCCTGCTTCTTGGTGAGTTTTTTCAGTGCTCCGGCCACGCACGCGGCTGCGCGTCTGCCGCGCCCGCCTGGTGTTCGATGATTTGCCTCTTCGATGGACCCCGACGACAAGGAGGCGTTTGCGATGCTAATGGAGGAGGAAGCTGATGTCGACACCCAGGACGAAGAGCACCTCATGGTCCTCGCTGCTTTGTCCAGCCTGTTCGCGAGCAATGCAAAGTCGAGGCGAGGTGGCTCGGCGCTGGTGGTGAAGGCAAAGCAGATGCATCGACTAGAAGGCTAATGCTTTCTCTACACCGACTACTTCGCCGACACTCCTTTGCACGTCGATAAAGTATTTCGGCGCCGTTATCGGATGAGCCAGAAGCTCTTCCTTAGGATTGTGAGTTCCATCAGGGAGTTCGACAGCTACTTCAAGTGCAAAAAATATTGCACCGGCACACTTGGATTCACCTCACTCCAGAAGTGCACGCCAGCTATGAGGATGCTTGCATACGGAGCTCCCGGTGATATTCTGGAAGACTATGGACGCATGGCCGAGTCCACCACCATTGAGTGTTTGTACAAGTTCTGCAAGACAATGGTGGCAGTATTTGGACCTTAATACGTGCAACCATACGATGCTGAAGACACCGCTCGGATCCTAGCACAGAATGCATCAAGAGGATTTCCTGAGATGCTTGAAAGTATCGACTGCATGCATTGGAAATAGAAAAACCGTCCATTTGCTTGACATGGAATGTACACAGGTGCAAAAGGAGGTTGTAGTGTGGTAGTTGAGGCAGTGGACACACATAACCTCTGGATTTGGCACTATTTCTTTGGTATGCCAGGAACTCACAATGACATCAACGTACTACAGTGCTCGAATGTCTTTGCCAAGCTTGTTGAAGGTCATGCTCCTCCGGTTAACTACGAGGTCAATGGGCACCACCACGACAAGGGATACTACCAGCAGATGGCATCTATCCGAGATGGTCCACATTTGTGAAGACTCTCAAACCCTACAGCAGGAGGCAAGAACTCCTACTTTGCCAAGCGTCAAGAAGCTTGCAGGAAGGATGTCGAGCGGGCACTTGGTGTGCTCCAATCCCGTTTTGCTATTGTCCGGTACCCCGCTCAGACTTGGTCGAAAGATCAAATGTGGGAAGTCATGACTTGCTGGGTCATCTTGCACAACATGATCATTGAGAGCGAGCAGGAAGAGCTAGTGTTTGGCACTGAACCATATTACAGACAGGGTCCTCTTGTTCAAGTTGATCACCAACTACCGGAAATCTGGAGTGCCTTCCTCAACATGCGTCAGGAGATCCGAGACCCACAGGTCCATCAACAAGAGCAAAACGATTTGATGGAGCACCTATGGAGGCTCAAGGGCAACGCCTAGCTCGATGTGTGATGAATTATGAGTTTTTGTTTGTTGAACTATTTTGATTTGTATCGATTTGTTGAACTATTTTGATTTGTATCGATTTATTGAACTATTTTTGATTTGTATTGATTTGTGATAAAAAAATAAAGAATCTGTTTAATTTGTGCCGAAGCATGCTGAATACGAGCCAAATTAATCTTATTTTATGCCAAAAGTGGATCAATTTGCACAAAAAAATGGCTAATTTACGTTGAAAATGAATCAAAATCGATGGATAGGGGACGACTTTAGGAGAACGGCTCGAAACCTGAACCCCTTCATGCCGATTTTTCAGCTCGCGTGCCTCCAGACCTGGCCAAACGGGCCGGCCCGGCACGGCATGGCCCGACCCGCCATAATCGTGCCAGGCACGGCACGGCACGCCTGGGCCCAATTATTAGCCGGGCCGTGCCATGCCGGCCCACCGGCGCAGCCTCCCGACCCAGACATGGCACGGAGGCTATACGGGCCGACCCGTAGGCACGCCAGGCCCGCTAGCCTGTTAGTTTTTTTAGGCTATTATTTGGGCTGATTTTGGTTTGTTAGGCTGTTTTTTGGGCTGATTTTAATATATTAGGCTGTGTTTTGGGTCGATTTTGGGCTATTAGGTTATTTTTTATCCTATATATATATAAATAAGTAAAAAATAAATAAACGGGTCGTGCTGTGCCGGCCCGCGTGCCCAGCCATTAGTTGTTGAGGACAGCTGTTATTGGGTTATCTTGTTGTGCTCCATTCTGACAGTAGATCCTTTACTTCAGTGCCTGCTGAACTTTGAGACTGCACAAGTTCTGCAGCTGATATACTCAATGGAGGATCTCCCAGAGCCACTGCTTGCAGAGATCGTCAAGAGGATTACCAAGACAAGTGATCTTAATTCTCTTTCCCTCGTGTCGAAGCAGCTCTGCACCGTCGAGGCGGAGAATAGATATGCTATCCGCATTGGCTGTGGACTCAACCCTTCAACAGAAGCCTTGGTATCACTGTTTTCCCGTTTCTCCAAGTTAGTGAAAGTAGAGATCAATTACTCTGGGTGGAAGTCTATTCACGGGGGCCAGTTGAATAACCAAGGCCTCCGTGTTCTGTCATCTCACTGCCCCTCGCTGTCTGATCTTGCTTTAAGCTTCTGCTCTTATATCAACGACATTGGTCTTGGTTATCTAGCTCATTGCAAAAAGTTGAGGTCTCTCAGGCTTAACCATGCACCAGCAGTCAGCTCTACTGGGATTTTTTGGGTGGCGGTTAGTTGCAGGTATCTCTCTGTTCTCCACCTTGTTGATTGTACAGCAGTAGACAACGGGGAGTGGCTGGAGTACCTTGGGAGGTATGGATCACTGGGGGAACTTGTTGTAAAGGATTGCGATGGAATCAGCCAGTATGACCTCTTAAAGTTTGGCCCAGGGTGGACGAGTCTCCAAAATTTTGAGTTTGAGATAAATGGAAACTACTGGTTGTCAGGGGCCTCTGATCCCTCCTACGTGTCTGGCTACCCATATAGGTACGACATTTGCTGTGATAGCTTGAAGCATCTTAGAGCATGTATAGTAGTGCCCTCAAACCCTTAAATCTAAAATCAGTTTGAAGGATTGAGAATTGACCATTTTTGACACTTTTAAGGGTTGAAAAATAAAGGCAAAGACTAGGACCCGCAAACCCTATAACAGAATATTCCGTTATAAGGGTTGGGTTTGAGGGTTCTAGTCTTTGCCCCAACCCCAACCCTTAAAACTGTCATTTGGTATATCACAATTTTCACTAGAAACACAATAAACCTTCAAACAAACACGGAAATAAAGATCATTGATGCATGGTTTAATAGTTTTTACATCACACAATCATCATCTTCCCCCTCTCATCGGCACCATCATCAAAAAGTTGCACTTGGCGCCATTTTCTAGACCACTTCTACGTCCATCAAGCACCTCCATTGTCGCCGGTGGTGGAATCTTCCACACCGCCATCGCCACCACCACTCATCGGAGTGTCACCTCAAAGAGTAGAGGACGCACCACGGAATATCCTCTCCCTCTCCGCGATGTCCTCCTTGTACTCCTTCCACCACATCAATTGGTCTTCATCCATGTCCTTCTTGGACATCATCATGTGCTCCTTCTCTTCCATCATGAGTTCTTTTCATGCCTTTGCTTCTTTGACCTTGATCATCCTCTCCTCCAAGTCGGCCTTGCGCTTGGCATCTTCATGCCTTGCTTCAACTTGTGCAAGCTTCACCTCTTTCTTCTTCTCGTTGATAAGAAGCTTTGTCTCCAATGTCTTCATTGTCAATGCCTCCTTTGACTTCATCATATGTTCTATCTTCTCCCTTATGCTTGACGCCTCTCCTTCCATCTTCTTCCTTAGCTTATCTTTCTTGTTTCCAGCGGGCTTGTGCTCGTTCCTTCCCTCCTCTTCACTATCATCCATCCTAAGCATTGCCGACTTCTTGGGTGCGGTCTCTTGACCCCTCAACTTCCACTTGTCATAAGTTTGAAGAATTTTCCAAACATGTTTAAATGGGAATGCTTTGCCCTTCGAAGCGGCCATGTCCTTGTACTCACATAGTCACTCTCCACGGTTTCACTAGGCGGCACAACCTTCACTTGGTCCATTGCTGCACTCCAACGAGCACAATGGGGCTTCATCAACTCCCACCGGCCTTGAAGCGACCCGTAACTACGAGGGGTGTATCCATCGGGGCAGGCAATACGTCGAGCACCTCGTGAACCTCGTACACGACGGGCGGAGGTGCGGGAGACGGGGCGGGCGGGGCGGCCGGGGCGGGCGTCGGCTTCTTCCTGGAGGTCGTATTCTTCACCTTCGGCGCCGCTGCCCCCTTCGGCCCAAGTGAGGGCTTCTTTCTCACCTTCGGCGCCGCTGCGACCAGGGCGACAGAGGCGACGGTCGGGGCGGTCTAGGGGAGGACGACGTGCTGGCCAGCACGCCGACGGCCAGGGCGACCGGGGCGACGGCCGGCGCGGGCGGGGCGGCCAGGGCGACGGACGAGGCCGGTGGGCGGAGCTGCGGGGGCGGGACAATGGGCGGAGGGAGGGAGGACGCGGGCGGGGCGGCCGGGGCGACGAAGGAGGCCGCCGGCGGCGGCGACGGGAGCTGCGAGGGCGGGGCGGGCGGCAGGAACTTTCCCTCCCGCGCAACGAACCGTCGAATGCGGGTTGGAGTTGGGGTTCCCTCTCCAATCCTCACTTTTAGAGATTGGGAGGGCAAACCAGATCCAATCCGTAATTTTTTTAAGGGTTTAGGAGTTCTAGTCTACGCGTTTTTTTTCGCCCAACCCGTAAAAAAACGGTTATCTCTGTTTATTTGAGGGTTTGAGGGCTTTACTAGACATGCTTTTAGGTTGGCTCATATCATAACGGAGCCAGAAACTGGACTCTGTTTTCTCCTGGGGAAGTGCAAAGCATTGGAGACACTTTACCTGGAGTATGTTATTGGTGCAACAACCCTAAAACAATCTCACTTCGGCTCATGCCTCTGCATTGTGAAGGTTATGAGTATAGGACGCCATTGACTGATGTTAGCCTTAAGGCTCTCGCTCTCAGTTGCCCTATGCTTCAGGTTGTTGAGCTCACCTTCACATTTTGCGAACCCGATTGGCCTACTGAAATAGGTTTCACAGAAGAGGGCATTGTGGCGCTCATCCAATCTTGTCCAATTCGCGCTCTTTTGCTAAATGGTGCCAGCATTTTGTATGACGAGGGGATGGAGGGCCTCATCTGCACAGTTCCTGGAGACAATTGAGCTCGTGGATTGCATGTCTGTAACTGATGCTGGTATTAATCTCATTATTCAAGCTCCTTGCATGAGTAGTCCCATCCTCCGCAAATGTGAGAACATGACAGATCGTGGAATAGCTGAGCTGGCACGTTCACAGAAGTTGGAGTCCCTGACCGTTATAGGCTGCCGCCAGATCTCTCAGGAAGGTGTGCATGGTGCTGCCAAATCAGTTCGCTACTCGGCAGAGATTGAAAACTACCGGTGTCTAAAAGGAATTACCATGAACAGGAACAGGAAAAGACGCCGGTCGCCCTGAATCCAGTCTTTGGCTATTAATTCATGTTTGTTATCTATCAGCAGAAGTTTGAAACCGCAAAACTATGCAAGTAAACCTGGACGACAGGTGCACATGCTATTTCCTTGTGACAAGTACCAATTAGCTTCGCATGTGCTAGATCTGTTTTGGTAATGCGAGTTCTGTTTTAGGAATTCTCCAGAATTCTTGCGTATGTGATGACAGTAGCTTTGATTTGTGATATCTTTGCGTTGCTCCTATCTGTAAGGTCTGCTTCATTTGATTGAGATCTCCGAACATTGCACAATTTTATTCTTATTATAGCTTCATTGTCTGGATTTCAAAAGAATATCAGGTTCCTTGGCCTGCTTGTGCAATATATTTAAGATTCAGGCATCATTGAGCGAACTAAACGTGGAGATCCAATGTGCTAACTGTTTCTTTACAGCAGTTTCTGCGCTAGATGGGATTTTTCATAACTTACCGACACAACACATGTGCACAATATGAAACAAAGCAATTAAGCAAAGAGGTTGAGAATAAGGAAGAAATGCTTTCTTACACTGAACATACATGTACATGGTGATAGGTTTGTGCAAAACGACAGAGAAAACATATATGGTATTACATCTCAGCCTATCACTTGTGTAGTGTAAAAATGCACCATCAAGTGAACACATTGAGAATTAAATAACAAGAGAAGCAAACACATGCCGCAGGGTAAACAAAGGCTCCATCGAAGAGAAGAATCTTTGCGAAGGAAAATGATCTCACTCAAGAGATGATGACATGATTACCTAATGCAAACTTGTGGCAATGGGTAAACTGTTCCATATCGTCGTCAGAGATATATCATGTAGAGTAGGACAATTCAGAAAGCCACCATCAGGCAAAGACATCCAGGATTTGAAACTTTCACAATGTTCTTGGGGTCAAAGTCTGAGCAGCTCAACAAAAACTATGTGGAGCTCAGATTTTGAGTCATGACACTGTTGAGTAAATAGGCAATTTTCCGAGCAGATTAATCCATGAAATAATTACTAACATGGCATTGACTAGGTTCATGACATACTGATCACGGAGTATACTAGCAAGTACTACGCATATAGCAGAAACATCTACGCATATAGGCAATACTACTAGTGTAGACAGAAACAGGAGAGAGACAAACGCATCATACCCTTCGATCGGCCAGTTGGCCGTAGCAGCAACGGCAGCGGCGGCAGTATCCTCTGCCGCCTTCTTCTCGGCTTCGGCCTTCTCGCGGAGACGGTCAGCTTCGCTTGGTGAAGACATGGCGATGACGAGGGCGACGCGGACGTAGACGAAGCAGACGGACGGATGCGAGCAGTCGCGTGATCGCTCCCCAAAAACCTAATCGCCCCTCTCCCGTACAGGAACCGGAGAGGCGAGGTTTCGGAGGCCTGCTCTCCCGTCGACCGTGTACGCGGTAAACGGGACGGAGTCGCCGGCGGCAGCAGCAGTCAAGGAACGAACGCGTGAGGCAGATGTGATCTGATTCTCGTGACGGCTAGGGTAGGCGATAGCCTGCTTATAAAGGCGGCTCGGGTGGAGAGACGTGGGCCAAACCCACGTCCGAGTCGGTAATAGCCATGATCCGACGTCTCAGATCGTGCCTTGTCCGTTACGTGTTCTCCGTTCCTGACCGGCAAAAATAAGCGCGTAGGTATGAGCTCGGCTCGGCTCATTCCCGTGGCGCGTCGCGTCGTGACGAGGCGTGGCATGGCGAGGCGGGCGGCGGAGGAGGAGTGTGCGAGGGCACCTTCTCTTCTCACTCTCCAATAGCATGTGGAAGAGAGACCCTTATAAAGGGGTCCAACTTCTCCTCCACTAGCGGGGTGAGACTAAACTTCCCACCACCTAGTCATGCCACCACCTACATGGGCCCTTGGAGATTTTTTTGAAATTTGTCTTATGGGCCTAAGGCCCATCTCCAATTTCAACAATCCCCCACCAGATCTCAAGGGCACATCGTGTTCCCTCGTTCCAATCACTGTTTTAATATACCAGCATTTCAGTGAAGACCTGTTAAGGTTGAGCTTCACCTAGAGCAAGTAGCTACACCCCTTTACAACTGAACAATGGACTATGCCTTGAATTGTCAGTTTGACGTAAAGAAGCTTCACCACAAGTCTTACTAGTACTAGGCTGCCGAAGGTGACCCCTCGGGTGGAGCATATTAGTCACACTCCTGGCCTATTCATGAGTTTACTAGAGATCACCCAAATCTCATAGACTGTGACCAGCAGTCAAGCTCATATAGGTGTGTTCCTCCAAAGATCGCTCTGTAGGACAGCATCTTGCTTACATATAAACTTTAGAACACATTAAGACAGTAGTCATCCTACCATACAGTATCCGAGAGTATTGCATCTCCAACGGAGTGGGTTAGTAAAGTTACTCTCCTCAGTTCACCACTGGCTTGTTTTCCCAGGTCCTACTTCACGGGATCTCCGATCATATAGGTTGGGTTACTGCCATGGCAACTCATGTGGGTCTCACACCCATCTCCCTCGATGCACTGTCTATCACAACACGTGATAGCCCTTTAGTAAAGGGATCTGCCATATTCTTAGCCGTTTCGATGTAATCCAACACTATCACTCCGGAGTTTCTCAAACGTTTGACAGACTTCAATCTCATTCTTATATGTTTGTTGGACTTCATATTGTCCTTTGAACTCTTCACTTTAACAATAACTGTTTGATTATCGCAGTTCATAAGGATAGTCGGAACCGGCTTCTCAACCACAGGTAAGTCCATCAAAAGATCTCGAAGAAATTCTGCTTCGACACCAGATGTGTCTAATGCTGTTAATTCTGCTTCCATTGTCGATCTTGTTAAGATCGTTTGCTTGCAAGACTTCCAGGAAACAACACCACCCCCAAGAGTAAACATATACCCAGTAGTGGCCTTCATCTCATCAGCATCAGAGATCCAATTCGCATCACTATACCCTTCAAGTACCGATGGAAATCCCGTATAGTGAAGCCCGTGGTTGACAGTACCTTTCAAGTAGCGCATAACTCTTTCAACAGCACGCCAATGAACATCGCCCGGGTTTGCAACAAACCGGCTAAGTTTGCTCACAGCAAACGCGATGTCAGGCCTCGTTGCGCTAGCTAGGTACATAAGTGAACCGATAATTTGAGAGAATCTCAATTGATCTATAGCTGTGCCTTTAAACTTTCGAATAAGCACACTAGGATCATATGGTGTTTGACAAATTTTGTAGTCTGAATATCCAAAGCGACTCAAAATCTTATCAACATAGTGGGATTGCAGAAGTGTAATCCCACCCTCATCATCTCTCAACAGCTTGTTGTTCAAGATAACATCAGCCACCCCAAGGTCCTTCATCTCAAAGTTTTGAGACAGAAAAGACTTAACCTCCTCAATTACTTTGAGGTTGGTTCCAAATATCAGTATGTCATCAACATACAATCACAATATAACTCCTTCGCCCCCACCATGGCGATAGTATACACATTTGTCAGCTTCATTAACAACAAAGCCAATAGATGTCAGAGTTGTATTAAAATTCTCATGCCATTGCTTAGGTGCTTGTCTCAGACTATATAAAGATTTCAGCAACTTACACACCTTTCCTTCCTGACCTTCTATCACAAATCCATCTGGCTGTTGCATATAGATTTCCTCATTTAGCTCTCCATTCAGGAAAGCCGTCTTAACGTCCATTTGATGAACGAGAAGACCATGAGAGGCCGCCAATGAGAGTAGTACTCGAATGGTGGTCAGTCTAGCCACAGGTGAATAAGTATCGAAGAAATCTTCTTCTTCTTTCTGGGCATAGCCCTTGGCCACAAGCCTAGCCTTGTACTTTTCAATCGTACCATCGGGCCTAAGCTTCTTTTTGAACACCCACTTGCATCCCAATGGTTTGCAACCATAGGGACGATCAGTGATTTCCCATGTCCCGTTAGCCATGATGGAATCCATCTCGCTACGGACCACAGCTTTCCAGTAATCAGCATCTGGAGAAGCATACACTTCTGAAATAGAAGTGGAATTATCATCCACGAGGTATACGAAGAAATCATCACCAAAGGTCTTTGCAGTCCTTTGTCTCTTGCCCCTACCACGGGCTTCCTCGTCATCCTCCTCAGGATTTTCATCATGTGTTTGTTCATAGTATTCCATAGGAATGGCAGGCTCAGGAGTTATCTCAGATTCCTGTCTAGAAGTGCTTTGCATATCTCTCATGGGAAATATATCCTCAAAGAATGTAGCATCCCTCGACTCCATTATTGTACCAACCTTCACGTCAGGTACCTCAGATTTCACTACTAGAAATCTATAGCCTACGCTATTCTTAGCGTATCCCAAATTAACGCAGTCCACAGTCTTTGGTCCAAGCTTACGCTTCTTGGGGATCGGTACATTGACTTTCGCCAAGCAGCCCCAAGTACGTAAGTACGAGAGCGTCGTCCTTCTCTTCGACCACTCCTCGTAGGGAGTGACCTCATTATCTTTTGTAGGAACTTTATTCAGGACATGACACGCGGTCAATATAGCCTCCCCCACCATGCCTTGGATAAACCTGATGTATCTAACATGGCGTTAACCAAATCAGTTAGAGTACGGTTTTTCCGCTCGGCAACCCCGTTTGACTGGGGTGAATAGGGAGGCGTCCTCTCATGAATAATGCCGTGTTCCGCACAAAATGAATCAAATTCGTTTGAGAAGTACTCTCCACCATGATCAGAACGGACTCGTTTAATTTTCTTTTCAAGTTGATTCTCAACTTCTGCCTTATAGATTTTAAAGTAGTGTAGAGCCTCATCTTTAGTATTTAACAGATACACATAGCAAAATCTAGTGGAATCATCTATCAATGTCATGAAGTATTTTTTTCCATCTTTAGTCAACACACCATTCATCTCACAAAGATCAGAATGTATGAGTTCTAATGGTGCCAAGTGTCTCTCCTCTGCAGCCTTGTGAGGCTTGCGAGGTTGCTTTGCTTGCACACACGAATGGCACTTAGAACCTTTGGCTAAAGTGAAAGTTGGGATTAAATTCAGTTTTGCTAGCCGCGACATAACACCGAAACTTATGTGACAAAGACGTGAATGCCAAACTTCAGATTCATTAACACTCGAATGAATATTGTTCACGACTTTATTACAAAAATATGCAAGAGAAAGGCGGAACAGACCTCCGCATTCATAACCTTTTCCAACGAGAAGTCCATATTTCGTAACTACTACTTTATTAGACTCGAATACCAACTTAAACCCTTCTCTACACAGAAGGGAGCCACTAACGAGATTCTTCTTGATGGCGGGGACATGCTGCACGTTCTTCAGCTGCACGATCCTTCCCGAAGTAAACTTCAGATCGACCGTGCCAACACCAAGAATAGAAGCACTCGCGCCATTCCCCATCAATACGGACCCGCGATCGGTGGCCTGATAAGAAGAGAACAGTGATAAGTCAGCACACACATGAATATTTGCACCCGTGTCCACCCACCAATCGGTGGACTGACAAACTGTAAATACAGTAAGTAAATTACCGTACCCAGATGCACCACTTTCATTGTTGCCCACAATCATATTGGCAGACTTGGAGTCCTGCGCCGGCTTCTTGTACTTGTTTGGGCATTTGTTCGCCCAATGTTCCTCTGAACCACAAGTATAGCAGCCATCTCCCTTCTTATTCTTCTTGAAGGGCTTCTTTCCCTTCTTCTTGAAGTCCGTATTCTGTTGGACAGAATTCTTTCCCTTGGGCTTGTGAGAATTGAAGTTCCTCTGATATACCATATTGGCAGTAGAAGAGCTTTCCACCGCTTTTCCATTGGAGTCCTTTGCTCTCGAGTTCTGCTCAACACTCAGATGGCCGATGATGTCCTCTACTGAGAACTCATGCCTCTGAGGTTTCAGAGTAGTTGCAAAGTTCCTCCAGGAATTAGGGAGCTTAGCAATTATATAGCCCGCGACAAACTTGCCCGACAAATTGCACTTAAGAACCTCAAGTCCCTTAGCTATGCATATTATCTCATGAGCTTGTTCCAATACAGAACGGTTGTCAACCATCTTGTAATCGTGGAACTGCTCCATAACATACATCTCACTCCCAGCATCGGTGGCCCGAATTTAGATTCGAGCGCCTCCCACAAGTCCTTGGTAACATGCATATGTAAATATGCATCAACCAGCTTATCTCCGATCACACTAATGACTGCTCCAAGGAATAGGACGGTGGCCTCCTTAAACATCTTCTCCTGTTCAGGAGTGATAGTTTCCGTAGGAGTGATACCGGCTACCCAGAACACGTTCATAGCTATGAGCCATAAGGTGGTTCTCGTTTGCCAACGCTTGAAAAAAGTACCGGTAAACTTATCCGGTTTCAGTGCAGCAGCAAAACCATTACTCGAAAAATTCCTACAGACATTAGGTTTTCGGATTGTTGAGTAAATAGGCAATTTTCCGAGCAGATTAATCCATGAAATAATTACTAACATGGCATTGACTAGGTTCATGACATACTGATCACGGAGTATACTAGCAAGTACTACGCATATAGCAGAAACATCTACGCATATAGGCAATACTACTAGTGTAGACAGAAACAGGAGAGAGACAAACGCATCATACCCTCCGATCGGCCAGTTGGCCGTAGCGGCAGCGGCGGCGGCGGCGGTATCCTCTGACGCCTTCTTCTCGGCTTCGGCCTTCTCGCGGAGACGGTCAGCTTCGCTTGGTGAAGACATGGCGATGACGAGGGTGACGCGGACGTAGACGAAGCAGACGGACGGAGGCGAGCAGTCGCGTGATCGCTCCCCAAAAACCTAATCGCCCCTCTCCCGTACAGGAACCGGAGAGGCGAGGTTTCGGAGGCCTGCTCTCCCGTCGACTGTGTACGCAGTAAACGGGATGGAGTCGCCGGCGGCAGCAGCAGTCAAGGAACGAACGCGTGAGGCAGATGTGATCTGATTCTCGTGACGGCTAGGGTAGGCGATAGCCTGCTTATAAAGGCGGCTGGGGTGGAGAGACGTGGGCCAAACCCACGTCCGAGTCGGTAACAGCCACGATCCGACATCTCAGATCGTTCCTTGTCCGTTACGTGTTCTCCGTTCCTGACCGGCAAAAATAAGCGCGTAGGTATGAGCTCGGTTCGGCTCATTCCCGCGGCGCGTCGCGTCGGGACGAGGCGTGGCGGGCGGCGGAGGAGGAGTGTGCGAGGGCACCTTCTCTTCTCACTCTCCAATAGCATGTGGAAGAGAGACCCTTATAAAGGGGTCCAACTTCTCCTCCACTAGCGGGGTGGGACTAAACTTCCCACCACCTAGTCATGCCACCACCTACATGGGCCCTTGGAGATTTTTTTGAAATTTGTGTTATGGGCCTAAGGCCCATTTCCAATTTCAACAATCCCCCACCAGATCTTAAGGGCACATCGTGTTCCCTCGTTCCAATCACTGTTTTAATATACCAGCATTTCGGTGAAGACCTGTTAAGGTTGAGCTTCACCTAGAGCAAGTAGCTACACCCCTTTACAACTGAACAATGGACTATGCCTTGAATTGTCAGTTTGACGTAAAGAAGCTTCACCACAAGTCTTACTAGTACTAGGCTGCCGAAGGTGACCCCTCGGGTGGAGCATATTAGTCACACTCCTGGCCTATTCATGAGTTTACTAGAGATCACCCAAATCTCATAGACTGTGACCAGCAGTCAAGCTCATATAGGTGTGTTCCTCCAAAGATCACTCTGTAGGACAACATCTTGCTTACATATAAACTTTAGAACACATTAAGACAGTAGTCATCCTACCATACAGTATCCGAGAGTATTTCATCTCCAACGGAGTGGGTTAGTAAAGTTACTCTCCTCAGTTCACCACTGGCTTGTTTTCCCAGGTCCTACTTCACGGAATCTCCGATCATATAGGTTGGGTTACTGCCATGGCAACTCATGTGGGTCTCACACCCATCTCCCTCGATGCACTGTCCCTAAGGCCCATCTCCAATTTCAACAGATACCAGGTTCTTTCGGCTGCTTGTGCAACCCTTCAGGTCATTAGTTCTTGTTTTTTCTTAGATTTATTCATCGTACTCTTGTCTGCCTCTGTAATCAGGGGCTGATGTCTCGCAAAATAAAAATAAATCAGGGTCTGGTGTTTCCCTTGCTGTGCTTTGGACTTAATTACAATGCAGTGTTTTAAGTTTGCCTCCCAAAAAAGTTCATCAGGTGTCACTGACTGAAACTGGAGACGAAATCTGCACACAGTTGGTTTCTAAACAGGGGTCGAGCTGCACAAATCAAACAACTGTTGTGGAGATAGCTGCAAGTTTCTTATTACTAGAACTGATCGAAACAAGCAGAGTGGAGCTGCAAATGTTGAAGAGAATCAATGCGTTATCTTGTTTTTCTTTTCCCTTTTTTGGGCACGCTGTGAACCTACGTTACATGAAAGAAGGCGAATTCTATGAAAAATGGCAAAAAAGCAGATAGAGACGGGTTCACATTTCAGCCTCTCACGTAGTGCACAAAGTTGAACTTTACTCTTTTTTTTTGGAGGAAAGTTTATGCTATTTTAAACAACATTCAAACAGACTGTATTTTTTGGAGGAAACTTTACTCTATTTAAGATCCATGTGGATGCTGGTTCAGTGAGGATCCAGGCTAGGGGCTCCGCAATGGCTGTTTGGTGAGACAAACAGCATGGAGATTTTATGGGCAGTTCGACAATGGTGGTTCAAGGTATAACATATGTTGCTACGCTGGAATCGCTTGCATGCTGGGAGGCAATTATCTTTAGCAGAGGATTTGCAGATTCGAGACTTCACTGTGTCCTCCAACTCAAAACAAGTAATCATACATATTGAGAAGGGAAACTAAGGAGGTTATGTAACCATTGTTAGAGAAATTAAGTAGCGAGCATTATCCTTCAATTGTAATTTTAGTTTCAAAGGTCATGCTACTAATGTTGACGCTTATAGGTTAGCCAAGTTCTTTCACTCTCTAGATCCGCATAGACATGTTTGGTTGGTGCAATCACATGATCCCTTTTGTATTCCTCTTCATCTGGAGTTTGATCAATAAAGCTTGGTAATACCCCTAAAAAAAGCAGACCCCGAACGCATTTAAGCCTCCAGGCGCTTTCTCTGGCTGTTGGACAGCGATGCACATCCTCCACCATCATGCACTAGGGCCTTCACCTCCCAAATTCCCGTTGTTCCCCGCTAAACCTGGGAATGGTTATTAGAAAACCGGGTGTAACGGTTCGGTTATTACTTTGGGTTTGATTGGTTTAGGTTTTATTGGGCTGAGCTTTTTTTAGTTTGGTTTTGGTTTGGGTATGTGGAGAAAACAGTTTGGGTATAGTTGGTTATGGGTTTAAACAGTTTGGTTATAAGCAGTTATAAACTATGGGTCCAAACCGGTTTCTAGGCATTGGTTATGTGCAATAATCAACGATGACCGAGAACGAATATCTTTGATCCGTATGCATGTTGTAATGCATTGTGTAATTATGTATTACGGGGAAATACCACATGAAAATCGAAAGTGTTTGCTTGTGCTTTGGCTAAGTAATTTTGTTTCAATACACTTGTTAGTGAGCTATTCAGACGTGGTCATTTTTTTGCCTTTTGCTGTGTGTTGACTGTATCTCAAGGATAACTTTGTTCTCAAACTGTTGTAGATGCACTTATGACTTTTCTATCTCATTTGCTTCTTAACTTGTCAACTTGTGCAATTATATATACATTAAAGCAAACCCATAGTTATGTATTGGTTTTAAACCCACGGTTATGTATTGGGTTTAAATTGGTTTGGGTGGAAAAAATAATGGGTTTAGTTTTGGTTGAGCTGAAAATGACATTAAATGGGTATGGTTTAAGTATGGTTTTGAGAGATAAATGTATGGGTATGGTTTAAGTATGGTTCAAGTATGAAACTATTCTCAGGTTTGTTCCCGGCCCTGCGCACACGTCCGACACACAACCTTCTCCGACGACAACGCCAACGTACGACATGGCCGCTTGCCCATGGCTGAAGACATTTTCATACACAAAACCTTTGTTCTGGATGTAGAGAGTAAAGTGGAAAACCGGCGGCAAGGTAAGTGATGAAGCGGTGACACCGGTAAGATTTAGAGAGTAGTAGTCGGATGCCGGGCCATCCAGCATAAAAGCCGTGCCGAACATATGACCCACAATTGGTTAATTTACAAGTGTCGATGAAGGGAGGTTATTATACATGAGTTAATATATTTCAGCGTAAATCTTGTAGTGGAAATCTTACAGGAGCAACAAGAAAAAGAACATACCTAGTCCCAATAAGAACATAAATATGTCCCTCCTGTCGATTGTCTCATAATAATTTTCCAGCTCCATACTCACAGTTAACGCAGGATCAGAGATCCAATGTCAAGCGAAATTTATGATTTAGAAGATCCCAGTTTGAAGCTTGGCATGTTATTATGTTAGAGACATTTCTTATGTTTATGAGGAACATATCTCCTCGGCTACAAGATTTAGAAGTGATGGTGTCCTAGACTAGGGGGTGCTAGCTGGTCGGCCCATGTCCCTCGGATTGGGCGGGTGGCCCCTCATTCTTCGCAAGGTGGACTCTGGAAGCTGCACGATGGAAAGTTGTCAAGACTATATCTACGAAAGATTTGACGTATACTCCAAGATTTCTCCTACCGCCTCTACGCCAGGATACCGATCTTGTAACCCTAGATACCCTCCGTGGCGTGTATATAAGCCATAGGGTTTAGCTCATAGAGGGGACATCAACACAATATCATCCACCTAACCTTAGGGCTGGAAAACAACTTACGATTTCGAGATAGATCAAGCTTGTACTCGATACTTCATCATCAATATAAAAAAGAGTATGACATAGGGTACCTCCATTAAGAGGGTCCGAACCTGGGTATACATCGTCTCCCATGTTCCTGTTACCATGTGTCAGAGATACACACCTCGGGACCCCTACCACAAGGTCTGTCGGTTTTGTCACATCCCTAACCCTTAAGCAAGATAGCATTGTGCTCATGTTTTCTTTGCATTTGCATCAAAAAAGTTTCAACAAAAACAACAAAGTGGCAAAGGAAAAACTCAAAACCCTAGCCACCATTTCAATAAAAGGAAATTTAAACTAGTTCAAAATCAATGAACCCAAAATGGCCTCAAGAAATGTTCAAACTTTCTGATAAATCATGAAAGTAAATGAGCATTGGAGAAAACTATTTTTCTTGACACTTTAAGCATTTTAAATAAATGCAAAAGCCACTGGTTTCAAATTTAAAATTTGAAATCAGAAACTATAATTCTCCAAAAATGTTGAAAGTCTTGGAAATGAGTGGGGATATTATAACAAATATTTCAGGAGGTCTAAAATAGTTTTACGTTTTGTTTTGGAGCTGAAATAATTAGCAAAGCAATAAATAGCAAAACAGAAAAA
Source organism: Hordeum vulgare subsp. vulgare (assembly GCF_904849725.1). NCBI lineage: Eukaryota > Viridiplantae > Streptophyta > Magnoliopsida > Poales > Poaceae > Hordeum > Hordeum vulgare. The sequence goes on along the minus strand of NC_058519.1, from coordinate 143,162,958 downwards.
CAAAAACAGAAAAAATGGAAAAACCTTACCTGTCGCCCTAGCCTGGCCCGGCCCATCTTCCCGCTCGTCCCCTCCCTCGCGCCAGTAGGCAGCAGGAGGTGGCCGCCACCTCCTCCGGCGCGGCCACGCACCTGCGTGCCTGCCTGGCCGCCGGTTCGCGCTGGCGACGACGGGGATAAGCTCCCCAGAGCTTCCCCTATCCATTCCCCGCCTCGGTTCTTCCCCTCCTCCCGGATCCCCTCCTTCTCCCTGCTGCCGCCATTAGAGCCGAGCTCGAGCTCGAGCTGCCCGTGCCCCTGGCCATAGGATCCCCTCCCAGAGCACGCCATTAGCTCCGCCTCGTCGCCCTGGTCGTCTCTGCAGAAGCCGAAGCCTCCTCGAACCCTGCAACGCCCGCAACGCCGTCGTCTTCCTCCTCCGGCCGCCGGACCTCTCCTGTCGATTCGTCGCCCCCAGGACATCCCCGAGCCGTCTGAGCTCTGCTCTGCACTCCCTGTGAGCATGCGGTCGTTTCCCCTAAGTTTTCCCCGTCGTTCCCCTCCCCTAGCCCTAGTTTCACCGGAGCCCGACGAGGACCGCCGCTGCCGCTCGTCGCCGGTAGCCCTTCGATGTCCAGCTCGTCCTTCCGATGGCACCAACAGCTCCAGGACGACGCGTAGATGCTGTAGCAGCTAAGAACCGAGCGTAGATCCCCCTGTTGCAAAGACCCCGATGACGCCCGAGCCTTGGCCGCCGCCAAGCTCGTCACCGGCGTCATCTCCGGCCAGATCAGCCCCGGCTAGGCGCAGAAATGAAGCTGCGGGAGACGTGCCGTTCCTCTGGTGCTCTCCGCGCAGCATTTGGCCCCCTGTGCGCCGTTTCCGAGCCCCTCCGCCGTGCTGGTGGTCGCCGGAGGCTCCCCGCCGGCGAGGTCGACCTCGCCGCCGGTGGAGGTCGACGTGGCAAGCTAACCCAGCCGATTAGTGACTTAATCACTCGCTGACAAGTGGGCCCAAGGCCAAGTCAAACCTCAGTTAGGGCTGGTCAGCGCGGGATTAGTCCCAGAGAGGCTGACCAGTGGGGCCCCCCTGTCAGGTTTGACCTGAACAGGTCGGCTGACCTGCTGACGTCAGCCTGATGCAATAAATGGAATTTCCAGTTTAAAACTAATTCAGGAAATTGCTAAAAATTGCAAAAATCATAGAAATTAATCTGTAACTCCAATGAAAATAAATTATATATGAAAAAGTATCAGAAAAATTCAAGGATTCTGATTATGCTATTTTCAACTATGTTTGAAAAAGTTACAGGACCCTAAATTGTGAAATAAGGAATAATTCAATTCTTTAATCACTTTATAAATGGAATTTGCAAAAATATCCAAATTTCATTATAAATACAATGATCACACACTGCCCTAGATATAAATCAGTACCATAACATGACATTTCATGCATGTTAACATTAGGTTGATCTGAGCATCAGGTCGAATCAATTAAACCGGTATCCGAGAATACCCGTTTGAATTGCTATTCGAATGTGATTCAAATCAACTCTAAACCTAAAACATCTTGATTATAATAACTTATCACTTGCATTCTCATGCCATGCTCATGCATCATTTTGATTGCATATGATTGTTATTGAATGTTGCCATTCATTTCGATAGGCTCCGCACCCCCGGATTCCACCGAATATCCGTCTGACGGATATCGTTCCTCCTCTGAGCAACAAGGCAAGCAACCCTTTTGATCATCCCGATAACTCCTATGTTCTTGCTCCTGCACTTATTCATTGCATTAGGATCAAATGCTTCAACTGCTTTTGCCACGATAGTTGGACCCACTTCCTTTGCATGACTTAACCTTGTCACAGTAAATAGCCGAACCTTGCAACCTAGCATACCTGGTAGTTGCTTGAGCTATGATGTGCCTTATCCTGCTATGCATGCTATGCTTAGAGTTGTGTATGGTCTGTCATCTGGGAGATGAACAGAAATGTGGAATGTGTTCGGTGAGCAAAGGTTGTGTGTTGAACTTGATTTGGTAAAGGTACCGATGAAAGGCTGTGTAGGAGTACATGGCGGGTTGTTTCATTGGAACCGTCCTTAGGAACTGAGTTCCGTGTATGTAATCCAAGACTAGATACTACCACATGCTGGGCCCTGAAATATGACCCCGCTCGGCTTATTAATCGCGTAGTACTCGGTCCAGGAGTTGCAAGTAGTTTCTGGTGTTTATAGTAATGCTGGAGGCCGTGCATGGTGCTGACCTGAGAGGTGGACCGTGATGCGGTAGGCAGTGGCACGGTGTACCAAGTGGCACCCGGATGGTGGGCTTGGGAACCCTGCGCACATCGTTTGAGGCCGTGGCGGAAACCTCGGCCGGACTTCCGTACGGGTTACTCTCAGATAGGCGATAAACCTAGACTAGGTACTAGTGTGGTTAACGGTCGTGGCCGACTCCCTCGCTGGGCTTCCGCTTGAAGGTTGCCGAGGTGCATGACGTGCACATGGCGATAAGTGGCAGGAGCGTGGGTGGCGAAGTACACCCCTGCAGGGTTATGATCTATTCGAATAGCCGCGTCCGCGGATATGGACTACTTGGAGACATATGTTGTTCATAGATAACTTCAATGGCTACTCATAAAATTGTCAAGATAAGCGTGAGTGTCGTGGACGGCATTTCCGTATGGAGATGGAATGATTCCACGATAGTGTATTGTTGTGGTGTTAGTGGACTCGTGTGTGAGAAATCAAGTTGTCAAAACTAATTTCAAAAAGCAAGTTGTCTAGCCACGAGTCAAATGCTGGCTTCCCGCATGAAACCCCACAATACTCTTTGATACCTTGCATGAGTAGTTAGATCTCCTAAAGTCTTGCTGAGTACCTTCGTACTCATGTTTGCTTAATAAATGTTGCAGAGGTTGCTCATGACCCTAATGGAGGGTTCTTCGTAGACATCGACGACGACGAGTAGCTGGTGTCCCAGCTACGATCTGGCCCTACGTCGGCTCTGTAGTATAGTCAGGCCACATGCCTACTAGTTGCCCTGTCTGTACCCAGACAGTTTATAACTCTTCCGCTGGATTGTATTGTATGACTGCTATTATGGGTCGTGAGACCCTTAATGTGTAATATTATGTGTGTGTGGCTCTTCCGAGCCTCTTAAATAAAGCTTGTATGTTTATGGTTATGTTGTGTTGCCATCGATGTATCTATACATATCGGTATGCCATGCGTACGTGTGTCTTACTTGATATGTATGGGGTTCGAATACCTAGTCGTGAACTTTAGTAGCACTCCTTACAAGGAAATGCCCCTTTTTGATCCAACGAGCCTTGGTAGTTCGCTACTGCTCCGGACACATTGGTTGACCGGCATGTGTCCTTCTTAGCTGCTGTGTCTGTCCCCTTTGGGGAAATGTCACGCGACGTAATGGAGTCCTTGTAGCTTGCTACGACTCGTCTACGTTCGTTGATGACCGACACCTGCTTTGTTGGGTCTTGTATGCCTGTCCTTGTGTGGAACTGCCACTTTGGTTTATGACTAGACATGTCGATCCGGGTTCTTTGACATTGGATTGCTAGCGACACTATCGCATACGTGAGTCAAAGACGCAAACGGTCCCGGCTAAGGTAAGGCTGCAGCCGTGGAGTTAACCGTGCGTGAGACCACAAAGGGATGCGATGTGTTACAGGCTGGATTCCTATGGCTTAGGATCGGGGTCCCGACATCGTTGGTATCAGAGCCTGACTGACTGTAGGATTACTAAGCCAAACTGGTCGAAGTTGAGTCTAGAATTGCTTTAGTTATATATAAGGGAATTGTTTGTGGAAGGGAACGTAAGATTCTTGTTCTCTTCTCAAGTTATTCTATTCTGGTCATCCTCGTCTTTTCTGCGGGAATTAAGGACTAGATTTCTCATCTTCTCCTAGGCTCGTGTTTCCGATCGGTAGCTTATAGGACTACGGGTCGAGAGATATTGGGTTTCTTTTATTCCTAGGAAGCAGGAAGTAAGTTTGGTGACAAGAGAATTGAACTTGATAGTTGAGTGGTTACGCTATTCCATTTTGGGTTGTCTCAAATTTGTTTTTGAGCATTTACAGTCGTTATGCTGCCCAATTTTTCATTCGGAGCTCTAATGCTTTTGCATTACTCTCTATTTACAGATGCCTGGCCGTCCTTCTCGTCAGGTGGTACGTTTGACCAGGTGCATTGATGTACCGGGTCATATGGCCATGCTGGTCAGGGTGATGTCGGTGTGCGGTTACCGCTGGTACCCCGAGTACACGGTAGAGGAACAGTACCGAGACTTCAACCAGAGCCAGTACATTTGCACTTTTAGGGTATTTCCAGACTACCCTGGAGCGGAGAAGCCAATCCATTGGTCCTATGGGTTGGGAGTCACTGTTGACATGGCAGTACAAGATGCTGCCTATTCAATGCTGACTATTATGAGAGCGAGACATGCACTGCTGCAGAATTCAGAGTTCTGCTATGTTCCGGCCTCTCAGTCTGGTGAAGAGGGATACCTCAGTGGAGTCTATTTTGATTCTTCTATGGAGGATCCACTTCTGCAGTCCACTGTTGAGATGCTAGAGAACAGAGACAAGGATGCTCGTGCTCTCCGCATGGAGCTTTATGCTACCCGTGCCCGTCTGTGGACAGCTTTGACGCAGCTGGTACCGGTAGTCCAGACAGGGTATGGAGAGATGGAGATGCTGAACCCTGTTAGGACCCATCTTCCGGCCCACGTTGACTGGCCAGCTATAGGAGGAGTCACACCTCTTCGGGGACCCCTCTTACCACCAGTCAGGGGACCAAGGCCACATCCGTGTCCTTATGGATCCCAGGGATCTCAGGCTAGAGTGTTTCCTGATCCGCAGGTTGAGCTTCCAGGTCATGGAGGTAATCTCTATGAGATGTTCTATGTGGATGCCTGAGCTATGAGCGGAAGGATAGTATGGTAGTAGCCGTATGTTCACAGTCCTTCGTGACTTGTGGAGTATGGTAGTAATGTGAAACGAATTCCGGAGGCCTAGATAAATAATGTATAGGAAGCTTGTAAGCCTCTGATGAGTAGTTTCACAATTTCAGTAGTTTGCTCATCGGGTAAGTTTGTACTGAACTATGTAAGGGTGTGTATGAACCATGGTGTATATATAGCAGTTGCTTGTTACCATGTTGTTCGGATATTCATTTCCGCATTCTGTGTGTTCAGTACATTCTTAATCCATAGCTAGTATTGATATGATATTGGTCTAAGCTATGAGTTTGTTTGTCAGGATGGTGTTCACCAGGTTGAACCGTGCCCCTGCTCATGAGCATGGTGAGGGTAGTCAAGCGTCACAGGAAGACCTGCCTCACCCACCTTCTCTGGTAGAAGTGATGCTTGAGGCAGAAAGAAACAAAAGGGAGACCAACCGACTGCTAGAGCGTATTGAGCAGAATACGACTCGACAGCCTAGGAATGCTGCAGTGTCCCTCAATGACTTTGTGAAGCTGAATCCTCCAAAGTTTCATCATTCCGTCGATCCCCTCGACGCTGATGACTGGCTGTGCAGCATTTCACGCAAGATTCGCTCTGCGAATGTGTCTGAGGCCGACAAGGTGACCTTCGCGACGTATTTCCTGGAGGGACCCGCCAATCTGTGGTGGGAGAATTTTGAAGCTATGCGTCCCGCTGAACCAGTGGCCACATGGGCAGACTTCAGTGCAGCTTTTCGTCTGCACCATATTCGAGAGGGCCTGATGGACAGAAAGAGAGAGGAGTTCTGTACCTTCACTCAGGGCAAGTTGTCTGTGGATGCCTATAGCCGCGAGTTCGGTAACCTCGCCCGCTATGCAACAGAGGAGGTGTCTACTGACGCCAAGAAGCAAGCAAGATTCCGTAAGGGTCTGAGCCCTGAGCTTCGTCGTGACCTGCGCCTCCATGAGTGTGCAAGTTTTCAAGCCCTAGTCAACAAAGCGATCAGTGCGGAGGCTGGTCATTCTGACTTCGAAGCCACAAGGAAGCACTCCCGTGACTTTGGCTCGTCTTCTGGTTCCGCGTTTCCAAAACGCAGGCTGTGGGTTCCGAACAGTTCTCCGCCGCCAAGATACACTCCGAGGCCATCCTACGTGGCGCCTTAGACGAATCAGACCAACCCTCCAGCAAAAACTTATGGTGGTCCAGCTAGCAATGCTGCACCACGTGCCAACCAAGTGATATGCTACAAGTGTGGAGAACCGGGGCACTATTCCCGTGAGTGTCCTCAAAATGTGGGTGCCAAGCAACCCGGAAAGACCGTCGGGCAAGCCAAGTCGGTCAAAGCTTACTATGTGAAGCCAACTCCTGCACATGGCCGTGTGAACTATGTGTCAGCAGAAGAAGCTGCAGAGGATCCCGACGTCATGCTGGGTAGGCTTCTTGTTAATCATCACCCAGCGTCTGTTCTCTTTGACACTGGGTCTTCTCATTCCTTCATTTCAGAAAGTTATGCACAGTTGCATAACATGTCATTTTGTGATATGCCAATCCCATTGGTTGTCCAAACCCCTGGTAGTAAATGGCAAACCTCTAGGATAACCTATGACAATGAGATTCTAGTAGACAGGATAGTTTTTCTAGCCTCATTGATAGCATTGAAATCTTCGGATATTAATATCATCTTGGGCATGGACTGAATGTCAGCTCACTATGCCAAGATTGATACTCACTCTAGAAATGTCCAGCTTACCCATCCCTCGGGTGAGATAGTAAATGTCTCTACTCGAGTTGCCAAATGCCAGCTCTATTCCCTAAATGCCAACCCTCTTCCGGAACTTGAAGACATTCCGGTAGTCCGTGACTTCCCGGATGTTTTTCCAGAGGAACTGCCAGGAATTCCACCTGACAGAGATGTAGAGTTTGTGATAGATCTTGTTCCGGGAACTGTCCCAATAGCCAGAAGACCTTATAAGATGGCACCCCTAGAGCTAGCCGAACTTAAGAAGCAATTAGATGAGGCCTTGAACAAGGGTTTGATTCGTCCTAGCTCTTCTCCTTGGGCTTGTCCCGTCCTCTTCGTCAAGAAGAAAGACGAAACGGATCGGATGGTTGTAGATTACCGACCAGTTAACCTGGTCACCATTAAGAACAAGTATCCGCTCCCCAGGATCAACGATCTGTACGATCAGCTCGCTGGATCCTCAGTCTTCTCCAAAATGGATTTGAGGTTGGGATACCATCAAATCAAGATTAAGAACGGGGACATTCCAAAAACGGCTTTTGTTACTCGTTATGGCCAATATGAGTATACCGTTATGTCCTTCGGTTTAACCAATGCCCCAGCCACCTTCTCTCGGCTGATGAATTCAATCTTTATGGAGTATTTGGATAAATTCGTCGTAGTATACCTCGATGATATTCTCATCTACTCAAAGAATGAACAAGAACATGCCGAGCATCTAAGGCTGGTATTGATGAAACTTTGAGAGCATCGCCTTTATGCCAAATTTTCAAAATGTGAATTCTGGTTACCAGAAGTGACCTATCTAGGCCACGTAATCTCTGGTAAGGGTATTGCTGTCAATCCCGAGAGAGTTCAAGCTGTCCTTGATTGGACTCAACCTGAATCGGTTAAGCAAGTTAGGAGTTTTCTTGGTCTAGCGAGCTATTGTCGCCGCTTCGTCGAGAATTTCTCCAAGGTTGCAAAGCCTCTGACTGAACTCCTAAAGAAAGATAAGAAGTTCGAGTGGACACCACAGTGTGAGCATAGTTTTCAGGAACTGAAAAGACGCCTGACTTCCGCACCTGTGTTGCTACCACCAGATTTTTCTAAGGACTTTGTTATCTATTGCGACGCCTCGCGACAAGGATTAGGTTGCATTCTCATGCAAGATCGTCATGTGATCGCATACGCATCTCGACAGTTGCGTCCACATGAGGATAATTATCCCACACATGACCTTGAGCTTGCAGCTGTGGTCCATGCACTAAAAACCTGGCGACATTACCTTTTGGGTAATCGTTGCGAAATATTCACTGATCACCAAAGTCTGAAATATATCTTCACCCAGCCAGATTTGAATCTTAGGCAAAGATGGTGGGTTGAGTTGATCTCGGATTACGACTTAGGGATAACCTACACCCCGGGGAAGGCCAATGTTATGGCCGATGCACTAAGTCGTAAATCTTATTGTAACAATTTGATGCTACAACAAGGTCAACCACTTCTCCATGAGGACTTTCGGAAGTTGAATCTTCATATTGTTCCTCAAGGATTCCTTTCTACCCTGGTGGCGAAGCCTACTCTTAAGGATCAAATTATAGCTGGCCAAAAGCGTGACAAGGGTATATCACGGATCAAGGAGAATATTTTTAGCGGAAACGCTAAAGAATTTTCCATGAATGATCAAGGTGTGGTGTTCTTCCAGAATCGTTTAGTGGTTCCTAAGAACCCACATCTAAGGCAGTTAATCCTTAAGGAGGCTCATGATTCCCCTCACCATTCATCCCGGTAGTACTAAGATGTATCAGGACCTACGCCAGAGGTTCTGGTGGACTAGGATGAAGAGAGAAATTGCTGAGTTCGTTGCTAACTGCGACGTTTGTCGCCGAGTTAAGGCAGAACATCAAAGGCCTGCTGGCACCCTTCAACCTTTAGCTATTCCTGAATGGAAATGGGATAAAGTTAGCATGGATTTCATTACCGGATTTCCCAAGACCAAGAAAGGAAATAATGCTATCTTTGTGGTCATTGACCGTCTTTCCAAAGTGGCTCATTTTCTTCCTGTTCGTGAGAGTATAACAGCTAGCCAGCTAGCAGAGTTATATATCTCTCGAATAGTGTCTCTTCATGGTGTTCCCCTGGAAATTAACTCGGACCGTGGAAGTATCTTTACTTCTCGCTTCTGGGAAAGTTTTCAGAATGCCATGGGGACTCACTTATCTTTTAGCACTGCTTTCCATCCCCAATCAAGTGGTCAAGTAGAAAGAGTGAATCAAATTCTAGAAGATATGCTCCGAGCTTGTGTTATATCGTTCAGTATGAATTGGGAGAAGTGTCTTCCATTCGCCGAATTCGCTTATAACAACAGTTATCAATCAAGCTTGGGCAAAGCCCCTTTTGAAGTTCTCTATGGACGAAGATGTCGAACACCTCTTAATTGGTCAGAAACCGGAGAGAGGCAACTCTTTGGCCCGGACATGATCCAGGATGCAGAAGAGCAGGTTCGTGAAAAGTTGAAAACAGCCTAGTCTCGTCAAAAGAGCCAATATGATCGTCATCATAAGGCTGTGACCTTTGAAGTTGACGAGAAGGCTTACCTTCGGGTTACACCTTTGAAGGGTACCCATCGATTCGGTATCAAGGGCAAGTTGGCTCCTCGTTACATTGGACCTTTTCGCATTCTTGCCAAACGAGGAGAAGTTGCCTACCAGTTGGAACTTCCTCCGCATCTTTCCAAGGTACATGATGTTTTCCACGTCTCGCAACTCAGGCGTTGCTTTTCGGATCCTATCCGTGAAGTGGACCACGAAACGCTTGATCTACAAGATAACCTTTCCTACCGAGAATACCCCGTGCGTATTCTTGATCAAGCTGAGCGTACCACTCGACGTCGAAACCTCAAGTTTCTTAAAGTTCAGTGGTCAAATCATTCTGAAAAGGAGGCAACTTGAGAAAGAGAGGATCGTCTCCGACTCGAATATCCTGCGTTATTCCCGACGACTTCTAAATCTCGGGACGAGATTCTTTTGAGTGGGGGTGAGTTGTCACATCCCTAACCCTTAAGCAAGATAGCATTGTGCTCATGTTTTCTTTGCATTTGCATCTAAGAAGTTTCAACAAAAACAACAAAGTGGCAAAGGAAAAACTCAAAACCCTAGCCACCATTTCAATTGAAGGAAATTTCAACTAGTTCAAAATCAATGAACCCAAAATGGCCTCAAGAAATGTTCAAACTTTCTGATAAATCATGAAAGTAAATGAGAATTGGAGAAAACTATTTTTCTTGACACTTTAAGCATTTTAAATAAATGCAAAAGCCACTGGTTTCAAATTTAAAATTTGAAATCAGAAACTATAATTTTCCAAAAATGTTGAAAGTCTTGGAAATGAGTGGGGATATTATAACAAATATTTCAGGAGGTCTAAAATAGTATTACTTTTTGTTTTGGAGCTGAAATAATTAGCAAAGCAATAAATAGCAAAACAGAAAAACAAAAACAGAAAAAAATGGAAAAACCTTACCTGTCGCCCTAGCCTGGCCCGGCCCATCTCCCCGCTCGTCCCCTCCCTCGCGCCAGTAGGCAGCAGGAGGTGGCCGCCGCCTCCTCCGGCGCGGCCACGCACCCGCGTGCCTGCCTGGCCGCCGGTTCGCGCTGGCGACGACGGGGATAAGCTCCCCAGAGCTTCCCCTATCCATTCCCCACCTCGGTTCTTCCCCTCCTCCCGGATCCCCTCCTTCTCCCTGCTGCCGCCATTAGAGCCGAGCTCGAGCTCAAGCTGCCCGTGCCCCTGGCCATAGGATCCCCTCCCAGAGCACGCCATTAGCTCCGCCTCGTCGCCCTGGTCGTCTCTCCAGAAGCCGAAGCCTCCTCGAGCCCTGCAACCCCCACAACGCCGTCGTCTTCCTCCTCCGGCCGCCGGACCTCTCCCGTCGATTCGTCGCCCCCAGGCCTTCCCCGAGCCGTCTGAGCTCTGCTCTGCACTCCCTGTGAGCATGCGGTCGTTTCCCCTAAGTTTTCCCCGTCGATCCCCTCCTCTAGCCCTAGTTTCACCGGAGCCCGACGAGGACCGCCGCTGCCGCTCGTCGCCGGTAGCCCTCCGATGTCCAGCTCGTCCTTCCGATGGCACCAACAGCTCCAGGACGACGCGTAGATGCTGTAGCAGCTAAGAACCGAGCGTAGATCCCCCTGTTGCAAAGACCCCGATGACGCCCGAGCCTTGGCCGCCGCCAAGCTCGTCTCCGGCGTCATCTCCGGCCAGATCAGCCCCGGCTAGGCGCAGAAATGAAGCTGCGGGAGACGTGCCGTTCCTCTGGTGCTCTCCGCGCAGCATTTGGCCCCCTGTGCGCCGTTTCCGAGCCCCTCCGCCGAGCTGGTGGTCGCCGGAGGCTCCCCGCCGGCGAGGTCGACCTCGCCGCCGGTGGAGGTCGACGTGGCAAGCTAACCCAGCCGATTAGTGACTTAATCACTCGCTGACAAGTGGGCCCAAGGCCAAGTCAAACCTCAGTTAGGGCTGGTCAGCGCGGGATTAGTCCCAGAGAGGCTGACCAGTGGGGCCCCCCTGTCAGGTTTGACCTGAACAGGTCGGCTGACCTGCTGACGTCAGCCTGATGCAATAAATGGAATTTCGAGTTTAAAACTAATTCAGGAAATTGCTAAAAATTGCAAAAATCATAGAAATTAATCTGTAACTCCAATGAAAATAAATTATATATAAAAAAGTATCAGAAAAATTCAAGGATTCTGATTATGCTATTTTCAACTATGTTTGAAAAAGTTACAGGACCCTAAATTGTGAAATAAGGAATAATTCAATTCTTTAATCACTTTATAAATGGAATTTGCAAAAATATCCAAATTTCATTATAAATACAATGATCACACACTGCCCTAGATATAAATCAGTACCATAACATGACATTTCATGCATGTTAACATTAGGTTGATCTGAGCATCAGGTCGAATCAATTAAACCGGTATCCGAGAATACCCGTTTGAATTGCTATTCGAATGTGATTCAAATCAACTCTAAACCTAAAACATCTTGATTATAATAACTTATCACTTGCATTCTCATGCCATGCTCATGCATCATTTTGATTGCATATGATTGTTATTGAATGTTGCCATTCATTTCGATAGGCTCCGCACCCCCGGATTCCACCGAATATCCGTCTGACGGATATCGTTCCTCCTCTGAGCAACAAGGCAAGCAACCCTTTTGATCATCCCGATAACTCCTATGTTCTTGCTCCTGCACTTATTCATTGCATTAGGATCAAATGCTTCAACTGCTTTTGCCACGATAGTTGGACCCACTTCCTTTGCATGACTTAACCTTGTCACAGTAAATAGCCGAACCTTGCAACCTAGCATACCTGGTAGTTGCTTGAGCTATGATGTGCCTTATCCTGCTATGCATGCTATGCTTAGAGTTGTGTATGGTCTGTCATCTGGGAGATGAACAGAAATGTGGAATGTCTTCGGTGAGCAAAGGTTGTGTGTTGAACTTGATTTGGTAAAGGTACCGATGAAAGGCTGTGTAGGAGTACATGGCGGGTTGTTTCATTGGAACCGTCCTTAGGAACTGAGTTCCGTGTATGTAATCCAAGACTAGATACTACCACATGCTGGGCCCTGAAATATGACCCCGCTCGGCCTATTAATCGCGTAGTACTCGGTCCAGGAGTTGCAAGTAGTTTCTGGTGTTTATAGTAATGCTGGAGGCCGTGCATGGTGCTGACCTGAGAGGTGGACCGTGATGCGGTAGGCAGTGGCACGGTGTACCAAGTGGCACCCGGATGGTGGGCTTGGGAACCCTGCGCACATCGTTTGAGGCCGTGGCGGAAACCTCGGCCGGACTTCCGTACGGGTTACTCTCAGATAGGCGATAAACCTGGACTAGGTACTAGTGTGGTTAACGGTCGTGGCCGACTCCCTCGCTGGGCTTCCGCTTGAAGGTTGCCGAGGTGCATGACGTGCACATGGCGATAAGTGGCGGGAGCGTCTGTGACGAAGTACACCCCTGCAGGGTTATGATCTATTCGAATAGCCGCGTCCGCGGATATGGACTACTTGGAGACATATGTTGTTCATAGATAACTTCAATGGCTACTCATAAAATTGTCAAGATAAGCGTGAGTGTCGTGGACGGCATTTCCGTATGGAGACGGAATGATTCCACGATAGTGTATTGTTGTGGTGTTAGTGGACTCGTGTGCGAGAAATCAAGTTGTCAAAACTAGTTTCAAAAAGCAAGTTGTCTAGCCACGAGTCAAATGCTGGCTTCCCGCATGAAACCCCAGAATACTCTTTGATACCTTGCATGAGTAGTTAGATCTCCTAAAGTCTTGCTGAGTACCTTCGTACTCATGTTTGCTTAATAAATGTTGCAGAGGTTGCTTATGACCCTAATGGAGGGTTCTTCGTAGACATCGACGACGACGAGTAGCTGGTGTCCCAGCTACGATCTGGCCCTACGTCGGCTCTGTAGTATAGTCAGGCCACATGCCTACTAGTTGCCCTGTCTGTACCCAGACAGTTTATAACTCTTCCGCTGGCTTGTATTGTATGACTGCTATTATGGGTCGTGAGACCCTTAATGTGTAATATTATGTGTGTGGCTCTTCCGAGCCTCTTAAATAAAGCTTGTATGTTTATGGTTATGTTGTGATGCCATCGATGTATCTATACATATCGGTATGCCATGCGTACGTGTGTCTTACTTGATATGTATGGGGTTCGAATACCTAGTCTTGAACTTTAGTAGCACTCCTTACAAGGAAATGCCCCTTTGTGATCCAACGAGCCTTGGTAGTTCGCTACTGCTCCGGACACATTGGTTGACCGGCATGTGTCCTTCTTAGCTGCTGTGTCTGTCCCCTTTGGGGAAATGTCACGCGACGTAATGGAGTCCTTGTAGCTTGCTATGACTCGTCTACGTTCGTTGATGACCGACACCTACTTTGTTGGGTCATGTATGCCTGTCCTTGTGCAGAACTGCCACTTTGGTTTATGACTAGACATGTCGATCCGGGTTCTTTGACATTGGATTGCTAGCGACACTATCGCATACGTGAGTCAAAGACGCAAACGGTCCCGGCTAAGGTAAGGCTGCAACCGTGGAGTTAACCGTGCGTGAGACCACAAAGGGATGTGATGTGTTACAGGCTGGATTCCTATGGCTTAGGATCGGGGTCCCGACAGGTTTTCACACATACACAGGTTCTTTCATTGAGATTTCCGCTTTGAGATCGACACAAGGACCGATGGCTCATCTGTAGATCAACTGCGACAACGGCTACGAGAACGTTTATGTCTCCAACCAACTTTTTGTGTTCGATAGCATGATGTTGTGTGCCGATTCGACCGGCCGTCTCGCCTCCATCAAAAACTACGCCCGACTCAGATTGTGACCTTTGGAGGGCCAGAATAGACCACGGGTTCTCGTGGAGAACTCATCTTGTCGGGATGGACGCCCGGCCAAGTCGAGGGGCTATTCGACACCGGAGGATCGACATCGGAGCCGATCTCTCCCGAGGACGTCGGGCTAGAAACCAAGATGCGAGAGAACCCTGAGGCTGAAGCCTCGGGCAATCTCCCCTCAAACCTCGGCTCGGACTCAGGCCCAGTCCCTATCACCGAAGTGGCGTTGGATCTCGAGCCAACTCTGACACAGGGCCTAGAATCACCCCTTGACCACCTCCACGCCGGAAACACGCCAGGATAGACACCGGCTACGCTGCAAATCAACCCTGTTTATAGCTAGGTAATGAATCCCGAAGAACTAGCTCATCTGAAAGAGATGCTAGATCGTATACAGAGCTTGTCCATCTCGGATGGTAAGACTTCAGTTTACAATCAGGTCAGACTTAAAGCCGACGAAGTAGAAATTAACGTCCCACCCACGACCCACCTAGTCGCCATGGTCAACGACTTAACTGATGTGCTCGACTACGATGAGGCCACGAACATAGATGAAAATGCTGATGGCCCCATATGACACACTTCGCCCTCGTAAACACTAGCAAGTTGACTGTAACACCCACCCATGAGGTCTACATGGTGGATACCTCCAAATCCCCTCCAAACCGCCGCTGCAAATGCCGAAGGGTTAACAATGGAGAACCCAACAGCAACAACACCATCGTCGATGAAGGCGAGGCAATGACCGGTGATGTCGATAACAATGGTGACGACCCTGAAGCCTCCCCAGTACGAAACGACAATCCCGAAGAAAATTCCAAGGACTCAGATCCCGATGCCCTCTTTGAAGGGGACGATGACAACTACATGCCGGAGCCCGAGGAAGACAAGAGCCTCAATACCAAGGAATTTATCATCCCCGAAGACCCGTTCGAACAAGAGTGCTTACGGCGACGCCTCGTTGCCACCAGTCGAAGCATGAAATGCAAGCAGCAACAGCTGCAAGCAAATATGAATGCACTGAA
The DNA here is from genome assembly GCF_904849725.1 of Hordeum vulgare subsp. vulgare. NCBI lineage: Eukaryota > Viridiplantae > Streptophyta > Magnoliopsida > Poales > Poaceae > Hordeum > Hordeum vulgare. The sequence goes on along the minus strand of NC_058519.1, from coordinate 143,147,837 downwards.
TGAGAAGTGTGTCTAAGTACTCTCGGTTGAACAAGATCTCGAAGACCGACATCATAGTGCGCCGAAGTCATACCCATGTAGGCGTCCGCTGTCGAAACTCAACGAAGAGCTAGTCGCCGACACGCCGCATTGACCCCCTAGTGTTAGAGCATATTTCTCCATATGTGGTTTTGGTAATTGATGACAATCCCTATGGACTAATGGTTGCCTTAAGTTATATTCGACAGATTTGTCCATAGGCATTTCTTGAAGTCCATGTGTTGGTGTCAAGGAGTTTATATGATGACCAAGGTGGTATTCAAGGTATTATCCAAAGATTGGTCATAAAGACACAAGGTTGATCAAGAACAAGCAAAGAGTAAATCAAGATGATCAACACCCAAAGTGTACAAGATGTACCGAGAGGGATCAAGTGATCCCATGGTATGGTAAGCATTGTCCATAACGCTTTTGTGTACTAACCCATGGTACTTGTGAGAGTTCTATGTGGGGTTAGGTGTGTCTACATGGGTTTGCGTCAATAGGAAGATCTCATTCAACCTATGAAGGATGACATCAAGTGGTGATCGTCATCAAATTTGCGGCGTGCAAGTTCAAGTGGAGCATCACACAGATATCATGCTTGAAGCTTGCCGTCCATTGCGGTCCCAATGGACTTGTGAAGATGTGCTGAAGAGTGGCTCACCCATAGTGAGTATGGGGGAGCAATCAACTAGTCTTCATCAAACCAAGGCAATCAAGAAAGGTGGTCCATCTTGAGGAAGCCAAGATCATCATCATCTAGCTCAAGAGGACTAGGTGCAAGGTATAGGTTTGCCCTTGATAGGTTTTCTATTTTAGGATAGATTGCCGTACTGTCAAGGGGGGATCTCAAGTGAGTAGCTTGATCATATCGATCGTTGAGAGCTCAAACCATTTGCATCCTTGCATCATATATCTTGGTTCTTGTTTGTTGTTTCTCTTTGTGAGTTTTAGAGCTTATGGTCATCTTCATGACAAGCTCGAGTTCATTGAAAACGGAGTCCATATGCATCTTCTATGATGTTTTCGATGTTGGAAATTTTTGCCGGTTCTTCATTCATAGAGGTCCCACTTATCTATATCATTGGCACTTTCTAACTTCATGTTCTTAAGATTTTATGTCGCTGTTGGATAGCTCTTCTTGTTGTGAATTCAACAAGCTTGAGTTTCGGAGTTGGTATGCGAAAGTTAGAGCAGATTCAGTATCCAGAGATAGTACCACTCCTGGTGCGAGCGGTAGTACCGCCCCGGGTGCGGTAGTAATTTTTACTACCGCTCTCGGGCGGTAGTACCGCTCCCTTGTATGTTCTGGAGCGGTAGTACCACTCCGAGCAGCGGTAGTACCGCTCTAGTCAGGCTGTGAGTGGTGGTAACGGTTGGATTCGTCCCCCCACTATATAAAGGAGGTCTTCTTCCCCATTGGACCTTATCTATCCGTTCATCTCGTTTTCTTCCCCCATTGTTGACCTTCTTAGAGCTTGCTAACTCTCAATCCCTCCAATGATTCTTGCTAGTTCTTGAGGGAAAAGAGAGAGGAGATCTAGATCCACATCTCCACCAATCACTTTCTCCTCTATATGAGGGGAACCCCTTGGATCTTGATCTTGGAGTTCTTTGTGGGCTCCTTGTTCTTCCTCTCATATTTCTCCATAGCTTTTGTTGTTGTGGAGGGATTTGAGTGTGAGGGACTTGACCACTTAGTGTGTTCTTGCCATTGCATTAGTTGCATTGGTTTGAGTTCTCCACGGTGATACGTGGAAGTGAGAAGTTGAGAAGCTTATTACCCTTTGGTACTTGGTACCCCTAGAAGCTTGGTGGTGCCTCAGATCTCAATCATTGTGGTATAAAGCTCCGGGCAAGCGTCGGGATCTCCAATTAAGTTGTGGAGATTTCCCCGAGCATTTCTAGTCATCTCGAAGCCATATGCTATTGTGGTGAAGCTTCGTGGTGTTGTTGGGAGCCTCCAATTAAGTTGTGGAGATTGACCCAACCTTGTTTGTACGGGTTCGGTGACCGCCCGCAAGGGTCCCTTAGTGGAATCACGACATCTTGCATTGTGCGAGGGCGTGGGGAGATTACTGTGGCCTTAGTGGCGTCTTGGGGAGCATTGTGCCTCCACATCGCTCCGAAAGGAGATTAGCATCCGCAAGGGTGTGAACTTCGGGATACATCGTTGTCTCCGTGTGTTTCGGTTATCTCTTACCCGAACCCTTTACTTATGCACTTTACTTTGTAATAACCATATTGTTTCTTGTCATATATCTTGCTATCACTTAGTTGCTTCTCTTGCTTAGCATAAGTTTTTGGTGCACATAGGTGAGCCTAGTTATTTTTGATTTTGTGCTTGACAAATTAGGCGCTAGTTTTATTCTGCATTTGTTCAAGCCTAAACCTTAATTATGTTAAAGCGCCTATTCACCCCTCCTCTAGGAGACATCCACGTCCTTTCAATTGGTATGAGAGCTGGGTCTCTCTTTATTAGGTTTAACCAGCTAGAGAGTAAGGATGTCGACTAGGGTTTAGGATCCATTGACACTCTTAGTTTCGATGGCACAAATTTTGATGTTTGGGTAATTCACATGCTTAAGCACTTTCGGGTCTTGGACCCAAATTTAGAGAGAATTGTAGATATGGGTTTTTGTCCTCCAAAGGATTCTCAAAATATATCTTTAGAGGATGATAAAAACTCTTATCTCAATGCTCAAGCTTCTAATGTGGTTTTTGATGCTTTGAGCAATGTAGTTATATTTCAACTCATGCCATTCCGAGATGCTCATGCGTTGTGGACAAAGCTTCAAGGTAAATATGTTACATCCAAGATTTGTGGGAATGATTGTTCTCCCTCCACCTCCGGTCATGTGGTCTTCTCAACTTCATCTACTTCACCTACATGTGGATTGCCACAAGGTAATGATATGGTGAGTAGTGGAGATCATTGCAATGATGATAGTGGGCTTATTGTTGATGATCCTTCATCACTATATTATTGCAATGCTTCATCTTTGGGCATTAACACTTTGAGCACTGTAAATGTTTTACATGCTTGTGTTGATAGTCCGTGCATACCATGTAAAAACTGCTTGACTAAATCTCATGATGACATGCTTTCTATATCTTGTTGCCATGATAAAAATGTATCTATTTCCTCGAGTTGTTGTGCTAACAATGCAGAGGAAATCCACCACTCCATGGAACAAGATGTGGCCTTAAATGATGATTCAAGGGATCCCACATCACCATCTATTGTTTCTCACTTTTGCCTTATGGCTAAGGCTTCAAAGGTATCTCCTACTTTGAATCCCAATATATCTCATGATAATGTTGTTGATGATAATGAGGATGAGGATAAAGATGAAGAGAGTGATGATATTGCATCCTTAAAAATTGAGGGTGAAATGATTTTTAAATCTCTTTATAAGAATAAACTTGCCTGTTCCAAATTCATGGAAATCATGTCTATTGCCAATGAGGGCAAGAAATATATTGAGGAGTTGGAAGCTCATCTCGAGGAGCATGAGGCCACCATTGAGAGAATGGAAGGTCATGAGTGTGATTACACTAATGAGATCGCGGAGCTATCTTAAGCTCTTGAAAATGAACAAACCACCAAGGAATCTCTTGAGGAGACCTTTGCTCTAGAATTATCTAGATTAAAGGAATCTCATGATAGAGCTCTCAAGGTGGCTGATGATTTTAGAATTAAAAATGATAAGCTTGAAGTTGCACATGCTAAACTCCTTGAGGACTATGAGCACCTCGAAAATGGCTCAAGGGCTATTAAGAGTTTGCTCATCGAACTCACCGAGTCTCATGCTCAACTTGAAGCGTCATATTCTAAAGAGCTTGCCAAGTTGCCTTCTCCTCTTATTGTTAATAATGATGCTTGTGCTACTAACTCCATTTCTTGTGAAGCATCCATTTTAAAGGAGAATGTTGAGCTAAGGGCTCAACTTGAGTTGCTATCTAGCAATTATGGGAAATTGGAAGAAAGTCATGTAATGCTCACAAGATCTCACGATGATCTTCTAGTATCCCATAATGTGCTAAAATTAGCTCATGATGCTACTTCTACCAAGGTAACATCAAGTAAGCCTCATGTGGACATTAGCACTACTTCTAGTAAAAATGCTATATTGCCATGTACTAGTCCTCTTAGTTCATCTACTCATAATGTTTCTACATCTTGTAATGAATTACTTTCCTTGCTTTGTTGCTCTAACAATGAAGCTTATACTTCCTCTAGTACTTGTGTTTATACTAACCATGTAGAGGAAATTGAAGAGCTCTAGGCCCAAGTCACTTCATGAAGAAAGATTTGGAAAAGAGTCAGGAAGGGATGTCCACACTCAACAATGTCTTGTGCGGGAAAAAATCCCCAATTGACAAAGGTGGACTTGGGTTCAACTATAACAAGAACAAGTCCAAAAGCTTCAAGAATAAGGGCCAAGAACAAGTCAAGAATTCTGCCAAGATTGTTTGCTTCAAGTGCAAAATTGAAGGTCACCATGTTAGATCTTGCCCATTAAAGAAGAAGCCCCAAAGTCACAAGCAACAAGGGAAGCGGACACAAGTTCAATCACATACTCAACTTCAAGTTGAAGAAAGGCCTCTTCCCAAGACGACCCAAGCCAACATTCCTCAAGTTGAGAAATCAATTGGGAAAAAAGTGAAGGGTAGATGTTGCTACTTATGTCGTGAGAAGGGTCACTTCGCTTCTTCTTGCACGAGAGGTAATTTATCCAACCCAATCATTATATATTATATCTATTCTCTTGGTAAGGATAAGGTTGGCAATGTGTTTTCCAAGTTTGTTGGTACTCAAAGTGGTGTCAAGAAAAGAACAATTTAGGTAGCCAAGCCTATTGTGACTAACCTCTTAGGATCCAACGTGGTTGGGGACCAACAAGCTCAAACTTTCTCAATATGTGATTGTGGAGGACATTGGAGACTTGGTTTCATCTTGAATAATTAAGGGACCTTCATAATTCATATTATCTCAAGTCAAGTCATTTGGATTATCGAGTTTCTATCTTATATCCAATGTGCCTCCTTACGATAACTTGTACTTAAATTGGTTACATTGTTAGTTACTTTCCCTTTTGCATAATGTGGTTTTGTACCATGCATATATTTGTATATGTTGTGCTTCCAACTTGCTTATCTTGAGTAATCAAGTATGTGTATATCGGTTTGCACATCATGTACATGTGAGTCTTGTATTGAGCCTCTTTGCATCTTGTTTGTATCTTTGGTGGCTCTTTTGTGAGATTAATGGATTATCGCATTGTGGGGGAGTGATGTGCTCCGCGCACCTCACAATCCTATAAATGTGTATACATGAGTAATACCACTTAGTATTGATATTACAAGTTTATCTAGTCTCTAGCTGGTATGTCCTGCTCATGAGAAATTCAGATTCTAAATGGTCCATTAATTATCTCTTGTTGGGTTTCATTTGTCACTTGTTAATAATGTTAGGTTATCACATTATGGGGGAGTAATATGCTATGTGCATATTACAAGCCTAGAAAATGTGTATATTTGAGGTATTGCCACTTAGTGTTGATATTGTAAATTATCTTGTTCCTAGGTGGCATGTTAGCTCTACAAGTGCCATTTGCTTGCATTTTAGGAGTAAAGATGATGTTGGATATTTTTTCAATCTACCAATGGAAATTGTTTCCAAATACTTCTTGTCCTTTGACAATTGGTATTCCCTTCATGTGGTAGAAACTTCTAATCATCTTTACATTGGATTTTATGTATCGTTTGTCTTCCTTGCCTCTTGTGGACTGGTTTGAACATGTATTGTGTTTCTATAGATATAGAGAAAGTGATGATACCATCTTGTGCATTTTGTATTCAAATGGAAATTCTATATAATGCACATCCCTTGGGGAGCTATCCTATTTTCTTTGGAACACGCTCTTTATACGCATATCATAAAATCTTTTGATCCCCATCAAGTGTGTGTTGATGGTAGGAAAGTATTGCTCTTTATGATGCTTTGTGCCATCATGAAAATTTGTAAAGGGTTTGGTTTGTTTTGGACCTAGCTCTTTTGGAAACTAGATACCTCGTGTTTGTTTTCCTTCAATTGGTATTGAAAGGATCGATATGGTTGGCTAGAGGGGGGGGGGGTGAATAGACAACGACCACTTTTTAATTAAACTTAACAAGTTAAGGTAAACACTATACGGGTTCACAAATAATATGACAAAGAGGTGATCCCTATAGATGCTACCAAAAAAACTTATTAAGGTAAGTAAGATATAGTCACAAGTAAAAGCAAATACAAAGTAAAGGGTAGAGATAACCACAAGTGGAACCGATGGAGACGAGGATGTGTTACCGAAGTTCCTTCCCTTTGACAGGAAGTACGTCTCCGTTGGAGCGGTGTGGAGGCACAATGCTCCCCAAAAAGCCACTAAGGCCACCGTATTCTCCTCACGCCCTCGCACGATGCAAGGTACCGTGATTCCACTATAGGTGCCCTTGAAGGCGGCGACCGAACCTTTACAAACAAGATTGGGGCAACTCCACACAAAGCTTGGAGGCTCCCAACAAGACCACGAAGCTTCACCACAATGGAATATGGCTTCGAGGTGACCTCAACCGTCTAGGATGCTCAAACACCCAAGAGTAACAAGATCCGCAAAGGATAGGTGGGGGAATCAACTTTTCTCTTTGTGGAAGTGTGGATCTAGGCCTTCTCAACCAATCCCTAAAGAATCAACAAGTTTGATTGGGTAGGGAGAGAGATCGGGCACTTTTAAGCTTGAGGAGCAACAATGGAGCTTAGAGAGGTAAGAGATAGGGTTCCTCAGCTAGAAGAACCCTTTATATAGTGGGGGGAAAATTCAGACCGTTTTCCCACTCTCTGCCCGAGATCCAGAGGTACTACCGCTGGATGCAGCGGTACTACCGCTGGGGCTTCCAGCGGTACTACCGCTAGCACCAGCGGTACTACCGCTGGCCCCTTGGTAGTGCATAAGCACTACTACCGCCGGGAAAGTCTTCGCAAAAGGGTCCGTCCACGATCTACCGCTAGGTAGGTGGAACAAGGCACCTGGAGCGGTACTACCGCTGACCAGGGGGCGGTACTACCGCTGGCTAGCGGTACTACCGCTGTCAAGTGGCGGTACTACCGCCAGACAGCGGTACTACCGCTGGTAGTCCAGCGGTACTACCGCTGACACCAGCGGTACTACCGCTGGGGACCATTTTTGCAGAGAAGCTCAAGACGAAGTAGGCGAGGGCCTCTCCAAACACAGAAGGGGAGAATTGTGATGAGTGCGTGTGTAAAGATAGATTCCACCCAAACCTTTCCACTACGGATCCCCTCTTAATAGTACGGCTTTCCTATGACTCAAATAAAGAGAATCGTAGAGAGCGCCGTGTTTCCGTTCCAGAAGAGAGGAGACTAGTTGTCTTGTGCCGTTGACGAGTGTTACCTGAAACCTTGACACACACGATTAGTCCTGTACGGCACTGTCATCAATCACCAAAATTACTTAGGCATAAACTATGCCTCAACAGGTATCTTGTTTCCTTTTGTGTGGCATGTGTCAATGGATATCATTCTTTGATGTATCTTTTAATTGGTATCCTTCAAGTGATAATTTTTCGTTTGGTATTTTATTTTCACTTGATAACTTGTCTTTTGGTGTCTTATCAACTACGTGTTGATTTGATTTTTGAATGCCTTGAGCATGCATATTTACTATATACATATAGTTTCTTTTGCATGCTTTCTTTCCTTTACCTGATATATAGGGGAAACTCCACCTTGTCATAAATTGGCTAAAGTGTGCATGAAATTCAATTTCATATCTATATGCACATATTTATGTGGAGTTTGTCCTATGTATTGTTGGTTTTCTAACTCTTTGGTTCCAATGAGTTTGGCACTATTTTGTTTGTTTTGTTTTTCTAGGAACAATTGGATAGGCATTAGATGCTCGGCTCACCTACAAGGAAGGTTTTAACACCATGTGCTTATTGGATCCAAGTTAGGATGATCAACGAACAAATATCTACTATATCAATCCAGTGCTATCTCAGTAACAAGTATCTACTTTATGCATACATTTCTTGCATTCAACCTTTCGTAGGTTGCATCATGGCATGAATTTCTTGATTCGTTCTTGTGGTACTTGTTTCCTTCCTCAAAGTATTCGAACGATGATGTCTTATTGCTAGTTGGATGTCTTTGATGTTCATAAGTTGGAAGTTCATATTGAACAATAAGAAAATATTAGGCCATGTGCTATGCTTTCAAGCAAAGATCTTATTGGTATATTTATGACTTCCTTTTGGATATCTTGTTTGTTCCTTCTTGTAACCATTTCGTGTGTACATCTTTCTTTGTGGATATATATCATCATGATTTTCTTCTACCTAGAATCTTTTACACGTGAGAGAAGTTACATCCCTAGTTGATATCCTCTTTTCTTTCACGTACACCGTTGCATTTCCTTTTTCAGTTTTTGGTGGCTTCGTGAAAGGATTTATCTTGAGTGCGGATCTTTTATCCTTGCATCTTGATGCACTCGTTGGTGGTGAAGATTATTTTTCCTCATACCTATCTTGACAAGGGTGTTGACATTTTGGTTTGCATCCCTTCTCTTGACAAGGTTATTATTTCCTTTCTTCACCATGACTTGTCACAAGCGTTGGTTCTCAATTAGTTTATTAGTAAGCTTGTGAACCTATTTGCTCATGAGCGGGGCTGAGAGGCAGGTCCTCTGCCAGCAGCGGTCTCTGTATCAGTGTCCATGTGCTGAGAAGATGAAGATGGGTTGGCCCACTTGTCCTTGACGCGCAGCCTGATTGGGTCATGCACAATGTAATCAGATTGTGCGTAGAGCACCTCATCCGGAAAAGCCTGTTCCCACTTATGGCAAATGTATGCAAACAGGTAAGGCCCATAGATAGGAACCTCACGATTGATGATGCAGTTCCAGAGCTCTGTAAACATCACATCTGCAATTTCCAGCTGAGCAGACTCCTGAGACATAGCATCCTCACACAGTAACAACATCTCAGCCAAGTAGCCATGTACCTCATCGAAGTTACCAATCCGAGGAAAAAGAGTGTTGCGAAGAATCCGATGCATGATGTCCAGGTGCTTGGGAAGCACCCCCTTCCTCAGATACAGTGACTGCAGTCTGTCCTTTGCGGAGGCCCTATTGGTGGGGGCGGCAGCATGTGGACGCAGCCCAAGAGGAGTGTCAGCACCCTGAAAGTCAATGTGAAGGAACTGCATGAACTCAGTCCAGGAACCAGTCATCTTTTTTGCCCCAGTCAGCCAGATCATGGAACGCTGATCATCAGGTGAGAAATGGACTGTGACATAAAACTGGGCCACTGCAGTGGGATCAAAGTCCGTCTTGAAGGTAATGATGTCTTTGATGCCCAGTTTGTCAACCAGAGAGAGGGCATCACCAAAGTACTCCATGTGCCGCTGAAGATGTGCCAGATCAATCCACTGAACAGAGACATGGTTCTTCTTGAAGGAAGCAATAACATCCCGATATATCCTGCACTGGTCCTTTACCCAGACATTTTCAACCCCATCAATCACTTCCCTCTCCTTGAGATAGGGGTTCTTGGTGCGGAATTGCAGAAAGTCCTTGGAGGACATAGAACGGATATTGACCCTCTTCTCCTTGTGAGCGACCTTCTTGAAGGTCTTCTTCTTGGGAGGCAGACCAGACGTGGCAGACCCCTCGGGCACCTCTGTGTTGCGAAACTGTTTGGATGCCGTGTCCCGTGGGGGGTTCGAGCGGCGAGCAGAGCCACCTGTGACACAGACCACAAAGCGAAAAAGAGGCGACAAGAAAAGTCAAGGCAATGAATCTTGAAAACGCAGAAAAAGGAAACATGCATTGCTAAGCAAAAGAAAAATACACCGTGAATGCTCCTGGCGGTAGTACCGCCAGCCCTGACGGTAGTACCGCTGGGGCCTGGCGGTAGTACCGCTGGGGCCCAGCGGTAGTACCGCTACCTCCTGGCGGTAGTACCGCTGGGAGTTTGACTTTCAGATCTAGACATATAAAACTCGTTTTCGAGGGCATGGACTGAATATGAACATTAAGACGTACACCCCAGCCCTACTGTTAAGAGGAACACATAGTAACACGAGGTGCAAACATGCCTAGGCAAGAGAGAGCACGTTTTAGATCTAATCCAAAAGTTCAATTATTCGATCTAAGACGATGAAATCCTAAACCATGGCAGCAATCATAACAACAAACCATTGGACCTATACTCCCCTCAAAAATTTCCTTCATGCCATCCAATAACTAGCCATAGGATCAACAAGATGAATCCAATCCCCAATGCTCCTAACCCTAGAACACGAAGAACAACCAAATATAAGAAGGGAGGAGCTTTTGTTACCGGGATTCATGGCTTTGGAGGAGGAAGAAGAAGTGAAGCAGCCCTTCCACACCAACGGGGAGAAAGAGCTCCACGAAGTGAGATCCAATCGGGGGGTTTTTGGTCTAGAGGAGGGAGGAGCCGCGAGGAAGAAGAAACAGATGGTAAAATCGGGCTCCCCCTCCCTTTATATAGCCCAAGGGGTACGGACAGCGGTAGTACTGCTGGGGTGCAGCGGTAGTACCGCTAGGCTGGCGGTAGTACCGCTGGGGTGCAGCGGTAGTACCGCTGGGGTCCTGGCGGTAGTACCGCTCCCCCTGGCGGTAGTACCGCTCCCCCTTGAAACCCTAGAAATTTTCTAGCCGGTCGTGGTAGATTTTGAATCCTGGCGGTAGTACCGCCAGGTATGGCGGTAGTACCGCTGGGGTCCTGGCGGTAGTACCGCTGGGGTCCTGGCGGTAGTACCGCTACCCCTGGCGGTAGTACCGCTACCCTGGCGGTAGTACCGCTGTACATGTTTCAACACGGCTAAGGAAAGCGGGAAAACTTGGGCACATGACAAGTGAGTAAAAATGGATGACTTCCAAGAAAAAGTACTGACTTGTCATTGTATATCCTCTCCTTTATACGCAAGAGAGGATGGAGGGGCGGTGGCCGAGGCCACCTATGTTTGAGACATTGGTATGACACCGCGAAGAATTATCCTTGGGTTCATGACGAATGCTCGTCTTTGAAGCACAGGTGCCATTTGACAATGGCTAAAGTGAAAGACTAGATTGATTTACGCATAATAGGGGGGAGGGAGAGTTCATTTGAGAGAACAACACTCCCCCTATGTCCATGCCTACATCTAGACCAAGATGAAATGTAAAGTGAGGTGCAACATGCCTAGTTTCAATCCACATTACTTGAATCAATGATATTTAGCTCATGCCTTAACTCCCGGAACCTTGCTTCATCTAGTGGCTTGGTGAAAATATCCGCAAGTTGCTCTTCAGTGTGAATGAAGTGAACCTCAATATCACCTAGCTTGATATGTTCACGGATGAAGTGATGACGAATATCAATATGTTTGGTTTTGCTATGTTGCACTGGGTTGAGGGAAATCTTGATGGCGCTTTGATTGTCACATAGAAGAGGCACTTTGTCACAAGTGACACCATAATCTTTTAAAGTTTGCCTCATCCATAGCAATTGTGCACAACAACTTGCAGCTGCCACATACTCAGCTTCGGTGGATGATAAGGAGACACAGTTCTGCTTCTTTGAAGACCAACTTACCAAAGAGCGACCAAGGAATTGGCACCCTCCAGATGTTGACTTCCTCTCCACACAATCTCCAGCCCAATCTGAGTCAGAATAGCCAACTAGATTGAAGTTTGCTCCTTTGGGATACCAGAGGCCAAAGTTTGGGGTATGAGCCAAATATCGAAAGATTCGTTTGACAGCCATGTAATGACTTTCTTTTGGTGCGGATTGAAACCGTGCACATATCCCTACACTCAACATAATATCCGGTCTAGATGCACAAAGGTAAAGGAGGGATCCAATCATGGAGCGGTATACCTTTTGATCCACTGCTTTACCATTGGGATCACTGTCAAGCTTGCATCTGGTTGGCATGGGGAACTTGACCGGTTTGACATCTTCGAGCTCGAACCGTTTGAGCATGTCTTGAGTGTACTTGGCTTGTTTGATGAATGTCCCTTCTAGACCTTGTTTAATCTCGAATCCGAGGAAAAACTTCAACTCTCCCATCATGGACATCTCAAACTTCTCAGTCATTAGCACAGCAAATTCTTCACTGAATGAAATGTTAGGAGAGCCAAAGATAATATCATCAACATATAGTTGGCATATGAACAAATCCCGTTTAATCCTCTTAGTAAAAAGAGTGGGATCAATCTTCCCAATTTCAAACCCGCGATCTTGTAACAACTCAGTAAGGTACTCATACCACGCGCGTGGGGCTTGTTTAAGGCCATAGAGTGCCTTATTGAGTTTGTACACATGATTGGGGAGCTTGGGATGTTCGAATCCCGGGGGTTGTTTGACATATACCAACTCATTCAAAGGACCATTAAGAAATGCACTTTTCACATCCATTTGCTGTAATTTGAAGTTATGATGAGAAGCAAATGCAAGTAACATGCGAATAGATTCTAGACGAGCAACAGGGGCAAAGGTTTCACCGTAGTCGATACCCTCGACTTGGGAGTAGCCTTGAGCCACCAATCTTGCCTTGTTTCGAATCACAATTCCATTTGCATCTTGCTTGTTCTTAAATATCCATTTGGTCCCAATGACATTATGTTCCTTCGTTGGTCGAGGCACTAAATCCCATACTTGGTTGCGCTCAAAGTTGTTAAGTTCTTCGTGCATGGCCATAAGCCAATCCTCATCATCGAGCGCTTCCTGTACCTGTTGAGGTTCACAATACGAGACAAACGCGTGATGCTCACAGTAATTCCAAAGCTGTTGACGAGTAGATACTCCCTTTTTTAAACTGCCAAGAACATTCTTCATAAGGTGTGATTTGACTCTCAGTTTGTTCGCATTCTTGGCTGCTCGACACTCCAAGAGTTCTTCATTAGATAACGGAGGTGTGTCGCCTTGTGTCACTTGTTTGCTCTTGCGTCTTGAGCCGGTTGTTGGAGCTCCAGACGGGAATTGTGAGGCAGTCTCCTGATCATCTTGTCCTTCGACTTGAGCAAGTTCACTGGTTTGGTCTTGTATTAGTGGTTGCTCTTGATCTTGATCTCGTGTTGGTTCAAGGTCTTGGGATAGTGCTTGAGTGGGCATATCACCATTGTTAGGCAATTGATCTTGAACGAGAGCTTGATCAACTTTTTGAGAGTCTTCTCTTTGTTCATCGGAAGCGTGTGGGGCTTGTGGGGGTGATGGCTCCACTTGAGTAGAGCATTGTCCTTCTCCTTCGGCCACAAGGGGTTCCTCAATGGGGAGTATTTGACCAATCCGCATTCTTCTTATGGCTTCGGGAGGAATTTCATCACCTATATCACAAAGACCACTTTGCTCCACTTGGGAGCCATTATTATCGTCAAACTCCACGTTACACGTCTCCTCAATTAGTCCGGTGGACTTGTTGAGGACACGGTAAGCATGAGAGTTTGTAGCATAACCAACAAAGATACCCTCATGTGCTCTAGAATCAAATTTAGCTAACCGAGCTCCCTTTTTAAGAATGAAACACTTACAACCGAATACCCGGAAGTACTTGAGATTGGGTTTGTTTCTAGTTAGAATCTCATACGGAGTCTTGTTCAAGCCTTTGCGGATGTAGAGCCGATTGGACGCATGGCATGCTGTGTTGATGGCCTCTGCCCAGAAGTTGTATGGAGATTTGAATTCTGCCATCATTGTTCTTGCAGCGTCTATCAAGGTCCGGTTCTTCCTTTCTGCCATGCCGTTTTGCTGAGGGGTATATGGTGCAGAATATTGGTGCTTTATTCCCTCATCACCTAGAAACTCATCTAGGGTGTAGTTCTTGAACTCGGTGCCGTTGTCACTCCTAATCATCAAGATCTTTGCTTCATGTTGACGTTGCGCTTCATTGGCAAAGTTGATGACCGTTTGTTGAGTTTCACTCTTCCTTTTGAAGAAATATACCCAGGTATATCTTGAGTAATCGTCAACAATGACTAAGCAATACTTTCTGCCTCCAAGACTATCAAATGTTGGAGGACCAAACAGATCCATGTGAAGAAGTTCCAATGGCCTCTTAGTGTAGATAAGAGTTATTGGACGATGAGCAGTTTCATGAATCTTTCCTTCAATGCAAGCACTGCAAACACGATCTTTAGCAAAGCTCACATTTGTTAGTCCACGAACATGGTCCCCTGTCAGAAGACTTTGCAAAGATCTCATATTGACATGAGCTAAACGGCGATGCCAAAGCCAGCCCACGTCAACTTTAGCCATTAAACATGTCGCAGTCTTAGTGGGTCGCTTTGAAAAGTTTACCACATAGAGACCATTTTCAACATGTCCAACATAGGCTACTTTAAGAGTCTTGCTCCTTAGGAGGACCACAGTGTCAATATTAAAGAATGTGGAAAAACCCATGATTGCAAGTTGACGAACGGAAAGTAAATTGTAGGCAAGAGACTCAACAAGCATGACCTTCTCAATAGACAAATCTTGAGAGACGACCACCTTACCAAATCCCAATACCTTTGACGAGGATGCATCGGCGAATTGGACATGGGTGGGCATAGATGGAGAAGGATGCACATCCACCACTAAGTCCTTGCTTCCGGTCATATGATTTGTTGCTCCACTATCGAGCAACCATGACACCCCACCGGAAGCAAACTCCTGCAATAGATCAAGGCTTGGTTTTAGGTACCCGTTTTTAATGGGTCCTTTCATGTTAGAGACAAGGGTCTTAGGAACCCAGATAGCCCATTCAATATCTTCATCGTAGGAACCAATAAATCTGGCATAAACATGCCCATCACTAGCACAACATAACACATATGAGGAATTGAGTTTGCCGGCTGTGTTAGTAGGAGCGGCTTTGCCCTTCTTGAGGTTCCCCTAGTCCACCTTGTTCCCGTTCACCTTCTGAGTCCCCTCACCCTCCTTGACAAAGATGTCCATGAGGGTGAGAGATCGTTTGTTCTTGTTCTTCCTTTTACCTTTTGACTTGGAAGTAAGTCCAAGTCCTTCCTTTCCTACAACACCCTTTTGAGTGCTCAAGAGATCGTTCAGACTCTTCTCACCTTGTCTGCATGACACAAGGCCCTTCTCAAGTTTCTCCTTTAACTTGGCATTTTCCTCCACAAGATGAACATGCTCACAACAGGGGTTAGTTGCACAAGTATTATCAATTAACACAAAGGGAGGACAAGTAGAGATCTCCTTGGTAAGCTTTGCTTGGAGTTGATCATGGGACTCTTTCAGAGCGAAATGAGCACCTTTCAAGGCTTTGTGGGCCTTGTCAAGTATGTCAAACTCTTCTTTGAGTCTGTCACGGCCAACCTCAAGAGCATACTTTTCAGATTTAAGCATGCGAGTAAGAACAACATCGTGATCTAGTTTCTTTTGCATTTTAGTGCAGTCATCGTTATATGACTCCTCAAGAGCCAAACAAAGAGTGCGCTCTTCTTCTAGAGTACTAGATAATTCGGCAATTTCATCGGCATAGTCACGGCTATGTCCATGAAGCTCGGAGATGGTCTCCTCATGAGACTCAATGAGGTCAGTGGCCTCACCCAGTTGTTCCAAGAGGGCAACAAAATGCTTCTTGGTTTCTCCCTTAATAGTGCATAGAAACTTATCAAGATCATGCTCATTAAGTTCTCCAACATCACTATTTTCTACACAATTTAACAATGAAGGAGCAGAAGCAATGTTGGTCTTAATGATAGGAGTTACCTAATTGGTACCTTTTGCCATGAGGCACTTGGTGATGTGGTTCTCGTTGGGGGCGTTGAAGAGAGACACCTTCTGGGAAGGGGTAGTGGCTATAGCAACAGTTGCCGTTGCCACTGTGTCATCATCATCATCATCATCAGAAGGATACTCCTCCAGGGCCACCATTCCTTTTGGGTGAGGTTTCTTCACAAAGTTGTTCTTGATTGGAAATGATTTGGTTTTGTCTTTGCGAATGAGCTTGCCTCCGTTGTCTTCTCTCTTCTCATAGGGGCATTCTGCCACGAAGTGACTCACGTTGCCACAGTTATAGCATGTCCTTACTCGTTGTTTGGGTTTGAATCCACTAGAGTTGTTCTTGTTGAAGGTTGGTCTTGAGTTCCTTTTATTTCCCCAGAATTGCCTTGATGCAAGAGCCATGTGCTCATGATAGGCATACTTTGTGTCTTCTGGGCAGCTCTCCTCTTCCTCATCTTCTTCTTCTTCTTCAAGCATTGCTCTTGCTTTCAACGCAAGTTTGGGTGAAGTGGTTTTTGATCGGACACGAGCAAGTGCATTGTCGGCTGTTTCGTTCATGATTGACATTGCAATGAACTCATCCAACACTTCACTGGAAGACAAGGAGTGGAAGTCTGGCCGCTGACGAATGACAGATGACATGGCTTTATTGAAAGGCATGATGGCTTTGAGAAACTTGCGCTTGACCCAAGTGTCATCCACATCCTTACTCCCATGGTCTTTTAGTGCCACAGCAATAGCCGTCACCCTCCGATAGAGATCACGAGGGTCCTCTTCTTCCTTCATCACAAACTCATCGGCCTGATCAAGTATCACTTCATAGTTGGATCGTTGAATACTTGAGCTTCCCTTGTACAACACCATAATATGCTCCCAACAATCCTTGGCCAATGTGAAGGGACGTAAGTGGGGAAGATCTTCAGGTGGCACAGCAGACTGGAGAATAAACAGCGCAGAGTGATTATATTGATTGTCTGCATCTTCTCTTGGAGTGAGGTTGCTTGGGTCATGGGGGTAATATCCTTGATCGATAATTCTCCACAAGTTTGTTGAGCTGTGATTCAAATGAGACTTAATAGAAAATACCCAGTTAGCAAAGTCACCTTTTACAAGTTTAGGAGGAGGACCAACAGGATTAAGACGAGGTGCGAGAACGGGTCCTCCATATGTCATGGGAGGTGGAACCGAAGCATGTGTTCCCGTTCCATCTTTTTCGTGAGGTGAAGCAGGTTGCATACCTTTAGCCGCTTCCTTAGAGGAGTTGGCCTCCGAATCGGAAATGGTGGCTTTAACCACTAAAGCCGGTTCGGGTGAACTTTTAAGACCATCAATTAATTCCTTAAGCATGGTTTTGACTTCGCTCGTCAAGGACGTCTTGAGGGCGGCCATAGCCGTATTCAAGTCGTCCCTTGTGACCGAAGTCAAGTCCATGTCCTCGGGTTGCCCACGGTTAACTTCCTCTCCGCCTTCCATACTCTTCGGGTGGTTAAGCCCTTAATAAAGAGACGTGGCTCTGATACCAATTGAAAGGATCGATATGGTTGGCTAGAGGGGGGGGGGTGAATAGACAACGACCACTTTTTAATTGAACTTAACAAGTTAAGGTAAACACTATACGGGTTCACAAATAATATGACAAAGAGGTGATCCCTATAGATGCTACCAACAAGACTTATTAAGGCAAGTAAGATATAGTCACAAGTAAAAGCAAATACAAAGTAAAGGGTAGAGATAACCACAAGTGGAACCGATGGAGACGAGGATGTGTTACCGAAGTTCCTTCCCTTTGACAGGAAGTACGTCTCCGTTGGAGCGGTGTGGAGGCACAATGCTCCCCAAAAAGCCACTAAGGCCACCGTATTCTCCTCACGCCCTTGCACGATGCAAGGTACCGTGATTCCACTATAGGTGCCCTTGAAGGCGGCGACCGAACCTTTACAAACAAGATTGGGGCAACTCCACACAAAGCTTGGAGGCTCCCAACAAGACCACGAAGCTTCACCACAATGGAATATGGCTTCGAGGTGACCTCAACCGTCTAGGATGCTCAAACACCCAAGAGTAACAAGATCCGCAAGGGATAGGTGGGGGAATCAACTTTTCTCTTGGTGGAAGTGTGGATCTAGGCCTTCTCAACCAATCCCTAAAGAATCAACAAGTTTGATTGGGTAGGGAGAGAGATCGGGCACTTTTAAGCTTGAGGAGCAACAATGGAGCTTAGAGAGGTAAGAGATAGGGTTCCTCAGCTAGAAGAACGCTTTATATAGTGGGGGGAAAATTCAGACCGTTTTCCCACTCTCTGCCCGAGATCCAGCGGTACTACCGCTGGGAAGGAGCGGTACTACCGCTGCCTGGCGGTACTACCGCTGGATGCAGCGGTACTACCGCTGGGGCTTCCAGCGGTACTACCGCTAGCACCAGCGTTACTACCGCTGGCCCCTTGGTAGTGCATAAGCACTACTACCGCCGGGAAAGTCTTCGCAAAAGGGTCCGTCCACGAACTACCGCTAGGTAGGTGGAACAAGGCACCTGGAGCGGTACTACCGCTGACCAGGGGGTGGTACTACCGCTGGCTAGCGGTACTACCGCTGTCAAGTGGCGGTACTACCGCCAGACAGCGGTACTACCGCTGGCTTCAGCGGTACTACCGCTGGCAGTCCAGCGGTACTACCGCTGACACCAGCGGTACTACCGCTGGGGACCATTTTTGCAGAGAAGCTCAAGACGAAGTAGGCGAGGGCCGCTCCAAACACAGAAGGGGAGAATTGTGATGAGTGCGTGTGTAAAGATAGATTCCACCCAAACCTTTCCACTACGGATCCCCTCTTAATAGTACGGCTTTCCTATGACTCAAATAAAGAGAATCGTAGAGAGCGCCGTGTTTCCGTTCCAGAAGAGAGGAGACTAGTTGTCTTGTGCCGTTGACGAGTGTTACCTGAAACCTTGACACACACGATTAGTCCTGTACGGCACTGTCATCAATCACCAAAATTACTTAGGCATAAACTATGCCTCAACAGGTATCTTGTTTCCTTTTGTGTGGCATGTGTCAATGGATATCATTCTTTGATGTATCTTTTAATTGGTATCCTTCAAGTGATAATTTTTCGTTTGGTATTTTATTTTCACTTGATAACTTGTCTTTTGGTGTCTTATCAACTACGTGTTGATTTGATTTTTGAATGCCTTGAGCATGCATATTTACTATATACATATAGTTTCTTTTGCATGCTTTCTTTCCTTTACCTGATATATAGGGGAAACTCCACCTTGTCATAAATTGGCTAAAGTGTGCATGAAATTCAATTTCATATCTATATGCACATATTTATGTGGAGTTTGTCCTATGTATTGTTGGTTTTCTAACTCTTTGGTTCCAATGAGTTTGGCACCATTTTGTTTGTTTTGTTTTTCTAGGAACAATTGGATAGGCATTAGATGCTCGGCTCACCTACAAGATAGGTTTTAACACCATGTGCTTATTGGATCCAAGTTAGGATGATCAACGAACAAATATCTACTATATCAATCCAGTGCTATCTCAGTAACAAGTATCTACTTTATGCATACATTTCTTGCATTCAACCTTTCGTAGGTTGCATCATGGCATGAATTTCTTGATTCGTTCTTGTGGTACTTGTTTCCTTCCTCAAAGTATTTGAACGATGATGTCTTATTGCTAGTTGGATGTCTTTGATGTTCATAAGTTGGAAGTTCATATTGAACAATAAGAAAATATTAGGCCATGTGCTATGCTTTCAAGCAAAGATCTTATTGGTATATTTATGACTTCCTTTTGGATATCTTGTTTGTTCCTTCTTGTAACCATTTCGTGTGTACATCTTTCTTTGTGGATATATATCATCATGATTTTCTTCTACCTAGAATCTTTTACACGTGAGAGAAGTTACATCCCTAGTTGATATCCTCTTTTCTTTCACGTACACCGTTGCATTTCCTTTTTCAGTTTTTGGTGGCTTCGTGAAAGGATTTATCTTGAGTGCGGATCTTTTATCCTTGCATCTTGATGCACTCGTTGGTGGTGAAGATTATTTTTCCTCATACCTGTCTTGACATTTTGGTTTGCATCCCTTCTCTTGACAAGGTTATTATTTCCTTTCTTCACCATGACTTGTCACAAGCGTTGGTTCTCAATTAGTTTATTAGTAAGCTTGTGAACCTATTTGCTAGTAGTGTGTGTGTGGGAAGGATATGTCTTGCACTTTGTTCTTATTTCTTCAACACTATATTTATGAGTAATGCTCATCCTCACCTTAGTCTTCTCAAGTGCCTTGCCATGACTCACACACATCATTTTGGTTGAGCCTACTCTTAAGTTGCCTTTTTTACATGTTGCTCAACCATATGTTTTGTGCAAGTGATATACTTATTGTCTCATCAATTTTCTTGCACTTGTTGTGTGTTTTTATTAATTTTGGGGGAGCAACGATCCTATTTTGTGCACTTGTATCAAATACAAAAAAAATCTTATTAGTGCAAAAATCATGGAGAGCTTCTCTAGTTTTGATAAAACACTCTATTGTCCTTATCATAATATATCTTATTCATGTGGATCGAAGGACCATATGATTGCTTGTTCCTATTGATATCTTTTTATTGTGTGCTTCTCTCGTTTGTATGTCTTTGTGACATACGATCCTTCTTGCAATCTTTGGGTCCTCGATATAGTTCGTTTTCCTCCAACGTTTATCTTTGTATTTGTGTATTTCTTTGCGCTATTGTTGAGAAGTACACACTTTTTGGAGGACCACCTACTATATTGGCTTTCCAAACTTTTTGTCCATTTTGGCAATCGATACCAACGGCAGAGAAGTTTAGAGGGTTTAGTTTGGTGATGCATAGAGGGTTTTTCTTTTATTGCTTAAGCATTTACATCTTGTACGCATGCATTATAGATTTGTATGTGTGCGCTTGGTTATGCTTATTTCCTTATATAAACTCTCTTGTACTGGTTGTCACCAATTACAAAAATGAGGGGGGGGGGATTGTTAGAGCATATTTCTCCATATGTGGTTTTGGTAATTGATGACAATCCCTATGGACTAATGGTTGCCTTAAGTTATATTCGAAGGATTTGTCCATAGGCACTTCTTGAAGTCCATCTGTTGGTGTCAAGGAGTTTATATGATGACCAATGTGGTATTCAAGGTATTATCCAAAGATTTGTCATAAAGCCACAAGGTTGATCAAGACTAAGCAAAGAGTAAATCAATATTATCAACACACAAAGCGTACAAGATGTACCAAGAGGGATCAAGTGATCCCATGGTATGGTAAGAATTGTCCATTACGCTTTTGTGTACTAACCCATGGTCCTTCTAAGAGTTCTATGTGGGGTTAGGTGTGTCTACATGTGTTTGCGTCAAGAAGAAGATCTCATTAAACCTATGAAGGATGACATCAAGTGCTGATCATCATCAAGATTGCGGTGTGCAAGTTCAAGTGGAGCATCATGAAGATATCATGTTTGAAGTTTTCCGTCCATTGTGGTGGCAATGGACTTGTGAAGATGTGCTGAAGAGTGGCTCACCCATAGTGAGTATGGGGGAGCAATCAACTAGTCTTCATCAAACCAAGGAAATCAAGAATGGCGGTCCATCTTGAGGAAGCCAAGATCATCATCATCTAGCTCAATAGGACTTGGTGCAAGGTATAGGTTTGCCCTTGATAGGTTTTCTGTTTTAGGATAGATTGTCGTACTGTCAAGGGGGGCTCTCAAGTGAGTAGCTTGATCGTATCGTTCGTTGAGAGCTCAAACCATTTGCATCCTTGCACATATTTCTTGGTTCTTGTTTGCTATTTATCTTTGTGAGTTTTAGATCTTATGGTCATCTTCATGACAAGCTCGAGTTCATCGAAAATAGAGTCCATATGCATCTTCTATGATGTTTTCGATGTTGGAAGTTTTTGCCGGCTCTTCATACATAGAGATCTCATTTCTCTATATCATTGGCATGTTCTAACGGCATGTTCTTAAGATTTTATGTCTCTTTTGGATAGCTCTTGTCGTTGTGAATTCGACAAGCTTGAGTTTGCTCAGTTCGGAGTTTGTATGCGAAAGTTAGAGCAGTTTCAGTATCCACAGGTAGTACCCCTCGTGGTGCGAGCGGTAGTGCCGCTCCTAGAGCAGTAGTACCGCTCCTGGAGCGGTAGTACCTCCCCCGGAGCGGTAGTAATTTTTTAGTACCGCTCTCGGGTGATAGTACCGCTCCCTCGGACGTTGTGGGAGCGGTAGTACCGCCCCGAGCAGCGGTATTAAAGCTCCGAGCGGGCTGTGAGTGGGAGTAACGGTTGGATTTGTTCCCCCACTATATAAAGGAGGTCTTCTTCCCCATTGGACCTTACCTATCCCTTGTGCTTGTGTTCTTCCCCCATTGTTGAACTTCTTAGAGCTTGCTAACTCACAGTCCCTCCAATGATTCTTGCTAGTTCTTGAGGGAAAAGAGAGAGGAGATCTAGATCCACATCTCCACCAATCACTTTCTCCTCTATGTGAGGGGAACCCCTTTGATCTTGATCTTGGAGTTCTTTGTGGGCTCCTTGTTCTTCCTCTCATATTTCGCCATAGCTTTTGTTGTTGTGGATGGATTTGAGTGCGAGGTACTTGACTACTTCGTGTGTTCTTGCCATTGCATTAGTTGCATCGGTTTGAGTTGTCCACGGTGATATGTGGAAGTGAGAAGTTGAGAAGCTTATTACCCTTGGGTACTTGGTACCCCTAGAAGCTTGGTGGTGCCTCGGAGCTCAATCATTGTGGTATAAAGCTCCGAACAAGCGTCGGGGTCTCCAATTAAGTTGTGGATATTGCCCCGAGCATTTGTGGTCACATCAAAGCCATATGCCATTGTGGTGAAGCTTCGTGGTGTTGTTGGGGGCCTCCAATTAAGTTGTGGAGATTGCCCCAACCTTATTTGTATGGGTTCGGTGACCGCCCTCAAGGGTCCCTTAGTGGAATCACAGCATCTTGCATTGTGCGAGGGCGTGAGGAGATTACGGTGGCCTTAGTGGCATCTTGGGGAGCATTGTGCCTCCACACCACTCCAAACGGAGATTAGCATCCGCAAGGGTGTGAACTTCTGGATACATCATCGTCTCCGCGTGCCTTGGTTATCTCTTACCCGAACCCTTTTACTTATGCACTTTACTTTGTGATAGCCATATTGTTTCTTGTCATATATCTTGCTATCACTTAGTTGTTTCTCTTGCTTAGCATAAGTTGTTGGTGCACATAGGTGAGCCTAGTTGTTTTAGGTTTTGTGCTTGACAAATTAAATGTTAGTTTTATTCTGCATTTGTTCAAGCCTAAACCATAATTATTTTAAAGCGCCTATTCACCCCCTCTAGGAGACATCCACGTCCTTTCAACTAGAGGTCGAGACATGATAGTGCGGAAAAAAATTCACCGCTCGACCGACACTACGACGTCATGGACAGGACCCCATGGATTACTTGGATTGTCACGGTGTTCGACGACACATTGATGCAAACCGAGCGCCTCCTTGGTCCATATATGGCTCAAGAGGACGCGCGCCAGTCGGGCTTGACAGTTATGACACCTGGTTAGACAGGAACTGGATACTGCCCGCTTTCGAGGTCCAGCCCACCCAATCTGCTTTACATACAAGGTAATGGAACATCAATTTCCAGAAGGGTTTAAGCCCATCAATATAGAATCATACGATGGCACTACATTCCCAACACTATGGATTGAAAATTTTCTTCTCCACATACACATGGCTAACGGAGATGAACTCCATGCCATCAAATATTTGCCGGCTAAGCATTAGCTTAACAACCTACCTCCTCATTCTATTGGCAGCTGAAAAGACCTTGAAGATGCCATTAAGGAAAATTTCCAAGGCACATGTGTCCGACCTCCGGACACCGATGACCTTAGTCATGTTACCTGATACGTCTCCAACGTATCTATAATTTTTGATGGTTTCATGCTATTATCTTATCAAACTTTGGATGTTTTGCATGCCTTTTATATATTTTTTGGGACTAACTTATTAACTCAGTGCCAAGTGCTAGTTCCTATTTTTTCCATGTTTTTGAACCCTTTCAGAAGAGGATTTTGAACGGAGTCCAAATGGAAGGAAACTGCCGAAAAGATTTTTTCCAGAACATAAAAAGATCGGAGAGCCGGAGAATCAGGGGAGGGGCCCACCAGGGACCCCACAAGCCCTCATGGCGCGGCCAGGGGGGAGGCCCCGGCCCCCTGGCTTGTGGGCTCCCTGAGGCCCCTTTGACCTAGGTTTTGCGCCTATATATTCCCTAAAAATCCCAAAAAATCAGGAGATCATCGAAAGTACTTTTTCGCCGCCGCAAGCTTATGTTTCCGCAAGATCCCATCTGGGGCACATTCTGGTGCCCTACCGGAGGGGGATTCAGATACGGAGGGCTTCTTCATCAACAGCATGACCTCTCTAATGGTGCGTGAGTAGTTCACCATAGACCTACGGGTCCATAGCTAGTAGCTAGATGGCTTCTTCTCTCTCTTGGATGTTCAATACAAAGTTCTCCTTGATCTTCATGGAGATCTATCCGATGTAATCTTCTTTTGCGGTGTGTTTGTCGAGAGCCGATGAATTGTGGATTTATGATCAAATTATCTATGAATCTTATTTGAGTTTCTTCTGATCTGTCTTATGCATGATTTCATATCCTTGTAGTTCTCTTCGAGTTGTGGGTTTTGTTTGGCCAACTAGATCTATGATTCTTGCAATGGGAGAAGTGCTTGGTTTTGGGTTCACACCGTGCGGTGACCTCACCTAGTGACAGAAGGGGTAGCGAGGCACGCATCGTGTTGTTGCCATCAAGGGTAAAAAGTGGGGTTTTCATCATTGGTTTGAGATTATCCCTCTACATCATGTCATCTTGCTTAAGGCGTTACTCTGTTTGTCATGAACTCAATACACTAGATGCATGCTGGATAGCGGTCGATGTGTGGAGTAATAGTAGTAGATGCAGAAAGTATCGGTCTACTTGTCTGTGACGTGATGCCTATATGTATGATCATTGCCTTAGATATCGTCATGACTTTGCACGGTTCTATCAATTGCTCGACAGTAATTTGTTCACCCACCGTAATACTTGCTATTTTGAGAGAAGCCTCTAGTGAACACTATGGCCCCCAGGGTCTACTCCACAACATATTTCCAGCCTTACACTTTTTACTTCGTTGCACTTTCCACCTTCAGATCTCACTTTGCAAACAATCCTGAAGGGATTGACAACCCCTTTATAGCGTTGGGTGCAAGATCTTTTGTGATTGCGCAGGTACTCTGGACTTGACGAGATTCTCCTACTCGATTGATACCTTGGTTCTCAAACTGAGGGAAATACTTACTACTCCTATGCTGGATCATCCTTTCCTCTTCAAGGGAAGAACCAACGCAAGCCCAAGAGACGACAAAAGGATCTCTGGCACCACTGCCGGGGAAGAACTTTTGTTGCCGTAGCAGAAGGATTTCTGGCGCCGTTGCCGGGGAGGAAGATCAAGTCAAGAACTCATCCAAGTAGGTATCGCAAACTCATCTCTTGCACTTACTTTGTTTGCCAGTTGCCTCTCGTTTTCCTCTCCCTCACTTCACAATTTGCCTTTTTCGTTTGCCTTTTCATTCGCCCTTTTTCCTCGCTTTCTCTTTGTTTGCTTGTGTGCTTGCTTGCTTGCCGAAGTCACCATGAATGAAAACACCAAACTTTGTGACTTCTCGAATACTAATAATAATGATTTTATTAGTACTCCGATTGCTCCCGCCACTAGTGCGGAGTCATACGGAATCAATGCCACTTTGCTGAATCTTGTTATGAAAGAGCAATTCTCCGGCCTTCCTAGTGAATATGCCGCATCCCATCTCAATACCTTCATTGAGCTTTGCGATATGCAAAAGAAGAAAGATGTGGATAATGACGTGATTAAATTGAAGCTTTTTCCCTTTCTCGTTGCGAGGTCGCGTAAAAACTTGGTTTTCTTCTTTGCCAAAAAATAGTATCGATTCTTGGGATAAGTGCAAAGATGCTTATATATCCAAGTATTTTCCGCCGGCTAAGATCATCTCTCTCCGTAATGATATCATGAATTTCAAGCAACTTGATCATGAACATGTTGCACAATCTTGGGAGAGAATGAAATTGATGATTAGAAATTGTCCCGCTCATGGCTTGAGTCTTTGGATGATTATTCAAATCTTTTACGCTGGC
This sequence comes from Hordeum vulgare subsp. vulgare, assembly GCF_904849725.1. Lineage (NCBI taxonomy): Eukaryota > Viridiplantae > Streptophyta > Magnoliopsida > Poales > Poaceae > Hordeum > Hordeum vulgare. Next base: position 143,121,791 of record NC_058519.1, on the reverse strand, counting down.
TTGAATTTCGCTTCTAGAAATATCTTGGACTCCGCCTCAGGTGGAACGTTCATGGAAATCACGTTAGGGGAGGCCACAAAGCTCCTAGACAATATCATGACGAACTACTCTCAGTGGCACACTGAAAGGTCACGTACTAGTAAGAAGGTACACGCTATAGAAGAAATTAACTCGTTGGGTGCTAAGATCGATGAGTTAATGAATTTGGTTGTTAGTAGAGGTGCTCCTTTAGATCCTAATGATATGCCCTTGTCTTCTTTTATTGAGAGTAGCAACGCTAGCTTGGACGTTAATTTTGTTGGTAGGAATAACTTTGGCAACAATAATGCTTTTAGAGGAAACTATGTTCCTAGGCCTTTTCCTAGTAACTCCTCTAATAATTTTGGCAACTCCTACAACAATACTCATGGAAATTACAATAGATTACCCTCTGATCTAGAGAGTAATATCAAAGAGTTCATCAACTCTCAATAGATTGTCAATGCGTCCATAGAGGAAAAGCTACTCAAAATTGACGATTTGGCTTAGAGCGTTGATAGAATGTCTAGTGATGTTGATGCTTTGAAAGTTATATGTGCTCCTCCCAAAATCAACATGGATGAAACTTTGAAAGCTATGCGTGTTTCCATGATTGAGAGCAAATAAAAACCGCCCAAATTCATGCTAGACATGAATGGCTTAAAAAGGCGTGTTCCCGTGATAAGAATCACGAAGTCTTAAAGTGCTTGGTGTGACTCCCATTGAATCTTTGTTTTCTTGTGTCAAAACTAATGATTATGGGGTTGGATATGAATCCACTTTGGTTGAAAAGTGCCCCAATGATTCGGAGTCCATCTATCTTGATGCTAAAAGCATTGAAAGTGGAGTAGAAGATATTAAAACTTTGAGTAGTAATGAAATTACTACTATGGATTTCAAGGAATTCAATTATGATAGTTGCTCCTTGATTGAATGCATTTCCTTGATGCAATCCATGTTAAACTCTCCACACGCTTATAGCCAAAACAAGGACTTTACCGATCATATCGTCGAAGCTATGATAAAATCTCTTGAAGAGAAACTTGAATTGGAAGTCTCTATCCCTATAAAGCTTCATGATGAGTGGGAACCTACTATCAAAATGAAAATAAAAAACTATCAATGCAATGCTTTGTGTGATTTGGGTGCTAGTGTTTCCACGATTCCAAAGTCTTTATGTGATGTTCTGGGTTTTAATGAGATTGAAGAGTGTTCTCTTAATTTGCATCTTGCTGATTCTACTGTCAAGAAACCCATGGGAAGGATGAATGATGTTCTTATTATTGCAAATAGGAAGTATGTACCCGTGGATTTCATTGTGCTTGACATTGATTGCAATCCTACATGCCCTATTATTCTTGGTAGACCTTTCCTAAGGACTATCGGTGTTATCATCAATATGAAGGAAGGGAATATTAGATTTCAATTTTTTTAAGGAAGGGTACGGAACACATTCCTAGAAAGAAAATAAGATTGCCTTATGAATCCATGATGAGGGCCACTTATGGTTTGAGCACCAAAGACGACGATACATGATTCTATCGCTTTTATGCCTAGCTAAGGGCGTTAAACAATAGCGCTTGTTGGGAGGCAACCCAATGAATTTATTTTTTCTTTCTGTTTTGTTGCGTCCGCACCATCATAATTCTGTTGTGATTGTGTTTTTGTGTTTCGTTTTGTGTTTGAGCCAAGAAAAACCTTTATGACTAGTCTTGGTAATGGTTGTTTGATCCGGCTGGAAAAAGACAGAAACTTTTTGCTCACGAGATGATTTGTCATTTTTATTAAGAAAGAGATTTTGAGTTGATTCTTTTTGATGCTGATTGATATGCCTTTTTCCCAGGCAGTCGTAATGTTTCAGAATTTTTTAGGTACCAGAAGTATACGAAGTATACAGATTGCTACAGACTGGTCTATTTTTGAAAGATTATGTTTTTGTTGAGTTGGTTGCTTGCTTTGATGAAACTATGGTTAGTATCGGGAGGTACTAGCCATGGAAAAGTGAGAATACAGTAGCCCAACACCAATATAGATAGATTTCAAGTTTGCTACAGTACCAAAAGAAGTGGTAGTTGGTTTTCTTGTACTAATGTTATCATGAGTGTCTGTTTAAGTTTTGTGTTGTGAAGTTTTCAAGTTTTGGGTGATGTTCTCATGGACAAAGAGATAAGGAGTGGAAAGAGCTCAAGCTTGGGGATGCCCAGGGCATCCCAAGCCAAATTCAAGGACACCAAAAAGCCTAAGCTTGGGGATGCCCCGGGAAGGCATCCCCTCTTTCGTCTTCAATCCATCGGTAACATTACTTGGAGCTATATTTTTATTCACCACATGATATGTGTTTTGCTTGGAGCGTCTTGTATCGTAGGAGCCTTTTCTTTTTGTTGTGTCACAATCATCCTTGCTGCACACCTTTTTGATAGAGAGAGACATGCACTCATCGTGATGTTGCTAGAATGCTTATAGTGCTTCACTTATATCTTTTGAGCTAGATACTTTTGCTCTATGTGCTTCACTTATATCTTTTAGAGCACGGCGGTGCGTGACTTGGTAGTTGGCTTATGCTATGAAAGTAGTCCCAAATGTGATAGGTACCCAAATAGGATACAAAAACCTCCATCTTCATGTGCATTGAGTAGAAAGAGAAGACTTGATTCCTCTCAATTAGTTTTGAGACGTGGATTCGGTAATATTAAGAGTTATGTTAGTAGGGTGTTGTGAATCTAGAAATACTTGTGTTGAAGTTAGTGATTCCCGTAGCATGCACGTATGGTGAACCGCTATGTTTGGAAGTCAGAGCCTAATTTCTCTATTGATTGTCATCCTTTGTGTTGAGGTCGGGATCGCGCGATGGTTAACACCTACCAACCCTTCCCCTAGGAGTATGCGTTTAGAACTTTGTTTCGATTACTAATAAAAACTTTTGGAACAAGTATGTGAGTTCTTCATGACTAATGTGAGTCCATGGTATAGATGCACTTTCACCTTCCACCTTTGCTAGCCTCTCTAGTGCCGCGCAATTCTCGCCGGTACACAAACCCACCATATGCCTTCCTCAAAACAGCCACCATACCTACCTACTATGGCATTTTCATAGCCACTCCGAGATATATTGCCATGCAACTCCCACCGTTCCGTCTCATGACTTGTGCCGTCACTCTCATATTGCCATTGCATGATTGTAGGATAGCTAGCGAGATGTTTCAGCGTCATACGCCAAGCTAGATCGTTGCACATCCCGGTACACTACCGGAGGCATTTCCTATAGAGTCATCATCATTTTGAGCTTTGAGCTGTGAGTAAATAAAAGTGTGATGATCATCATTATTAGAGCATTGTGCCATGTGAGGAAATAAAAAAAAGAGGCCAAAGAGCCCAAAAAAAAGAGAAAAAAAGAGAGGCCTAAGAGCCCAAATAAAAAGAGAGAGAGAAAAGAGAGAAGGGACAATGCTACTATCTTTTTCCACACTTGTGCTTCATAATAGCACCATGTCCTTCATGATTGAGAGCTTCTTGCTTTGTCACTACCATATGCTAGTGGGAATCTTCGTTATATAACTTGGCTTGTATATTCCAATGATGGGCTTCCTCAAAATTGCCCTAGGTCTTCGTGAGCAAGCAAGTTGGATGCACACCCACTAGTTCTCCTTTTGAGCTTTCACATACTTATAGCTCTAGAGCATCTCTTGTATGGCAATCCCTACTCATTCACATTGTTATCTATTAATGGGCATCTTCATGGTCCTTTGATATGCCGAGTCAATGTGACCATCTCCTCCTTTTTTGTCTCACAACCACCACCACACTCTATTCCAGCTATAGTGCTATATCCATGGCTCGCGCTCATGTATCGCGTGATAGTTATAAAAAGTTTGAGAAAGTAAGAGTGCGAAAACAATTACTTGGCCAATACCGGGGTTGTGCATGATTTACATTAGTTGTGTGAGGATGATGGAGCATAGCCAGACTATATGATTTTGTAGGGATAACTTTCCTTGGCCTTGTTATTTTGAAAGTTCATGATTACTCTGCTAGTTTGCTTGAAGTATTATTGTTTTCATGTCAATAGCAAATTATTGTTTTGAATCTTACGGATCTGAACATTCATGTCACGTGAAAGAAGTTGCAAAGGACAACTATGCTAGGTAGCATTCCACATCAAAAATTCATTCTTTATCACTTCCCTACTCGAGGACGAGCAGGAGTTAAGCTTGTGGATTCTTGATACGTCTCCAACGTATCTATAATTTTTGATGGTTTCAAGCTATTATCTTGTCAAACTTTGGATGTTTTGCATGCATTATATATATTTTTTGGGACTAACTTATTAACTCAGTGCCAAGTGCCAGTTCCCGTTTTCTCCATGTTTTTGACCCCTTTCAGAGGAGGATTTTGAACGGAATCCAAACGGAAGTAAACTGCCAAAAAGATTTTTTCCGGTACAGAAAAAGATCGGAGAGCTGGAGAATCAGGGGAGGGGCCCACCAGGGACCCCACAAGCCCTCATGGCGCGGCCAGGGGGTGTGACGCCCTCGATTTAATCGTACGCTAATCATACACGCAAATGCGTACGATCAAACCCAAGGACTCACGGGGAGATATCACAACACAACTCTAGACACAAATAAAATAACATCAGCTTCATATTACAAGCCAGGGGCCTCGAGGGCTAGAATACGAAAGCTCGATAATCACACGAGTCAGCGGAAGCAACAAATATCTGAGTACAGACATAAAACAACATGGGGTGCCTTAGAGAAGGCTAGCACAAAAGATACAACGATCGAACGAGGCGAGGCCTCCTGCCTGGGAACCTCCTAACTACTCCTGATCATCAGCAGCCTCCACATAGTAGTAGGCACCGTCGGGGTAGCAGTCGTCGGCGGCGGGAACCTCCATCTCCTGGGCTCCATCATCTGGTCGCAGCAAACGGATCAAGGGGACAAGGGGGGAGCAAAGCAGCGGTGAGTACTCATCCAAAGTACTCGCAAGTCTTACATCAGAACTATTCTAATTATGCATCAGTATCAAAGAAGGGGGGGTTATATGTGGACTGACTGCAACAATGCGAGAAAAGAGAGAGAAGGCCTAGTCCTATCGAACACTAGCATCTTCAGGGTCTTGCAGCAATAGACGAGAGTAGAACAGGGGTAAAACATAAATAGTCATATTGTTGCAGCAATATTAAAGTGAGGTCACGCCTAAAGATCCTCCCTCGACTCCCTGCGAGGAAGCAATCCCGAGGCAAACTAATGATCCAGTTAAGTAACAATTGTAGTTGTAAAAGATCGGGGCACAACTCCAAGTCGTCCTGTAACCGTGGACACGGCTATCCGAATAGTTAATTTTCATCCCTGCAGGGGTGCACCACATGTCCCGTCACGCTCGATAACACTCTGGCCGGACATACTTTTCTGGGTCCTGCCCGGCCTCGGAATATCGACACGTCGCAGCCCCACCTAAGACTAATCAAAGAGGCCAGCCCGCCGGTCTAAATCCTATGCACAAAGGGTTCGTGGGCCCAATTCCCCTTCACGCTCCTGCACGTGGCGTGGGCGGCCGACGTCAGTCCTAGCAAGCGCGATGCATCTCGGGACCACTCGGGCGCGCGCCACTACATTGCTGGCATCTAAAAAGCTTCGGCTGATACCGCGACGCCGAGTACCCATAATTCTTCCCGCGTAGCCGGTTAGTGCGAAAAGGTCTCCGACCAACCCAGATCAAATACCCAAATCCATTAACATTTTAATTAGGCCAGCAACACAGTCTCACGGGAATCCACCCGTCTTACAACTAATCACCGAAGATCCCAGTAACATGGTCGAGTAACTGTGCGGTTGTAACATCGGGGGAATCCGAGGTATCACCCTCGTTGGATTCCGAACGATCTACCCGTCAAGGTGGGCTTAGAGGAATCACCCTCGGGGGTCCCACACTCGCGGGGTGGCACGACAGAGACGTCATCGGGAATGGTGAAAGAGGAATCACCCTTGATAACAATGACCGACTAGCTATACTACAGAGATATCATCAGGAGTACTTAGCGAGGTGTCACCCTCGGTACCCGATAGTATCTGTGTAGCGTCGTACAACGAAGGGGGTGAATGTGCTGTGTCGGGTCTGGCTCGTCGATCAGAGATCGAGATTAGAAAACAAGCGGGGCAACTGAACTACGGGGTCAGAGGGGATGACTGCTCCACCTATACTAAGCAGATTAAAGGTACAGGACTGAAAGTAGCAGTTCATCAAAAACAGGCTATGCATCAGATATAGGAGCTAACTACAACAGTAGCAAAATACTAATGCAAGCAGTAGGAAGAAAGACATAGGCGATATAGGAATGATCAAGGGGAGTTTGCTTGCCTTGCTGCTCTGCGGCAAAGGACTGATCGGCTGGGTCGTAGATGTACCCCGCAGCAGCGTCAGTCTCGGGGTCTACCGGTAAGAATAGGGGGAAGAAACAATAAATAATAGCACCGATGCAACACAAAACATGACATGGCAAGATGCAGGCCAGACATGAGCTAACGCAGCAACATCCGTCATAGACGGGTCGGAAGAATATCTGACGATATTTTCCGGGTCTCGGGCTACTACCGGTTATACTGGAAACGAAGGAAAAGTTCCATGTTTGCTATGCTAGGGACGCGTGACAGACGAATGGACCGTGTATCCGGGTTCGTCTCGATCTGCTGATCAACTTTCATGTTGAAATTTTTTTGATCTGACTTACGGATTATTTTATATTAATTTTCAAAGTTTTATTAATTATTTAGGAATTAAAAACAGATTTAAAAGATTTAATAAAACCCATTATGACATCATCGCGATGTCATGCTGACATCAACATTTGAGTGGTCAACTGACCAGCGGGTCCCGAACGTCATAGGCACAAGTTTTATTTAAGATTAATTATTAATTAATCAGATTAATTTAGTGGGGGACCCACGTGTCATACTCTAATTATTCTAATTAATTAATTTAACTAATATATCTGTTTATTTAATAAAAACATTATTTTTATTTTTATTTTAACTATCGCGTGGGGCCTCCCTGTCATAGACAGCGGGTGCGTTGGCCCCACCGGTAAGTGACCTAAGGCCATTTACTCATTTTATTAATCACAAATACATAACCATAAAAATGTCGTATTCCTCTACATATCCATATACGCAAATACATACATCGTATCTCATACATACATACATACATACGCCTCTAATACATCATTTATTTTTATTTCTTTTCTCTCAAAACTCTCATCTCCCTCTCTCTGTTAACAAATAAACAGAGAGGTTCTTTGCTAACTAACATAGAAGAACCTAAACTTCAATCCTCCCTACCGGAGTCTACCGTCGACGGATCGGGGTCCCGTTTGCCGGAAGGGGACCGGGGCGGTGAGGAGATCGACATGGTGGGAGGAGCCCGAGGAGGGGCTCACCGACGGTGACGAGACAGCCCGATGAAGCCGGAGTTCGCACGAAGGTGAAGGTGACGACGGTGACGCGGTTCCGGTGAAGACGGGCGTGCCGGCGAGGAGGAGCTGGCCAGAGGTTCGCCGAGAGGGGCCCCGGTGAGGAGGGCCCCCGGGATGGAGCCGCCGACGGGGGCTCCGGCCGGCGCGGGGTCGCGGTGGATCGGAGGACGGGGCCGCCGCGGTCGGTGGGGATCCCGGTCGGTGCGCCGACGGGGAGGGGCGGCCACCGGAGAGGTGAGGGCCGCCGGAGACGGGCCCCTCGGAGATGGGAAGGTCGGCTGAAGTGGGGTGGCCAGGGGGGCCGCCGGCGGGGAGTGAGGGGTGGAGAGGAGGGCCGGTGGAGGGAGGCCGTGGGGGGTGGGGGCTGCTCGCCGGCGGGGGGGAGGGGGGGAACGCGCGCCGGCCAGGGAGGGGAGCCGAGGTGGATCGGCAGGGGAGGGGGGTCACGGGAGAGGGAGGGAGTTACGGGAGAGGGAGGGCTCGTGGGGGAGGGAGTCACGACAGGTGGGGGGGGCTCTCGTGGGGGACTGGGGAGGGGGAGATGTGTCGGTGGGGTGGGTGGGGGCAAGAGGTGGGGAGTGGCGGCGCTAAGGGGGAGGGGAGGGAGTAGCGAGGGGCTCCCTCGCCAGGAGGTGGGAGGCGCTAGGGTTCGGCCGGTTGGGCCGGTGGGTGGCCCACCTGGGCCGGGGGGGTTGCTTTTTTTTGTTTCGTTTTGTTTTGCCCTTTTTTATTATTTCTTTCTTTCTAATTTCTTTTCACTAACTGATTTTTCTTTTTAAATACTTTATTTTATTATACTTTATTTTATCATTATTATTTTTAGTACTTTCCTTTTTATATATATTCTTTTAATATTTGTAATGAACTTATAAAGTACTTTTCGTTTGTCTTCAAATTTTGAATCCGGACAAAACTCGAATCAACGCGGGTCTGAGATGGGAATTCGATGACGTGGCATCATTAGCGGTTGATCACTGTAGCTTAATTACAATAATTACTGTTGCAAAAGTCGAGGATGTCACAATTCTCCCCTATTAACAAGAATTCTCGTCCCGAGAATTAAGAGGTAGAGGGAAAGAGCCCGGGGTATTCATCACGAAGATGATCCTCGCGTTCCCAAGTGGCTTCATCTTCAGAGTGATTTGACCACTGCACCTTAAGGAACTTGGTGACTTTGCGACGAGTCTTACGTTCAGCTTGGTCGAGAATGCGGACCGGATGCTCTTTATAAGAGAGGTCTTGTTGTAGCTCAAGCATATCGTGATCCACTGCTCGAATAGGGTCCTTGAAGCAGCGACGGAGCTGAGAAACATGGAAGACATCGTGAACCTGAGAAAGGTTCGCCGACAGTTCCAATTGATAAGCCACTCTTCCACGCCTTTCGAGAACAGTGAAAGGACCAATATAACGAGGAGCTAAGTTGCCCTTGATTCCGAAATGGTGTGCACCACCCATTGGTGTGACACGAAGATAAGCCTTTTCGCCAGGTTGATAGACCATATCTTGATGATGACGGTCATACTGACTCTTCTGACGAGACTGAGCAGCCTTCAGATTCTCATGAATAATGCGGACTTGATCTTCGGCATGTTGAATAATATCCGGACCGAAGAGTGATCGTTCCCCAGTTTCTGACCAATTCAGAGGAGTTCGACACCTTCGCCCATACAATACTTCGAAAGGGGCCATCTTCAGACTAGCTTGATAGCTATTGTTGTAAGAGAACTCGGCATACGGGAGAGATTCCTCCCATTTCTTACCGAAAGAAATGACACAAGCTCGAAGCATGTCCTCGAGAATTTGGTTGACTCGTTCAACTTGTCCCTGGGATTGAGGATGAAATGCAGTGCTGAAGGACAGATGACTCCCCATAGCCTTCTGAAAACTTTCCCAGAATTTTGAAGTGAACAAGCTGCCACGGTCCGAACTGATTACCAACGGAATACCGTGAAGTGAAACAACTCTTGACATATAAAGATCTGCCAGCTGACTAGCATTAATCGTTTCTTTGACGGCCAGGAAATGTGCAACTTTGGACAGTCGATCAATGACGACAAGAATAGCATCATTACCTTTCTGAGATCTGGGAAAACCAGTGACGAAGTCCATTTCAACGTGGTCCCATTTCCACTCGGGAATAGAGATAGGTTGTAGAGTTCCAGCAGGCTTTTGGTGTTCTGCTTTGATACGCCGGCATATATCACATTCTGCCACATAGCGTGCAATGTCTTGTTTCATATTGGGCCACCAGAATCTTTGCCGGATGTCTTGGTACATCTTGGTACTACCCGGGTGAATAGACAATGGTGTGTCATGAGCTTCTTCCATCACCTTCCCAGTCATCCTGAGATTTTCCTTCTTATTTGGGACGAATAGGCGACCCTTGAAATACAAGGCGCCACCTTCATCAACAGTGAAAAATGAGGGTTTACCCTTCGCAATATAGCTCTTAATCCTGTCGACATCATCGTCAAAGTCTTGAAGATTCTTTATGGAGCTCACAAGATCTGGTTCAACCACTAGGTTACTGAGGGAACCCTGATTAACAACACGAAGGTTCATCTTTTGACAATCTTCAGGAGGGGGAACAAGGTAACCCTGAGGAACAATGTGGAGGTTCAGCTTACGAAATTCCTCTTGCAGACGATCGTGAACCTGATGAACCTGGAGGTGGTTGCAGTATGACTCGCGACTTAAGGCATCAGCCATTACATTAGCCTTGCCAGGGGTATAAGATATACTACAGTCAAAATCTGCTATACGCTCCATCCACCTTTGTTGACGCAGGTTCAGCTCCGGTTGAGTGAACAAGTACTTCAGACTTTGATGGTCGGTGTAGATTTCACAGCGATTACCGACAAGGTATTGTCGCCATTCCTTAAATGCATGAATGACTGCGGCAAGCTCGAGATCATGAACTGGGTAGTTCTCTTCATGAGCACGCAGTTGACGTGAAGCATAAGCGATCACCTTGCGATCCTGCATTAGGACACAACCTATTCCTTGACGAGAAGCATCACAGTATATGACAAAATCCCTTTTCGTATCTGGAGGAGCAAGTACTGGAGCGGACGTCAGTTTGTCCTTGAGCGCTTGGAAACTTTCCTGACATTTATCAGTCCATTCATACTTAACACCTTTGTGAAGCAGGTTGGTTAAGGGCTTCGCAATCTTGGAGAAGTTCTCGATGAATCGACGACAATAGCTGGCGAGTCCGAGAAAACTTCTGACTTGCTTGACATTCTTCGGGGGAGTCCAGTCAATAATAGCTTGAATTCGTTCGGGGTTGACCGCAATACCATCCTTGGAAATCACATGACCAAGGTAAGTCACTTCGTCTAGCCAAAACTCACATTTGGAATACTTCGCATAGAGTTTATGCTCCCGAAGCTTATCCAGTACAAGGCGAAGATGCTCAGCATGCTCTTCTTTGTTCTTCGAAAATACCAGAATATCATCTAGATATACCACAACAAATTTGTCGAGGTAGTCCATGAATATATAATTCATCAGTCGAGAGAAGGTTGCCGGTGCATTGGTTAAGCCGAAGGACATGACGGTGTACTCGTATGATCCATATCGAGTAACAAAGGCGGTCTTTGGAATATCCTCCTTGCGAACACGGATCTGGTGGTATCCCAATCTCAAGTCGAGCTTAGAGAAAACGGTGGAACCAGCAAGTTGATCATACAAATCATTTATCCGAGGGAGAGGATATTTGTTCTGAATAGTGGCCTGGTTGATAGGACGATAGTCTTGAACCAATCGATTTGTCCCATCCTTCTTCTTAACAAAGAGAGAAGGTGCCCCCCAAGCAGAGGAACTCGAACGGATGAAACCCAGACGGAGCGAGTTGTCAATTTCTTGCTTAAGTTCAAGGAGTTCATGTGGTGGCATTTTATAAGGACGCGTGGCAATAGGAGTGGTACCGGGTACCAAGTCAATGACAAAATCGACAGCTCGAGCAGGGGGAATCCCCAGAAGTTCTTCTGGAAAGACATCTTGGAATTCTCGGACCACAGGAATGTTTTCGATCCCTTCCAGAGGCGATGCATTTAATGCATTCAAAGCATACAGTCGTGCCTCAGCATTACGGACGAGATGAGCATGGTAGCTTATTACTTCATCTGAAGGGTGTAGGAGGTGGACGGTCTTGGTGGCACAAACGATCGATGCCGTATGAGCTTTCAACCAGTCCATCCCCAATATGAGATCAATGTTGGATGACTTTAGTAGGATGGGGTTGGCAAGGAATTCTAATCCTTCAATTTCAACTGGAACATGGGGGCAAACCACAGAGGTTCGGCATTCGCCCCCAGGGGTGTTTACCACTATCGGGATGTTCATCTCTTCGCTCCTAATGTCATGCATGTATGCAAAATTTTCCAACATAAAGGAATGCGATGCTCCTATATCAAACAATACAGAAGCAGGTACTGAGTTAACGAGAAGTGTACCCATCACGGTAGCAGGCTGGTCTTGAGCTTGACTCATATCAATGTTGTTGGCCTGACCACGAACATAAGCAGGCTTAGTGTTGAAGTTGCGGTTCTGGTTGTTACCTCTGCCAGTTGCGGGAAGTGCCAGCTGATTCGGATTCTGGCTGTAGTCTCTAGCACGGTGACCTGGATGGCCACAGTTGAAGCACAGCCCGTCCTCAGGACGGGAAGGAGGAACTCGAGGTGGTGGAGCTGGAAGCCTCGGCTGCCTAGGTGGTGGAGGAGGCAGGCGAGGTGCAGCATAGGACGGCCTCGGAGTAGGAGCAGGTGCATGGTACATGTTGTTGGGAATCCAGATCTTCCGCTTCTGTGCAGATGAGCCCGAAGATGAGCCCATGTCACGGTTGCGCTTGCTGCTATCTTTGTATTCCTGCAGACCAGTCTCAACCTGAATAGCCTTGTTCACCAGGGTGGCGAAATCAGCATAGTCCTGAACGAGGAGTGTCAGCTTGATATCAGGGTGGAGGCCTTCATGGAACTTCTCCTGCCTGCGTGCATCAGTCGCAATGTCTTCTTCAGCATAGCGAGATAATTCCAGAAATTCCCGCTGATAAGCATCCACAGTCTTGTTGCCCTGGACCAAGTTGCGGAACTCACGCTTCTTTCGGTCCATGATTCCCTGGGGAATGTATCGAGCACGGAAAGCAGCCTTGAACTCTGCCCAAGTGATGATAGTTCCATCGGGCTGAGAGCGCTTGTGGCTGTCCCACCATTGAGCAGCGGGACCCTTCAGAAAGTAGGCGGCAAAGTTGACATAGCTCGCCAGGGGCACATTGGCAGACTCTAGCTCATAGGAAATGTCACGGAGCCAGTCATCAGCATCTAGAGGCTGAGTTGAGCTGCAGTAGATCGCAGGGTTGAGACGGTAGAAGTCTTGCAGTGTCACGCCTTGCGGTTGGTTCATGTTCGGCCTTGGAACTGATCCATGAGCCCTTGCATAAACTGGCGGTTCAGCTCAAACTGTTGGATCATCCCCGCCATATACTCAGGAGGCGGGGGTGGTGCATCGTTGGCAGGGCCACGCGGGCGGCCAGCTGGTCTAACCATCCTGTTAAATATTTAGCAGGGGTAGTTTAGCTTAAAGTAATTGAAAGGCATCGCACGCATTCATGAAGTAATCAAGCATTATGAAAGGGAAATGCGATAGATACTCCATAGTAGTTGAGTTCGACATACAGACCCATACATAAGTTCGATTACAGACTAACAATTACAAATTCGAAATTTGGCGATAGCCCGGACGCATTTGACGATACCCTGGACTCACTAGGCGGCGCGCAGGCACGCGGTGGAAGAGTACCACAACAAGATGTAGCGATAAGGCTAAATCAACGTCGGAGAGGACGATCGAATCCTGGTAGCTGGCGGTGATAGAAGGTAGGGACATGACCCTGTGTCCCGTTGTGACTCTGGTGAGGGTACCGCATCCAGTCGAGCAGCTGAGGTCCAAGTGCAGGGGTTCTACCCCCAACATCAGTCCACTCGAGAGCTGATGGTAGCTCTGCCCTGCTCGGCTCGCGGATGCGCATAGGTGGAACCCTCGGACAGTGTGATGGCTGCAGCTCTGTCAATGCGTCATAAAGACGAGCGCGCGTAGCATACAACTCCACAGTCAGAGCTCGGAAAGCACGATCCATTGCCTCAGTGTACTGCACCAGAACTCGCGCGTCGTAGCAACGCGTCACGTAGGGGGCGCAGACAGCGACGTAGGAACGGTCGCTGCGCTCCCGAACGTCAGAAGCGTAGGCAGTGAGATCAGACCCAGTCTCATCCCCAGAAGGAGCATGCGGGATGTATCTGAAAGGGCTCTCCTTCAGGTGAGGGTACGCTCCACGGAGACGGGTGATGGCGATGTAGGCCGCATCATGGACGGCCATCTCGACCGACACTCCAATACCACAGAACACGTGGCGCTCGAGGGTCTCGCCGCCCCTCTGGTCGAAGATGCGAACCTCAGCCTGGTACTGGTACTGGTTGTACTCGCGGAAATCCTCGAACACAGTGTACTCGGGGTACCAGCGATATCCCAGCCTGGTCAGGAGATCGACCAAAATGGCCGGGAACCCAGTCGTCTCAGTGGCCTGTGTCAGGCGCACGTGCTGTCTTGCGGGACGCATCTGAAAATAAGATTGATGGATGTCAATGACAGTGTGTGTAATACATATTCAGGAGAAAAAGAGTAGATAGTCCAGCGCTCCGGATCGATGTGATTCGAGAACCTAATGTTAGAGTTAGTGAAATCTTTGACCCGAAAGAGAAGAGAAAGTAGAGCCAGAGTATAGAAAAGGAGTAAAAGACTCTAATACCACCCAATTGAGATGTGGGCCCGTAAGCCACAACATCAGTGTTAGTAAAGTTTTTCAAACACTAGACTCAACTTCGGCCAAGGAGTTGGAAAGGGGGCTACCTACAGGCAGTTGGCTCTGATACCAACTTGTGACACCCTCGATTTAATCGTACGCTAATCATACACGCAAATGCGTACGATCAAACCCAAGGACTCACAGGGAGATATCACAACACAACTCTAGACACAAATAAAATAACATCAGCTTCATATTACAAGCCAGGGGCCTCGAGGGCTAGAATACGAAAGCTCGATAAACACACGAGTCAGCGGAAGCAACAAATATCTGAGTACAGACATAAAACAACATGGGGTGCCTTAGAGAAGGCTAGCACAAAAGATACAACGATCGAACGAGGCGAGGCCTCCTCCCTGGGAACCTCCTAACTACTCCTGATCATCAGCGGCCTCCACGTAGTAGTAGGCACCGTCGGGGTAGCAGTCGTCGGCGGCGGGGACCTCCATCTCCTGGGCTCCATCATCTGGTCGCAGCAAACGGATCAAGGGGACAAGGGGGGAGCAAAGCAGCGGTGAGTACTCATCCAAAGTTCTCGGAAGTCTTATATCAGAACTATTCTAATTATGCATCAGTATCAAAGAAGGGGGGTTATATGTGGACTGACTGCAGCAATGCGAGAAAAGAGAGAGAAGGCCTAGTCCTATCGAACACTAGCATCTTCAGGGTCTTGCAGCAATAGACGAGAGTAGAACAGGGGTAAAACATAAATAGTCATATTGTTGCAGCAATATTAAAGTGAGGTCACGCCTAAAGATCCTCCCTCGACTCCCTGCGAGGAAGCAATCCCGAGGCAAACTAATGATCCAGTTAAGTAACAATTGTAGTTGTAAAAGATCGGGGCACAACTCCAAGTCGTCCTGTAACCGTGGACACGGCTATACGAATAGTTAATTTTCATCCCTGCAGGGGTGCACCACATGTCCCGTCACGCTCGATAACACTCTAGCCGGACATACTTTTCTGGGTCCTGCCCGGCCTCGGAATATCGACACGTCGCAGCCCCACCTAAGACTAATCAGAGAGGCCAGCCCGCCGGTCTAAATCCTAAGCACAAAGGGTTCGTGGGCCCAGTTCCCCTTCACGCTCCTGCACGTGGCGTGGGCGGCCGACGTCAGTCCTAGCATCCCTTAATCACAAGCGTGATGCATCTCGGGACCACTCGGGCGCGCGCCGCTACATTGCTGGCATCTGAAAAGCTTCGGCTGATACCGCGACGCCGAGTACTCATAATTCTTCCCGCGTAGCCGGTTAGTGCGAAAAGGTCTCCGACCAACCCAGATCAAATACCCAAATCCATTAACATTTTAATTAGGCCAACAACACAGTCTCACGGGAATGCACCCGTCTTACAACTAATCACCGAAGATCCCAGTAACATGGTCGAGTAACTGTGTGGTTGTAACATCGGGGGAATCCGAGGTATCACCCTCGTTGGATTCCGAACAATGTACCCGTCAAGGTGGGCTTAGAGGAATCACCCTCGGGGGTCCCACACTCGCAGGGTGGCACGACAGAGACGTCATCGGGAATGGTGAAGGAGGAATCACCCTCGATAACCACGACCGACTAGCTATACTATAGAGATATCATCAGGAGTACTTAGCGAGGTGTCACCCTCGATACCCGATAGTATCTCTGTAGCGTCGTACAACGAAGGGGGTGAATGTGCTGTGTCGGGTCTGGCTCGTCGATCAGAGATCGAGATTAGAAAACAAGCGGGGCAACTGAACTAGGGGGTCAGAGGGGATGACTGCTCCACCTATACTAAGCAGATTAAAGGTACAGGACTGAAAGTAGCAGTTCATCAAAAACAGGCTATGCATCAGATATAGGAGCTAACTACAACAGTAGCAAAATACTAATGCAAGCAGTAGGAAGAAAGACATAGGCGATATAGGAATGATCAAGGGGAGTTTGCTTGCCTTGCTGCTCTGCGGCAAAGGACTGATCGGCTGGGTCGTAGATGTACCCGGCAGCAGCGTCAGTCTCGGGGTCTACCGGTAAGAATAGGGGGAAGAAACAATAAATAATAGCACCGATGCAACACAAAACATGACATGGCAAGATGCAGGCCAGACATGAGCTAACGCAGCAACATCCGTCATAGACGGGTCGGAAGAATATCTGACGATATTTTCCGGGTCTCGGGCTACTACCGGTTATACTGGAAACGAAGAAAAGTTCCATGTTTGCTATGCTAGGGACGCGTGACAGACGAATGGACCGTGTATCCGGGTTCGTCTCGATCTGCTGTTCAACTTTCATGTTGAAATTTTTTTGATCTGACTTACGGATTATTTTATATTAATTTTCAAAGTTTTATTAATTATTTAGGAATTAAAAACAGACTTAAAAGATTTAATAAAATCCCATTATGACATCATCGCGATGTCATGCTGACATCAACATTTGACTGGTCAACTGACGAGCGGATCCCGAACGTCATAGGCAAAGTTTTATTTAAGATTAATTATTAATTAATCAGATTAATTTAGTGGGGGACCCACGTGTCATACTCTAATTATTCTAATTAATTAATTTAACTAATATATCTATTTATTTATTTATTTAATAAAAACATTATTTTTATTTTTATTTTAACTATCGCGTGGGGCCTCCCTGTCATAGACAGCGGGTGCGTTGGCCCCACCGGTAAGTGACCTAAGGCCATTTACTCATTTTATTAATCACAAATACATAACCATAAAAATGTCGTATTCCTCTACATATCCATATACGCAAATACATACATCGTATCTCATACATACATACATACATACGCCTCTAATACATCATTTATTTTTATTTCTTTTCTCTCAAAACTCTCATCTCCCTCTCTCTGTTAACAAATAAACAGAGAGGTTCTTTGCTAACTAACATAGAAGAACCTAAACTTCAATCCTCCCTACCGGAGTCTACCTTCGACGGATCGGGGTCCCGTTTGCCGGAACGGGACCGGGGCGGTGAGGAGATCGACATGGTGGGAGGAGCCCGAGGAGGGGCTCACCGACGGTGACGAGACGGCCCGATGAAGCCGGAGTTCGCACGAAGGTGAAGGTGACGACGGTGACGCGGTTCCGGTGAAGACGGGCGTGCCGGCGAGGAGGAGCCGGCCGGAGGTTCGCCGAGAGGGGCCCCGGTGAGGAGGGCCCTCGGGATGGAGCCGCCGACGGGGGCTCCGGCCGGCGCGGGGTCGCGGTGGATCGGAGGACGGGGCCGCCGCGGTCGGTGGGGATCCCGGTCGGTGCGCCGGCGGGGAGGGGCGGCTACCGGAGAGGTGAGGGCCGCCGGAGACGGGTCCCTCGGAGATGGGAAGGTCGGCCGAAGTGGGGTGGCCAGGGGGGGCGCCGGCGGGGAGTGAGGGGTGGAGAGGAGGGCCGGTGGAGGGAGGCTGCTCGCCGGCGGGGCGGGGGGGGGGGGGAAGGCGCGCCGGCCAGGGAGGGGAGCCGAGGTGGATCGGCAGGGGAGGGGGGTCACGGGAGAGGGAGGGAGTTACGGGAGAGGGAGGGCTCGTGGGGGAGGGAGTCACGGCAGGTGGGGGGGGGGGCTCTCGTGGGGGACTGGGGAGGGGGAGATGTGTCGGTGGGGTGGGTGGGGGCGAGAGGTGGGGAGTGGCGGCGCTAAGGGGGAGGGGAGGGAGTAGCGAGGGGCTCCCTCGGCAGGAGGTGGGAGGCGCTAGGGTTCGGCCGGTTGGGCCGGTGGGTGGCCCAGCTGGGCCGGGGGGGTTGCTTTTTCTTTTTTTTGTTTCGTTTTGTTTTGCCCTTTTTTTTAATTATTTCTTTCTTTCTAATTTCTTTTCACTAACTGAATTTTCTTTTTAAATACTTTCTTTTATTATACTTTATTTTATCATTATTATTTTTAATACTTTCCTTTTTATATATATTCTGTTAATATTTGTAATGAACTTATAAAGTACTTTTCGTTTGTCTTCAAATTTTGAATCCGGACAAAACTCGAATCAACGCGGGTCTGAGATGGGAATTCGATGACGTGGCATCATTAGCGGTTGATCACCGTAGCTTAATTACAATAATTACTGTTGCAAAAGTCGAGGATGTCACAGGGGGGAGGCCGCGGCCCCCTGGCTTGTGGGATCCCTGAGGCCCCTTTGCCCTAGGTTTTGCGACTATATATTCCCTAAAGATCCCCAAAAAATCATGAGATCATCGAAAATACTTTTCCACCGCCGCAAGCTTCTGTCTCCGCAAGATCCCATCCGGGGCACGTTCTGGTGCCCTGCCGGAGGGGGGATTCGGATACGAAGGGCTTCTTCATCAACACCATGACCTCTCCGATGATGCGTGAGTAGTTCACCAGAGGGGGGATTCGGATACGAAGGGCTTCTTCATCAACACCATGACCTCTCCGATGATGCGTGAGTAGTTCACCATAGACATACGGGTCCATAGCTAGTAGCTAGATGGCTTCTTCTCTCTCTTGGATCTTCAATAAAAAGTTCTCCATGATCTTCATGGACATCGATCCGATGTAATCTTCTTTTGCGGTGTGTTTGTCGAGATCCGATGAATTGTGGATTTATGAACAGATTATCTATGAATCTTATTTGAGTTTCTTCTGATCTCTCTTATGCATGATTTCATATCTTTGTAATTCTCTTCGAGTTGTGGGTTTTGTTTGGCCAACTAGATCTATGATTCTTGCAATGGGAGAAGTGCTTGGTTTTGGGTTCATACCGTGCGATGACCTCACCCAGTGACAGAAGGGGTAGCGAGGCACGCATCGTGTTGTTGCCATCAAGGGTAAAAAGATGGGGTTTTCCTCATTGGTTTGAGATTATCCCTGTACATCATGTCATCTTGCTTAAGGCATTACTCTGTTCGTCATGAACTCAATACACTAGATGCATGCTTGATAGCGGTCGATGTGTGGAGTAATAGTAGTAGATGTAGAAAGTATCGGTCTACTTGTCTCTGACGTGATGCCTATATGTATGACCATTGCCTTTGATATCGTCATGACTTTGCGCGGTTCTATCAATTGCTCGACAGTAATTTGTTCACCCACCGTAATACTTGCTATTTTGAGAGAAGCCTCTAGTGAACACTATGGCCCCCAGGGTCTACTCCACACCATATTTTCAGCCTTACACTTTTTACTTCGTTGCACTTTCCGCCTTCAGATCACACTTTGCAAACAATCTTGAAGGGATTGGCAACCCCTTTATAGCGTTGGGTGCAAGCTCTTTTGTGTTTGCGCTGGTACTCTGGACTTGACGAGATTCTCCTACTGGATTGATAGCTTGGTTCTCAAACTTAGGGAAATACTTACTGCTCCTGTGCTGGATCACCCTTTCCTCTTCAAGGGAAGAACCAACGCAAGCCCAAGAGATGACAGAAGGATCTCTGGCACCACTGCCAGGGAAGAACTTTTGTTGCCGTAGCATTACCCAACAGCCAAGCGAATCTGCTCGGAATTTCGGAACAGGTTGCTTACTAAAAGAGCCAAATCATAGACTGCTCCGATCCTGAAGCCATCACTTCATTCAAATATAACATCTGAGATGAATGGCTTGCCCGCCAGCTCGACCAAGACAACCCGAGGTCCATGGCAGCCCTCACTTCACTAATGACCAGCTTTTGCGTGGGAGAAGACAACTGGCTCGCCCGAAGCACTCACAATGGTGAGACCGACACTTCGGAGACACGCAACACCATTGGAAAGCCTCGACACAATTAAAACAAACGCATGCATAAAAATGGCAGGAGCGATATAGAGGATGCATCAGTCAATGAAGTGTTCAACGGTCCTCAATCCAGATAGAAAAGGAAACTCTTTAAACGTAAAAGGATGTACCAAGTTAGCTAGACAAGATCCTGGATCGATCGTACCAAACTCATGGCACTCAGGACAAACCATCAACCCACACCAACAGGAACTGATGGGTCTTCAAATAAGCTGGCAAGGTAACGTCGGAGGGTCAACATAAAACCCAGAATCAAGGTGAAGACGAGGATGAACCTCGGCACCCCAACAACAAAGACCAACATAAATTTCCCAATGAGGTAACATAGGTGAACATAATCTATGTTACCACATCCCCAAGAGGGAGAGGAAGCGCGTACTTGGATATCTATGCGTGAGAGCTAGTCACCCCGAAGGTCAACCCATGGCCGGCTTACCCAATCACTTTGGACAAACATGACCACCTGACCACCATCAGGCATGGTGGATCGACTGCACTCGTCCTGGACCTAATTGTCAATGGTTTCCGTCTGACACACATCCTTATGGACAGAGGAAGCAACCTCAACTTAATATACATGGATACGATTAGGAAGACGGCATTGACTCATCACGGGCCAAGACGAGCAGCACTACCTTTAAAGGTGTCATACAAGGTGTCGAGGCTCGTTGCATTGGAACCGTGTCACTGGAGGTTGTATTTAGATCAGCCGAGAAATTTAGAAGTGAGGGGTTAATATTTGACATTGTTCCCTTTCGAAGTGGATACCATGCGCTGCTAGGGCGCATAACGTTTGCTCACTTCAATACGGTCCTGCACTATGCTTACCTCAAGCTGAAAATGCTGGAACCCAATGGTGTTATCACAATCAACGGTAACATGGAACACTCCCTCCATACCGAGGAGCAGACCGCGACTTTCGCAACCGAGCTGCAAGCATCCAAGGATACGGTCCGTGGCGGTAAACACACTTCCGGTTTTGTGAAGCGACCGCGGGCGGTGCCGGGTGACCTCGAACTCATACCCCCACAACCTAAATAGGGGTGCGGGCTCCCCGAGCATTCTCCTTGGAAGGGGCACTACGTCCCCAAGGTGCACAATTTTTGCACTAAAAATCCCATGGGCTACCGAGGAGCCAAAAAATTATGGAAACACCACATATGCAAAGTTCTTCAAAGGACCTGGTCAACGAGCGCTTTGAGCACATGCAAGGCTGAGGTTGCACACACTCCATCCCAGTCTTAGCCATCAATGCAGATAGACCAACCAACAACATGGGGATGCAGATGTGCTACAGGAAGCAGGCCGGGCTCATACACCCGATGATAATATGTGCCCTACTTTTATATGCTCCTTTATTTATCTATTTTTTGCATTGTATATTTTTAGTTCTCTTGTTACAACTCGGCATGTAAAGCTTGAAGTTATAGATAAATAAATCATGCCCCTCAAGGCTCTTATCATATTTGTATACAAGCACGGCCTATGAGCTACAAGAATGTCTTCAAAATACAACTACTAAAGGGCCTTGTTTCCCTGTCTTTAAATACAAGTCCGAAGTACTCGACGTCTCAGATGTTGCACTATATGCATCAGTTTCGAACCTAGATTTCGGTCAATAGTTGGGTTGCCGAGCTCCTATGTGTACCCCTTATGTTCCCGAACAAATTCGGCTAAGGGTGTAACAGGAGAACCACTGCGATTGTGATGCGAGTTAATTGGCAAAGCGCCTCAATGGAGAAAGCCGAAAACTGACTATCTAGGTAAGCGAAAACTGGTCAACAATTTAAAAGCTGCATTAAGCGATGTGTCATTAGAGATCACCCATGTTAAACGAAGGGCTTATTCATAGCCTAAGCGGAAGGGTGTAACGACGTAGACTTCGACCGCCTAAAAGTCGACCACTTCACACACCAGGGGCTCGTCATGAGGCCCCACAGTCAAACTCATATGACTAAGTGAAAGTTTTCAAGCCGTTATAGTCCAATCGCCTAGTTCCTATGAGCACGAACCGCCTTCGGGTACTAACACTTCAGCTAAGGGTCAGAGCTTGATACGTCTCCATCGTATCTACTTTTCCGAACTCTTTTGCCCTTGTTTTAGACTCTAATTTGCATGATTTGAATGGAACTAACCCGAACTAACTCTGTTTTCAGCAAAATTGCCATGGTGTTGTTTTTGTGCAGAAATAAAAGTTCTCGGAATGACCTGAAAATTTATGGAGAATTTTTCTGGAATTAATGAAAAATACCTACACAAAGATCCACCGGAGGAGGTGAGCCAGTGGGCCACAAGCCCAGGTGGCGCGGCCACCCCCTGGCCCCACCTGGCAGGCTTGTGGGGCCCACGAGGCTCCACCGCCTCCAATCTCAGCCAGCGTTTTGGCTTTCGGTTTGTGTTTTTTCTCGCCCCTGAACGAGATGGCCGAAATTCGGCCATTTCAAAAAATTCGGTAAAATCTCGGACGAAATTACAAAACCAAAATTTGAATTTTAAACGAAAATTGACCAAATTTTGGCAGAAAATCGGCCGATAATTTTTAAAAAAACAGAGCAAAAGTATAGCAGTTGAACATCAGTGAGGAGTACTTACACAAATGTTTACCAAACCAGCTTTGTGGATTGAAGAAAGCAGAGCGAAAATATAGCAGTCAAACAAGAGTGAGGAGTACGTACACAAATGCATCCGTCCAACATCACCATCAACTCCAAAAGAAAAGATTGAAATAGGACATGAGAGAGGATCTACAGAGTTGAGGAGGAGTTGCCGATGGATTCAGCCGTAGCAAATGTCTGCAGCAGGGGCCGGGATGTCACGGATGGGGCAGGACCGCAGGAGGGGCATGCTGACCAGGGAGGCAGCATCAACGAGTGGAGGAGCTGCATGTGGGCGCATCGTCTCCGCCGTCGCCGCACACACAGGACGAGCAGGGGATCGTGATATGTTTAGGGTTCGGTTCGCTGTTCTTAACTCAGGCAAACCGTGGGAAGGCCTCAGAAGTTGGATTGGGCCAGATAAAAGTTCAAACTCGGCTGAAAATTTTGACCGACATAGACATTTACCGGGCCCAAACGAGACGAACGAAATTCAGCCGAAAATTGATTTTTTCGGCCGAAAATCAAAACCGTGATCTCAGCTCTATATATTCCGTTTCGCTCGGAAAAAAAAATAGAGAGAAGGATTCATTGTGTTTTACGATACGGAGGCGCCGCCACCTCCTGTTCTTCATCTGGAGGGCAGATCTGGAGTCCGTTCTGGGCTCCAGAGAGGGGAAATCGTCGTCATCGTCATCATCAACCTTCCTCCATCGCCAATTCCATGATGCTGTTCACCGTACATGAGTAATATCATCGTAGGCTTTCTGGACGGTGATGAGTTGGATGAGATCTATCATGTAATCGAGTTAGTTTTGACGGGGATTGATCCCTAGTATCCACTATGTTCTGAGATTGATGTTGCTACTACTTTGCCATGCTTAATGCTTGTCACTAGGGCCCGAGTGCCATGATTTCAGATCTGAACCTATTATGTTGTCGCCAATATATGTGTGTTTTAGATCCTATATTGCAAGTTGTAGTCACCTACTATGTGTTATGACCCGGCAACCCCGGAGTGACAATAGCCGGAACCACTCCCGGAGATGACCATAGTATGAGGAGTTCATGTATTCACCAAGTGTTAATGCGTTGGTCTGGTTCTTTATTAAAAGGAGAACCTTAATATCCCGTAGTTTCCATTAGGACCCCGCTGCCACGGGAGGGATGGACAATAGATGTCATGCAAGTTCTTTTCCCTAAGCACGTATGACTACATACGGAATACATGCCTACATTAGATTGACGAACTGGAGCTAGTTACTTATCTCTCCGTGTTATAGCTGTTACATGACGAATCACATCCGGCATAGTCATCCATCACCGTTCCAATGCCTACGAGTCTTTTACTACCGGTCCTTGCTATGTTACTTTGCCGCTACTGCTGTTACTTGCTACTGCTGTCACTACTGCTGTCACTACTGCTGTTACTTGCTACTGTTGTCACTACTGCTGTTACTTGTTAGTTTGCTGTTACCTGCTGCAAGACCTTTTTCTGGCGCCATTGATACAACAAGTCAGGAATAGTCTGCCGTCAACAGACCTTTCTCTGGCACCGTTGCTATCATACCACTTTGCTACTGATACTTTGCTTGCAGATACTAATCTTTCAGGTGTGGTTGAATTAACAACTCAACTGCTAATACTTGAGAATATTCTTTCAATTCCCCTTGAGTCGAATCAATAAATTTGCGTTGAATACTCTACCCTCGAAAACTGTTGCGATCCCCTATACTTGTGGGTTATCAGAGCTACCTCGAGGAACACCCTTTGCATATTCTACATTGGGGTTGAAGCCGACGACTGGGCACTTTTAGTTGAACACAATCGCACAAGAGGAAAATAGATTAAAAAGTGCACACATATGAGGAAATCTAATGGAATTCTCACTCAAGCAAAATATGTTCCTTTTTACATGCGACGTACTTCGGTAATCCGAAGCACTAAAGCTCAAACAAAGCGTCTTTTGGACGCTCGGCCTTGGTAGCCCGGGCACCCCCTTCCACCTTGGTGTAGAATTGTTCCACGACGTGCTATTCCAGTGGAGGATGCCCTGCAACAACGACCACCGCCTCAAACTTTTGGAAATGCGTGTTTACGTAGGCATGTGCTTGCCGTGCTCCCTTGAAGCATGTGGATCACTTCCAGCGATTCACCCGCGGGCCAACAACCTGCATTTGGGACAGGAGGCTTATGAGGCTGGTTGGTAGAGCTTTGGTAGGCCAAAGGTTGATGGAGAAGTATTCGAGAGCACGTCTCGCCATGCAGAGTAGCTCCGCCAGCTACTTCATTTGATGATTTAGCAACTATGATGACGGTGAGCCGGAAAACTGTTGCGAGAATGCTTTCTCCTCCTCATGGCCCTCCAGTTGCGTGAAGTGCTGGACGACGTCAACGCCACTGTTCGAAAGATCCGCGAAGACCTCTGTGGAGCGCCATAGCTGGATGAGTGAGGGATTCCATGGCTAAGGAGTCCTCGTACTTCCGGTCTATCTCTTATGGGCTGGACAGGTGGGCTCTGTGTGGAAGGGCGAGCTATAAAACAACTCCGTGTTCATGAAGGAAACTTCCGAAGCCTTGGTGTGTCCTCCAAGTCAAGATCGTAGAATCGACGTGTTTATTCCCTGATGGCAACCGACCATGTGTAAACCCTAGGTACCACTGGTGTCTTTATAAATCAAAGGGTTTTGTTTGTAGAGGGGACGGATCATTATACTACTCATGTAGGGTTTAATTCATCTGATCTCATGGTAGATCGACTCTATACATCAATATAATCAAGCAGGACATAGGGTTTTACCTCTTAGGGAGGGCCCGAAATTGGGTAAATACTGTATTTGTGTTTCGTGTTCCCCATTGATCCAAAATCAATAGCTCGTGACCCCCTACCCGAGATCCACCGGTTTTGACACCGACATTGGTGCTTTCATTAAGTGTTCCGCTTTGGGATCGCTGAAGGATCGATGGCTTGCCTAATCATCAGTAGTGATGTCTACAACAGGGATGTTTTCGTGCGTGGACAGATCTTCGTGTTCAGGAGCCTCGTGCTGCACGCTGGTCCGACTGGACAGCTTGGACATTCGGAAGTTTTGCCCCCGATCAAGAGATCAGCTTTGCAACCTATAGTTCGTCGCCGATTTCTGGGGAGATCTTATTAAAGCATTCGGCTCCCCTTGAAGAGCTCGCGAGTTCCAACGCCTTAACATCGGGAGTGATGGACCACGCCACTGGGGTGGCCTCCATCCTAGGTTGGGCCTTAAAGCCCGGTCTAGTCAATACGCCCGGATCATCTTCGGTCTAATAGTGCCCACGCGCGTCTTTAAACGCCCCTAGAGTAGTGGTATTGCAGATCAACCCCATGTACTCCACAAGCATGGACTCCACATATATCTCATCATTGAACGAGCTACTCGATTGGATCCAATCCATGGCGATAACCGACGGCCAAACCTTGGTTTATGATTAGATCGGGCTTTAAGCCGACGATAGGAAATTTATGTCCCACCTATCACACACTTGGTCGTCACCATTGAGGACCAATATGAAGGTTCGCCCTCTCAACCGCCAGAGCTTAGAACGGTTTACATTCGGGTTTCTGACCATGAGAATCGTTCCACTAGTTCAGAATATAGACTTTGCCTCAGAAAAAGTCCAGGATCAAACCGGAATTCGGCGCACGACCTGGATTCCGTGTGGCAGTGTCCGGTCGATTATCCGAACCCCAAACCCGATGCATCGGATTCCATGATGGTACACGACACGACCGCCAAAGCTTCGGACTCACATCCTATCGAGATACAAAGTTTTCTCCACTCACCCAAGTCAAGTACTCTCCAAGTAATCTGGGGAAGCCCGATATACGGGACCTATTGCATGCTAAACAACAACGAGGGGAAACTGTTCATCACTTCTGGGCTAGATTCCTACTTACCAAAAATAGTATAGCAGACTGTAGTGGCCATGAAATCATAGCAACCTTTTGGCATAACTGCCGTAACGAAGGAATCCTAAATGCCCTCACCCGTCGCCACGTTCAAAACTTCACCGAGCTATCGGCTCTGGTACACAAATACTGTGCCATGGAAAGCGCTTGGCAGACTCAACATATGCGTACGGAGTTAATCCATGCGGAGTAATCAAAAAGAGCTCGAAGGAAGTGCATACCCCTAGGACGGTTGGCTGAACACGAGCCCACCAAGAAAAACAATAAACCCCTTGCAGGATCCAGAACTATCCTTGATGAACTACTGCACAAGCCGTGCCCCATACACTCCATCCTGCGAATACGAACCCAGCTCATAGCCTTCGGGCTTGTTGGGTCGTTAGGCAAGTCGTAAAAAGTGGAGAGGCCATCCTTGGGGTATCACCCTCAAGCATAAGTTCAACAACACCATCGGATAACCACGATGAGATCCTCACGATCTACTAGACGCTTCCCTAAAAAAAGTCATAGGAAGAGAGATCTTTGAGAACTCGACCAAATACACCAGGTGACAGTAACGAATTCATGGACAAACACACCCATTACGTTTGACGAGGCACACCAGCCAAGAACCCGCCCTAGCCGAACACCTGCCGCCCTGGCCCTCGATCCCATAGTAGACGGCTTGAGACTCCATAAGGTGCTAATGGATGGCGGTAGCGGTTTAAACCTCATTTATGAGAATACCATGGACAAACTGCAATTCAAAAGATCTCACGTCGAACAAAGCCGCACCACCTTTCGAGGTATCATCCCTGGAAAAGAGGCACATTGCACCGAACGAGTTACTCTTGATGTGGTATTCGACACCCATGAAAGTTACAGGTCCAAAGAACTTCTCTTCTATATTGTGCCCTTTCACAACGGTTATCACACCCTATTGGGGATGCCTTCACAAGATTTCACGCCATACCATAATACGGGTATACGAAGCTCAAAATGCCAGGGCCGAGTGGCGTGGTCACAATTATTAGTGACCCAGACAGAGCTCTTCGGGCCAAAAACAAAACAACATCGCTCGCCCTCGAGGCACTGTCCGAGACTCTCGCGGCAGAGGAATTAACCACACTCCGCTCAATGGTAGATATGGATGACGTAATCCTTAGTAAGAGGCCCAAATCGACATCCTTCACACCAGGAGATGAAATCGTCAAATTTCAGGTGCATCAAATGAACCTTAACAAAACAACATCCATTGGAGCTCAGTTGGACTCCGCAGTTGACAACGCATTGCACACATTCTTGCATGAAAACTGGGACACATTTGCGTGGCACCCCCTAGATATGCCAGGAATCCAACGAAGACTAGCGGAAGATAGCTTGAGCATAATCACATGCTTCAAGCCAGTCAAACATGCATTATACAGATTTTCGGAATCCAAGCGTCAAGCTATGGGTGAAGAACTAGCACAACTACCTGAAGCCGGATTCATCCGAGAATCGAACACCCTGAGTGGTTGGAAAATGTGATCATGGTTCCAAAGAAAGACAAATCCTGGTGGCTGTGCATCGATTTCAAAGACCTAAATAAAGCATGCCTTAAGGATCCCTTTCCCTTACCCCTCATAAACCAGATCATCGACGCCACCGTCAGACACGACTCACTATGCTTCCTCGATGCCTACGCCGGATACAATCAAATCAAAATGAAGGAGTCCAACCAAGCCACAAACGCCTTCATCACTCCCTACGGGCCATTCTGCTTCAACACAATGTCCTTCGGGTTAAAAAAACGCAGGCGCCTCATACCGGTGCATGATTCAGACATGCCTAGAAAATCAAATCAGCAAAAAAGTCGAGGCATACGTGGTCATCAAGACCAAGCACGTCAGCTAGCTGGTGGACGACCTTCGGCAAACCATTGATAATCTACGAGCCTATGATATACGGCTCAATCTGGACAAATGCGTCTTTGGGATTTCCGGTTGTAAACTGCTCAGATTTATCGTCTCCCATAGAGGAATAGAGGCCAATCCGGCTAAAATCCGAGCCTTATGCCAACTAGCGATCCCTAGGGAGTTAAAGCACATTCAAAAACTAGCGGGATGCATGTCGACCTTGAGCCGCTTTATCTCTCGCCTTGGTGAAAAGGCATTGCCGCTCTACAGGTTGCTCAAACGGACCAAAAACTTTGAGTGGACCAACGAAGTAACGACTGCACTGGAATAAAGGAAAACGTATTAGATAGCAATCCTATACTAACAGTACCCCACAGGTGAACTAATGGTGTTGTACATCTAAGCCACAAATCAAGTGGTCAGTGCGGTTCTCATTGTCGAACGAGAGGCTGAGGGTCAGAAGTTTTGGGTGTAGAGGCCAGTCTACTACGTGTTAGAAGTGATCACCCCATGCAAATCTAGATATCCACATTACCAGAAGATAGCCTATACAGTTTTCATGGCATCCTGAAAGCTACAACACTACTTTCAAGAGTGTTCGGCATCCGAAGTACCACTAAATTATATAATTAACAACAGGGACGCCACTGGCCGCATAGCTGATATGTCCATTTTGCATCATGATTTCTTATTTATATTCATGTTATTCTTGTCCATTATTCCCCATTATCATACTATTCTTACGATATTCCTCTTAATATGCAAGGTACATCACGAAGAGGGAAATATGTGGAAACTGGAATTCCGTACCTAAAAACCAAGAAAAGGCAAAAAATCACCACACTCCAAATGACCTGAAACTTCACAGAGAATTTCTATGGGATATCTAAGACTTTCTAGGCCAAAAATATACCATAGGGGGGCCACATGCTGGCCAGAAGCCAACAAGGCACCCCCAAGCCGCGCCCTAATGGCTCATGGCCCCCCTACAGGTCTCCCAACCCTTTATTCTCCTATATGGTGTGTTTTACCCTAGAAAAAAAATCATAAGTTATCTTTCAGGACGAAGCGTCACCGTCTTGCGATGGAAACCTGGGCAGAGGCCCTTTTGCTCTCTGACAAAGAGATTCTGCCGGGGAAACTTCCCTTCCGGAGGTGGAAATCGAAGCCATCGTCATCACCAACGCTTCCTTCTTCATGGGAGGACCAATCTTCATCAACATATTCACCAACACCATCACATCTCCAACCCTAGTTCATCTCTTGTATTCAATTTGTGTCTCAAAACCTTAGATTGGTACCTGTGGGTTACTAGTTGTGTTGATTACATCTTGTAGTTGATACTTGTTGGATTACTTGGTGGAAGATATTACATTAAAATCCTTAATTATTATTATTACACTTCTCATCTTGAACATGTTGATGAGGTGTGAGTAGTAACTATTGTTCCTGAGGACATGGGCGAAGTCTTGTTATAAGTAATCATATAAAGTTGGTATTCGTTTGATATTTTGATGATATGTATGTTGTTACTTCTCTTAGTGGTCTCATGTGAAAGTCGACTACATGATACTTCACCATGTTATGGGCCTAAGGGAATTCATTGTGGAGTAACATGTAGATGATGGGTTGCGGGAGTGACAAAAGCTTAAACTCCAGATTATGCGTTGCTTCATAAGGGGCTAATTTCGATCCACATGTTTCATGCTATGGTTAGATTTATCTTAATTCTTCTTTCATAGTTGCGGATGCTTGCGAGAGGGGGTAATCACCAGTTGGTTGTTTTTTCATGTAGGAAAAATAGCTTAGCACCGGTCCACCCATTTATAAAATTATCAAAACAGCAAACGCGAATCAACTCAATATGATGAACATGACTATAGAGAAATTCCCATGTGTCCTCGGGATTGCTTGCTTTATGTAATAGTACTTTCAGGCCTGTCCTTTGCTATAAAAAGGATTGGGCTACCTTGCTGCAATTTCTTTACTATTGTTACTTGTCACTC
Source organism: Hordeum vulgare subsp. vulgare (assembly GCF_904849725.1). Taxonomy (NCBI): domain Eukaryota; kingdom Viridiplantae; phylum Streptophyta; class Magnoliopsida; order Poales; family Poaceae; genus Hordeum; species Hordeum vulgare. Next base: position 143,091,307 of record NC_058519.1, on the reverse strand, counting down.
GTTACAAATTATCTTGCTACAAAACAATCTATCACTGTTACTTATAGCACGTTCAAAGAATACCTTGCTAAAAACTGCTTATCATTTCCTTCTACTACTCGTTGGGTTCGACACTCTTACTTATCGAAAGAACTAGGATTGCCCCCCTATAATTGTGGGTCATCAATAGCCTAATGGTCCATTGAGATCCTCCCTTTCAAAATTACATACAAACCACTGCGAGCTATTAAATCTCATGTGTTGGCTGATTTTCTTGCTGAATGGATGGAGGTCGAGCTCCCGAGAGATTTAGTGCATACTCCCATTGGACGATGTAGTTTGATAGATCCAAGATGCTCTCTATGATTATAGGCGTATGCCATTTGGTCCATGTAATGCACGTGCTGCCTTTCAAAGATCTATGAATGCTATACTCTCTGACTTTTGTGAAAAGATTGTTGAGGTTTTCATGGATGATCTTTCCGTTTACGGGACTTCCTTTGATGATTGGTTGAGAAACCTTGATCGAGTTTTGCAGAGATGTGAAGAATCGTCTTGAATTGGGAGAAGTGCCTTTTTATGATGAATGAAGGTATAGTGCTTGGGCATAAAATTTTGAACGAGGTATTGAGGCGGATAAGGCTAAAGTTGATGCAATAGAGAAAACGCCTTGCCCAAAAGATATCAAAGGTATAAGAAGTTTCCTTGGTCATGATACTTTATATAGGCGTTTCATTAAATATTTATCAATTATTTCTAGGCCATTAACTAATCTTATCCAAAAAGATGTTCCTTTTGTTTTTGATGACGATTCTGTTGAAGCCTTTGAAGTACTTAAGAAGTCCTTAATTTATGTACCTATTGTCTAACCAACTGATTGGAACCTACCATTTTAAATTATGTGTGATGCTAGTGATTATGGTCTTGGTGGTGTTCTAGGGAAAAGAGTAGACAAGAAATTGATTGTTATTCATTATGCTAATAATACGCTAGACACTGCTCAAAGAAATTATGCTACTACTAAAAATGTATTTTTAGAAGTTGTTTTCGCATGTGACAAGTTTAGACATTGTAGTGTTGGTTCTAATAAAGTAACTATTCACATTGATCATGCTTCTATTAAATACCTTATGGAAAATAAAGATGTTAAACCTACACTCATTAGATGTGTGCTATTACTCCAAGAATATGATCTGTATATCATTGATAGGAAGGGAGCTGACAACCCTCTAGTAGATAACTTGTCTAGGATGGAAAATGTTCTTGATGACCCACTGCCGATTGATGATATTTTCCTAATGAGCAACTTGGTTTTATAAATACTTCATGTAGTACTCTTTAGTACACTGATTATGCTAATTACATTGTTGCTAAATATTTCCGCCTAGCTTCACTTATCAACAAAAGAAAAAATTCTTCTATGATTTACGACATTACTTTTGGGATGATCCACATCTTTATAAAGGAGTAGATAATGTTATTAGACGTTGTATATGTGAGCATGAATATGAACAGTTTCTAAGGAAGTGTCATTCTGAGGCCTAAAGAGGACACCATGTCGGTGACAAAACTACACATAAGGTATTAGAATCCAGTTTCTATTGTTCGGCTCTTTTTAAAGATGCTTCAAAGTAAGTCCTCTCATGTGGTGAATGCCAAAGAGTTGGTAACATTGGTATATGTCGCGAAATGCCTATGAACTATTCACTTGCTACTGAACTATTTTTCGATGTTTGGGGTTTTGACTTTATGGGACCTTTCCCTTCTTCTAATGGGTATACTCGTATTTTAGTTGCTCTCAGTTACATTACTAAGTGGGTAGAAGCTATTCCAACCAGTAGTGCTGATCATAAAACTTCTATTAAAATGCTTAAGGACATTATCTTTCCGAGGTTTGGAGTCCTTAGATATTTAATGACTGATGGTGGTTCACATTTTATTCATGGTGCTTTCCTTAAACTTTTAGCTAAATATGGTGTTAACCATAGAATTGCATCACCTTATTATACTCAATCTTGTGGTCAAGTTGAATTGAGCAATCGCGAAATAAAATTAATCTTGCAGAAGACTCTCAATAGATCCAGGAAGAATCGGTCTAAGAAACTAGATGATGCTCTTTGGGATTATAGGACTGTTTATAAGAATCCCATGGGGATGTACCCAGATAAAATGGTCTATGGAAAAGCTTGTCATTTACCTCTTGAGTTAGAACATAAATCTTATTGGGGAATTAAAGAATTTAATTATGATTTTAAACTTAACGGTGAAAACAAGTTATTTGATATTAGCTCACTAAATGAATGGAGGACATAAGCTTATGAAAATGCTAAGCTATTTAAAGAAAAGGTTAAAAATGGCATGAAAAGAGAATTCAAAAACGAGAATTCAATGTAGGAGACCTAGTGCTTTTGTACAACTCTCGTTTTAGTTTTTTTGCAGGGAAACTCCTCTCCAAATGGGAAGGACCATATGTTGTCGACAAGGTCTATCTCTCCGGTGCTATAAAAATTAATAACTTCGAAGGTAAAAACCTGATAGTGATGAATGGTCAAAGAACCAAGCATTATATTTCAGGCAAAGTTTTCTAAATCGAGATTCTGAATCCGATCGGAGCTTCGTTGGTAGGATCGTGAATCTTACAATCATAACTATCACGACTGTAGAAACTTAGATTCTATGAGAAAAATCATAGAGCCGAAGGGGCTAGTTTGATTGTAAAGTCGTAAGATTCTAAGACTTGAGTCGCGATTCTAACAACTTTGAATTTAGGTACACCCATTAACGAGGAAACTAATATCATTCAAGTCATAACACCGGAGGAGCATATAAAGAAAGACTTCCGGAACACTCCAGAAACCTGAAAAAGGGGTAGGTACATGGTACGGTAAGTAAACCAACTCCTAAAATTCCAAAAAAATATTTTTTTTCTGTTTTTATTATTTTAGAAAAAATATAAAAATAGAAAGGAGTCAAGCGGACCCATGAGGGAGGCACAAGCCAACAGGGCGCCCTCTTAGGACACACCCTCATGGCTTGTGTGGCCCTCGTGTGCCTCCCGAACTTGGAATTCTTCCCGAGCACGTATTCTGACCTAGAAAAATCATTATATATACTCCCGTGTGTTTTGACCACCGCATCATGAGTTTCTCCTCTATTCTTGTTTTGAGTTGTTTTTCTCACAGATTTAGATCGCTATGACTTCACCAAGCCCATCCAAAGACAATTTGTTTGAGAAGGTCATCAACCCCTACCTGCGGGAGGTGATGAAGCACCCTCAAGCCATTGAGATGCATGAGGGGGTGCTCCACATCCAGGATGTTCAAGGTCCCAAGAAGGAGGAAAGCAAGAAGGCCAAACTTGCATCGGTGGAGCAGGAGATCTTCAAGTGCCAAGGGATGGTTGAGCGTGGTTTGAGTGCCAAACTACTCTATGATCATAGATTGCATCCGAGAAAACAAGCTGGACACAAGGAATGTGGGATATATTCTTTCTAAGCTCGAATAATGGATCGATCACCACCAAGATCAAATCTATGAACTTCAAGGCCAAAATTGTGAGTATGAATCAGGTTTCAGAGGGTGAGCCTCGCTGCCGATTTCAGGATTCTCGAGACAAGATTCTCTTTCTATGATGGGGAGTCTACACCCTGGAGGATGGAGGACATCCCTACTACATCACCACCACCACCACCTAAGGAGGACGCTTGAGTACATGGGCACCACCCAAGCTTGGGGGAGGTGCCCCGGTATCGTATCACCATTGCTTTTACCACCATTATCCATCTTAGTTTGATCTTTAGTTTTTCATGAATTAGAAAATTTGAATTTTAGATTTTCTTTGCTTAGTGTTTTATTTTGAGATCTATCTATCCTTATAACCGAGTATGAGAGTTATATAATAAAGATTAGTTGAGTTCGCGTGCTTTGATCTCATGCACTCATTTTCATAGCATGACAATAAAAAGAATATAATATATCACATTATCATCCCATGAGAAGTAATGACCTCACATAGAAAAGAGGTATAAGTAATAAATTTTTTTGGAAACTAAGAAACATAGCATTAGTAATTGGTATTATCTATGCAAAAGTATGCTAGAGAAGAGTTGATTTATATATAAACATACTATCTTGAACACCTTATATGATTGTGATCTCCCATCAAACATTATATAATGATCAAGTGTCGATGTTGGACATGGAAGACAACATAATGATCATGATTATTTACATTTGCATAGAAGTTATATGGTATTGGACCCCTCAACATGTGATGCTTTTTTAGGATCTTTTGCTAGCCCAAAAATTCGCACTAAGTAGACATACTACTTGTGCATCCATAACCCTTAAACCCTGTTTCTTGCCATGAGAGTCCACCATACCTACCTATTGATTGAATAAGATCTTTCAAGTAAGTTGTCATTGGTGCACAAGGCAATAAAAATTGCCCCTAACCATGTAAGATATTTTATTGTAAGGGAAAGTAAGCTTTGTACGATCTTGTGATAGTGGAGAAATAAAAGCGATAGAGTGCATATTAAAGTTCACTATCACATGCAATATAAAGTGATGTTCTTTTATATTAATAGATTGCACATATCAAACAAATAAAAGCCCGTGGCAACCTCTGCTTCCCTCTGCGAAGGGCCTATCTTTTACGTTCTTACAAAATATTATTTCGTGCAAGAGTCAATAATATCTTCCCTTGTTCCTACCCATGAACATTATCCTTGAGGTAAATTGGTTGGATGGAAAGAATAATAGAGCCCCCATCTTCCTATTTTTCCCAGTGAATCACTAGATCCAAAAATAGGAATGTGTGTGTCAACAATCATATAATGCTACATTATAGTTGAGTATGTGAACTTGCTACAAATGCAAGCTCTTACTTAGACTCTTCTCTCGACTGTGATAGCTATGACTATCCTAATGACTAATGACATTGTTTGTCGGTTCTTAATAAAGTTTATGCTTCATACTCCTTCATTTGTGAATAGATTGTTACTTATTTATGAGAAGATATATGATGAAAAACTTGCTGCTATGATAAAATACATGATGCTTGCATGTCCGTATTCTATTTTTTATTGACTCCTCTCTCTCAAATCATGTGGTCATTATTATCGAGCTCAGCCTTCACTTGATGACAAGCGAGGACTAAGCTTGGGGGAGTTGATTGATCCATTTTGCATCATTATTTCTTATTGATATTCATGTTATTCTTGTCCATTATTCCCCACTATTATACGATTCTTATGCTCTTCCTCTCTGAATATGCAAGGTATATCTCGAAGAGGGAAATATCTGGAAACTGGAATTCTGGACCTAAAAACTGAGAAAAAGGCAAAAACAATCAGGAGAGTTCAAATGACCTGAAACTTCACGGAGATTCTTATGGAATATTTAAGAATTTGTGGGCCAAAAATATACGAGAGGGGGCCCACATGTTGGCCACAAGCCAACAAGACACCCCCACGCCGTGCCCTAATGGTTTGTGGGGCCCCTGTAGGTGTCCCGACCCCTCTCTTCTCCTATATGTTGTGTTTTACCCTAGAAAAAATCATAAGTTATATGTAGGGATGAAGCACCGCCATCTCGAGGCGGAAACCCGAGCAGAGGCCCTTTTGCTCTCCGGCGCAAAGATTCTACCGGGGAAACTTCCCTCCGGGAGGGGGAAATCAAAGCCATCGTCATCATCAATGCTTCCTATTTCGTGGGAGGACTAATCTTCATCAACACCTTCACCAACACCTTCACCAACACCATTTCATATCCAACCCTAGTTCATCTCTTGTATTCAATCTCTCTCTCAAAACCTCAAATTGGTACCTATGGGTTACTAGTTGTGTTGATTACATCTTGTAGTTGATGCTTGTTGGATTACTTGGTGGAAGATATTATGTTCAGATCCTTCATTATTATTATTACACGTCTGATCTTGAACATGTTGATGAGGTGTAAGTAGTAACTACTGTTCCTGAGCAGATGGGAGAAGTCTTGTTATAAGTTATCATATAAAGTTGGTATTCGTTCGATATTTTGATGATATTTATGTTGTTACTTCTCTTAGTGGTATCATGTTAATGTCGACTACATGACACTTCATCATGTTATGGACTAAGGGAATTCATTGTGGAGTAACAAGTAGATGATGGGTTGTGAGAGTGAAAGAAGGTTAAACTCGAGTTTATGCGTTGCTTCATAAGGGGCTAATTTGGATCCACATGTTTCATGCTATGGTTAGATTTATCTTAATTCTTCTTTCACAGTTGTGGATCCTTGCAAGAGGGGGTAATCATGAGTTGTTTGTTTTTTCAATTAAGAACAATAGCTTAGAAGTGGTCCACCCACTTATAAAATTATCAAAGTAGCGAACGCGATTCAACTCAATATGATGAACATGGCTAGATAGAAATTCCCATGTGTCCTCGGGAGAGCTTGCTTTATATAAGAGTACTTTCACGCCTGTCCTTTGCTATAAAAAGGATTGTGCTACCTTTCTGCAACTTTGTTACTATTGTTAGTTGTCACTTGTTACAAATTATCTTGCTACAAAACAATCTATCAGTGTTACTTATAGCACGTTCAGAGAATACCTTGTTGAAAACTGCTTATCATTTCCTTCTGCTACTCATTGGGTTCGACACTCTTACTTATCGAAAGAAATACGATTGATCCTCTATAATTGTGGGTCATAAATAGCATAATGGGCCATTGCGCTCCTCCCTTTCAAAATTATGTACAAATCACTGCCAGCTATTAAATCTCATTTGTTGGCTGATTTTCTTGCTGAATGGACGGAGGCCGAGATCCCCACAGAGTTACTGCATACTCCCATTGGATGATGTACTTTGAAAGATCCAAGACACTCTTTGGACTGGGGGCTGGAGTTATAATTACATCCCCCACTAGCGCCAACATCCAGTACGTATTGCAGATCATGTACACCGATTCCAATAATGTGGCCGAATACGAGGATCTGTTGCATGGACTTTAGATGGCAACATCAATGGGCGTACAAGGGCCATAAGTACGGGGTGACTCTAACCTCGACATCTCTTAAATCAATGGACAATGAGACGCTAAAAACCGAAATATGGCAGCATATAGAAACGCCGTGCACAAAATATCCGCACGGTTCAAAAGATTAGAATTCCACCATGTCCCCAGATACAACAATCGATCTACTGACGTCCTCACCCGCATGAGCACAAAGCATGACCCCATACCTAACAACGCACTTTTGGAATGGATTTTCAAGCCATTCATGGTATGGCAGGACAAGGACAAGGAAGCTGGAGTCAATGGACCAGAATAGATCATCCCTCCTTGCAACGAACCAGATGAACAAATCATCAATGATTCAGCACTTGTAGAAACACCGTCGGCTCATGAAGTCATGACAACAATCGTGCGATGGACCGAGCCCTTACTTGTCTATCTTCTCCTCGAAGAACACCTGATGACTAGACCGAGGCAAGAAAAATAATTCGACGATCCAAGTCCTACAAGGTCCATGAGGGTGAGTGATGTCTATTATGCAACTTTATTCTTGTAGACGTTGTTGGGACTCCAAGTGCAAGGTTTTGAAGGACATCAACAAATCTCCCTCAAGTGGATGACCTAAGGTTTATCAATCCGTGGGAGGTGTAGGATGAGGATGGTCTCTTTCAAACAGCCCAGCAATCAAGTACAAAAATCTCTGGTGTCCCCGACACACCCAATACAATGGTAAATTGTATAGGTGCACTAGTTCGGAGAAGAGATGGTGATACAAGTGTAGTATCGATAGTAGATATAGGTTTCTGTAATCTGAAAATGTAAAAACATCAAGGTAGATAGTGTAAAACAACGAGCAAAACATTGTATAAATGCTTCGTAATAATGCCTAAGGTTCATACTTTCACTAGTGCAATCTCTCAACAATGCTAACATAATATAATCATATGATCATCCCTCAAGGTGCAACAAAGAATCACTCCAAAGTTCCTATCTAGCGGAGAACAAAGAACGACTCCAAAGTTCTACTACCTACACCAATTTCATCTTATTGTTCTCCACTAAATAGGAACTATGGAGTGATTCTTTGTTGCACGTTGAGGGATGATCATATGATTCCATTATGTTAGCATTGTTGAGAGATTGCACCAATGAAAGTATGAACCTTAGGCCTTATTACCAAGCATTTATACAATGTTTTTCTAGCTGTATTACACTTGCTACCTTGCTGTTTTTATATTGTAGGATTATAAAAACCTATATCTACTATCCATACTACACTTCTATCAGCATCTTTTCGCCGAACTAGTGCACCTATACAATTTGCCATTGTATTGAGTGTGTTGGGGACACAAGAGAATTTTTGTATTTGATTGAAGGGTTGTTTGAGAGAGACCATCTTCATGCTACACATCCCACAGATTGACAAACTTTAGGTCATCCACTTGAGGGAAATTTCCTGCTGTTCTACAAAACTCTTCACTTGGAGTCCCAACAACGTCTACAAGAATAAAGTTTCTTAGTAGACATCAATTTATTTTCTGGCGTTGTTGTCGAGGAGGTGAGTGCTTGAAGGGATATCTTTAGATATTGCAATTAAATCTTTAATTTCTTGTTTTTCACTAGTTCGGTCTATAAAAGAAAACTAAAAAAAATAGAGTTTAGGTTGCCTCATTTTCTTCATCTCTATAGTGTCTTTCGTGAAAATGATGGTTCAAAAAATTGTGCTCAATTGCTAGAACAAGAATTTATGAAAATGCTTAATATGAAATCCTTGAATGATGAGCATTATAGCAATATTGTTGGTATGAATTCTTTGAATATCCATGATGCTAATTGTATTCAAAGCCACAAGCTTGGGGATGCTATGTTTGGTGAAGATGCTATTTTTAGTCCCCCAACTTTTGATGAGCAAATTTATTATGGTCAAATCTTGCCTCCTATCTATGATGATTATTGCGATTAAATTTATGCTATAAATAATAAGGATAATCATGAAACTTGTCATCATGATTTTATTTTTCACATGGATTATATCAATCAAGTATCTAATGACACTTATTTTTTTGAGTTTGCTCCCACTACTATGAATGATATGAACTTTTCTTGTGGGGGTAGTAATAAAAATTCTATGCTTGTGCATCGTAAAAAATGCTTTATGTGATAGTTATATTATTGAACTCCTTCATTATGCTACTAAAAATTATTATGAGGGAGGAACATATGCTTGTAGGAATTGGAATAATATCAAGTTTCCTCCCTATGTGTTCAAAGTTTTGAAGTCATGCTTGTTTTGCCTTCCTATGCAAGTTGATTATTGCTACAATAAATTGTTTGCTTGCAAAATCCCTATGCATAGGAAGTGGGTTAGACTTAAATGTTCTTGTCATGTGACTCCTAATGCTCTCTTCCATGCCTCAATTACTACCTTTTATACGAGCATCATTGAAATCAACATGCCTAGCTAAAAGGCATTAAAGAAAAGTGCTTGTTGATAGACAACCCAACACTTTTCTTTCTGTTTTTGTGTGTACAAATGATTAAGCTGCTGTTTTAATCATGTTTTATATCTTTTATTTCAATAAAGTGCCAAGTAAAGCCTTTGGGATAGTGTGGATACTTGTTTGTTTGATTCCGTGCAAAAGCACAAAATTTTGTATCTAGTATATTAATTATGTGATTTTACTGGGGATTCAAACAATTCTGAAATTTTTACAATAATTTTCCATGCAAATTATATGCATTGTCCTATTTTGTTTGGAATTTTTAGAGTCAGGAAAGTCTGGTGTCCATTCTAATCTTCATAGACTGTTCTGTTTTTGCATGCATAGTTTGGTTATTTTAATGTTTCTGTAGCTTATATTTGGTGATATAAACTATGTTAATGATATAATACAGTAGGTATTATGTGAGAACAATTATGAATCTTTTCTTGACAGTACCTAAGTGAATGATCTATCTTTATTACACTAATCCCTCTCACGAAGTTCCTCTAAGTTTGATGTGATTGAAGTTTTCAATTTTTGGGTGAGATACCGATATGAGGAGAATAAGGAGCATCAAGAAACGAAGCTTGTATATTACCAAGGAACCCCCGAGGTAATATCCAAGGAATACTCAAGCGTCTAAGTTTGGGGATGCCCCGGAAGGCATCCCCTATTTCGTCTCCAACATTATCGGTATATCTTACTTGGAGCTATATTTTTATTTATCACATGATATGTGTTTTGATCGGAGCATCATTTTATTTTGTTTTTATGTGTTAGATGTTATTTATAATCTTGTTTTTAAGTAAAAAGTTCCAAGAATTGTGTTTAGAATGCTTGAATTGCGTGTGTGATGTGTGATGTACAAAAACAGAAACATTTGTTGTAGTATTTAAATTATCGGGTTTTACTGGAACGCGGAAAGTTTCTCAATTTTTTACAAAGTACTATAATAAAAATTATTTATCATGTGCTAAATTTTTAGAATTTGTTGAGTTATAGTGGTACATGTTTCAAATTAATTGCTACAGACTGTCCTGTTTAGACAGATTGCTGTCATAGTTTTGTTATCTACTTATCCTATAGTTTCCATAGAAAATATTGGTAGGTATAAATTTTAGAAATGATATTAAACAGTATATAATGTTTGAATATTATGATGCAACTTGTATTGTCACTACATAAAGTGTTGATTTATTCTTATGTGCACTAACTTATCTCACGAGTTCTTTTCAAGTTTTGTGTGGATGAAGTTTTTGAGATTTAGGTGAAACCATGTTATGAGAGGATTGAATGAGATAAAAAAATCTCATGCTTGGGGATTCCCAAGGCACCCCAAATATTATTACAAGAAGTATCAAACATCTAAGATCGGGTATGCCATGCATCCCAGCTCTCTTCGTCAACAAATATCGGCTAGCCTATATTGAGTCTAATTTTTTGATTTATCCACATGATATGTGCTATTCTTGGAGTGTATTTTTGTTTTATTTGATGTTTGAAATAAAATATCAGATCTTAAAATCTTTATTTAGAGAGAGTCCTCACATATCTTCCTAATTATTTGACTACTCGTTGATCTTCACTTATATCTTTTGAGAGTAGTTTGATGTTTACTGTTGTGCTTCACTTATACCCTAAGAGTAAATTGTGAATGAATTGAATATCATAAACATGAAATTATCCATTTGCTTTATGTCTTGTAGTAGTTTCATGTTTGGTTTAGAAAGTAAAATCTATTGAAGTTTGGCAATCACAATATTGGTCGTACAAGCAATTCATGAATGATTAGTATAAGAAAGAGAACATTCACATACAAATATATTATCTTGGACATCTTTTATGATTGTGAATATCCATTAATTATTTCCAATCTTGATGAAATAGTTGAAGTTGGACAAGGAAGAGAACCTAATGGTTATGTTTGGCTGTATTTGCACAGAAGTTATATTGTTATGGATCCTCCAACGTGTGGTGATTGTTTAGAACCTTTTGCTAGCCAAAACTTTGTACTAAGTAGAAATACTACTTGTGCATCCAAATCCTCAAGACAAGTTTCTTCCATGAGAGTACACAATACCTACCTATATATGGTATTTCACTGCCATTCCAAGTAAAATTGCATGTGCCACCTCTAAACATTTAAATGAACATCCGTTTTGTGTGCTCGTACCGCTCATGGAGCGACGGGGCGGTTATTATCTTCCATGCTAAGCGAGTTATTCTCAAGATGAGTGTTTATTCACTTGTCATTGCACGAGATAGGCTCATAAAAAGGATGCCCAATCCTACATAATACAAAAATAAATAAACAAGAACTCTGCCTAGAAACTTGATTGTTTGGATGGTACCCGTGGATACGACTAGCCATGGAATGTGTTTGAATGGTGGAGGGGGTGGAAAATTTAAATTATGTTCGGGAACCGCCAATAATGTGATTAGGATGGAAGATATTGAAAACTCTGTTGTGACACTGACATGAAAGGCACACCACCCAAAATTACATATTCTTCTCTATTTTAAAACAATGAGCTCTGGCACGTGTGCAAATCCCTCCTTCCCTCTGCGAAGGGACAATCTATTTAGTTTCATGTTACTTACTCTTGATGTTGAGTCAACTTCCTATTCCAATCTCAGTCTATTAGTTGGCAAACACCATGTGAGGGGAAAGATCCAAACATATATATCCACTCAAATATATTTGATCATGATACATTATTGTTGACAATTATCTTTATGATAAATATGTTGGGAGGCAAAGCATTAAGCCCCTATCCTTCTCTGTGTTTGATGGATGTTTTTTTGTTATAAAAGTATGCTTTGAGTATTAGCAATCATAGAAGACTATATTATAGTTGAGTATGTGCAGTTCTTATTTAGACTTGTTGATGCATTGAAATTGTTTGATGACTAAGAACATATGATGTTGAGTTTCAACAGAATGCATATTTTGAATCATGACATGTGAATTGATTGCTACTTAACCATGATGATTTTTATGAATAAGTTGCTGGTTATGATGCTAGAAAAAGTGATTGGAATTATCATTGATAAAACTTATATACTATGCTAGAATTCACACTTCATAAATTATTTATTTTATCATTTACCCACTCGAGGACGAGTAGGAATTAAGCTTGGGGATGTTGATACGTCTCCAATGCATTGACAACTTATGAAGTATTCATGCCATGTTTGCTTATGTTTACAATACTTTTATATGGTTTTGATGCACTTTATATGATTTATTTAGAACTAACCCGGACTCATGCTGTTTTCAGGAGAACTACCGTGGTGTTGTTTTTTGTGCATAAAATGAAAGTTCTCGGAATCGCTAGAAACTTTTTTATAATTTTTTCTGTAGGAAATAAGCAATATTGGAGCGAAGAACCACCAGAGGGGAGCCACGTGTGGGCGACAAGTCAACACGGGCGGTCCCCCCTATGCCGCGCACTGATGGCTTATGGGGCCCATATGGCTCCGTTTGGCGTGATTCCAGCGCTGAAAAATCCTATATATACCAGAAACACTAGAAATAAAGAGGGGCCTTCCGCTCCGCTACCACAACTCTCTATATCGACAGAAAACCCATATGGAGCCTTTCCAGTACCCTGCCGGAGAGGGGAAATCATCTCTGGTGTCCGTCTTCATCATCTCGACGGAGGCTATGACGAGGAGGGAGTAGTTCACCCTCGGGGCCGAGGGTATGTACTAGTAGTTATGTGTTTAATATCTCTCTCTCATGTTCTTGAGATGGCATGATCTTGATGTATCACGGGCCTTGTTAATCTAGTTGGACCATGTGATGTTATTCCCTTGGTACCTTGTTGTGATGAATTGAATCTTTCCCTTTAAGATCTCGTTATGTTGGATTGAATATTTTGGTTTGAGAACACTTGATGTATGTCTTGCATGCGGATACCCGTAGTGACATTGGGGTATTCAAGTGATTCACATGATATATATATAATGGCATCAACTTGCAGATTCCAGTGACCTTGGGGATCTATGCATATGGGTTGATTTCACGTTTTCATACTATGTTCTATGATAGAAGGTGCTCCTTGAAGTTCTTCGTGTTGGATTGAATATGACATATCTGAAATTGTTTGATGCATGTCGAATAATTTACCCACGGATACTTGAGGTGACATTGGAGTATCTAGGTGACATTAGGGTTGATTGATATGTATCATTGGTGTTATTCTAGTATGAAATGTAGGACTATTTGTGACACTCATAGGATTAGCTTAAAAGATTGATAAAAAAGAATAACTTTGAATATGTTCTACTACCTACACCAATTTCATCTTATTGTTCTTCGCTAGATAGGAACTTTGGAGTGATTATTTGTTGCATGTTGAGGGATGATCATATGATTCTACTATGTTAGCGTTGTTGAGAGATTGCACTAGTGAAATTATGAACCCTAGGCTTTATTACCAAGCACTTATACAAAAAATTTCTTGGTGTTTTACACTTGCTACCTTGCTGTTTTTATATTTTCATATTAGAAAAACCTATATCTACTATCCATACTACACTTGTATCACCATCTCTTCGCAGAAATAATGCACCTATACAATTTTCCATTGTATTGGGTGTGTTGGGGACATAATAGATTTTTTGTATTTGATTGCACGGTTGTTTGAGAGAGACCATCTTCATCTGACACCTCCCATGGATTGATAAACCTTAGGTCATCCACTTAAGGGAAATTTGCTGCTGTCCTACAAAACTCTACATTTGGAGGCCCAACAACGTCTACAAGAATAAAGTTTTTCATGTTAAATGCAACACATAATGGTTACTTACCTTGAGACTGGTCGAACCGCTGGTTCATCAGGTCGAGGTCTTTCATAGACCTCTCAAGCTTCCAGTTCTTCTCCACTATCTCCTCTGAGACAAAGCTCGGAGCCATTGTAGAAACCTGCACCCAAAGATTCTACTTTTATGTAAGGTCCAATGACCAATTTATTAACTCGGGACGAACACCTCATTACGATAGGTAGCGTCCTGCTGGATATGTACCGAGCTCCTACTTCTATTCGATCCCAACACTGTTTCCTTCAAACCGGCCTTACGCTCAGTGGATCCTCACTAACCAGGCGGTCCAGAAGGCCATAAAAGCATGTATTTCGACAAACACATGAACTTGCAATTTAAACACAAAACACAAAATATTTTTCATAAGGGTAAAAAGGAGCACCTTGAAAGTTGTAACAACGCCCTTGAAGACCTCGTACAATCCGGGCCCCGTGGACCGAAAGCCATGCAGCACCACGCCAATCAAAGCACGATGCTCTTCCTTAAGGGGGGATGTCGGAATCGGGGCTCCGCAGACCCAGAAAGTTTGAACTGTGGGGTGCGCTCGCTCTACTACCATGTTATACCTCTCGACTTCATGGCGGCTCTCCGGTGGCTCAAGCTAAGGAAGTGAACTAGAAAGCGCGAGTAGTTTACCCAGGTTCGGGCTAATTTGTGGTGTAAAATCCTACTCTACTTGTATAGATTGCTTGAGGTGGAAGACGAGTACAAAGGCGGGTTCTTGCCCTAGTCTCAAACGATTAGGTGCCTGATAACCCACAAGTATAGGGGATCACAACAATTTTCGAGGGTAGAGTATTCAACCCAAATTTATTGATTCGACACAAGGGGAGCCAAAGAATACTCTCGAGTATTAGCAGTTGAGTTGTAAATTTAACCACACCTGAAAGACTTAGTATATGCAGCAAAGTTTTAGTAGCAAAGTAGTATGATAGTAACGGTAGCGGCGGTAAGAGTAGCAGTAGTAATTTGTATAGCAAGTGTGACAACAGTAGCGGTAAAGTAACTTAGCAAGGACCAGTATAGGAAAAGCTCATAGGCATTGGATCGATGATGGATAATTATGTCGGATGGCATTCATTATGTAGCAGTTATAACATAGGGTGTTATGTAACTAGTTCCAATTCGTCAATGTAATGAAGGCATGTATTCCATATTTAGTCATACGTGCTTATGGAAAAGAACTTGCATGACATCTTTTGTCCTACCCTCCCGTGGCAGCGGGGTCCTGATGGAAACTAAGGGATATTAAGGTCTCCTTTTAATAGAGAACCGAAACAAAGCATTCGCACATGGTGAATACATGGGATCCTCATACTATGGTCATCTCCGGGAGTGGCTCCGGCTATTGTCACTCTGGGGCTGCCGGGTCATAACACATAGGAGGTGACTACAACTTGCAAGATAGGATCAAGAACACACATATATTGATGAAAACATAATAGGTTCAGATCTGAACTCATCGCAGTCGGGCCCTAGTGACAAGCATTAAGCATAGCAAAGTAGTAGCAACATCAATCTTAGAACATAGTGGATACTAGGGATCAAACCCCATCAAAACTAACTCGATTACATGATAGATCTCATCCAACCATCACCGTCTAGCAAGCTGATACGTCTCCAAGGTATCTATAATTTTTGATGGTTCCATGCTATTATCTTGTCAAACTTTGGATGTTTTGTATGCCTTTTATATCTTTTTTGGGACTAACTTATTAACTCACTGCCAAGTGCCAGTTCCTGTTTTTTTTCCGTAGTTTTGACCCTTTTTCAGAGGAGAATATTAAACGGAGTCCAAACGGAATAAAACCTCCGAAAAGATTTTTTTCTGGAACAGAAGATACGCAGGGAGGTTGAGAACCAAGGCAAAGGGCACCAGGGGAGGCCACAAGCCCCCTAGGCACGGCCTGGGGGGGGCGCCTAGCAGGCTTGTGGGCCCCCTGTGGCTCTTCTGCCCTACTTCTTCTGCCTATAAATCCCCGAAAAATCCAAAACTGCGGGAGAGATCCACGAAAATACTTTTCCGCCGCCGCAAGCTTCTGTCTCCGCAAGATCCCATCTGGGACACGTTCTGGTGCCCTGCCGGAGGGGGAGACGGATACGGAGGGCTTCTTCATCAACACCATTGCCTCTCCGATGATGCGTGAGTAGTTCACCATAGACCTTCGGGTCCATAGCTAGTAGCTAGAGGGCTTGTTCTCTCTCTTGGATCTTCAATACAAAGTTCTCCATGATCTTCATGGAGATCTATCCGATGTAATCTTATTTTGCGATATGTTTGTCGAGATCCAATGAATTGTGGATTTATGATCAGATTATCTATGAATCTTATTTGAGTTTCTTCTGATCTTTTATATGCATGATTTCATATCCTTGTAATTCCCTTCGAGTTGTGGGTTTTGTTTGGTCAACTTGATCTATGATTCTTGCAATGGGAGAAGTGCTTGGTTTTGGGTTCATACCGTGCGGTGACCTCACCCAGTGACAGAAGGGGTAGCGAGGCACGCATCATGTTGTTGCCATCAAGGGTAAAAAGATGGGGTTTATATCTATTGCATGAATTTATCCCTCTACATCATGTCATCTTGCTTAAGGCGTTACTCTGTTTGTCATGAACTCAATACACTAGATGCATGCTGGATAGTGGTCGATGTGTGGAGTAATAGTAGTAGATGCAAAAAGTATCGGTCTACTTGTGTCGGACGTGATGCCTATATGTATGATCATTGCCTTAGATATCGTCATGACTTTGCACGGTTCTATCAATTGCTCGATAGTAATTCGTTCACCCACCGTAATATTTTCTATCTTGAGAGAAGCCTCTAGTGAACACTATGGCCCCCGGGTCTACTTCACATCATATTTTCAGCCCTACACTTTTACTTTCCGCCTTCAGATCTCACCTTGCAATCAATCGTGAAGGGATTGACAACTCCTTTGCAGCTTTGGGTGCAAGTTTGCTCTTTTTGCGCAGGTACATTGGTGCCTCATCTTGATACTCCTACTGGATTGATACCTTGGTTCTCAAACTGAGGGAAATACTTATTGCTACTGTGTTGCATCACCCTTTCCTCTTCAAGGGAAAAAACCAATGCATGCTCAAGAGGTAGCACAAGCCTACAATAAGATTACTCACGAACGATGGAGAGCATCATGGAATTGGCGATGGAGGACGGTTGATGATGACGACGGTGTCGATTTCCGCTCACCGGAGCCCAGAACGGACTCCAGATCTGCCCTCCGAAGGAAGAACAGGCGGTGGCGGTGGCTCCGTATCGTGAAACGCGATGAACTCTTCTCTCCTATTTTTTCTAGGCGAGAGGTTATATAGAGTTGGAGATGAAGTCGGAGGAGCCACGTGGGCCCCACGAGCCTGCTGGCAGTGTATCTTTAGTTGATTCTTTCTCTGATGTTTTTATATATTCCGTAAAAAATCCTCGTAAGTTTCCAGGTCATTCCGAGAACTTTTTATTTCTGCACGAAAACAACACCATGGCAGTTCTGCTGAAAACAACATCAGTCCGGGTTAGTTTCATTCAAATCATGCAAATTAGAGTCCAAAACAAGGGCAAAAGAGTTTGGAAAAGTAGATACGTTGGAGACGTATCAAATCCCCCAAGCTTAAAGCCTTACTTGTCCTCAAGCAATTCAGTTGATAAAGTGAAAGAGACAAAAGAAAAACTTTTACGAACTCTGTTTGGTCTTGTTGTTGTAATTATGTCTAACTCATATTCAAATTTTCAACAAGATCATAAGCTAACCACATAAGCAATGACATTTAGGTCTCATGGTATACTCATATCAATGACGTAATTAACTAGCGAGCAATAATAATAAGTTTCAAATGTCAACACTTCAATCAAAATAATCATGATAAAATATGAATAAATGGTATCTCCCTAGTCGACTAGAAATTGTAATTCATGGCAAAGAAGATCCAGTAATAGTCATACTCAATACAATTAATAGCAAAGCGTATAAATGACGGAGGTGCTATCTAACTGGTGCTTTTTAATAAGAAGAGGATGGCTCAACAGAAACGTAAATAGATAGGCCCTTCGTAGAGGGAAGCATTGATTTGCAGAGGTGCGAGAGCTCAAGCTTTTTAAAACAAAGATAAATAATTTTGGGTGGCATGCTTTCATTGTCAACGCGATGACCAAGAGTTTTCACCATCTTCCAGGCTACACATATTATAGGCGGTTCCCAAACAGAATAGTAAAGTTTTGACTCCCACACCACCGATCAATCACACTCCACGACTAGCTGAATCCCCGGGTGCCGTCCATACCAACAACAATCCAAGGGGAGTTTTGTTTGCAATTATATTTTTGATTTGATTTGAGCATGGAACTGGGCATTCCGATTACCGACCCCTTTCTCGTGAGTGATAGTGAATAAACATGTATCGAGGATAACATGCCTAGCATGGAAGATACTGACCGCCCCTTGTCACCACATGAGCGGTTCGTGCATACAAAACAGATTATTACTTGAAGATTTAGAGAGTGGAACATGCAAATTTACTTGGAACGGCAGGTAGATACCGCATATAGGTAGGTATGGTGGACTCATACGGAACAACTTTGGGTTTATGGAATTGAATGCACAAGCAGTATTCCCGCTTAGTACAAGTGACGGCTAGCAAAAGACTGGGAAGCGACCAACTAGAGAGCGACAACAGTCATCAATATGCATTGAAATTAACCAATGTTGAGTGCAAGCATGACTAGGATATAAATCACCATAAACATGAATATCGTAGAGGCTATGTTGATTTTGTTTCAACTACATGCGTGAACATGTGCTAAGTCAAGCCACTTGAATCATTCAAAGGAGGATACCATCCTATCATACTACATCATAATCATCTTGAAATTCATGTTGGCATCCAAGACAAACCATTATAAGCTCCTAGCTAATTAAGCATGGCATCAGAAACTATGATCTATAAGTTGTCATTGCAAACATGTTTCTTTCATAACAATGCTGAATTAGGAACGATGAGCTAGTCATATTTACAAAAACAAAATAGGTCGAGTTCATACCAGCTTTTCCAGGCTCAATCACTTCATCATATATCGTCATTATTGCCTTTTACTTCCACGACCGAATGATGTGAATAATAATAAGAGTGTTTGTGCATTGGACTAAGCTGGAATCTACAAGCAAATTCATAGGAGAAGACAAAGTAATATGGCTCTTTGATGGATAAACAATAATGCATATGAGAGCCACTAATCATTTTAATCATGGTCTTCTACCTCGACCCAAAGAAAAAGAAAACTATTTATACGGGAAAGCTCCCAACAAGCAAAAGAAAAACGGGAAATCTTTTTGGGTTTTCTTTTTAACTACCACTAAGCATGCTGGAAAGTAAACTTACAACTAATTTTTTTTGGTTTTCTCATTTTTAAACAAACACACGAGAAGAATGCGAGAAAAAGAAATAAACTAGCATGGATGATACAATGGAAGAGTGTGAACACCGACTATCAAAGTGAATGTGTGAGCATGAATATAAAGTTAGTGAGAAACACGTACTCCCCCAAGCTTAGGCTTTTGGCCTAAGTTGGTCTACTTCCACGACTGGTCCGGGCGATATCCAAAATCATAATGGGGGTTTTACTGGGATGCGGCAGCTACCGCTTGAATAGCTGCCTCACGAAGGCGAGCAACCTTCACCTCCCTCTCATACTCTTCTGCCTCTCCTCTGGTTATGTAGTATCTCCGTTTTCCTGCATCAATCATGAACTCATCGGAAGGCCATTCACATGGTTGCACCGGTGCGTTCCTCGGCTGATAAGGATCGAGCTCCCGAATCGCGATACGGGGACCCCTTTTGCTTGAGGAACCACCATGATAGTTCTTCCTGCACATCTTCCTTTTTCTGAAATAATTCTGAAATTTTTAGTGACTCAAAATAAAAGTGAACAAAGTTTAACAAAACTCATAGCAAGTACTCCTACAAGTGCCTAGAGGCCATATCATGCATCAAAACTACTTGGGACCAACTAAAATTTACATGCAAAGCTCAAGAATAGGGTCACCAAGGCAGCAATAATATGCAATGAATAAAGCACTAGAATAAAAACTAATTGGACCAATGGAGGGATCACGTACCAAGGAACAATTCCCCAAAACAGTTTGGTGATTGGGGCTTTGCACAAGGAGATCGAAAAACGCAGCAAAATGAGCAAGAACATGGGTTTGAGCTGTGGAATGATTTTTTCTGGAGGTAGAAGAAGGAGATGGGTGCTGGAATAAGTGGAGGGGGGCCATGTGGGACCCACGAGCCTGCCAGGCGTGCCTAGAGGGGGGGGGGAGGGGGGCGCGCCTCCTGAGCTCGTGGCCCGCTGGTGCATCCCCGTGACTAGTTATCTATCTCAGAAATTCTTAAATATTTCAGAAAAAATCATACTTGAATTTCAGGGCATTTGGAGAACTTTTATTTCCAGGTCATTTTTTATTGAACGGATAATGCAGAAAACAAGAAAATAATGCTAAATTTATTATTTTTCTAGTAAATAACAGAAAGTAAAAGTTGGGAACAGAAGGTTGTGACTTCTAGATTCATCCATCTCATGGTCATCAAAAGAAATCCGTCAATGAGGTTGATCAAGTCTCCTTGACAAACCATTTTTTTGAATCACATAAAACCGGAGAATTTTCGAATAATCACTAGGTTACCTCAACGGGGATGTTTATATCCCCAATAACAAGTATATCATATTTCATCTTGATAGTAGGTATAGGGAATTCAAAGCTTCCAATAATAATTGATGAAGACTTTTCAATAGCATTAATGCAATGAACTCGATATTGTTTGTTCGGAAAGTGCACCGTGTGATCATTACCATTAACATGGAAAGTGACATTGCCTTTGTTGCAATCAATAACAGCCCTTGCAGTGTTTAAAAAGGGTCTTCCAAGGATGACCGCCATGGCATCATCCTCGGGAATGTCAAGAATAACAAAGTCCGTTAAGATAGTAACGTTCGCAACCACAACAGGCACATCCCCGCAAATGCCGATAGGTAAAGCAGTTGATTTGTCGACCATTTGCAAAGAAATTTCAGTAGGTGTCAACTTATCCAATTCAAGTCTACAATATAAAGAGAGAGACATAACACTAACACCGGCTCCAAGATCACATAAAGCATTTCTAACATAATTCTCTTTAATGGAGCAAGGTATAGTGGGCACTCCGGAATCACCTAGTTTATTAGGAGTCTCACCCTTAAAAGTGTAATTAGCAAGCATGGTGGAAATCTCAACATCAGGTATCTTTCTTTTATTAGTCACAATATATTTCACGTACTTAGCATAAGGATACATTTTAAGCATATTAGTCAAACACATTTGCAAAAAGATAGGTCTAATCATTTCAACAAAGCGCTCAAAATCCTCATCATCCTTTTTCTTGGATGGTTTGGGAGGAAAGGGCATGGGTTTCTGAACCCATGGTTCTCTTTTTGTACCATGCTTCCTAGCAATAAAATCATTGTTATCATATCTCTTGTTCTTAGGTTGTGGGTTATCAAGATCAAGAGCAGGTTCAACCTCCACATCATTATCATTACGAGGTTGAGCATCAACATGAACACCATTATCAATATTATCACTAGGTTCATGTTCATCACCAGTTTGTGTTTCGGCATCAGAAATAGAAACATCATTTGGATTCTCAGGTGTAACAGCAACAGGTTTACTAGCATGCAAGTTCCTATCATCTTTATTTTTCTTCCTATTACGAGGATGACTAGGTGCATCAGTATTAACTCCTTCAGAATCTTGTTCAATTCTCTTAGGATGGCCCTAAGGATACAAAGGTTCCTGAGTCATTCTACCACCTCTAGTAACAACTCTAACAGAATTATCATTCAATTCATTAAGCAAGTCATTTTGAGCCTAGTACTTGTTCTACTTGAGTAGTGACCATAGAAGCATGTTTACCAATAAGCTTAAGATCAGTAACATTTCTATCTACACAAGCACTTATATGATTAATCATATGAGCATTTTGTTTCAGTTGTCTGCTAACATAACCATTAAAACTTTGTTGCTTGGCAACAAAGTTATCAAATTCATCTAAGCATAAGCTAGTAGGTTTATCATAAGGAATATCATTCTCATTGAATCTACGAAGAGAATTTACCTCTACTACGTGTGTCGGGTTATCAAGACCATGCATTTCTTCAGTAGGTGGTAGATTCTTAACATATTCAGATTTAATACCTTTCTCTTGCATAGATTTCTTGGCTTCTTGCATATCTTCAGGACTGAGGAATAGAATACCTCTTTTCTTCGGAGTTGCTTCGGAGGTGGTTCGGGAATAGTCCAAGCATTATCATTGCTCAAGATATTATTCAATAGAATTTCAGCTTGTTCACAGTTCGTTCCCTGAAAACACAACCACCACAACTATCTAGGTGGTCCCTAGAAGCATCGGTTAGTCCATTATAAAAGATATCAAGTATTTCATTTTTCTTAAGAGGGTGATCAGGCAAAGCATTAAGTAACTGGACAAGCCTCCCCCAAGCTTGTGGGAGACTCTCTTCTTCAATCTGCACAAAGTTATATATATCCTGCAAGGCAGCTTGTTTCTTATGGACAGGAAAATATTTCTTAGAGAAGTAGTATATCATATCCTCGGGACTACGCACAAAACCAGGAGCAAGGGAAGTAAACCAAGTTTTAGCATCACCCTTTAGTGAGAAAGGAAACAACTTAAGGATATAGTAATAGCGATTTTTTTCCTCATTAGTGAATAGGGTGGCTATATCATTCAGTTTAGTAAGATGTGCTACAACAGTTTCAGATTCATAACCATGAAAAGGATCAGATTCAACCAAAGTGATTAACTCAGGATCGACAGAGAATTCATAATCCTTATCAGTAACAAAGATGGGTGAAGTAGCAAACTTAGGATCATATTTCATCCTAGCATTCAGAGATTTTTCTTTCCACTTGCGTAATAAATTTTCAAGATCATAGCTATCCTTACAAGCAAGAAAGTCTTCAGCTACCTCTCCCTCTATAACATAACCCTTAGGTATATTAGGCAATTCATATCTAGCAGAGCTAGGTGTAACAGGTGTCACAGCAGGTTCAACTTCAATAATTTCATCAATTTCAGAAGTATCATCAGATTCAACAGTAACTCTAGCAATTTGTGCATCAAGAAATTCACCTAGTGGCATATCATTATCAAGAAAAGCACCATCATAAGCATCATGGATAGCAGAGGTAGCATCATCAACCACATGCGACATATCAGAATTACTAGTAGGTGGTGGTGTCGCAAATTTACTCATAACAGAAGGTGAATCATGTGCAGAGGTAGATGGCAGTTCCTTACCTGTCTTCGTAGTTGAGGGCAAGACTTTAGTTTTTGGATCTCTCGGATTCCTCATAGTGATCAACAAATATAAATCCCAAGTGACTCAGAGAATAGAGCTATGCTCCCCGGCAGCACGCCAGCAAATGGTCTTGATAACCCACAAGTATAGGGGATCACAACAGTTTTCGAGGGTAGAGTATTCAACCCAAATTTATTGATTCGACACAAAGGGAGCCAAAGAATACTCTCGAGTATTAGCAGTTGAGTTTTCAATTCAACCACACCTGAAAGACTTAGTATCTGCAGCAAAGTTTTAGTAGCAAAGTAGTATAATAGTAACGGTAGCGGCGGTAACAGTAGCAGTAGTAATTTGTATAGCAAGTGTGACAGCAGTAGCGCTAAAGTAACTTAGCAAGGACTAGTATAGGAAAATCTCGTAGGCATTGTATCGGTGATGGATAATTATGTCGGATGGCATTCATCATGTAATAGTTATAACATAGGGTGATATGTAACTAGCTCCAGTTCGTCAATGTAATGTAGGCATGTATTCCGTATTTAGTCATACATGCTTATGGAAAAGAACTTGCATGACATATTTTGTCCTACCCTCCTGTGGCAGCGGGGTCCTGATGGAAACTAAGGGATATTAAGGTCTCCTTTTAATAGAGAACCGGAACAAAGCATTAGCACATGGTGAATACATGGGATCGTCATACTATGGTCATCTCCGGGAGTGGTTCCGGCTATTGTCACTCCGGGGTTGCCGGGTCATAACACATAGTAGGTGACTACAACTTGCAAGATAGTATCAAGAACACACATATATTGGTGAAAACATAATAGGTTCAGATCTGAAATCATGGCACTCGGGCCCTAGTGACAAGCATTAAGCATAGCAAAGTAGTAGTAACATCAATCTTAGAACATAGTGGATACCAGGGATCAAACCCCATCAAAACTAACTCGATTACATGATAGATCTCATCCAACCCATCACCATCCAGCAAGCCTACGATAAGATTACTCACGAACGATGGAGAGCATCATGGAATTGGCGATGGAGGATTGTTGATGATGACGACGGTGTCGATTCCCCCTCTCCGGAGCCAGAACGGACTCCAGATCTGCCCTCCCGAGGAAGAAAAGGTGGTGGCGGCGGCTCCGTATCGTGAAACGCGATGAACTCTTCTCTCCTATTTTTTTCTGGGAGAGAGAAGTTATATAGAGTTGGAGATGAACTCGGAGGAGCCACGTGGGCCCCAAGAGCCTGCTTGGCGCGCCCTAGGGGGGCGCGCCTATAGGGCTCGTGGCCCACTGGCAGCGTATCTTCAGTTGATTCTTTCTCTGATATTTTTTATATATTCCATAAAAATCCTCGTAAGTTTCCAGGTCATTCCGAGAAATTTTATTTCTGCACAAAAACAACACCATGGCAGTTCTGTTGAAAACAGCGTCAGTCCGGGTTAGTTTCATTTAAATCATGCAAATAAGAGTCCAAAACAAGGGCAAAAGAGTTTGGAAAAGTAGATACGTTGGAGACGTATCAGTGCCCGTCCATGCTACGAAGTCCGGGCCTCTCTTTTATACTAGCCTTGGTCCTCTTCCCCGAAAACACAATTGGCGGGAAGGGTTGCCGCAACGACCATTTTGAAAGTGGACATGACTTGACCGTGCCATGATAAAGGTGGTCTTCGCCTGCAAAAGCGCTTCTCCATGACGTGCTAGTGGGATTGGGAGTGACCTCCGTCCTGTCGGGCCCCCAGATTTGCACCCCTAGCATTGATCGAGAAAGCCCTAGTACGAGTTACGCCAGCCTTTGGATGGTAGCCGCGCCGTCTCCAGTACAAAAGGCATGCAAACGTAACCACCGTGGGTGCCTCGGCCTACCCCAACACGCACATGCCAGAAGGAGCTCCGGGATGCAACCCCGTTGAGGCCCGCGACGTCAAAGCACATGCACATCACCACGATCCCCTTGGGAGTGATGAGCCTCCTGATGAAGCGCTCCATGCGGCGCCTGCCGGGCATGGCGCGCGCCTCCCGTAGCTTGTCGATCTCCTAGGCGATGAACTCCCGAGCCCCCGATGCCCAACATCGTACTCCTTGCTCATCAAGGTGCACGTTGAGGCACTCCTACAGGTGGTGCCCGAGCACCTCTCTCGGTGTAGGGGCCAGGTCAGATGACTTCCAAGTGGAAGCCCTCGAGGCCGATCCGAGGGAGGCACTGGGCACGCCTTCCTATATCGGAAGGGGAAAGCACTCACATCACACACAGGGTTTGCGACCTTGGCCTCGAACACCGGGCCCTTCTCTTTGGCAGAGCAAGAGGCGGGCAGCGACTGCTTCTTCCTCGGAGGTGCATCCTCGCGAGGCACATCGCCTCCAACATCGTCCGAGCGCTCTACCGCAGCAGCCATGTAAGTGCACTCAAGGGAGCACTTCCCTCTCGCTGTAGGCGACTATGATGATGCCACTGCAGCCCAACATCTTGAGAAAATTGTAGCCATGGCGGCTCGCCTCCATGAACTTGGCCAGCGCCGGGTAGCACAAGATGGCATTGTATGGGAGGCTGATGTGTGCTATATGAAAGTCGATGTGGTCTGTTGGAATTATGCCCTACAGGCAATAATAAATATAGTTATTATTATAATTCCTATATCAAGATAATCGTTTATTATCCATGCTATAATTGTATTGAATGAAGACTCATTTACATGTATGGATACATAGACAAAACACTGTCCCTAGCAAGCCTCTAGTTGGCTAGCCAGTTGATCAAAGATAGTCAGTGTCTTCTGATTATGAACAAGGTGTTGTTGCTTGATAACTGGATCACGTCATTAGGAGAATCACGTGATGGACTAGACCCAAACTAATAGACGTAGCATGTTGATCGTGTCATTTTGTTGCTACTGTTTTCTGCGTGTCAAGTATTTGTTCCTATGACCATGAGATCATATAACTCACTGACACCGGAGGAATACTTTGAGTGTATCAAACGTCGCAACGTAACTGGGTGACTATAAAGATGCTCTACAGGTATCTCCGAAGGTGTTAGTTGAGTTAGTATGGATCAAGACTGGGATTTGTCACTCCGTGTGACGGAGAGGTATCTCAGGGCCCAATCGATAATACAACATCACACACAAGCCTTGCAAGCAATGTGACTTAGTGTAAGTTACGGGATCTTGTATTACGGAACGAGTAAAGAGACTTGCCGATAAACGAGATTGAAATAGGTATGCGGATACTAACGATCGAATCTCGGGCAAGTAACATACCGAAGGACAAAGGGAATGACATACGGGATTATATGAATCCTTGACACTGAGGTTCAAACGATAAGTTCTTCGTAGAATATGTAGGATCCAATATGGGCATCCATGTCCCGCTATTTGATATTGACCGAGGAGTCTCTCGGGTAATGTCTACATAGTTCTCGAACCAGCAGGGTCTGCACACTTAAGGTTCGACTTTGTTTTATGCGTATTTGAGTTATATGGTTGGTTACCGAATGTTGTTCGGAGTCCCGGATGAGATCACGGATGTCACGAGGGTTTCTGGAATGGTCCGGAAATGAAGATTGATATATAGGATGACCTCATTTGATTACCGGAAGGTTTTCGGAGTTACCGGGAATGTACTGGGAATGACGAATGGGTTCCGGGAGTTCACCGGGGGGGGGGGGGCAACCCACCCCGGGGAAGCCCATAGGACTTGAGGGTGGCGCACCAGCCCTTAGTGGTATGGTGGGACAGCCCAAAAGGGCCCTATGCGCATTGGAAGAAAAATCAAAGAGAAAGAAAAAAAAGAGGAGGTGGGAAGGGAAGGAAGGACTCCCACCCACCAAACCAAGTCCAACTCGGTTTGGGGGGGGGGGAGACCTTCCCCCCATGGCTCGGCCGACCCCCTTGGGGCTCCTTGAGCCCCAAGGAAAGGTCCCCTCTCTCCCACCTATATATATGGAGGTTTTAGGGCCGATTTGAGACGGCTTTTCCACGGCAGCCCAACCACATACCTCTACGGTTTTTCCTCTAGATCGAGTTTCTGCGGAGCTCGGGCGGAGCCCTGCTGAGACAAGGTCATCACCAACCTCCGGAGCGCCGTCACGCTGCCGGATAACTCTTCTACCTCTCCGTCTCTCTTGCTGGATCAAGAAGGCCGAGATCATCGTCGAGCTGTACGTGTGCTGAACACGGAGGTGCCGTCCGTTCGGTACTAGATCATGGGACTGATCGCGGGATTGTTCGCGGGGCGGATCGAGGGACGGGAGGACGTGCCACTACATCAACCGCGTTCACTAACGCTTTTGCTGTACGGTCTACAAGGGTACGTAGATCACTCATCCCGTCTCGTAGATGGACATCACCATGATAGGTCTTTTTGTTTCCCATGCGACGTTCCCCAACAGTGGCATCATGAGATAGGTTCATGCGTAGATATCTTCTCGAGTAGAACACAAAAGTTTTTGTCGGCGGTGATGTGCGTTTTGCTGCCCTCCTTAGTCTTTTCTTGATTCCGCGGTATTGTTGGATTGAAGCGGCTTGGACCGACATTACTCGTACGCTTACGAGAGACTGGTTTCATCGCTACGAGTAACCCCGTTGCTCAAAGATGACTGGCAAGTGTCAGTTTCTCCAACTTTAGTTGAATCGGATTTGACCGAGGAGGTCCTTGGATGAGGTTAAATAGCAACTCATATATCTCCGTTGTGGTGTTTGCGTAAGTAAGATGCGATCCTACTAGATACCCATGGTCTCCACGTAAAACATGCAACAACAAAATTAGAGGACGTCTAACTTGTTTTTGCAGGGTATGCTTGTGATGTGATATGGACAACGATGTGATGTGATATATTGGATGTATGAGATGATCATGTTGTAATAGATAATATCGACTTGCACGTCGATGGTACGGCAACCGGCAGGAGCCATAGGGTTGTCTTTATACTAATGTTTGTGCTTGCAGATGCGTTTACTATTTTGCCAGGATGTAGCTTTAGTAGTAAGAACATGAGTAGCACGACAACCCCGATGGCGACACGTTGATGGAGATCATGGTGTGGCGCCGATGACAAGAAGATCGTGCCGGTGCTTTGGTGAGGGAGATCAAGAAGCACGTGATGATGGCCATATCATGTCACTTATGAATTGCATGTGATGTTAATCCTTTTATGCACCTTATTTTGCTTAGAACGACGGTAGCATTATGAGGTGATCTCTCACTAAAATTTCAAGACGAAATTGTGTTCTCCCCGACTGTGCACCGTTGCTACAGTTCGTCGTTTCGAGACACCACGTGATGATCGGGTGTGATAGACTCAACGTTCACATAAAACGGGTGCAAAAAAATTGCGCACGCGGAACACTCGGGTTAAGCTTGACGAGCCTAGCATGTGCAGACATGGCCCCGGAACACATGAGACCGAAAGGTCGATCATGAATCATATAGATGATATGATTAGCATAGGGATGCTTACCACTGAAACTATACTCAACTCACGTAATGATCGGACTTGAGCTAGTGTAAGTGGATCATGAACCACTCAAATGACTAGAGAGATGTACTTTTTGAGTGGGAGTTTAGCGTATAATTTTGATTAAGTTAAACTCTAATTATCTTGAACATAGTCTAAGTCCACTTTTAATATATTTGTGTTGTAGATCATGGCTCACGCGACAGTCACCCTGAATTTTAATACGTTCCTAGAGAAAGCTAAGTTGAAAGATGATGGAAGCAACTTTGTAGACTGGGCTCGTAATCTTAAGCTAATCTTACAAGCTGGGAAGAAGGATTATGTCCTTAATGCTGCACTAGGAGATGAACCACCCGCTACGGCTGATCAGGATGTTAAGAACGCTTGGTTAGCACGTAAGGAGGACTACTCAGTAGTTCAATGTGCAGTCTTGTATGGCTTAGAACCGGGACTTCAACGTCGCTTTGAGCGTCATGGAGCATTTGAGATGTTCCAGGAGTTGAAGTTTATCTTTCATAAGAACGCCCGGATCGAGAGGTATGAGACCTCCGATAAATTCTATGCTTGCAAGATGGAGGAAAACTCGTCTCTCAGTGAACATGTGCTCAAAATGTCTGGGTACTCAAACCGTCTAGCTGAGCTGGGGATTGAACTCCCGCAAGAGGCTATCACTGACAGAATCCTTCAAACACTGCCGCCAAGCTGTAAAGGCTTTGTGTTGAAGTACAACATGCAAGGGATGAACAAGTCTCCCGGCGAGTTGTTTGCGATGCTGAAAGTCGCAGAGTCTGAACTCCGTAAAGAGCATCAAGTGTTGATGGTGAATAAGACCACTAGTTTCAAGAGAAACGGCAAAGGCAAGAAGGGTAATTCAAAGAAGAGCGGCAAGCCTGTTGCCAATCCGACGAAGACACCCAAAGCTGGACCTAAGCCTGAAATGGAGTGTTACTATTGCAAGGGTATGGGTCACTGGAAGCGCAATTGCCCCAAGTATCTGGCAGATAAGAAGGCGGCCAAAGAAAAATCAGGTATATTTGATATACAAGTTATTGATGTGTACTTAACTGGCTCTCGTAGTAGTGCCTGGGTATTCGATACCGGTTCTGTTGCTCATATTTGCAACTCGAAACAGGAACTGCGGAATAGACGAAGGCTGGCGAAAGATGAAGTGACGATGCGTATAGGAAATGGTTCCAAGGTTGATGCAATCGCCGTCGGCACAGTTTCACTTCATTTACCATCACGATTAGTTATGAACTTAAATCATTGTTATTTAGTGCCTGCGTTGAGCATGAACATTATATCTGGATCTTGTTTATTGCGAGATGGTTACTCTTTTAAGTCAGAGAATAATGGTTGTTCTATTTCTATGAGTAACATCTTTTATGGTCATGCACCCAATGTGAGAGGATTGTTCATATTGAATCTTGATAGCGATACACACATACATAACATTGAGACCAAAATAGTTAGAGTTGATAATGATAGCGCCATATTTTTGTGGCACTGCCGCTTAGGTCATATTGGTGTAAAGCGCATGAAGAAACTCCATGCTGATGAACTTTTGGAGTCACTTGACTTTGATTCACTTGACACGTGCGAATCATGCCTCATGGGCAAGATGACTAAGACTCCGTTCTCTGGAACAATGGAGCGTGCAAGTGACTTGTTGGAAATTATACATACCGATGCGTGTGGTCCGATGAGCGTGGAGGCACGCGGCGGATATCGTTATTTTCTCACCTTCACTGACGATTTGAGTAGATATGGTTATGTCTACTTGATGAAGCACAAGTCTGAAACATTTGAAAAGTTCAAGCAATTTCAGAGTGAAGTTGAAAATCATCGTAACAAGAAGATCAAGTTCCTACGGTCTCATCGTGGGGGTGAATATCTGAGTTTCGAGTTTGGTGCTCACTTAAGACAATGTGGAATTGTTTCGCAGTTAACACCGCCTGGAACACCACAGCGTAATGGTGTGTCCGAACGTCGTAATCGTACTTTGTTAGAGATGGTGCGATCTATGATGTCTCTTACTGATTTGCCGTTATCATTTTGGGGTTATGCATTAGAAACAGCTGCATTCACTTTAAATAGGGCACCATCAAAATCCGTTGAGACGACACCATACGAACTGTGGTATGGCAAAAGGCCAAAGTTGTCGTTTCTTAAAGTTTGGGGATGTGATGCTTATGTCAAAAAGCTTCAGCCTGAAAAGCTGGAACCCAAAGCGGAAAAGTGCGTCTTCATAGGTTACCCAAAGGAGACAGTTGGGTACACCTTCTATCTCAAATCCGAGGGCAAAGTGTTTGTTGCTAAAATGGAGCTTTTCTCGAGAAGGAGTTTCTCTCGAGAGAATTGAGTGGGAGGAAGATAGAACTTGACGAGGTTGTAGAACCTCTCATCCCTCTGGATGGTGGCACAGGGCAAGGGGAAACCTCTGTCGTTGCGACGCCGGCTGAGGAGGAAGTTAATGATGGTGATCATGAAACTCCGGTTCAAGTTTCTGTCGAACCACGCAGGTCGACGAGACCACGTGCTGCTCCAGAGTGGTACGGTAATCCCGTCTTATCAATCATGTTGTTGGACAACAATGAACCTGCAAATTATGAAGAAGCAATGGTGGGACCGGATTCCAACAAATGGCTAGAAGCCATGAAGTCCGAGATAGGATCCATGTATGAGAACAAAGTGTGGACTTTAGAGGTACTGCCTGAGGGCCGCAAGGCTATTCAGAACAAATGGATCTTTAAGAGGAAGATGGACGCTGACGGCAATGTAACTGTTTATAAAGCTCGACTTGTGGCAAAGGGTTTTTCACAAGTTCATGGAGTTGACTACGATGAGACATTCTCACCCGTAGCGATGCTTAAGTCCGTCAGAATCATGTTAGCAATAGTTGCATTTTTCGATTATGAAATTTGGTAGATGGATGTCAAAACGACGTTCCTTAACGGTTTCCTTAAGGAAGAATTGTATATGATGCAACCCGAAGGTTTTGTCGATCCTAAGAATGCTAACAAGGTGTGCAAGCTCCAGCGATCCATTTATGGACCGGTGCAAGCATCTCGGAGTTGGAACAAACGCTTTGATGAGGTGATCAAAGCATTTTGGTTTATACAAGTGGTTGGAGAATCTTGTATTTACAAGAAAGTGAGTGGGAGCTCTGTGGCGTTTCTAATATTATATGTGGATGACATATTTTTGATTGGAAACAACGTGGAGTTTTTGGAGAGCATAAAGGATTACTTGAATAAAAGTTTCTCTATGAAGGACCTAGGAGAAGCTGCTTACATTCTAGGCATTAAGATCTATAGGGGTAGATCAAAACGCCTGATAGGACTTTCACAAAGCACATACCTTGATAAAGTTTTGAAGAGGTTCAAAATGGAACAATCCAAGAAAGGGTTCTTGCCAGTTTTACAAGGTACGAGATTGAGTAAGACTCAGTGCCCAGCAACTGATGAAGATAGAGAGCATATGCGCTCCGTCCCCTATGCTTCAGCCATAGGTTCTATCATGTATGCAATGCTGTGCACTAGACCGGATGTTAGCCTGGCCATAAGTATGGCAGGCAGGTTCCAGAGTAATCCAGGAGTGGATCACTGGACATCGGTCAAGAATATCCTGAAGTACCTGAAAAGGACTAAGGAGATGTTTCTCGTGTATGGAGGTGACGAAGGGCTCGCCGTAAAAGGTTACGTCGATGCAAGCTTTGAGACAGATCCGGACGACTCTAAGTCACAAACCGGATACGTATTTATTCTTAATGGGGGTGCGGTAAGCTGGTGCAGTTCCAAGCAAAGTGTCGTAGCAGATTCTACATGTGAAGCGGAGTACATGGCTGCCTTGGAGGCAGCTAAGGAGGGTGTCTGGATGAAGCAGTTCATGACGGATCTTGGAGTGGTGCCAAGCGCACTGAATCCAGTAACCTTGTTCTGTGACAACACGGGTGCCATTGCCTTAGCAAAGGAACCACGGTTTCACAAGAAGTCCAGACACATCAAACGACGCTTTAACCTCATCCGCGACTACGTCGAAGGAGAGGACGTAAATATATGCAAAGTGCACACGGATCTGAATGTAGCAGACCCGCTGACTAAACCTCTTCCACGGCCAAAGCATGATCAACACCAGAACTGTATGGGTGTTAGATTTATTACAATGTAATTCGCATGATGATGTGAGGGCTAGATTATTGACTCTAGTGCAAGTGGGAGACTGTTGGAATTATGCCCTAGAGGCAATAATAAATATAGTGATTATTATAATTCCTATATCAAGATAATCGTTTATTATCCATGCTATAATTGTATTGAATGAAGACTCATTTACATGTGTGGATACATAGACAAAACACTGTCCCTAGCAAGCCTCTAGTTGGCTAGCCAGTTGATCAAAGATAGTCAGTGTCTTCTGATTATGAACAAGGTGTTGTTGCTTGATAACTCGATCACGTCATTAGGAGAATCACGTGATGGACTAGACCCAAACTAATAGACGTAGCATGTTGATCGTGTCATTTTGTTGCTACTGTTTTCTGCGTGTCAAGTATTTGTTCCTATGACCATGAGATCATATAACTCACTGACACCGGAGGAATACTTTGTGTGTATCAAACGTCGCAACGTAACTGGGTGACTATAAAGATGCTCTATAGGTATCTCCGAAGGTGTTAATTGAGTTAGTATGGATCAAGACTGGGATTTGTCACTCCGTGTGACGGAGAGGTATCTCAGGGCCCACTCGGTAATACAACATCACACACAAGCCTTGCAAGCAATGTGACTTAGTGTAAGTTACGGGATCTTGTATTACGGAACGAGTAAAGAGACTTGCCGATAAACGAGATTGAAATAGGTATGCGGATACTAACGATCGAATCTCGGGCAAGTAACATACCGAAGGACAAAGAGAATGACATACGGGATTATATGAATCCTTGACACTGAGGTTCAAACGATAAGTTCTTCGTAGAATATGTAGGATCCAATATGGGCATCCAGGTCCCGCTATTGGATATTGACCGAGGAGTCTCTCGGGTCATGTCTACATAGTTCTCGAACCCGCAGGGTCTGCACACTTAAGGTTCGACATTGTTTTATGCGTATTTGAGTTATATGGTTGGTTACCGAATGTTGTTCGGAGTCCCGGATGAGATCACGGACATCACGAGGGTTTCTGGAATGGTCCGGAAACGAAGATTGATATATAGGATGACCTCATTTGATTATCGGAAGGTTTTTGGAGTTACCGGGAATGTACTGGGAATGACGAATGGGTTCCGGGAGTTCATCGGGGGGGGGGGGGGCAACCCACCCCGGGGAAGCCCATAGGCCTTGAGGGTGGCGCACCAGCCCTTAGTGGGTTGGTGGGACAGCCCAAAAGGGCCCTATGCGCATTGGAAGAAAAATCAAAGAGAAAAAAAAAGAGGAGGTGGAAGGGAAGGAAGGACTCCCACCCACCAAACCAAGTCCAACTCGGTTTGGGGGGGGAGACCTTCCCCCCTTGGCTCGTCCGAGCCCCTTGGGGCTCCTTGAGCCCCAAGGCAAGGTCCCCTCTCTCCCACCTATATATACGGAGGTTTTAGGGCTGATTTGAGACGACTTTTCCGCGGCAGCCCGACCACATACCTCCATGGTTTTTCCTCTAGATCGCGTTTGTGCGGAGCTCGGGCGGAGCCCTGCTGAGACAAGGTCATCACCAACCTCCGGAGCGCCGTCACGCTGCCAGAGAACTCTTCTACCTCTCCGTCTCTCTTGCTGGATCAAGAAGGCAGAGATCATCGTCGAGTTGTACGTGTGCTGAACGCGGAGGTGCCGTCCGTTCGGTACTAGATCGTGGGACTGATCGCGGGATTGTTCGTTGGGCGGATCGAGGGATGTGAGGACGTTCCACTACATCAACCGCGTTCACTAACGCTTCTGCTGTACGGTCTACAAGGGTACGTAGATCACTCATCCCCTCTCGTAGATGGAAATCACCATGATAGGTCTTCGTGCACGTAGGAATTTTTTTGTTTCCCATGCGACGTTCCCCAACAGGTGTGATAGTTGTCGCGCGTGCCAAAAGTGACCGGAAGGTAGACCTGCCCCAGCAGAGTAGTGGAGCCGTTGGCCACCCCTAGGATCGGCCTAGTCGACATCAGCTGGTCATAGGGCACGTGGAGCGTGTCGAAGATTTTGACGGAGAGCACATTGAGTCCGACACCTCCACCGATGAGGGTCTTGGTGACTGCCACGTCGCTGATGGTAGGAGTGTGCATCATGGGGAGCATGCCCGCGATGGCCACACACTTGAGGCCATCCCTGGTGTCGAAGGTGAGGGCATACTGGGACCACTTGAGGGGCTTCGCAACCCCCGACCTTGGGAGGACGACGTTCGCCTCGCGAGAGAGCTGCTTGAACTGGCGGTTCGACGAGGGGTTATGGGCACTGCTGAGAATGTAGGCCACCACACGAGGCTCCTGGTAGGCCCCGACCTCCTTGTCATGTTGGTCGTCCTTGAACCTCCTCGATGGCGGTGGAAGTAGCAGAGGGAGAAACGCGTTGTTCCGAGGGCGCATCTCGCTAGGATGGACATGCCAGTCGTGATCGCGAGGCTGCTCATACCAGCCCCGACGAGGGTTGGTGTTGCGGCTATCCCATCTGCCGCCGCCACGACTAGCATAGCGGTCGTTGTGCTCCCGGTGCCGGCCAACCCGCTCGTCTCGAAGGACCCTGAGCTCCTGGCAATCTTCGACATTGTGGGTGTGCATGTTGTGGTAGACGCAGAACGGGCGACGTTCCTTCTTGGGCACGCCTGATACGTCTCCGTCGTATCTACTTTTTTGAACTCTTTTGCTCTTGTTTTGGACTCTAATTTGCATGATTTGAATGGAACTAACCTGGACTGACGCGGTTTTCAGCAGAATTGCCATGGTGTTGTTTTTGTGCAGAAATAAAAGTTCTCGGAACGTCCTGAAAATTTACGGAGATTTTTTCTAGAATAAATGAAAAATACCTGCGCAAAGATCCACCAGAGGGGTGTGCGAGTGGGCCACAATCCCACAGGCCGCAGCCACCCCCTATGGCCGCGCCATGCAGGCTTGTGGGGCCCACGTGGCACCACCGCCCCCAATCTCAGCTCTATATCTTCCGTTTCGCCTGGAAAAAAAATCAGAGAGAAGGTTTCATCACGTTTTGGGATACGGAGGCGCCGCCACATCCTGTTCTTCATCTGGAGGACAGATCTGGAGTCCGTTTCGGGCTCCGGAGAGGGGAAATCGTCGCCATCGTCATCATCAACCTTTCTCCATCGACAATTCCATGATGCTCTTCATCGTTCGTGAGTATTCTCATCGTAGGCTTGCTCGACGGTGATGAGTTGTGGGGACCCCGACTAGCAAGTCGAGTTCGCCGTGCCCAGTGACCCCAAGGATCAATGTTCACTAAACACACATACTGAATAATAGAGTCTTACATCCAAGTACCGAAATTATTACATCAAACGACCAGAAGGTCGGGTTCAAGAGCGAAGCCTAAAGCCAATTAAACAGATACATCGGGTAGCGGAAACTCGTAAGGGCTAAGTGGTGCCCATGCCATCAAGCCTACACCGACAGGCATTCTGACTTGGAAGCGTCCTAGATCGCAGGTTCATCTCCGAAGGCGTACTCGTCGCCAAACTCCGGTCCTTCCATGTCTGGTCAATAATATAACAAGTGGCAAGCCAATGAGTACTTTGAATGTACTCGCAAACAGCCAATGATATGAACATTGATAGTGAAGAATAATAGTAACATGTATCTTTGGTGGAATGCAATTTGGTGGAATGATCAGGTATATGCAACAAGTTAAAGAACTACTCTTGAAGAACAGGTTACAGATATCGAGATATCTGACAAGGGTTGAACACACCGGGTTCACCCTATATGCCAAGTCACCGAACTTGGTCATATCAATTCCTCAAGTAACTCCGCTTATTAACACCATTCACCGAACTCACACACACACACACTTGGTTTATGCGGAAACGCTGGACATAGTTTAACCAGCACCACCCAACTGTCCTTGACCGTGGACACGGCTATTCAAATAGTTTGACACTCTGCAGAGGTTGCGCGATGTACCCACGAGAAACGGGAAACTTCCGTGTCATCCACGACTCGCGGTATATCACATATACCCGAGGTAAGTACCCGATCATCATCTTTCCCCTGACGATACTAAACAAAGAGGTCCACTCGATTGATACCCAGCCCACATGTTGTACGTCTTACGAGCACCGACTCTGGACAGTATCAACCATGCGGGGACCAACGGTGTGCCTGGAACTCATAAAAATGGCATAGTCGCCCTTCCTCGCACGACCCCATCACGAGAGCGACACCGATCACTCCTGCCACTAGTAATGTGGCTCTTTGCTAGTACCGACCAGAGTAATCAACAAAGCCCCGTCCCATAAAGGGGTAACGTGGTCGCACAGGTAAGGTTGGGACGGTCGACACATCATAAATCTAATCCCATTTCCGAAACCATACTCACACAAAAACACCGGTGCATCACTTCACCAAAAGTGATCACCGACTCATCATCATCCTCGAGCATTAGTGGCACCCGACGGGGTTTTCATGAACTCTTTGATTTAACTCATCATCATGCTCATGATAAAATGCTTTTACTTTACTTGTCAACATGGTATTAACATGACCCTCAAGGGGTAGGGTCCAGCTCAATGCAATGATCTTATAAATTTACTAGTCAACGTGACAGTAGCATGATCCTCATAGATGGTAGGGTCAAGCTCATCATGTTTGTGATCCAACGGGCCATATGTATAACATCACTATCATGCAAGTGCTTCGATGAAGCCTTCGGTACCATCACACCAATGATGAACCGGCACTGTGATCACATGCAATTGAAAAGTACTTGCTATTCTAGCATGCATCAATTCATATGCTCAAGTCATGGTCAAAGGGCTGCTTGCCTTGGTCAGCCAGGTATCCGGGGTCTTCGAGGTCTTCCGCTCCGAATCCTCCGTCACTCGGTAACTCTACCGTCGAGAAAGGAATAAATAAATAATAGCTCACACCAAAACATATCACAAGGTGCTTTTAAAAATGTTGCAAAGCTTGAATAAATTCAGTTTATTATTTTGGAAAATGTTTCCTATGGTTTTTATTAGCTAAGCATATTTATTTAAAAGCAAACAGGAGCAAACAAATGCTTTTAATATCATTTTATTATACTAAAACAGATTCTGCTTTTGAAAAATGTCAAACTCTATAGAATCAATTACTACACATTTTTAGAAAATTGTTGGTGGAAGAATCATATTTTTCTACTGGCTAAATATTTTTATAACAATCATTTAAGCTTGCAGGTTAAAAATAAAAGAAAAGGCCAGGGGGGACCCAGCCGGCCCAGCCAGCAGTCCGGCCACCACGCGCGCGCGTGCCAGGTTCAAACCTGACATGCGGGCCCCTGGGGTCAGCTTCAGCGGATGCGCACGCTGGCTGCCCCAGGACACCGACAGGTGGGCTCCACCTGTCGGGTCCTTCTCCTACCTCCAGCCAACGAGGTGGAGACGGACGCCGGCGAGCCTACCATTGCCCTCAGGCCAATCCAGGAGCGGGAATGGGTCCCTCGTTCCTCCGCCTACCTGCTCGTGGTCGGGACGTCACCAGAGGTGGTCTGGGTCGCCGGCGACGAGGTGACCGTGGCGAAAAGGTTTCAGGATGGCCTCGAGCTAGTGGCTAGGGGCACGGATTCGCTCGGGGAAGTTGGGGGAAATGATCCTGGCGTCAAGGGAAGTGCAATGGGAGGCCGGGCGACGCAGGAGCCGACGTGTAGCCGGAGATCGACCGGAGCTCCGAGGCGGAGGGGCCTCGGTCGATCTCGAGCATCGGGGCTCTGCGAGCTCGATTGGGCGGCTAGGGGAAGTCTAGTGGTTGTGCTGAAGCTGCCTGGGTGTGCTGAGGCGCCGGGGGGGACCTATTTATAGGCTAGCGACGGTGAGCCGCCTCGGGCGCGCCGGTGACTCACCGTGGCGCGCGTGCATGCACAGTGAGGTGCTGGCCGCGAAACCACGGGTTTGGGACGTGGTTTGGGACCTTCTGGTGCATCGGCTGCAGAGGGAGAGCGAGTGGGGTCGAGCCGCAGCGTCCGTGCATGCTCGGCCGCGTCGGGCGTGCGCGGGCACGCGTTGCCTGAGTTCTTGCGCGAGGAGAGGGGGCCCTGATGGTAGCTTTGCACAGAGTGGCTGTCGGGGGAGCGTTTGGACACTACTGGGGAGGTTGGAACTGGCCCGGGGCGACGTCCCCTTGCTGGAGGTTCTCTGTAGCGCGTCCAGAGCGCAGTTTTGGCATGCCACAGCATGCTGGCGCGCTCTGGGGCACTTTGGACGTGTCCTCCATGTCGCGAGTGTTGCTGGGAGTGTGCCTAGCCATTGTGTGCTAATGGGAGCACGAGCTGGTCAAAGGAGGCAAGGAACACCAGTGTTGCCAGCCCTGGCCTGTGGCTCAAATTTAAGATCTTGTCACTTGTGCTTGGAGTTGGGGAGGGGCTGGTTGACTGAGTGCTCAGGGTGTTCTGGGGCTCTAACTCACCAAGTTTGGGGCTTTGCCATTGGGTAAAACAGTGGCTAGGAGGGTTTTTTACCTTCCTATCAGAAGGTGTTCGACAGTGATTTGGGGTGCTTCCACTCCACCACTGGAACTAACACTTAACAGGTTTGGTCTTGGGGTAAAAACATGGGGTTTCACCAAATTTGAGCTCCATTGAACAAGTTTAGCTTTGTAAACTCGGAAATGCTCCAAAATGACCAGTTCTGTCCTTTACAAAGGAAGTGTGGCCAATCAGAGTCTCACAAATCTCATCTTTGGTGTGGAGTCCTCATTTGGGGTGTCAAACACCTCTGCAAAGTTTCAGCTCCATTGGAGAAACTTTGCAATGTAGAGTTGTTCCAACTCTTCTCTGCACACAGAGGGTTTTGGGCTCATTTGATGCACTTCCCACCTTGGATCAAGGTGAGATTTTATGTGAGCCCCTAATATGGCTTGGGAGGGCTCCTGCAATTTTATGAGAATTTATTGAGATTATTTCCTTTGGAAATATCTCAAAAAGCTAAAACAGACAGAAATGGTTTTCAGGGTTTTACTCAAATAATATTAATATAAAATAGGGTTGAAAATCTTATATATGGAAAATATATTTCCTTTTGAGCTTCCATGAATTTACTCATAATTTTCTAAGGAAGGAAAGCAATTTTCCTTGTGGCAATATCATTCCTGGCCTTAGAAACAGACATAAATATAAAATAGGAAAATAATATTTTAAATCACCAACTAATGTTTTTAATAAATGAAAATAATATGTCACACTCTGTTTTTCATCCCAAGTTTTCTGTGTTGGAAAAATCAGAGCTTGTTAAAACTTTTTCAAATAATGTTGTGAGTGCAATGTCAACCCTTGTTTGAGTGTATGCTTGCTTGTGTGATGACTCAAACCCATGAAAAGCTTATTATGTTGGGATACACTACTAGCTCATGAAGCCAACTGGCACTTCCAACTAAAGTTGGTGATCTGATCCTAATATCATTTTCATTCATTAAAAACATTATTTGGTGAGTTAAAATATTATTTTCCTATTTTATATCTATGTCTATTTCTAAGGCCAGTAATGATAATTCCACAAGGAAAATTTCTTTCGTGCCTTAGAAAATTCTGAGTAAATTCATGGAAGCTCAGAAGGACATATATTGTCCATACATAATATTTTCAACCCTATTTTATATTAATATTATTTGAGTAAAACCCTGAAAACCATTTCTGTCTGTTTTAGCTTTTTGAGATGTTTCCAAAGGAAAGTATCTCAGTAAATTCCCATAAAATTACTGGAGCCCTCCCAAACCATATTAGGTGCTCACCTAAAATCTCACCTTGATCCAAGGTGGGTAAGTGCACTTAGAGAGCCCAAAACCCTCTCTGTCCAGAATAGAGTTGGAACAACTCTACATTGCAAAGTTTCTCCAATGGAGTTGAAACTTTGCAGAGGTGTTTAACACCCCAAACGAGGAGTCCACACCAAAACTGGGATTTGTGAGACTCTGTTTGACCACACTTCCTTTGTAAGGGACAATACTGGTCACTTTGAGACATTTTCAAGTTTGCAAAGCCAAACTTGTTCAATGGAGCTCATATTTGGTGGAACCCCAAGTTTTTACCCCAAGACCAAACCTGTTAAGTTTCATCTACAGTGGTGGAGTGGAAGCACCCCAAGTCACTGTCGAACACCTACTGACAGGAAGGTAAAAACCTTCCTAGCCACTGTTTTACCCAATGTCAAGGCCCCAAACTTGGTGGGTTAGAGCATCAGAACACCCTGAGCACCCAGTCAACCAGTCCCTTCCCAATTCCAAGCACAAGTTACAAGAACTCCAATCTAAGCTGCAGGAGAGTATTGGCTACACTAGTGTTCCTTGCTCCCTTGACCAGCTCGAGCTCCCACTAAACCACAGCAGCTAGGCACACTCCCAGCAACACTCAGGACATGGAGGACACGTCCCAAGTGCCCCAGAGCGAGCCAGCATGCCGTGGCATGCCAAAACTGCGCTCTGGGCGCGCTGCAGAGAGCCACCCGCAAGGGGCCGACGCTCTGGACGGTCCGAGCCTCCCAAGTAGTGTCCAAGCACTCCCCCGACAGCCCCTTAGTGCAAAGCTACCCCAGGGACCCTCTCCCCCTCGCGCAAGAGCTCAGGCGACGCGTGCCCGTGCGCGCCCGACACGGCCGAGCATGCACGGTCGCTGCAACTCGTCCCCACTCACTTTCCCTCCGCGGCCATTGCATCAGGAGGCCCTAAACCATGTCCCGAACCCGTGGTTTCGCGGCCAGCACATCACTGTGCTTGCACGCGTGCCACGGTGAGTCACTGGCGTGCCCGAGTCGGGTCACCGTCGTTGGCCTATAAATAGACCCCCCCCAGCACTCCACCACCCTCCAAGCAGCTTCAGCACAACCAGTAGACACTCCCTAGCCACCCAGTAGAGCTCGCAGAGCCCCGGTGCTCGAGATCGACCGAGGCCCCTCACCCTCGGAGCTCCGGTCGATCTCCGGCTACACGTCGGGTCCTGCGCTGCCCGACCTCTCATTACACTCCCCTCGACACCAGGAACGTTTCCCCTAACTCTCCCAAGCAAATCCATACCTCTAGCCCCTAGTTCAACACGAACCCGAAACCCTTCCTCCATGAGCACCTCGTCGCCGGCGACCCAGACCACCTCCGGTGACGTCCCGACCACGAGCAGGTAGGCGGAGGCACAAGGAACCCGTTCCCGTTCCTAGCTAGGCCCGAGGACAACGG
Source organism: Hordeum vulgare subsp. vulgare (assembly GCF_904849725.1). Classification (NCBI taxonomy): domain Eukaryota; kingdom Viridiplantae; phylum Streptophyta; class Magnoliopsida; order Poales; family Poaceae; genus Hordeum; species Hordeum vulgare. The sequence goes on along the minus strand of NC_058519.1, from coordinate 143,048,850 downwards.
CAGCCTCGCCGGCGTCCATCTCCACCTCTCTGGCCAGAGGTAGGAGAAGGACCCGACAGGTGGAGCCCACCTGTCGGTGTCCTGGGGCAGCCAGCGCGCGCAGCCATTGACGCTGACCCCAGGGGCCCGTAGGTCAGGTTTGAACCTGGCCCGCGCGCGCCTGGTGGCCAGGCCTGCTGGCTGGGCTGTCTGGATCTGTTTCCCTGGCCTTTTTCTTTTGTTTTAATCCAGCAAACTAAATGATTTTTATCAAAAGATTTAGCCAGTAGAAAAATATAATTCTTCCACCAGTATTTTTCTAAAAATGAGTAGTATTTGATTCTGTAATAGTTGACATTTATCAATAGCAGAAACTATTTTGGTATAATAAAATGATATTAAAAAGCACTTGTTTGCTTCTGTTTGCTTTTAAATATGCTTAGCTAATAAAAGAGTAGGGAACATTTTTCAAAATAATAACCTGAATTTATTCAAGCCTTGCAACATTTTTAAAAGCACTTTGTGAACTATTTTAGTAAAAGCTAGTATTTTATTTATTCCTTTCTCGACGGTAGAATTACCGAGTGACGGAGGATCCGGAGCAGAAGACCTCGAAGACCCCGGATACCAGCTGACCAAGGCAAGCATGCCCTTCGCCATGACTTAAGTAAATAAAATGACGCATGCTAGAATAGAAAATATTTTTCCGTTGCATGAGATCACGATGCCGGTTCATCACCGATGTGATGATACCGAAGGCTTCTTAGAAGCCCTTGCATTATAGTAGTGTTATTACATGGTCCTCGGAGCACAAACATGATGAGCTTGATCTTACCATCTACGAGGATCTTGCTACTGTCATGTTGACTAGTAGAGTTAATCACTGCATTGAGCTTGACCCTGTGAGGGTCATGATATTATCATGTTGACAAGTACTGTTAAGGCATATCAGCTCAAGCATGATGTTGAGTTAAATAAAGAGTTTATGAAAACCCCGTCGGGTGCCGCTAATGCCCGAGGGTGATGATGAGTTGGTGATCACTTTTGGTGAAGTGATGCACCGGTGATTTTGGTGTGAGTATGGTTTCGGAAATGGATTAGATTTATGATGTGTCGACCGTCCCAACCTTACCCAGTACGACCACGATACCCCTTTATGGGACGGGGATTTGTTGATTACTCTGGTCGGTGCTAGCAAAGAGCCACATTACTAGTGGCGGGAGTGATCGGTGTCACTCTCGTGATGGGGTCGTGCCAGGTAGGACGACTATGCCATTATTATGAGTTCTAGGCACACCGTTGGTCCCTGCATGCTTGATACAGTCCAGAGTCGGCGCTCGTAAGACGTACAACATGTGGGCTGAGTACCAATCGAGTGGATCTCTTTGTCTAGTATCGTCAGGGGAAAGATGATGATCGAATACTTACCTCGGGTATATGTGATATACCACGAGTCATGGATGACACGGAAGTATTCTGTTTCTCGTGGGTCCAGCGTACTACCTCTGCAGAGTGTAAACTATTCGAATAGCCATGTCCACGGTCAAGGACAGTTGGGTGGTGCTGCTTAAACTACATCCTGAGTTTCCACATAGACCAAGTGTGTGTGTGTGTGGTGTTAAAAAGGTGTTGTTATAATCATGATAATCACAATAATATGATCAAGTTTGGTGACTTGACATATAGGGTAAACCTGGATGGTTTAGCCCTCATTAATACCTGAGATTATGACAAGTCCAATGACTTGGCATTTAGGGTGAACCCAGTGTGTTCAACCCTTTACGGATATGTCAATATCTGTAACCTGATATTCACAAGTAATTCTTTAACCTGGTGCATATACAAGATCATACCACCTCATCGCATTCCACTCAAGATAACTGTCACTGTTATTCATTACCATTTATGTCATGGGCTGTTTGCGAGTACATTCAAAGTACTCATTGGCTTGACACTTGTTATGTTATTGACCAGACATGGAAGGACCGGAGTTTGGCGATGAGTACGCCGTCGGAGACGGACCTGCGATCTAGGACGCTTCCGAGTCAGAATGCCTGTCGGTGTAGGCTTGATGGCATGGGCACCGCTTAGCCCTTACGAGTTTCCGCTACTCGATGTATCCCTTTATTTGGCTTTAGGCCTTGCTCTTGAACCCGACCTTCTGGTCATTTGATGTAATAATTTGGTACTTGGATGTAAGACTCTATTATTCAGTATCTGTGTTCAGTGAACATTGATCCTTGGGGTCACTGGGCACGGCGAACTCGACTTGCTAGTCGGGGTCCCCACAGAACTGGTATCAGAGCCATCCTGACTATAGGAAGCCTTAGATAGCATGGACGTTAACCAAGAACGTTAGGACGCCAACCTTGCACAAAACTCTTGCACGTACAACCTCCTGACTTCGCTCCTATGGCTTGTGGATGGCTGCTATACCTGAGACGCTTCTAGAGACCGGCTTCCACTACTTCTGGTGGATTGTCTCGAGAAGTGCCACGTACGACGCATGCCCATCTTCCTCTACCACGAGCACTGGGTCAACGCCGACACCAAGGAATATCACGTGGACATGATAGTGAAGGCTAATGACTCCCCGTCTAGTTGGTTCTTTGAAGGACCACATATGGGAGAGCTGATGTTGGCAGTGGACACGACTGCACGAGAGGCACTCGTCCAACTCCGCAGCATCCTCCCTGAGATGGCTAATGAGCCTGTCACTCGTCATCTACCTTTCATTAAGGAAGGAGTGGATGGGAGTTGGACACTCACCCCCGCCACGGAGGATGGGATGCCACTGAGGTTTCAGACCTACTTCAGTCTCTCGTCAGACACCCTGACACACTTCTTGGTTAAGGAATCAGTCAAGCTTTGCCAAGAGCTGCACCTAGTCAAAGGCCTGCTCCACACTTAGAAGATGCAGAACCGCAAAGTAAAGAAGGCAAGCGCACCTGAAGGGAGGGAAGCTATTGCCACTAGGGGTGGTGTGTTACCCATCCGGGCAGTCCCTCTTCAGAGTCGACGCCTGACAGCGGAAGAGTACACTGAGATCTTTGCCGCCTTGCCCAAGAGACGCCGAGACATGCGGATTCTTTATTCCACTCCTATAAAGGAAGAGGATGTTGATGAAGATGAGGATCCTGTTGAGTCCGCCTTTGAGACCGAGCAATCCGTCGCGTAGGTTTTAGTGTAGGCAATTCAGAGTACCCCGAGTATAGGGTATCCTTGTATCCATTTTAATTTTCGTATGTGTGCTTGATGTAAGTCAGCTATTGCCTTGGGCAGTCTGTAAGTGACTACGTCACCTAGTTATCATGAATGCAATTTCCAGTTTGTCAAAAACTTTGGTTTTAAAAACTTGGCACATGCACGTATTGGACCCCCCCCTCTTACTAGGAGCAAATCCTTGTACTCCTGAGCAAGGTGGCATTTTGACCTGTCTGTTTCTATGACAGGATAGTGAACGCAACCCGCAACAGCACCTTCGGCAACCCCGGCCCCGACTCCTCAGGGACGCTGCAGGGAACCGAAGGAGAAGCTCACGCTGGAGGTCACCACGAGCAGCCTAGAGACCTTCCGCCACCACCTCCTCCTGAGAACTTGACGATGGCTCAATTCCTTCAAGCTCTTCGAGAGGAGCGTGAAGCCAGCAATGTCGCTATCCAGCAGCTGACCCAAGTCCTGGTGGACAACCCGCCATCGAATGAGTATGGCGGTGGTCGCTCTACTCTTTCTGAGTTCATGCGGATTACGCCCCCCATATTCACGGAGTCGACTGAACCCCTGGACGCTGATGACTGGATTCGCACCATCGAAGACCTCCTTGCGCTGGTCAAGTGCACCGATGATCATGAGAAGGTCCTTTATGCTTCTCACTGTCTCGGAGGCACCGCCAGGGCATGGTGGGATGGATTCTAGATCATGCGGGCAGGGCAAGTCATCACGTGGGAGATGTTCAAGGAAGGATTTCGTGCGGCTCACATTCCGCCTGGACTGATGACCATTAAGAAGCGGGAATTCCGAGCCTTGAGGCAGGGCAGTGGAACTGTTAAGGAGTACCTGCAGAAGTTTAATCTCTTGTCAAGGTACGCACCTGAAGATGTTAACACTGAGGCCGCTAAGGTGGAACGCTTCATGGAAGGGTTACAGCAGTCCCTGCAATACCAGCTGGTGGTTTGCGACTGCCAGACTTTCAGGGAGTTGGTTAACAAAGCGCTTATGCTGGAAGACAAGCGTCGTGCAATTGACGACACCCGCAAGCGCAAGCTGATAGGCAGTGGAGGACCCGGTAACGCAAGACCAAGACCGTGGCAGTCAACACCTGCAAGACCCAACTTTCAGCAGCAACAGTACAAGTACCCAGTGTTCCGCCAGAATTATCAGCCTCAGCAGCAAGTCAAGCCAGTAGTCAAACCGCCGAGCAACGGTGGAGTCAAGACCAACCCTCCAGGGCAAGTCACCTGCTTTGGGTGTGGTCAGACTGGGCACTATTCCAGGCAATGCCCCAACAAGAAGCCCGACGCACCGCGTCCCAATGCAACCAACCCCGGTCAAGGTGCACCAGGGAGGAACCAGGCCCCCCGCAACCAACAGTTCAATGGTAGGAGCTGGATCAATCACATCACTGTAGAAGAAGCACAGGAAGACCCGGACTGCATTCTGGGTACGTTCCTCGTCAACTCAACTCCAGCAACAGTGTTGTTTGATTGTGGTGCTTCGCATTCTTTTGTTACTCGAGGGTTTGCGGAGAAATGCGGTTTAAAACCCACTTCACTCCGCGGGCAGATGGCAATTCAAACCCCAGGAGCAGTATTAAGGACCAACCTAGGGTGTAGAAGGGTCGAGATAGTTATCAATGGGATGAGTTTCTTGGCAGACTCATTGTGCTTAAATCACAAGGTGTGGAAGTAATCCTCGGTATGGATTGGTTGGCCAAGCACCAGAGTCTTATGGACTGTGCCAACAAAGCCATCACCATGATAAGCAACCAAGGGGTCAAGGTCAAGTTCGTCTCTGAACCAGTATCGGCTCACGCACCTCGAGTCAACAGTCTCTCCGAGGTAGAGCTTGATCGAGTGCCCATAGTCTGTGAATACCCGGACGTCTTTCCTGACGTGCTACCCGGAATGCCTCCTGACCGAGACATTGAGTTCATCATTGAGCTTATGCCCGGATCGAGGCCTATTTATAAAAATCCTTACAGGATGGGTTCCGAGGAGTTGGCAGAGCTGAAGAAACAGCTGGATGAGCAACTCAGGAAGGGGTTCATTCGTCCGAGTGCGTCACCTTGGGGATCACCTGTTCTGTTTGTTTCAAAGAAGGATGGTACCATTCGACTCTGCATCGACTACCATTCCCTTAATGAAGTAACAATTAAGAACAAGTACCCGCTTCCCAATATCAAAGTCCTGTTTGACCAGTTAAACGGGGCCAGGGTATTTTCCAAGATCGATCTCCGATCGGGATACTACCAGTTGAAGATCCGACCAGAAGATATACCCAAGACTGCATTCGTGACCCGGTATGGCCTGTATGAATGCATGGTCATGCCCTTCGGTTTGACAAATGCCCCAGCCTACTTCATGTACCTCATGAACAAGGTCTTCATGGAATATTTGGACAAGTTTGTCGTCGTGTTCATCGATGACATACTAATCTTCTCCAAGTCCGAAGAAGAGCATGAGCAACACCCGAGGCTAGTTCTGGAAAAGCTTCGAGAGCACTAACTTTACGCCAAATTCAGCAAGTGTCAGTTCTGGCTGAACGAAGTTGGATTTCTGGGTCATACCCTGACGGCACGCGGGTTAGCCGTGGATCAGTCCAAGATTTCTACAGTGACCAACTGGGAATCACCTAAGGATGTGAAGGATGTCAGGAGTTTCCTCGGGCTCGCGGGATACTACCGCAAGTTTGTCGAGGGATTCTCCAGCATCGCTCGACCTATGACTCAGCTCTTGAAGAATGGTCGGAAGTTCGAGTGGACACCGGCGTGTGAAGCAAGCTTCCAGGAGTTGAAGAAGAGGCTAACTACCGCTCCGGTATTGGCTACCCCAGACATCAACAAGGAATTCGTGATATATTGTGATGCCTCCGGAACCGGGCTCGGTGGAGTCCTGATGCAAGATGGCAGGGGCGTGGCGTACTTGTCACGGCAACTGCGACCACATGAGGAGAACTACACCACCCATGATCTCGAGCTAGCAGCGGTAGTGCATGCTCTGAAGACGTGGCGACATTACCTTCTGGGAAAGCGATGCGAGATATATACAGACCACAAAAGTCTGAAGTATATCTTCACCCAGAGAGAGCTGAACATGAGACAGCGGAGATGGCTTGAGTTAATCAAGGATTACGACCTCAGCATTCAGTACCATCCCGGCAAGGCGAACGTGGTAGCTGATGCCCTCAGCCGGAAGGCAGGCTCCTTGAACGTCGCGCTCAAGGAAAGGTTACCCGCCTTGTATGAAGAGATGGAGGGCTTAGGACTTGAGATAGTCGAACCAGGGTACCTGGGCAACCTCGAAGTCAAGCCTACTCTGGCAGACGACATCAAGGAAGCCCAGAAGGGGCACAAGAGTATCGAAAGCCTCAAGAGGAAGGTGCGAGAAGGCAAAGCCCCAGGATTCTCGATTGATGAGCAAGGAGTATTGTGGTATGGGAAACGCTTATCCGTACCCAATAAGGCCGAACTTAAGGACTTGATCCTGCAAGAGGCACATGACACATTGTACTCTATCCATCCAGGTGGTACCAAGATGTACCAAGACATCCGAGAACGATTCCGGTGGCATGGCATGAAGAGGGAAATTGGCTCCTATGTCGCTAAATGTGATGTATGTCAGCGAGTCAAGGCTGAACACCAATGACCCGCTGGATTGCTACAACCTATTCAAGTGCCAGAATGGAAGTGGGATAAAGTCGGCATGGACTTCATCACTGGGTTGCCCCGGTCGAATAAGGATCATAACTCCATTTGGGTTATAGTTGATCATTTGACCAAGGTGGCCCATTTCATCCCCGTTAACACCACTTACGACGGCAGCCAACTAGCCAGTCTGTACATTCATCGAGTGGTGAGTCTCCATGGAGTCCCCAAAGAGATTGTGTCCGACCGCGGCACGCAGTTCACCTCAAGATTCTGGAAGAAGTTTCAAGAAGCTCTCGGAACCAAACTCTCCTTCAGTACGGCTTTCCACCCGCAAACGGGCGGACAGACCGAGAGGGTAAATCAGATACTTGAGGACATGCTCCGCGCTTGCGTTTTGGCCCATGGTGCCAAGTGGGAAGACTGGCTACCATTTGCTGAGTTCTCTTACAACAACAGCTACCAGTCCAGTCTTCAAATGGCCCCATTCGAAGCATTATATGGGCGGAAATGCCGCACCCCGCTCAATTGGTCCGAAACCGGTGAAGGGCTAGTTTTCGGGCTAGAAGCACTGCAGAAAGAAGGGGACAAGGTTCAGCTTGTCCGAGAGAACTTGGAGGCAGCTAAGTCAAAGGCAGAAGAGCTATGCGGACCCTCGCCGCCGAAACGTGGAGTTTGTTCCCGGAGACCAAGTGTACTTGCGAGTCACGCCTATCAAGGGGACCAAGCGTTTCCACGTCAAGGGGAAGCTAGCTCCAAGGTTCATTGGACCCTTCAAGATCACGGCAAGGCGCGGGGAAGTAGCTTATCAGTTAGAGCTACCTCCTGAACTTTCGGGTGTGCACAACGTGTTTCACGTGTCACAGCTCAAGAAGTGTTTGCAAGTGCCGAACCGTCCCAATCTTTACAAGGACATTGACCATCAAGCTATTGACCTTCAACCGGATCTTACCTACCGCGAGAGACCGATCCGCATTTTGGACGAAGCAGAGCATTGCACCAGAAGCCGCACCATCAAGTTTTTCAAGGTTCAGTGGAGCAACCATACCGAAGCAGAAGCCACATGGGAACGTGAAGACTATCTCCGATCAGAATTTCCCGAGCTGTTTAACGCATAGCTTAGGAATCTCGGGGACGAGATTCTTGTAAGGGGGATAGGTCTGTCACACCCTGTTTTTCATCCCAAGTTTTCTGTGTTGCAAAAATCAGAGCTTGTTAAAACTTTTTCAAATAATGTTGTGAGTGCAATGTCAACCCTTGTTTGAGTGTATGCTTGCTTGTGTGATGACTCAAACCCATGAAAAGCTTATTATTTTGCTCTCATCAAAAACCCTTTTTCCCTTACATCAAGATCACCTTCATCATGTTGGGATACACTACTAGCTCATGAAGCCAAGTGGCACTTCCAACTAAAGTTGGTGCTCTGATCCTAATATCATTTTCATTCATTAAAAACATTATTTGGTGATTTAAAATATTATTTTCCTATTTTATATCTATGTCTATTTCTAAGGCCAGTAATGATAATTCCACAAGGAAAATTTCTTTCGTGCCTTAGAAAATTCTGAGTAAATTCATGGAAGCTCAGAAGGACATATATTTTCCATACATAAGATTTTCAACCCTATTTTATATTAATATTATTTGAGTAAAACCCTGAAAACCATTTCTGTCTGTTTTAGCTTTTTGAGATGTTTCCAAAGGAAAGTATCTCAGTAAATTCCCATAAAATTACAGGAGCCCTCCCAAACCATATTAGGTGCTCACCTAAAATCTCACCTTGATCCAAGGTGGGTAAGTGCACTTAGAGAGCCCAAAACCCTCTCTGTCCAGAGTAGAGTTGGAACAACTCTACATTGCAAAGTTTCTCCAATGGAGTTGAAACTTTGCAGAGGTGTTTAACACCCCAAATGAGGACTCCACACCAAAACTGGGATTTGTGAGACTTTGTTTGACCACACTTCCTTTGTAAGGGACAGTACTGGTCACCTTGAGACATCTTCAAGTTTGCAAAGCCAAACTTGTTCAATGGAGCTCATATTTGGTGGAACCCCATGTTTTTACCCCAAGACCAAACCTGTTAAGTTTCATCTACAGTGGTGGAGTGGAAGCACCCCAAGTCACTGTCGAACACCTATTGACAGGAAGGTAAAAACCTTCCTAGCCACTGTTTTACCCAATGTCAAGGCCCCAAACTTGGTGGGTTAGAGCACCAGAACACCCTGAGCACCCAGTCAACCAGCCCCTCCCCAATTCCAAGCACAAGTGACAAGAACTCCAATCTAAGCTGCAGGACAGTACTGGCTACACTAGTGTTCCTTGCTCCCTTGACCAGCTCGAGCTCCCACTAAACCACAGCAGCTAGGCACACTCCCAGCAACACTCAGGACATGGAGGACACGTCCCAAGTGCCCCAGAGCGAGCCAGCATGCTGTGGCATGCCAATACTGTGCTCTGGGCGCGCTGCAGAGAGCCACCCGCAAGGGGCCGACGCTCCGGCCGGTCCCAGCCTCCCAAGTAGTGTCCAAGCACTCCCCCGACAGCTCCTCAGTGCAAAGCTACCCCAAGGACCCTCTCCCCCTCGCGCAAGAGCTGAGGTGACGCGTGCCCGTGCGCGCCCGACGCGGCCGAGCATGCACGGTCGCTGCAACTCGTCCCCACTCACTTTCCCTCTACGGCCATTGCATCAGGAGGCCCTAAACCATGTCCCGAACCCGTGGTTTCGCGGCCAGCACCTCACTGTGCTTGCACGCGTGCCACGGTGAGTCACCGGCGTGCCCGAGTCGGGTCACCGTCGTTGGCCTATAAATAGACCCCCCCGACACTCCAACACCCTCCAAGCAGCTTCAGCACAACCAGTAGACACTCCCTAGCCACCCAATCGAGCTCGCAGAGACCCGATGCTCGAGATCGACCGAGGCCCCTCCGCCTCGGAGCTCCGGTCGATCTCCGGCTACACGTCGGCTCCTGCGCTGCCCGACCTCTCATTACACTCCCCTCGACACCAGGAACGTTTCCCCTATCTCTCCCGAGCAAATCCATACCTCTAGCCCCTAGTTCAACACGAACCCGAAACCCTTCCGCCACGAGCACCTCGTCGTCGGCGACCCAGACCACCTCCGGTGACGTCCCGACCACGAGCAGGTAGGCGGAGGCACAAGGAACCCGTTCCCGTTCCTAGCTAGGCCTGAGGACAACGGCAGCCTCGCCGGCGTCCATCTCCACCTCTCTGGCCAGAGGTAGGAGAAGGACCCGACAGGTGGAGCCCACCGGTCGGTGTCCTGGGGCAGCCTGCGCGCGCAACCGCTGACGCTGACCCCAGGGGCCCGCAGGTCAGGTTTGAACCTGGCCCGCGCGCGCCTGATGGCCAGGCCTGCTGGCTGGGCCGGCTGGATCTTTTTCCCTGGCCTTTTTCTTTTGTTTTAATCCAGCAAACTAAATGATTTTTATAAAAAGATTTAGCCAGTAGAAAAATATAATTCTTCCACAAGTATTTTTCTAAAAATGAGTAGTATTTGATTCTGTAATAGTTGACATTTATCAATAGCAGAAACTATTTTGGTATAATAAAATGATATTAAAAAGCACTTGTTTGCTTCTGTTTGCTTTTAAATAAATATGCTTAACTAATAAAACAGTAGGGAACATTTTTCAAAATAATAACCTGAATTTATTCAAGCCTTCCAACATTTTTAAAAGCACTTTGTGAACTGTTTTAGTAAAAGCTAGTATTTATTTATTCCTTTCTCGACCGTAGAGTTACCGAGTGACGGAGGATCCAGAGATGAAGACCTCGAAGACCCCGGATACCTAGATGACCAAGGCAAGCATGCCCTTTGCCATGACTTAAGAAAATAAAATGATGCATGCTAGAATAGCAAATATTTTTCCGTTGCATGAGATCACGATGCCGGTTCATCACCGATGTGATGATACCGAAGGCTTCTTCGAAGCCCTTGCATTATAGTAGTGTTATTACATGGCTCCTCAGAGCACAAACATGATGAGCTTGATCTTACCATCTACGAGGATCTTTCTACTATCATGTTGACTAGTAGAGTTAATCACTTCATTGAGCTTGACCCTGTGAGGGTCATGATATTATCATGTTGACAAGTAATGCTAAGGCATATCATCTCAAGCATGATGTTGAGTTAAATAAAGAGTTTATGAAAACCCCGTCGGGTGCCACTAATGCCCGAGGGTGATGATGAGTTGGTGATCACTTTTGGTGAAGTGATGCACCGGTGATTTTGGTGTGAGTATGGTTTCGGAAATGGATTAGATTTATGATGTGTCGATCGTCCCAACCTTACCCAGTACGACCACGATACCCCTTTATGGGACGGGGCTTTGTTGATTACTCTGGTTGGTGCTAGCAAAGAGCCACATTACTAGTGGCGGGAGTGATCGGTGTCACTCTCGTGATGGGGTCGTGCCAGGTAGGACGACTATGCCATTATTATGAGTTCCAGGCACACCGTTGGTCCCTGCATGGTTGATACAGTCCAGAGTCGGTGCTCGTAAGACGTACAACATGTGGGCTGGGTACCAATCGAGTGGATCTCTTTGTCTAGTATCGTCAGGGGAAAGATGATGATCGGATACTTACCTCGGGTATATGTGATATACCGCGAGTCGTGGATGACACGGAAGTATTCCGTTTCTCGTGGATCCAGCGTACTACCTCTGCAGAGTGTAAACTATTCGAATAGACGTGTCCACGGTCAAGGACAGTTGGGTGGTGCTGCTTAAACTACGTCCTGAGTTTCGGCATAAACCAAGTGTGTGTGTGTGGTGTTAAAAAGGTGTTGTTATAATCATGATAATCACAATAATATGTTCAAGTTCGGTGACTTGACATATAGGGTAAACCCGAATGGTTTAGCCCTCATTAATACCTGAGATTATGACAAGTCCGATGACTTGGCATTTAGGGTGAACCCGGTGTGTTCAACCCTTTACGGATATGTCAATATCTGTAACCTGATATTCACAAGTAATTCTTTAACCTGATGCATATACATGATCATACCAGCTCATCGCATTTCACTCAAGATAACTGTCACTGTTATTGATTACCATTTATGTCATGGGCTATTTGCGAGTACATTCAAAGTACTCATTGGCTTGCCACTGGTTATGTTATTGACCAGACATGGAAGGACCGGAGTTTGGCGATGAGTACGCCGTCGGAGACGGACCTGCGATCTAGGACACTTCCGAGTCAGAATGCCTGTCGGTGTAGGCTTGATGGCATGGGCACCGCTTAGCCCTTACGAGTTTCCGCTACTCGATGTATCCCTTTATTTGGCTTTAGGCCTTGCTCTTGAACACGACCTTCTAGTCATTTGATGTAATAATTTGGTACTTGGATGTAAGACTATTATTCAGTATCTGTGTTCACTGAACATTGATCCCTGGGGTCACTGGGCACGACGAACTCGACTTGCTAGTCGGGGTCCCCACATAATATTTGGATCAGATCACCAACTTTGGTTGGAAGTGCCACTTGGCTTCATGAGCTAGTAGTGTATCCCAACATGATGAAGGTGATCTTGATATAAAGGAAAAAGTGTTTTTGAAGAGAAAAAAATAATAAGTTTTTCATGGGTTTGAGTCATCAAGCAAGCAAGCATTCACTCAAACAAGGGCTTACATTGCACTCACAACATTGTTTGAAGAAGTTTTAACAAGCTCTGATTTTGCAACATAAAATACTTGTGGTGAAAAACAGGGTGTGATAGTCCTATCCCTCTTACAAGAATCTCGTCCCCGAGATTCCTATGCTAAGCGTTAAATAGCTCGGGAAATTCTGATCGGAGATAGTCTTCACGTTCCCACGTGGCTTCTGCTTCGGTATGGTTGCTCCACTGAACCTTGAAAAACTTGATGGTGCGGCTTCTGCTGCAACGTTCGGCTTCATCCAAAATGCGGATCGGTTTGTCGCGGTAGGTAAGGTCCGGTTGAAGGTCAATAGCTTGATGATCAATGCCCTTTTAAAGATCGGGACGGTTCGGCACTTGCAAACACTTCCGGAGCTGTGACACGTGAAACACGTTGTGCACACCCGAAAGCTCACGAGGTAGCTCCAACTGATAAGCTACTTCCCCGTGCCTTGTCGTGATCTTGAAGGGCCCAATGAACCTTGGAGCTAGCTTCCCCTTGACACCAGGGGGGAGGCGGCGGTGGGCAGGCTTGTGGCCTCCCTGGTCGCCCCCTGACTTAGATCTTTGGCCTATAAATTCCCAAATATTCCGCAAAAAATCAGGGGAGCCTTGAAAATACTTTTCCGCCGCCGCAAGCTTCCGTTTCCGCGAGATGTCATCTGGAGACCCTTCCCGGCGCCCTGCCGCAGGGGACTTTGGAGTTGGAGGGCTTCTTCATCATCATCATCGCCGCTCCAATGACTTGTGAGTAGTTCACTTCAGACCTACGGGTCCGTAGTTAGTAGCTAGATGGCTTCTTCTCTCTCTTGGATCTTCAATACAAAGTTCTCCATGATCTTCATGGAGATCTATCCGATGTAATCTTCTTTGGCGGTGAGTTTGTCGAGATCCGATGAATTGTGGATTTTTGATCAGACTATCTATAATTTATATTTGAGTCTTTGCTGATTTCTTATATGCATGATTTGATATCCTTGTAAGTCTCTCCGAGTCTTGGGTTTTGTTTGGCCAACTAGATCTATGATTCTTGCAATGGGAGAAGTGCTTGGTTTTGGGTTCTGCCATGTGGTGGCCTTTCCCAGTGACAGTAGGGGCAGCAAGGCACACATCATGTAGTTTCCATCAAGGGTTAAAAGATGGGGTTTTTATCATTGGTTTGAGATTATCCTTCTACGTCATGTTATCTGGCTGAAGGCGTTACTCTGTTCTTGTGGACTTAATACACTAGATGCATGCTGGATAGCGGTCGACGTGTGGAGTAATAGTAGTAGATGCAGACAATATCGGTCTACTTGTTTTGGACGTGATGCCTATAGAAATAATCATAGCATAGATATCGTCAGGACTTTACGCGGTTCTATCAATTGCTCGACAGTAATTTGTTCACCAAGCGTCTACTTGCTTTCTTGAGAGAAGCCACTAGTAAACACCACGGCCCCCGGGTCTATTCACATCCATCGTTTACACCTCCGCTTTTACTTTGCTTTGTTACTTTGTTGCTTTCAGTTCTCACTTGGCAAACAATCTATAAGGGATTGACAACCCCTTCATAGCGTTGGGAGCAAGCTTTTGTGTTTGTGCAGGATCTTGAGATACTCCTCCATCAGATTGATACCTTGGTTCTCAAAGTGAGGGAAATACTGACCACCGCTGTGCTACATCACCCTTTCCGCTTCGAGGGAACACCAACGCAAGGCTCCAAGGCCACGGGGGAAATCATTTGCATACTTGCCTAGGAAGTCCCTTAAGGCGTAGCCACAGCTGAAGGATTCCTCGTGCCGTCGACACACCTATTTCTGGCGCCGTCGCCGGAGATCTTTTTTGAGATAGCAAAAGTATTTCTGGCACCGTTGCAAGGGAAGCACAAATGACATCAGTTACACATCTCTCCGTGTTATAGCTGTTACATGATGAATCAGATCCGTAATACTCATCCATCACCGATCCACTGCCTATGAGTCTTTTGCTACTGGTTCTCGCTATGTTACTTTGCCTAGGCTTGTCCCTTGCTACAAAAGGGATTGTTCCACTTTGCTGCTTCTGTCACTACTGCTGTTACTTGTTACTTTGCTGCTGCTGCTACTTCTGTTCCTTGCTACTCCGCTGTTACTTGTTGCAATACTTTTTTGGAGCCATTGCTTGGGAAGAATAATCCCCCGTCAACATGCTGGCGCCATTGATACAACTGTTAGGAATAGTCTGCCGTGTCAATAGATCGTTTCTGGCACCGTTGCTATCATACTACCTTGCTACTGATACTTTGCTTGCAGACACGAATCTTTCAGGTGTGGTTGAATCTGACACATTCAGCTGCTAATACTTGAGAATATTCTTTTGCTTCCCGTCTTGGCGAATCAATAAATTTGGGGTGAATACTCTACCCTCGAAAACTGCTGCGATCCCACACGCTTGTGGGATATCAAGGCTTTTTCTGGCGCCGTTGCCGGGGAGGCACATCTATATTCTCTGAGTCACTTGGGATTGACGTCTGCTGATCACTATGAGGAATCCGAAATATCCAAGAACTAAAATCCTACCTTCCACTACAAGGAGAGGTAAGGAATTGCCATCTAGATCTGCACTTGATTCACCTTCAGTTCTGAGTAAGTTTGCGACTTCACCTCCTGCTAGAAATCTTGATATGTCGCCTGTGCTTGATGATGCTCCTTCTGCTGCTCATGATGCTATGCTTGATACTATGCCTGATGATGCTATGCTTGATACTATGCCTGATGATGTTATGCTTGATACGCGCTATGTTATGGAGGGAGAGATAGCTGAGGACTTTCTTGTGTGTAAGGATAGCTATGATGTTGAGAAACTTCTGCGCAAGTGGAAAGAAAAATCTCTGAACGCTAGGATGAAATACGACCCGAAGTTTGCCACTTCGCCTATCTTTGTGACCGATAAGGATTATGAATTCTCTGTCGACCCTGAGTTAATCACTCTGGTCGAATCTGATCCTTTTCACGGTTATGAGTCTGAAATGGTTGTAGCCCATCTTACCAAACTGCATGATATAGCCACCCTATTCACTAGTGAGGAAAAGATCCGCCACTACTATATGATGAAGCTGTTTCCTTTCTCGTTGAAGGATGATGCTAAGACCTGGTTCACTTCTCTTGCTCCTGGATGTGTGCGTAGCCCCCAGGATATGGTCTACTACTTCTCTAAAAAATATTTCCCTGCCGATAAGAAGCAAGCTGCCTTGCAGGAAATATACAACTTTGCTCAAGCTGAGGAAGAGAGTCTCCCACAAGCTTGGGGGAGGCTTATCCAGCTACTGAATGCTTTGCCTGATCACCCTCTTGAGAAGAATGAAATCTTTGATATCTTCTATAATGGACTTACGAATGCTTCCAAATACCACCTAGATAGTTGTGCCGGTAGTGTTTTTAGGGAACGAACCGTAGAACAAGTTGAGATTCTGCTGAATAACATCTTGTGCAATGAGAATGCTTGGACTATTCCCGAACCACCTCCTAAGCCAACTCTGAAAAAAAGAGGTATTCTATTCCTCAGTCCTGAAGATATGCAAGAAGCCAAGAAATATATGCGAGAGAAAGGCATTAAATCTGAAGATGTCAAAAATCTACCACCTATCGAAGAGATCCATGGTCTCGATAACCCGATATAGGTAGTAGAAGTAAATTCTCTGCGTAGGATTGATGAGAGTGATATTCCTTTTGATAAACCTGCTAGCTTATGCATGGATGAATTTGATAACTTCGTTGCCAAACAACAAAGTTTCAGTGATTATGTTAGCAGACAATTGGAAAAGAATGCTCGTATGCTTAGTCATTTAAGTGCTTGTGTGGACAGAAATGTCAACGATCTTAAGATTCTGAGTAAGCATGCCTCTATGGTTACTACTCAGGTAGAACAAGTACTTAAAGCTCAAAATGACTTGCTCAATGAGTTGAATGAAAATTCCGTTAGAGTCGTCACTAGAGGCAGTAGAATGACCCAGGAACCTGTGTATCCTGAGGGTCACCCAAAGAGAATTGAACAAGATTCTCAAGGAGTTAGCAGTGATGCACCTAGTCATCCTAGAAAGAAGAAGAAAGATGATAGGAACCTGCACGCTAGCAACCCTGTTGCTGCTACACCTGAGAGTCCAAACGATGTCTCCGTCTCTGATGCTCAAACACAATCTGGTGATGAACATGAGCCTAATGATAATATCAATAATGGTGTTCATGAAGATGCTCAGCCTAGCAATGAAAAGGATGTTGAGATCGAACCTAGTGTTGATCTTGATAACCCACAGCCTAAGAATCAGAGATACGATAAGAATGACTTCACTACTAGGAAGCATGGTAAAGAAAGGGAACCATGGGTTCATAAACCTATGCCCTTTCCTCCCAAACCATCCAAGTAAAAGGATGATGAAGATTTTGAGCGCTTCGTTGAAATGATCAGACCTGTCTTTCTGCAAATGCGTTTGACAGATATGCTCAAGATGTCTTCGTATGCTAAGTAGATGAAAGATATTGTGACTAATAAGAGGAGGATACTTGATCTTGAGATCTCCGCCATGCTTGCCAATTACACTTTCAAGGGTGGAACTCCGAAGAAACTAGGTGATCCCGGCGTGCCCACTATACCTTGCTCCATTAAAGGAAACTACATTAGAACTGCGTTATGCGACCTTGGAGCCGGTGTTAGTGTTATGCCTCTCTATCTTTATCGTAGACTTGAACTAGATAAGTTGACACCCATTGAAATCTCTCTGCAAATGGCCGACAAATCAACTGCTTTCCCTATCGGCATTTGCGAGGATGTGCCTGTTATGGTTGCTAACACCACTATCTTAACAAACTTTGTTATCTTGGATATTCCTGAGGATGATGCCATGGCTGTCATCCTCGGAAGACCCTTTTTGAAAACTACAGGGGCTGTTATAGATTGCAACAAAGGCAATGTCACTTTCCATGTCAACGGTAATGAGCATACGGTGCGCTTTCCAAAGAAACAATATCGAGTACATTGCATCAATGCTATCAAAAAAACTTCATCGATTCTTATTGGGAGCTTTGAATGGCCTATTCCTTGTGTCAAGATGAAGTATGATTTGCTTGTTGGGGAGATACACATCCCCATTGAGGTGACCTAGTGACTATTCGAAAATTCTCCGTTCTCTTTTGCGATTCGAGAAAGTTTTGTCGAGGGGAATTGATCAACCCCATTGACGGATTTCTTTCGATGACCATGAGATGGATGAATTGAGGAGTCACAATCCTGTGTTCAAAGCGTTCACTTTAGGTTGGTTAGAAGAAAATGATAGATTTAGTTTAGTTTTCCCTGTTTTCTGTTTTAGCGTCCAGTGGAGAAGTACCCCAAAAATACTGGGACAAAGAGTCTGTCTGGGGGCCACATCAGTGGGCCACAAGCCCTACGGGTGCGGGCAGCCCCCTCGCCGCGCCACCCAGCCTTGTAGGGCCCACATGCACCCCCTAAACTCATTCTTGCTCTCATCCGCTTCTCCTACCTCCAGAAAAAATCGTTTCGCAGCTCAAACCCGTGTTCTTGCTCCTCTTGCTGGGATTTTCGATCTCTTTGCTCAAATCACCATTCGCCGAACTGTTTTGGGGAAATTACTCCTTGGTAAGTGACTCCTCCATTGGTCCAATTAGTTTTTGCTCTAGTGCCTTATACTCTGCGTATTTTTGCTGCCTTGGTGACCATGTTCTTGAGCTTTGCATGCTGATTTAACTGGTCCCAAGTAGTTTTGATGCGTAATATGTCCTCTAGGCACTTGTGGGAGTAGTTACTACGAGTTTCGTTGAGCCTTATTCACTTTTCCTTAGAATCACTAAAAATTTCAAGAGATAGCAAAGGGAAAATATGAGGAGGTTCTTAAGAGGCTCTTCAAGCCGTGACCCCAAGATTGATGGGAGTGAGAAGAAGCCCAAGTATCCGGTCCCTCGAGTCGCAGAACTTCGAGCGTGCGAGTGGCCAAGCGATGTGTTCTTACGCGCCGCTGGAATTTATGAGGACTTTTATCACTTGGTGGAAAACGCAGGCCTTACCGCCTTCGTTGAAGATAAGTGTCCGCAATACCTCCTGCTCACTAATATCTTCGTACAAAGCTTTAACTTCTATCCGAGGAAGAATCCTCCTATGGTTGAGTTCAAACTTTATGATATCCCCCAGCACATGTCACTCCAAGATTTTTGCAATATTTGCAAATTACCTTAAGTTGGCGATATTCATGAACCTCGTCCACGGGACTTGGAAGCTTTCATCGGTACAATTGCTGTAGGAGAGGAGAGAGGAGTGTCTTGCGCTAGAGCTGCTAGCATTCATTTTCCCATGCTTCGGTACTTCTCACTATTTGTGGGAAAATGTTTGATTGGCCGTGGGAAAGCTGGGTCACTTAGTTCCCCAGATCTTGCGGTCTTGCGCGAAGCCCTTTATAACGATAAAAATTATAGGTTGGGCGCTATTGTAGCTCAACAATTGAACCTGAACCGTTCTAAAGGTGTTGTCTATGGAGGTATCTAAGCTACCCATCTTGCTAGACACTTTGAGATACCCATTAGACCGGAGGAGGAAGAAGAGGTTCTTCTTCCCGAGAGATATCTAGATTACGATAGCATGGTTCGCCATGACTTTCTTGATAGAGATATAGGTGGAAGGATGATTTATAACCAGGTATTTAGTTAGGGTACTCGTGAGACTATTACTTTGCCTGCTCCTTCTTTGTTCAATCTTCATGTAGGCAGGTACACTATTATGCCCTCGGACATCTATGCATATTGGGGCTTGGCCCAACCACAGGTGCCCGTGCCCGAGCCGCCAGTCGAGTACCAGATGCCAGTTTATCAGTGGGAGCCAGAGGAGCTCACACAGCAGTGGCATCCTCAGTCCACTCCGGAGTATCCCGGAGCTGGTTATTTCCCTCCTTGGGACTAGACCAAGTTAGGCCAAAAGCCTAAGCTTGGGGGAGTACGTGTTCTCACCGACTTTACATTCTTTCTTATGCTTTCACCTTGTTAGCCGGTGTTCACACTTTGCCACTGTATCATCCATGCTAGTTTATTTTCTTTTTCTCGTTTTATTTTCGTGTGTGTGTGTCTAGTTTGAGAAAACCCAAAAATATTTTCTTTTCTTCTTTTGCTTGTTGGGAGGTTTCCCGTCTAGATAATCTTCTTTTTTGGGTCAAGGTAGAAGATATTGGTTACAATGTGTAGTGGCTCTTGCATGCATACCTGTTTAGCTTTCAAAGAGCCATATTACTTTGTCTTCTCCTTTGTGTTTGCGTGTAGATTCCAGCTTTAGTCTAATGCACAAGCACGCTTATTATTGTTCACATCGTTCGGTCGTGCAAGTGAAAGGCAATAATGACGATATACGATGAAGTGACTGAGCCTGGAAAAGTTGGTATGAACTCGATCTATTTTGTTTTTGTAAATATGACCAGCTCATCATGCCTGATTCAGCTTTGTTGTGAGGGAAACATGTTTGCAATGACAATGTAGAGATCATAGTTGCTTATGCCATGCTTACTTAGCAAGGAGCTTATAATGATTTATCTTGGTTGCCAACATGAATGTTGAGATGACCATGATGTAGTATGATAGGATGGTATCCTCCTTTGAATGATTCAAGTTGCTTGACTTGGCGCATGTTCACGCATGTAGTTGAAACAAAATCAACATATCCTCTATGATGTTCATGTTCATGGTGATTTATGTCCTACTCATGCTTGCACTCAATGTTAGTTAATCTCAATGCATTCTGATGACTCTTGTCGCTCTCTAGTTGGTCGCTTCCCAGTCTTTTGCTAGCCTTCACTTGTACTAAGCGGGAATACTGCTTGTGCATCCACCTCCATAAACCCAAAGTTGTTCCATGTGAGTCCACCATACCTACCTATGTGCGGTATCTACCCGCCGTTCCAAGTAAATTTGCATGCGCCACTCTCTAAACCTTCAAGAAATAATCTGTTTTGCATGCCCGAACCGCTCATGTGGTAACAGGGGGCTATCAGTATCTTACATGCTAGGCGTGTTATCCTTGATATGTGTTTATTCACTATCACTCACGAGAAAGGGGCCGGTAATTAGAATTCCCAGTTCCATGCTCAAATCGAAAAGATAATTGCAAACAAAACTCCCCCAGGATTGATGTTGGTTTGGACGGTACCCGAGGATTCGGCTAGCTGTGGAGTGTGATTGATTGGTGGTGGGGGAGTCAAAACTTTACTTTTCTGTTTGGGAACCGCCTATAGCATGTGTAGCATGGAAGATGTTGAGAACTCTTAGTCATTGCGTTGACAATGAAAGCATGCCACCCAAAATTATTATCTCTGTTTTGAAAGCTTGAGCTCTGGCACCTCTACAAATAAATGCTTCCCTCTGTGAAGGGCTTGTCTATTTATGTTCCTGTTGAGTCATCCTCCTCTTACAAAAGCACCAATTAGAGAGCACCTCTGTCATTTTTATGCTTTGCTTTTAACTGTGTTGAGTATGACCTTGACTGGATCTTCAGTGCCATGAATTACAATGTTTAGTTAGCCCTTGGTCTTTGAAGGTGCTCTGCATTTATGTTTTGCGGTCTCAGAAAGAGCTAGCGAGATACCATCTATTCGTACTGCTTCATGTTGTTTTGATTGAAGTATTGATATTTGAGGCTTATTATTATTTGCTCGCTAGTTGATTATGCAATTGATATGAGTTTACCGTGAGACCTAGATGTCATTTGCTTATATGGTTTGCTTGTGATCTTGCTGAAACTCTGGATATGAGTTGGACATAGTTGCAACAACAAGATCAAACAGAGTTTGTCAAAGTTTTTCTTTTGTCTCTCTTAGTTTGTCAACTGAGTTGCTTGAGGACAACCAATGCTGTAAGCTTGGGGGAGTTGATACATCTCCGTTGTATCTACTTTTCCGAACTCTTTTGCCCTTGTTTTGGACTCTAATTTCCATGATTTGAATGGAACTAACCCAGACTGACGTTGTTTTCAGCAGAATTGCCATGGTGTTGTTTTTGTGCAGAAATAAAAGTTCTCGCAACGTCCTGAAAATTTACGGAGATTTTGCTGGAATAAAAGAAAAATACCTGCGCAAAGATCCACCGGAGGGAGCGTGCCAGTGGGCCACAAGCCCACAGGCCGCGACCACCCCCTATGGCCGCGCCGTGCAGGCTTGTGGGGCCCACGTGGCACCACCACCCCCAATCTCAGCTCTATATCTTCCGTTTCGCCTAGAGGGCGCCGCCACATCCTGTTCTTCATCTGGAGGGCAGATCTGGAGTCCGTTTCGGGCTCCGGAGAGGGGAAATCGTCGCCATCGTCATCATCAACCTTTCTCAATCGACAATTCCATGATGCTCTTCATCGTTCGTGAGTAATCTCATCGTAGGCTTGCTAGACGGCGATGAGTTGGATGAGATCTATCATGTAATCGAGTTAGTTTTTGACGGGGATTGATCCCTAGTATCCACTATGTTCTAGATTGATGTTGCAACTACTTGGCTATGCTTAATGCTTGTCACTAGGGCCCAAGTGCCATGATTTCAGATCTAAACCTATTATGTTGTCACCAATATATGTGTGTTTTAGATCCTATCTTGCAAGTTGTAGTCACCTACTATGTGTTATGACCCGGCAACCGCGGAGTGACAATAGCCGGAACCACTCCCGGAGATGACCATAGTATGAGGAGTTCATGTATTCATCGCGAGTTAATGCATTGGTCCGGTTCTTTATTAAAAGGAGAACCTTAATATCCTATAGTTTCCATTAGGACCCCGCTACCACGGGAGGGATGGACAATAGATGTCATGCAAGTTCTTTTCCCTAAGCACGTATGACTACATACGGAATACATGCCTACATTAGATTGACGAACGTGAACTAGTTACATATCTCTCCGTGTTATAGCTGTTACATGATGAATCACATCCATAATACTCATCCATCACCGATACACTGCCTACGAGTCTTTTACTACTGGTTCGCTACGTTACTTTTCCTAGGCTTGTCCCTTGCTACAAAAGGGATTGGGCCACTTTGCTGCTGCTGAAACTACTGTTGTTACTTGTTACTTTGCTGCTGCTACTACTGTTGTTCCTTGCTACTCCGCTGATTCTTGTTGCAAGACTTTTCTAGAGCTATTGCTTGGGAAGAATAATCCCCCGTCAACGTGTTGGCGCCATTGATACAACTGTTAGGAATAGTCTGCCGTGTCAACAGATCGTTTCTCACACCGTTGCTATCATGCTACCTTGCTACTGATACTTTGCTTGCAGACACTAATCTTTCAGGTGTGGTTGAATTTGACACATTCAGCTACTAATACTTGAGAATATTCTTTCGCTTCCCGTCTTGGCGAATCAATAAATTTGGATACTCTACCCTCAAAAATTGCTGCGATCCCATACGCTTGTGGGATATCAACGCCTCGCTCGCGTCCGCACTTCTGCTCGGTTTCAGCTGCAAGAACGACGTGTCCTTTGCGTTTGACCTCCTTGGCCTTGGCCTTGGCGTCCTCGGGCATGTTGCCAGGGTTGTCGTGGGCGAACATGCCTCCTTCTTAAGCCTTGGCGCACTTGTCGGCCAGGTTGAACAGCTCCATGGCTGTGCTCAGCATGTCATTGATGGCGAGCTTTTCACACATCTTGAGGTCCTCGACGCCATTAGTGAACGCCATGATGTCTGCCTCGTCTATGGCATGCGGGATCTTGTTGCGCACCTGGCTGAACCGCTAGATGTACTTGTCTTACTACGGAAGCTTCACACGGCGCAGGTTGTTGATGGAGAATGGGCGGTCATGCGTGCCCTTGAAGTTGGTGACGAATAGCTCACAAAGGTCGCACCACGAAGAGACCGAGTCCTCGGGCAAGTTCAGGAGCCAGGACCGTGAGCCGTCTTTGACCGCCATCGGAAGCTAGTTCGCCATGACCTTATCATCACCGTCCGCTGCTTTGACGCTTAGGGCATAGAGTTGGAAGAACTCTGTAGGGTGGAGAGAGCCGTCGTAGCGCAGGGGCATGTCAGGCTTGAACTTAGCCGACCAAACCACCATGCGCAGTTCGCAGGTGAAGGCCCGACAACCCATGGTGCTTGAGTGGCGCCGTGCGCGAGGGCGGCCTGGTTCTAGCGCTCAGCCGTTGCTACATCCTCGACGAGCCAGTCGAGGTGCTAATGCTGTTGCTCGAGGACCGCATGCGCATGAAGCAGAGCCTCGCGCTTGATGACCTACAACTGTCTCCTTCTTCTTGGGTGCGCGGTGTTGGTTCACGAGGCGGGTGCCCTAGATGCATGCTGGACCTAGGCTCAGTGTGGTTGCCAGGTGCGGGAGGAGGCAGCGGCGCTCCCTGATCCTCCTCTTCGTCGCGAGTTGGAGGGGCGCGAAGTGCGCAAGAGGGTGCATGGTCCTCTCCAGCAGTGATGACGAGTTTGGTGATGTGGCCCACCCACGCGCCATAGCCGGTGTTCGCCGGGCGGTAGCGAAGCATCTCGCGCGGCATGAGTTGTGC
The DNA here is from genome assembly GCF_904849725.1 of Hordeum vulgare subsp. vulgare. NCBI lineage: Eukaryota > Viridiplantae > Streptophyta > Magnoliopsida > Poales > Poaceae > Hordeum > Hordeum vulgare. The sequence goes on along the minus strand of NC_058519.1, from coordinate 143,024,851 downwards.
ATCTTGCGCATTCACCCGCTCGACACAGGCATGGGAGGAGGAAGCTGTGGCCCTGCAGCCTTCCCGCTGCATGGAAGGGTGCACAGATGAGGCCTACTACTCGTGGGTTGCGGGGCCAGTGGTCGTGGCCTCGACCCTAATGGAGTGACGGCGGGTGCCAGGGCCCGCTGGCGCGGTCACAATGACCCACGCGGCTCTACGCTCAGAACGCACATGGCAAGCGTTAGCCATGGGGTCGGTGAAGCCGGGAGCGAAACTGGAGCTAAAGAGCGGCTGCACATCTCTACCGGGCACGCCAAATGTAAGAATCGGGGCTTCGCAGACCTAGAAAGATTCAAACTCTGGGGTGCGCTTGCTCTCTGATACGTCTCCGTCGTATCTACTTTTCCGAACTCTATTGCCCTTGTTTTGGACTCTAATTTGCATGATTTGAATGGAACTAACCCGGACTGACACTGTTTTGAGCAGAATTGCCATGGTGTTGTTTTTGTCCAGAAATAAAAGTTCTCGGAACATCCTAAAAATTTACGGAGATTTTAACTGGAATAAAAAAAAAATACCTGCGCAAAGATCCACCGGAGGGGGCATGCCAGTGGGCACAAGCCCACAGGCCACGGCCACCACCTATGGTCGCGCCGTGCAGGCTTGTGGGGCCCACGTGGCACCACCGCCCCCAATCTCAGCTCTGTATCTTCCGTTTCGCCTGGAAAAAAAATAAGAGAGAAGGTTTCATCGTGTTTTGTGATACGGAGGCGCCGCCACAACTTGTTCTTCATCTGGAGGGCAGATCTGGAGTAAGTTTCGGGCTCCGGAGGGGGGAAATCATCGCCATCGTCATCATCAACCTTTCTCCATCGACAATTCCATGATGCTCTTGATCGTTCGTGAGTAATCTCATCGTAGGCTTGCTGGACGGTGATGAGTTGGATGAGATCTATCATGTAATCGAGTTAGTTCTTGACGGGGATTGATCCCTAGTATCCACTATGTTCTAGATTGATGTTGCTACTACTTGGTTATGCTTAATGCTTGTCACTAGGGCCCGAGTGCCATGATTTCAGATCTGAACCTATTATGTTGTCACCAATATATGTGTGTTTTAGATCCTATCTTGCAAGTTGTAGTCACCTACTATGTGTTATGACCCGGCAACCCCGAAGTGACAATAGCCGGCACCACTCCCGGAGATGACCATAGTATGAGGAGTTCATGTATTCACCGCGTGTTAATGCGTTGGTCCGGTTTTTTATTAAAAGGAGAACCTTAATATCCCGTAGTTTCCATTAGGACCCCGTGTTGGAATTATGCCCTAGAGGCAATAATCAATATAGTTATTATTATAATTCCTGTATCAAGATAATAGTTTATTATCCATGCTATAATTGTATTGAATGAAGACTTATATACATGTGTGGATACGTAGACAAAACACTGTCCCTAGCAAGCCTCTATTTGGCTAGCTAGTTGATCAAAGATAGTCAGGGTGTTCTGATTATATACAAGGTGTTGTTGCTTGATAACTGGATCACGTCATTAGGAGAATCACGTGATGTACTAGACCCAAACTAATAGACGTAGCATGTTGATCGTGTCATTTTGTTGCTACTGTTTTCTGCGTGTCAAGTATTTGTTCCTATGACCATGAGATCATATAACTCACTCACACCGGATGAATGCTTTGTGTGTATCAAACGTCGCAACGTAACTGGGTGACTATAAAGATGCTCTACAGGTATATCCGAAGGTGTTCGTTGAGTTAGTATGGATCGAGACTGGGATTTGTCACTCCGTGTGACGGAGAGGTATCTCGGGGCCCACTCGGTAATACAACATCACACACAAGCCTTGCAAGCAATGTGACTTAGTGTAAGTTGCGGTATCTTGTATTACGGAACGAGTAAAGAGACTTGCCGGTAAACGAGATTGAAATAGGTAGGCGGATACTGACGATCGAATCTCGGGCAAGTAACATACCGAAGGACAAAGGGAATGACATACGGGATTATAAGAATCCTTGGCACTGAGGTTCAAACGATAAGATCTTCGTAGAATATGTGGGATCCAATATGGGCATCCAGGTCCCGCTATTGGATATTGACCGAGGAGTCACTCGGGTCATGTCTACATAGTTCTCGAACCCGCAGGGTCTGCACACTTAAGGTTCGACGTTGTTTTATGCGTATTTGAGTTATATGGTTTGTTACCGAATGTTGTTCGGAGTCCTGGATGAGATCACGGACGTCACGAGGGTTTCCGGAATGGTCCGGAAACGAAGATTGATATATAGGATGACCTCATTTGATTACCGGAAGGTTTTCGGAGTTACCGGGAATGACGAATGGGTTCCGGGTGTTCACGGGGGGGGGGGGGGGGACCCACCCCGGGGAAGCCCATAGGCCTTGGGGGTGGCGCACCAGCCCTTGGTGGGCTGGTGGGACAGCCCAAGAAGGCCCTATGCGCCATGTATAGAAAATCAAAGAGAAAAAAAAGGAGGTGGGAAAGGAGAGAAGGACTCCACTTTCCAATCCTAGTTGGACTAGGATTGGAGGAGGACTCCTCCTCCCTTGGTGGCGCAGCCCTTGGGATCCTTGAGCCTCAAGGCAAGCCTCCCCTCCCTCCTCCTATATATATGGAGCAATTAGGGCTGATTTGAGACAACTTTTCCAAGGCAGCCCGACCACATACCTCCATGGTTTTACCTCTAGATCGCGTTTCTGTGGAGCTCGGGCGGAGCCCTGCCGAGATTAGATCACCACCAACCTCCGGAGCGCCATCACGCTGCCGGAGAACTCATCTACCTCTCCGTCTCTCTTGCTGGATCAAGAAGACCGAGATCATCGTCGAGCTGTACGTGTGCTGAACGCGGAGGTGCCGTCCGTTCGGCACTAAATCGTGGGACGGATCGCGGGACGGTTCGCGGCGCGGATCGAGGGACGTGAGGACGTTGCACTACATCAACCGCGTTCACTAACGCTTCGGCTGTGCGATCTACAAGGGTACGTAGATCAGAAATCCCCTCTCGTAGATGGACATCACCATGATAGGTCTTCGTGCGCGTTTCCCATGCGTCGTTCCCCAACAGTAGTATTAGAGCTAGGTTCATGCGTAGATGTAATCTCGAGTAGAACACAAAAGTTTTTGTGGGCGGTGATGTGCGTCTTGCTGCCCTCCTTAGTCTTTTCTTGATTCCACGGTATTGTTGGATTGAAGCGGCTTGGACCGACATTACTCGTACGCTTACGAGAGACTGGTTTCATCGCTACGAGTAACTCCGTTGCTCAAAGATGACTGGCAAGTGTCGGTTTCTCCTACTTTAGTTGAATCGGATTTGACCGAGGAGGTCCTTGGATAAGGTTAAATAGCAATTCATATATCTCCGTTGTGGTGTTTGCGTAAGTAAGATGCGATCCTACTAGATACCCATGGTCACAACGTAAAACATGCAACAACAAAATTAGAGGACGTCTAACTTGTTTTTGCAGGGTATGCTTGTGATGTGATATGGCCAACAATGTGATGTGATATAGTGGATGTGTGAGATGATCATGTTGTAATACATAATATCGACTTGCACGTCGATGGTACGGCAACCGGCAGGATCCATATGGTTGTCTTTAAACTAACGTTTGTGCTTGCAGATGCGTTTACTATTTTGCTAGGATGTAGCTTTAGTAGTAATAGCATGAGTAGCACGACAACCCCGATGGCGACACGTTGATGGAGATCATGGTGTGGCACCGATGGCAAGAAGATCGTGCCGGTGCTTTGGTGATGGAGATCAAGGAGCACGTGATGATGGCCATATCATGTCACTTATGAATTGCATGTGATGTTAATCCTTTTATGCACCTTATTTTTCTTAGAATGACGGTAGCATTATGAGGTGATCTATCACTAAAATTTCAAGATGAAATTGTGTTCTCCCCGACTGTGCACCGTTGCTACAATTCGTCGTTTCGAGACACCAGGTGATGATCGGGTGTGATAGACTCAACGTTCACATACAACGGGTGCAAAACAGTTGCACACGCGGACCACTCGGGTTAAGCTTGACGAGCCTAGCATGTGCAGACATGTCCTCGGAACACATGAGACCGAAAGGTCGATCATGAATCATATAGTTGATATGATTAGCATAGGGATGCTTACCACTGAAACTATACTCAACTCACGTGATGATCGGACTTGAGCTAGTGTAAGTGGGTCATGAACCACTCAAATGACTAGAGAGATGTACTTTTTGAGTGGGAGTTTAGCAAGTAATTTGATTAAGTTAAACTCTAATTATCTTGAACATAGTCTAAGTCCACTTTGAATATATTTGTGTTGTAGATCATGGCTCACGCAACAGTCACCCTGAATTTTAATACGTTCCTAGAGAAAGCTAAGTTGAAAGATGATGGAAGAAACTTTGTAGACTGGGCTCGTAATCTTAAGTTGATCCTACAAGCTGGGAAGAAGGATTATGTCCTTGATGCCGCGCTAGGAGATGAACCACCCGCTACGGCTGACCAAGATGTTAAGAACGTTTGGTTAACACGTAAGGAGGACTACTCAGTAGTTCAATGTGCAGTCTTGAATGGCTTAGAACCGGGACTTCAACGTCGCTTTGAGCGTCATGGAGCATATGAGATGTTCCAGGAGTTGAAGTTTATCTTTCAGAAGAACGCCCGTATCGAGAGGTATGAGACCTCCGATAAATTCTATGCTTGCAAGATGGAGGAGAATTCGTTTGTCAGTGAACATGTGCTCAAAATGTCTTGGTACTCAAACCATCTAGCTGAGCTGGGGATTGAACTCCCGCAAGAGGCTATCACTGACAGAATTCTTCAATCACTACTGCCAAGCTATAAGGGCTTTGTGTTGAACTACAACATGCAAGGGATGAACAAGTCACCCGGTGAGTTCTTTGCGATGCTGAAAGTCGCAGAGTCTGAACTCCGTAAAGAGCATCAAGTGTTGATGGTGAATAAGACCACTAGCTTCAAGAGAAACGACAAAGGCAAGAAGGGTAATTCAAAGAAGAGCGGCAAGCCTGTTGCCAATCTGACGAAGAAACCCAAAGCTGGACCTAAGCCTGAAACAGAGTGCTACTATTGCAAGGGTGTGGGTCACTGGAAGCGCAACTGCCCCAAGTATCTGGCTGATAAGAAGGCGGCCAAAGAAAAATCAGGTATATTTGATATACATGTTACTGATGTGTACTTAACCAGCTCTCGTAGTAGTGCCTGGGTATTCGATACCGGTTCTGTTGCTCATATTTGCAACTCGAAACAGGAACTGCGGAATAGGCGAAGGCTGGCGAAAGATGAAGTGACGATGCGCGTAGGAAATGGTTCCAAGGTTGATGCAATCGCCGTCGGCACAGTTTCACTTCAGTTACCATCAGGATTAGTTATGAACTTGAATAATTGTTATTTAGTGCCTGCGTTGAGCATGAACATTATATATGGATCTTGTTTATTGTGAGACGGATACTCTTTTAAGTCTGAGAATAATGGTTGTTCTATTTCTATGAGTAACATCTTTTATGGTCATGCACCCAATGTGAGAGGATTGTTCATATTGAATCTTGATAGTGATGATACACATATACATAACATTGAGACCAAAAGAGTTAGAGTTAACAATGAGAGCGCCATGTTTTTGTGGCACTGCCGCTTAGGTCATATTGGTGTAAAGTGCATGAAGAAACTCCATACCGATGGACTTTTGGAGTCACTTGACTTTGATTCACTTGACACGTGCGAACCATGCCTCATGGGCAAGATGACTAAAACTCCGTTCTCCGGAACAATGGAGCGTGCCAGTGGCTTGTTGGAAATCATACATACCGATGTGTGTGGTCCGATGAGCGTGGAGGCACGCGGCGGATATCGTTATTTTCTCACCTTCACTGACGATTTGATTAGATATGGTTATGTCTACTTAATGAAGCACAAGTATGAAACATTTGAAAAGTTCAAGCAATTTCAGAGTGAAGTTGAAAATCATCGTAACAAGAAGATCAAGTTCCTACGGTCTGATCGTGGTGGTGAATATCTGAGTTTCGAGTTTGGTGCTCACTTAAGACAATGTGGAATTGTTTCACAGTTGACACCTCCTGGAATACCACAGCGTAATAGTGTGTCCGAATGTCGTAATCGTACTTTATTGGAGATGGTGCGATCTATGATGTCTCTTACCGATTTGCCGTTATCATTTTGGGGTTATGCATTAGACACAACTGCATTCACTTTAAATAGGGCACCATCAAAATCCGTTGAGACGACACCATACGAACTATGGTATGGCAAAAGGCCAAAGTTGTCGTTTCTTAAAGTTTGGGGATGTGATGCTTATGTCAAAAAGCTTCAGCCTGAAAAGCTGGAACCCAAAGCGGAAAAGTGCATCTTCATAGGTTACCCAAAAGAGACAGTTGGGTACACCTTCTGTCTCAAATCCGAGGGCAAAGTGTTTGTTGCTAAAAACGGAGCTTTTCTCAAGAAGGAGTTTCTCTCGAGAGAATTGAGTGGGAGAAGATAGAACTTGATGAGGTTGTCGAACCTCTCATCCCTCTGGATGGTGGCGCAGGGCAAGGGGAAACCCCTGTCGTTGCGACGCTGGTTGAGGAGGAAGTTAATGATGATGATCATGAAACTCCGGTTCAAGTTCCTATCGAACCACACAGGTCGACGAGACCGTGTGCTGCTCCAGAGTGGTACAGTAATCCCGTTTTGTCAATCATGTTGTTAGAGAACAATGAACCTGCAAATTATGAAGAAGCAATGGTGGACCCAGATTCCAACAAATGGCTGGAGGCCATGAAATCTGAGATAGGATCCATGTATGAAAACAAAGTGTGGACTTTGGAAGTACTACCTGAGGGCTGCAAGGCTATTCAGAACAAATGGATCTTTAAGAAGAAGACGGACGCTGACGGCAATGTGACCGTTTATAAAGCTCGACTTGTGGAAAAGGGTTTTTCACAAGTTCAAGGAGTTGACTACGATGAGACATTCTCACCCGTAGCGATGCTTAAGTCCATTAGAATCATGTTAGCAATAGCTGCATTTTTCGATTATGAAATCTGGCAGATGGATGTCAAAACGGCGTTCCTTAATGGTTTCCTTAAGGAAGAGTTGTATATTATGCAACCCGAAGGTTTTGTTGATCCTAAGAATGCTAAAAAGGTGTGCAAGCTCCAGCGATCCATTTATGGACTGGTGCAAGCATCTCGGAGTTGGAACAAACGCTTTGATGAGGTGATCAAAGCATTTGGGTTTATACAAGTGGTTGGAGAATCTTGTATTTACAAGAAAGTGAGTGGGAGCTCTGTGGCGTTTCTAATATTATATGTGGATGACATACTTTTGATTGGAAACAACGTAGAGTTTTTGGAGAGCATAAAGGATTACTTGAATAAAAGTTTCTCTATGAAGGACCTAGGAGAAGCTGCTTACATTCTATGCATTAAGATCTACATGGATAGATCGAAACGCGTGATAGGACTTTCACAAAGCACATACCTTGATAAAGTTTTGAAGAGGTTCAAAATGTAACAGTCCAAGAAAGGGTTCTTGCTAGTTTTACAAGGTATGAGATTGAGTAAGACTCAGTGCCCAGCAACTGATAAAGATAGAGAACATATGAGCACCGTCCCCTATGCTTCAGCCATAGGATCTATCATGTATGCAATGTTGTGCACTAGACCGGACGTTAGCCTGGCCATAAGTATGGCAGGCAGGTTCCAGAGTAATCCAGGAGTGGATCACTGGACGGCGGTCAAGAATATCCTGAAGTACCTAAAAAGGACTAAGGAGATGTTTCTCGTGTATGGAGGTGACGAAGAGCTCGTCATAAAGGGTTATGTCGATGCAAGCTTTGACACAGATCCGGACGACTCTAAGTCGCAGACCGGATACGTATTTATTCTTAATGGGGGTGCGGTAAGCTGGTGCAGTTCCAAGCAAAGCGTCGTAGCTGATTCTACATGTGAAGCGGAGTACATGGCTGCCTCAGAGGCGGCTAAGGAAGGTGTCTGGATGAAGCAGTTCATGACGGATCTTGTAGTGGTGCCAAGCGCACTGAATCCAATAACCTTGTTCTGTGACAACACGGGTGCCATTGCCTTAGCAAAGGAACCACGGTTTCACAAGAAGACCAGACACATCAAACGACGCTTCAACCTCATCCGTGACTACATCAAAGGGGAGGACGTAAATATATGCAAAGTGCACACGGATCTGAATGTAGCAGACCTGCTAACTAAACCTCTTCCACGGGCAAAGCATGATCAACACCAGAACTATATGGGTGTTAGATTTATTACAATGTGATTCACATGATGATGTGAGGGCTAGATTATTGACTCTAGTGCAAGTGGGAGACTGTTGGAATTATGCCCTAGAGGCAATAATAAATATAGTTATTATTATAATTCCTGTATCAAGATAATAGTTTATTATCCATGATATAATTGTATTGAATGAAGACTTATATACATGTGTGGATACGTAGACAAAACACTGTCCCTAGAAAGCCTCTAGTTGGCTAGCCAGTTGATGAAAGATAGTCAGGGTCTTCTGATTATATACAAGGTGTTGTTGCTTGATAACTGGATTACGTCATTAGGAGAATCACGTGATGGACTAGACCCAAACTAATAGACGTAGCATGTTGATCGTGTCATTTTGTTGCTACTATTTTCTGCGTGTCAAGTATTTGTTCCTATGACCATGAGATCATGTAACACACTGACACCGGAGGAATGCTTTGTGTGTATCAAACGTCGCAACGTAACTGGGTGACTATAAAGATGCTCTACGGGTATCTCTGAAGGTGTTCGTTGAGTTAGTATGGATCGAGACTGGGATTTGTCACTCCGTGTGACGGAGAGGTATCTCGGGGCCCACTCGGTAATACAACATCACACACAAGCCTTGCAAGCAATGTGACTTAGTGTAAGTTGCGGGATCTTGTATTACGGAACGAGTAAAGAGACTTGCCGCTAAACGAGATTGAAATAGGTATGCGGATACTGACGATCGAATCTCGGGCAAGTAACATACCGAAGGACAAAGGGAATGACATACGGGATTATATGAATCCTTGGCACTGAGGTTCAAACGATAAGATCTTCGTAGAATATGTGGTAACCAATATGGGCATCCAGGTCCCGCTATTAGATATTGACCGAGGAGTCACTCGGGTCATGTCTACATAGTTCTCGAACCCGCAGGGTCTGCACACTTAAGGTTCGACGTTGTTTTATGCGTATTTGAGTTATATGGTTGGTTACCGAATGTTGTTCGGAGTCCCGGATGAGATCACGGACGTCACGAGGGTTTCCAGAATGGTACGGAAACGAAGATTGATATATAGGATGATCTCATTTGATTACCGGAAGGTTTTCCGAGTTACCGGGAATGACGAATGGGTTCCGGGTGTTCACCGGGGGGGGGGGGGCAAGCCACCCCGGGGAAGCCCATAGGCCTTGGGGGTGGCGCAACAGCCCTTGGTGGTCTAGTGGGACAGACCAAGAAGGCCCTATGCGCCATGGATAGAAAATCAAAGAGAAAAAAAGGAGGTGGGAAAGGAGAGAAGGACTCCACTTTCCAATCCTAGTTGGACTAGGATTGGAGGAGGATTCCTCCTCCCTTGGTGGCGCAGCCCTTGGGGCTCCTTGAGCCTCAAGGCAAGCCTCCCCTCCCTCCTCCTATATATATGGAGCAATTAGAGCTGATTTGAGACAACTTTTCCAAGGCAGCCCGACCACATACCTCCACGGTTTTACCTCTAGATCGCGTTTCTGCGGAGCTCGGGCGGAGCCCTGCCGAGATTAGATCACCACCAATCTCCGGAGCGCCGTCATTCTACCGGAGAACTCATCTACCTCTCCGTCTCTCCTGCTGGATCAAGAAGGCCGAGATCATCGTCGAGCTGTACGTGTGCTGAACGCGGAGGTGCCGTCCGTTCGGCACTAGATTGTGGGACGGATCGCGGGACGGTTTGTGGGATGGTTCGTGGGGCGGATCGAGCGACGTGAGGACGTTCCACTACATCAACCGCGTTCACTAACGCTTTTGCTGTGCGATCTACAAGGTTACGTAGATCAGAAATCCCCTCTCGTAGATGGACATCACCATGATAGTTCTTCGTGCGCGTAGGAAATTTTTTGTTTCCCATGCGCCGTTCCCCAACACCCCGCTGGCACGGGAGGGATGGACAATAGATGTCATGCAAGTTCTTTTCCCAAAGCACGTATGACTACATACGGAATACATGCCTACATTAGATTGACGAACGGGAGCTAGTTACATATCTCTCCGTGTTATAGCTGTCACATGATGAATCACATCTGTAATACTCATCCATCACCGATCCACTCCCTACGAGTCTTCTACTACTGGTTCTCGCTACGTTACTTTGCCTAGGCTTGTCCCTTGCTACAAAAGGGATTGGGCCACTTTGCTGCTGCTGTCACTACTGTTGTTACTTGTTACTATGTTGCTGCTGCTACTGCTGTTCCTTGCTACTCCGCTGTTACTTGTTGCAAGAATTTTCTTGAGCCATTGCTTGGGAAGAATAATCCCCCGTCAACGTGCTCGCGCCATTGATACAACTATTAGGAATAGTCTGCCGTGTCAATAGATCGTTTCTGGCACCATTGCTATCATACTACCTTGCTACTGATACTTTGCTTGCAGACACTAATCTTTTAGGTGTGGTTGAATCTGACACATTCAGCTGCTAATACTTGAGAATATTCTTTTGCTTCCCGTCTTGGCGAATCAATAAATTTTGGTTGAATACTCTACCCTCGTAATCTGCTGCGATCCCATACGCTTGTGGGATATCAAGGCTTTTTCTGGCGCCGTTGCTGGGGAGGCACAACTATATTCTCTGAGTCACTTGGGATTGACGTCAGCTGATCACTATGAGGAATTTGAAAGATCCAAGAACTAAAATCCTACCTTCCACTACAAGGAGAGGTAAGGAATTTCCATCTAGCTCTGCACTTGATTCACCTTCAGTTCTGAGTAAGTTTGCGACTTCGCCTCCTGCTAGAAATATTGATATGTCGCTTGTGCTTGATGATGCTATTTCTACTGCTCATGATGCTATGCTTGATATTATGCCTGATGATGCTATGCTTGATACTATGCCTGATGATGCTATTCTTGATACTATGACTGCTATGACTGATACTGCTTTCCCACATGGTGCATTCCTTGATGCACATATTGCTAGAGTTGCTGCTAGATGTGATGATGTTTCTGAAACTTCTGATGCTATTGAAGTAGAACCTGCTACTATGCCTGAATTGCCTGTTATGCCTGATATGTGATATGTTATGGAGGGAGAGATAGCTGAGGACTTTCTTGCGTGTAAAGATAGCTATGATGTTGAGGAACTTCTGCGCAAGTGGAAAGGAAAATCTCTAAACGTTAGGATGAAATACGACCCGAAGTTTGCCACTTTGCCTATCTTTGTGACCGATAAGGATTATGAATTCTCGGTCGACCCTGAGTTAATCACTCTGGTTGAGTCTGATCCTTTTCACGGTTATGAGTCTGAAACGGTTGTAGCCCATCTTACCAAACTGCACGATATAGCCACCCTATTCACTAGTGAGGAAAAGATCCTCCACTACTATATGATGAAGCTGTTAGCTTCTCGCTGAAGGATGATGCTAAGACCTGGTTCACTTCTCTTGCTCCTTGGTGTGTGCGTAGCCCCCAGGATATGGTCTACCACTTCTCTGAAAAATATTTCCCTGCCCATAAGAAGCAAGCTGCCTTGCAGGAAATATACAACTTTGCTCAAGCTGATGAAGAGAGTGTTGGAAATATGCCCTAGAGGCAATAATAAAATGGTTATTATCATATTTCCTTGTTCATGATAATCGTCTATTGTTCATGCTCTAATTGTATTAACAGGAAACAGTAATACATGTGTGAATAAATAGATCACAATGTGTCCCTAGCAAGCCTCTAGTTGGCTAGAACGTTGGTCAATAGATGATCATGGTTTCCTGATCATGGGCATTAGATGTCATTGATAACGGGATCACATCATTGGGAGAATGATTTGATGGACAAGACCCAATCCTATGCATAGCACTAGATCGTATTGTTCGTATGCTAAAGCTTTTCTAATGTCAAGTGTCTTTTCCTTCGACCGTGAGATTGTGCAACTCCCGGATACCGTAGGCGTGCTTTGGGTGTATCAAACGTCACAACATAACTGGGTGACTATAAGGGTGCACTAGGGTACCTCTGAAAGTGTCTGTTGGGTTGGCACGAATCGAGATCGGGATTTGTCACTCCGTGTGACGGAGAGGTATCTCTGGGCCCACTCGGTACAACATCATCATGAGCTCAATGTGACTAAGGAGTCAGTCACACGATGACGTGCTACAGAACGAGTAAGGAGACTTACCGGTAACGAGATTGAACAAGGTATGTGTATACCGACGATCGAATCTCGGGCAAGTTCTATACCGGCAGACAAAGGGAATCATATACGGGATTGATTGAATCCTTGACATCGTGGTTCTTCCGATGAGATCATCGTGGAGCAAGTGGGAGCAACCATGGGTATCCAGACCCCGCTGATGGTTATTGGCCGGAGAGGTGTCTCGGTCATGTCTGCCTGTCTCCCGAACCCGTAGGGTCTACACACTTAAGGTTTGATGACGCTAGGGTTATAGGGAATTGTTATACGAGGTTACTGAAAGTTGCTCGGAGTCCCGGATGAGATCCCAGACGTCAAGAGGAGCTCCGGAATGGTCCGGAGGCAAATATTGATATATAGGACGGATGGTTTCGGACACCGGAAGTGTTTCGGGCATCACCGGTAACGTACCGAGACCACCAGGACCACCGGAGGTGGCCCCGGGGGTCCACCGAAGGGGGGCAACGACCCCGGGAGGTAAGATGGGCCAAGTGGGGGAGGGAACCAGCCCCTAGGTGGGCTGGTGCACCTCCCCACTCAGCCCAATGCGCAGGGGAGAGGGAAGGGGGGGCAAACCCTAAGCCAGGTGGGCCTAAGGCACACCACGGGTGCGCACCACCCCTCTTCCGTGCCATGGCCGCCGTCCCCTCTCCCATCTGGGGCTGCCGCAACCCTTGGGGGTGGGAACCCTAAGGGCTGTGCCCCCTCCCCCTCCCCTATATATAGTTGAGGTTTCGGGGCTGTTTGGCACACGGTTTTCTTTCTCTCTCGGCGCAGCCCTGCCCTTCTTCCTCCTCCTCTCTGCCGGTGCTTGGCAAAGCCCTGCCGGGAGACCTCGTCTCTCCATCGACACCATGCCATCATGCTGCTGGAGTACTTCCCCAACCTCTCCCTCCTCCTTCCTGGATCAAGGTGCGGGAGACGTCACCGGGCTGCACGTGTGTTGAACGCGGAGGTGCCGTAGTTCGGCACTAGATCAGAATCGCTGCGAGTACGACTCCACCAACCGTGTTCTAGCAACGCTTCCGCTTAGCGATATTCAAAGGTATGAAGATGCTCTTACCTCTCTCTCGTTGCTGGTCTCTCCATAGGAAGATCTGAATATCGTAGGATTTTTTTTGAATTTATGCTACGTTTACCAACAGTGGCATCCAAGCCAGGTTTTCTATGCGTAGATTCTATGCACGAGTAGAACACAAAAGTTGTGGGTGATGATTTGTAAATTTTCTTGCCGCTACTAGTCTTATTCTTTTCTGGCGGTATTGTGGGATGAAGCGGCCCGGACCGACTTTACACGTACGCTTACGTGAGACTGGTTCCACCGACAGACATGCACACCGTGCATAAAGGTGGCTAGCGGGTGTATGTCTCTCCTACTCTAGTCGTATTGGATTTGATGAAAAGGGTCCTTATGAAGGGTAAATAGGTTTGGCATATCATCGTTGTGTCTGTCACGTAGGTAAGAAGACGTTCTTGCTAGAAACCCAAATCAGCCACGTAAAACTTGCAACAACAATTAGAGGACGTCTAACTTGTTTTTGCAGGGTTTGACATGTGATGTGATATGGCCAAAGTTGTGATGTTGCATGTATCATGTATGAGATGATCATGTTATTGTAATAGGTTTCACGACTTGCATGTCGATGAGTATGACAACCGACAGGAGCCATAGGAGTTGTCTTAATTTATTGTATGAGATGCAACGCCATGTGCTTACTACTTTTACTTCATTGCTAACGGTTAGCTATAGTAGTAGTGATAGTAGTAGTTGGCATGACGACTTCATGGAGACACATGATGGAGATCATGGTGTCACGTCGGTGACGATGATGATCATGCGATGCCTGAAGATGGAGATCGAAAGGGCAAAGATGATAATGGCCATATCATGTCACTATATGATTGCATTGTGATGTTTATCATGCTTTTAATCTTATTGCTTAGAACGACGGCAGCATAATAAGATGATCCCTCTTAAAATTTCGAGAACGTATTCCCCTAAGTGTGCACCGTTGCGAAGGATCGTTGTCTCGAAGCACCACGTGATGATCGGGTGTGATAGATTCTAACGTTCGCATACAACGGGTGTAAGCCAGATTTACACACGCGAAACACCTAGGTTGACTCGATGAGCTTAGCATGTACAGACATGACCTCGAATACAAGAGACCGAAAGGTCGAACATGAGTCGTATGGTTGAATGCGATCAGCATGAAGTTGCTCACCATGGTGACTAATCCGTCTCACGTGATGATCGGACACGGGTTAGTCAACATGGATCATGTATCACTTAGATGACTAGAGGGATGTCGATTTAAGTGGGAGTTCATACTTAATATGATTAAATGAACTTAATTGTCATGAACTTAGTCTAAAAAGGTTTGTCTTTATAAATATTGTAGATGGCCAACGTCAACCTCAATTTCAACGCATTCCTAGAGAAAAACAAGCTGAAAGATGATGGTAGCAACTGTGCGGACGGGGTTCGCAAGTTGAAGCTCATCCTTGAAGAAGCTAAAAAGGCTTATGTCCTTGATGCACCGCTGCGTGACGCTCCCGCTCCCGCAGCAGCCCAGGACGTTCTGAACGTCTGCAAACGCGGAGTGATGACTACTCTCTGGTTAGGTGTGGCATGTTATACCGTTTAGAAACGGGGCTCGAAAGGCGTTTTGAGCAACACGGAGCATATGAGATGTTCCAAGAGCTGGAGCTAGTTTTTCAAGCTCATGCGCGTGTCGAGAGATATGAAGTCTCCGACAAGTTCTTTAGCTGTAAGGTGGAGGAGAACAGTTCTGTCAGTGAGCACATACTCAAAATGTCTGGGTTACACGATCGTCTGACTTCACTTGGAGTCGAACTTCCGCATGATGCTATAATTGACAGAATCCTCCAGTCTCTCCCACTAAGCTACAAAGGCTTTGTGCTTAACTACAACATGCAAGGGATGGAGAAGACCATTCCAGAGTTGTACTCGATGCTCAAGTGTGCAGAAGTAGAAATCAAGAAAGAGCATCAAGTGTTGATGGTCAACAAGACCACTAGTTTCAAGAAGGGCAAGGGTAAGAAGAACTTCAAGAAAGACGGCAAAGCTGTTGCCGCCCCCGGTAAGCCAGATGCCGGGAAGAAGAAAAATAATGGACCCAAGCCTGAGACTGAGTGCTTCTATTGCAAGGGAAAGGGTCACTTGAAGCGGAACTGCCCCAAATACTTAGCGGACAAGAAGGTCGGCAACGTTAAAGGTATATGTGATATACATGTTATTGATGTGTACCTTACCAGCGCTCGTAGTAGCTCCTGGGTATTTGATACCGGTGCTATTGCTCACATTTGCAACTCAAAGCAGGAACTGCGGAATAAGCAGAGACTGGCCAAGGACGAGGTGACGATGCGCGTCGGGAATGGTTCAAAGGTCGATGTGATCGCCGTCGGCACGCTACCTCTACATCTACCGTCGGGATTAGTCTTAAACCTTAATAATTGTTATTTAGTACCAGCTTTAAGCATGAACATTGTATCAGGGTCTTGCTTAATGCGAGACGGCTACTCATTTAAGTCAGAGAATAATGGTTGTTCTATTTATATGAGTGATATGTTTTATGGTCATGCTCCGCTGGTGAATGGTTTATTCTTGATGAATCTCGATCGTGATGTTACACATATTCATAGTGTGAGTACGAAAAGATGTAAAGTTGATAATGATAGTCCCACATACTTGTGGCACTGCCGCCTTGGTCATATCGGCGTTAAGCGCATGAAGAAGCTCCATACTGATGGACTATTAGAGTCGCTTGACTTTGAATCATTTGACACATGCGAACCGTGCCTCATGGGAAAGATTTCTAAGACTCCATTCTCAGGAATAATGGAGAGAGCAACCGACTTATTGGAAATAATACATACTGATGTGTGTGGTCCAATAAACGTTGAAGCTCGCGGTGGCTATCGTTATGTTCTCACTCTCACCGATGATTTGAGTAGGTATGGGTATATCTACTTGATGAAGCACAAATATGAGACATTTGAAAAGTTCAAGGAATTTCAAAGTGAGGTCGAGAATCAACGTGATAGAAAAATTAAGTGTCTACGATCTGATCGTGGAGGAGAATATTTGAGTCACGAGTTTGGCACACACCTAAGGAAGTGTGGAATCGTTTCACAACTGATGCCACCTGGCACACCACAACGCAACGGAGTGTCTGAACGTCGTAATCGCACTTTATTAGATATGGTACAATCTATGATGTCTCTTACCGACCTACCGCTATCATTTTGGGGATACGCATTAGAAGCTGCATCATTAACTTTAAATAGGGCACCGTCTAAATCCGTTGAGACGACACCGTATGAACTATGGTTTGGCAAGAATCCTAAGTTGTCGTTTCTTAAAGTTCGGGGCTGCGATGCTTACGTGAAGAAACTTCAACCAGAAAAGCTCGAACCCAAAGCGGAGAAATGGGTATTCATAGGATACCCTAAGGAAACTATTGGGTATACCCTCTATCTTAGATCCGAAGGTAAAACTTTTGTTGCCAAGAACGGATCCTTTCTAGAGAAAGAGTTTCTCTCGAAAGAAGTAAGTGGGAGGAAGGTAGAACTTGATGAGGTAATTACACCCCCTCTCGAATAGGATAGTAGCGCAGCGCGGGAAGTTGTTCTTGTGGCGCCTACACCAACTGAAGAGGAAGTTAATGATGATGATCATGAAGCTTCGGATCAAGTTACTACTGAACCGCGAAGGTCCACAAGGGAACGCTTCGCACCAGAGTGGTACGGCTACCCTGTGATGGAAATCATGTTGTTAGACAACGGTGAACCATCGAACTATGAAGAAGCGATGGCGAGCCCGGATTCCAACAAATGGCTTGAAGCTATGAAATCCGAGATAGGATCCATGTATGATAACAAAGTATGGACTTTCGTGGACTTGCCCAATGACCGGCGAGCCATAGAAAATAAATGGATCTTCAAGAAGAAGACTGATGCAAACGGTAATGTAACCGTTTATAAAGCTCGACTTGTCGCAAAGGGTTTTCGACAAATTCAAGGAGTTGACTATGAAGAGACTTTCTCTCCCGTAGCGGACCTGAAATCAGTCCGAATCATGTTAGCGATTGCCGCCTTTTGTGATTATGAAATTTGGCAAATGGACGTCAAAACAGCGTTCCTTAACACGAACGTTAAGGAAGAGTTGTATATGATGCAACCATAAGGATTCGTCGACCCTAAGGGTTCTAACAAAGTGTGCAAGCTCCAGCGCTCCATCTATGGGCTGGTGCAAGCATCTCGGAGTTGGAACATTCGCTTTAATGAGGTGATTAAAGCGTTTGGGTTCATACAGGTTTACGGAGAAGCCTGTCTGTACAAGAAAGTGAGTGGGAGCTCCGTAGCTTTCCTCATACTGTATGTGGATGACATATTATTGATGGGGAATAATATAGAGATGTTGGAGAGCATAAAGGCCTATTTGAACAAGAGTTTTTCAATGAAGGACCTTGGAGAAGCTGCATACATATTAGGCATCAAGATCTATGGAGATAGATCAAGATGCCTCATAGGGCTTTCACAAAGTACATACCTTGACAAGATATTGAAGAAGTTCAATATGGAAAACTCAAAGAAAGGGTTCTTGCCAGTTTTTCCAGGTATGAGATTGAGTAAGACTCAGTCGCCGACCACGGCAGCAGATAGAGAGAAGATGAGTTCTGTCCCCTACGCTTTAGCCGTGGGCTCTCTTATGTATGCCATGCTGTGTACCAGACCTGATATAAACCTTGCCATAAGTTTGGTAGGAAGGTACCAAAGTGATCCCGGTATGGAACACTGGACAGCGGTCAAGAATACCCTTAAGTACCTGAAAAGGACTAAGGAAATGGTTCTCGTTTATGGAGGTGACGAAGAGCTCGTCGTAAAGGGTTACGCCGACGCCAGCTTCGACACAGATCCGGATGACTCTAAGTCACAGACCGGATACGTATATGTTTTGAATGGTGGGACAGTGAGCTGGTGCAGCAGCAAGAAAGAAGTCGTGGCACCATCTACATGTGAAGCGGAGTACATAGTTGCTTCAGAAGCGGCTCATGAAGGAATTTGGATGAAGGAGCTCATCACCGACCTTGGAGTGGTTCCAAGCGCGTCGGGTCCAATGACACTCTTCCATGATAACACTTGGGCCATTGCCATAGCCAAGGAGCCCAGGTTTCACCGCAAGATGAAGCACATCAAACGCCACTACAACTCCATCCAGGACCATGTCTAGAGTGGAGTAATAGATATTTGTAAAGTACACACGGATCTGAATATTGCAGACCCGTTGACTAAACCTCTTCCACGAGCAAAACATGATCAACACCATAATGCTATGGGTGTTCTATACATCACAATGTAACTAGATTATTAACTCTAGTGCAAGTGGGAGACTGTTGGAAATATGCCCTAGAGGCAATAATAAATTGGTTATTATCATATTTCCTTGTTCATGATAATCGTCTATTGTTCATGCTATAATTGTATTAACAGGAAACAGTAATACATGTGTGAATAAATAGATCACAATGTGTCCCTAGCAAGCCTCTAGTTGGCTAGCTCATTGGTCAATAGATGATCATGGATTCCTAATCATGGGCATTAGATGTCATTGATAACGGGATCACATCATTGGGAGAATGATGTGATGGACAAGACCCAATCCTAAGCATAGCAGTAGATCGTATTGTTCGTTTGCTAAAGCTTTTCTAATGTCAAGTATCCTTTCCTTTGACCGTGAGATTGTGCAACTCCCGGATACCGTAGGAGTGCTTTGGGTGTATCAAACGTCACAACGTAACTCGGTGACTATAAAGGTGCACTACGGGTACCTCTGAAAGTGTTTGTTGGGTTGGCACGAATCGAGATCGGGATTTGTCACTCTGTGTGACGAAGAGGTATCTCTGGGCCCACTCGGTACAACAACATCATGCGCTCAATGTGACTAAGGAGTTAGTCACACGATGACGTGCTACGGAACAAGTAAAGAGACTTACCAGTAACGAGATTGAAGAAGGTATGGGTATGCCGACGATCGAATCTCGGGCAAGTTCTATACCAACAGACAAAGGGAATCGTATACGGGATTGATTGAATCCTTGACATCGTGGTTCATCCGATGAGATCATCGTGGAGCAAGTGGGAGCCACCATGGGTATCCAGACCCCACTGATGGTAATTGGCCGGAGAGGTCTCTTGGTCATGTCTGCCTGTCTCCCGAACCCGTAGGGTCTACACACTTAAGGTTCGATGATGCTAGGGTTATAGGGAATTGTTATACGGGGTTACTAAAAGTTTTTCGGAGTCCCGGATGAGATCCCGGGCGTCACGAGGAGCTCCGGAATGGTCCGGAGGTAAAGATTGATATATAGGACGGATGGTTTCGGACACCGGAAGTGTTTCGGGCATCACTGGTAACGTACCGGGACCACCGGAGGTGGCCCCGGGGGTCCACCGAAAGGGGGAAACGACCCCGGGAGGTAAGATGGGCCAAGTGGGGGAGGGAACCAGCCCCTAGGTGGGCTGGTGCGCCTCCGCACTCAACCCAATGCACAGGGGAGAGGGAAGGGGGGCAAACCCTAAGCCAGGTGGGCCTAAGGCCCACCAGGGGTGCGCACCACCCCTCCTCCCTGCCCTGGCCGCCGCCCCCTCTCCCATCTGGGGCTACGGCACCCCTTGGGGGTGGGAACCCTATGGACTGCGCCCCTTCCCCCTCCCCCTATATATAGTTGAGGTTTCGGGGCTGTTTGGCACACAGTTTTCTCTCTCTCTCGGCGCAGCCCTGCCCTTCTTCCTCCTCCTCTCTGCCGGTGCTTGGCGAAGCCCTGCCGGGAGACCTCGTCTCTCCATCGACACCACGCCGTTGTGCTGCTGGAGTTCTTCCCCAACCTCTCCCTCCTCCTTCCTGGATCAAGGTGTGGGAGACGTCACCGGGCTGCACGTGTGTTGAACGCGGAGGTGCCGTAGTTCGGCACTAGATCGAAATCGCTGCGAGTACGACTCCATCAACCGCGTTCTAGCAACGCTTCCGCTTAGCGATCTTCAAAGGTATGAAGCTGCTCTTACCCCTCTCTCGTTGCTGGTCTCTCCATAGGAAGATCTGAATACCGTAGGAATTTTTTGAATTTATGCTACGTTAACCAACAGAGATTCTCCCACAAGCTTGGGGGAGGCTTATCTAGCTACTGAATGCTTTGCGTGATCACCCTCTTGAGAAGAATGAAAGGCTTGATATCTTCTATAATGGACTTACCGATGCTTCCAAAGACCACCTAGATAGTTGTGCCGGTAGTGTTTTTAGGGAATGAACCGTAGAACAAGCTGAGATTCTGCTGAATAACATCTTGTTTAATGAGAATGCTTGGACTATTCCCGAACCACCTCCTAAGCCAACTCCGAAGAAAATAGGTATTCTATTCCTCAGTCCTGAAGATATGCAAGAAGCCAAGAAATCTATGCGAGAGAAAGGCATTAAATCTGAAGATGTCAAAAATCTACCACCTATCGAAGAGATCCATGGTCTCGATAACCCGATACAGGTAGTAGAAGTAAATTCTCTGCGTAAGTTTGATGAGAGTGATATTACTTTTGATAAACCTTCTAGCTCATGCATGGATGAATTTGATAACTTTGTTGCCAAACAACATAGTTTCAATTATTATGTTAGCAGACAATTGGAAAAGAATGCCCGTATGATTAGTCATTTAAGTGCTTGTGTGGAGAGAAACATCAATGATCTTAAGCTCCTGAGTAAACATGCTTCTATGGTTACTACTCAGGTAGAACAAGTACTTAAAGCTCAGAATGACTTGCTCAATGAGTTGAATGACAATTCCGTCAGAGTTGTTACTAGAGGCGCTAGAATGACCCAGGAACCTTTGTATCCTGAGGGTCATCCGAAGAAAATTGAACAAGATTCTCAAGGAGTTAGCACTGATGCACCTAGTCATCCTAGAAAGAAGAAGAGAGATGATAGGAACCTACACGCTAGCAACCCTATTGCTACTACACCTGAGAGTCTAAACGATGTCTCCGACTCTGATGCTGAAACATAATCTGGTGATGAACATGAGCCTAATGATAATATCAATAGTGATGTTCATGAAGATGCTCAGCCTAGCAATGAAAAGGATGTGGAGATTGAACCTAGTGTTGATCTTGATAACCCACAGCCTAAGAATCAGAGATACCATAAGAATGACTTCACTGCTAGGAAGCATGGTAAAGAAAGGGAACCATGGGTTCAGAAACCTATGCCCTTTCCTCCCAAACCATCCAAGAAAAAGGATGATGAAGATTTTGAGCGATTCGTTGAAATGATGAGACCTGTCTTTTTGCAAATGCGTTTGACAGATATGCTCAAGATGTCTTCGTATGCTAAGTACATGAAAGGTATTGTGAATAATAAGAGGAGGATACCTGATCTTGAGATCTCCGCCATGCTTGCCAATTACACTTTCAAGGGTGGAACTACGAAGAAACTAGGTGATCCGGGTGTGCCCTCTATACCTTGCTCCATTAAAGGCAACTACGTTAGAACTGCGTTATGCGACCTTGGAGCCGGTGTTTGTGTTATGCCTCTCTCTGTTTATCGTAGGCTTGAACTGGATAAGTTGACACCCACTGAAATCTCTCTGCAAATGGCCGACAAATCAACTGCTTTCCCTATCGGTATTTGCGATGATGTGCCTGTTGTGGTTGCTAACACCACTATCTTAACAGACTTTGTTATCTTGGATATTCCCGAGGACGATGCCATGGCTGTCATCCTCGGAAGACCCTTTTTAAACACTGCAGGGGCAGTTATAGATTGCAACAAAGGAAATGTCACTTTCCATGTCAACGGTAATGAGCATACGGTGCACTTTCCGAAGAAACAATATCGAGTACATTGCATCAATGCTATCGAAAAAAAACTTCATAGATTCTTATTGGGAGCTTTGAATGCCCTATTCCTCGTGTCAAGATGAAGTATGATTTGCTTGTTGGGGAGATACACATCCCCATTGAGGTTACCTAGTGACTATTCGAAAATTCTCCGTTCTCTTTTGCGATTCGAGAAGGTTTTGTCGAGGGGATTTGATCAACCCCATTGACGGATTTCTTTCGATGACCATGAGATGGATGAATTGAGGAGTCACAATCCTCTGTTCCAAGCTTTCACTTTAGGTTGCTTAGAAGAAAAATGATAGATTTAGTTTAGTTTTCCCTATTTTCTGTTTTAGCGTTCGGTAGAAAAGTACCCCAAAAATAAAAGTTCTCCGAACGCTGTGAAAATCTAGTATGATTTTTTCTGGAATATTTGAAAAATACAAGGACAAAGAGTCTGTCTGGGGGCCACACCAGTGGGCCAAAAGCCCTAGGGGCGCGGGCACCCCCGTGGTCACGCCACCTAGGATTGTGGGGCCCACAGACACCCCCTCCACTCATTCTTGCTCTCATCCGCTTATCCTACCTCCAGAAAGAATCGTTTCGCAGCTCAAACCCGTGTTCTTGCTCGTCTTGCTGGGATTTTCGATCTCTTTGCTCAAATCACCGTTCTCCGAACTGTTTTGGGGAAATTACTCCTTGGTAAGTGACTCCTCCATTGGTCCAATTAGTTTTTTCTCTAGTACCTTATACTCCGCGTATTTTTGCTACCTTGGTGACCATGTTCTTGAGATTTGCATGCTGATTTTAGCTGGTCCCAAGTAGTTTTGATGCGTAATATGTCCTCTAGGCACTTGTGGGAGTTGTTGCTACGAGTTTTGTTGAGCCTTATTCACTTTTCCTTAGAATCACTAAAAATTTCAAGAAATTTTCAGAGATAGAAAAGGGAAAATATGAGGAGGTTCTTAAGAGGCTCGTCAAGCCGTGACCCCAAGGATGATGGAGTGAGAAGAAGCCCAAGTATCCGGTCCCTCGAGTTGCAAAAGTTCGAGCGTGCGAGTGGCCAAGCGACGTGTTCTTATGCGCCGCTGGAATTTATGAGGACTTTTATCACTTGGTGGAAAACGCAGGCCTTACTGCCTTTGTTGAAGATAAGTGTTCGCAATACCTCCTCCTCACTAATATCTTCGTACAAAGCTTGAACTTCTACACGAGGAAGAATCCTCCTATGGTTGAGTTTAAACTTTATGATACCCCCCAGCACATGTCACTCCAGGATTTTTGCAATGTTTGCAAATTACCTTATGCTAGGGATATTCATGAACCTCGTCCACGGGACTTGGAAGCTTTCATCGGTACAATTGATGTAGGAGAGGAGAGAGGAGTGTCTTGTGCTAGAGTTGCTAGCATTTATTTTCCCGTGCTTCGGTACTTCTTATTATTTGTGGGAAAATGTTTGATTGGCCATGGGAAGGCTGGGTCACTTAGTTCCCCAGATCTTACGGTCTTGCGCGAATCCCTTTATAACGACAAACCTTATGGCCTGGCACTATAGTAGCTCAACGGGTGAACCTGAACCGTTCTAAACGTGTTGTCTATGGAGGTATCTATGCTACCCGTCTTGCCAAACACTTTGAGATACCCATTAGACTGGAGGAGGAAGAAGAGGTTCTTTTTCCCGAGAGATATCTAGATTACGATAGCATGGTTCGCCATGACTTTCTTGATAGAGATATAGGTGGAAGGATGATTTATAACCTGGTATTTAGTTAGGGTACTCACGATACTATTACTTTGCCTTATTATGACCTTGGACATCTATGCATATTGGGGCTTGGCCCAACCACAGGTGCCCGTGCCCGAGCTGCCAGTCGAGTACCAGACGCCAGTTTATCAATGGGAGCCATAGGAGCTCACACGGCAGTGGCATCCTCAGTCCACTCTGGAGTACCCCGGAGCTGGTTATTTCCCTCCTTGTGAGTAGACCAAGTTAGGCCAAAAGCCTAAGCTTGGGGGAGTACGTGTTCTCACCAATTTACATTCTTGCTTATGCTTTTACTTTGTTAGCCGGTGTTCACACTTTGCCACTGTATCATCCATGCTAGTTTATTTTCTTTTTCTTGTTTTCTTTTCATGTGTCTGTCTAGTTTGAAAAAAACCAAAAATATTTTATTTTTGTTGTTGGGAGCTTTCCCGTGTAAGTAGTTTTTGTTTTTCTTTGGGTCAAGGTAGAAGATATTGGTTACACTGTTTAGTGGCACTTGCATGCATACCTGTTTAGCTTTCAAAGAACCATATTACTTTGTCTTCTCCCTTGTGTTTGTCTGCAGATTCCAGCTTTAGTGCAATGCGCGAGCATGCTTATTATTGTTCACATCGTCCGGTCGTGCAAGTGAAAGGCAGTAATGACAATATATGATGAAGTGACTGAGCCTGGAAAAGCTGGTATGAACTCGATCTATTTTGTTTTTGTAAATATCACTAGCTCATCATGCCTGATTCTGCTTTGTTGTGAGAGAAACATGTTTGCAATGACAACTTAGAGATCATATTTTCTTATGCCATGCTTACTTAGCTAGGAGCTTATAATGGTCTGTCTTGGTTGCCCACATGAATGTTGAGATGACTATGATGTAGTATGATAGGATGGTATCCTCCTTTGAATGATTCAAGTGGCTTGACTTGGCGCATGTTCACGCATGTAGTTGAAACAAAATCAACATAGCCTCTATGATGTTCATGTTCATGGTGATTTATGTCCTACTCATGCTTGCACTCAATGTTAGTTAATCTCAATGCATTCTGATGACTGTTGTCGCTCTCTAGTTGGTCGCTTCCCAGTCTTTTGCTAGCCTTCACTTGTACTAAGCGGGAATACTGCTTGTGCATCCACCTCCATAAACCCAAAGTTGTTCCATGTGAGTACACCATACCTACCTATGTGCGGTTTCTACCTGCCGTTCCTAGTAAATTTGCATGTGCCACTCTCTAAACCTTCAAGAAATAATCTGTTTTGCATGCCCGAACCGCTCATGTGGTGACAGGGGGCTATCAGTATCTTCCATGCTAGGCGTGTTATCCTCGATATGTGTTTATTCACTATCACTCACGAGAAAGGGGCCGGTAATTGGAATTCCTAGTTCCATGCTCAAATAGAAAAGATAATTGCAAACAAAACTCCCCCAGGATTGATGTTGGTTTCGACGGTACCCGAGGATTCGGTTAGCCGTGGACTGTGATTGATTGGTGATGGGGGAGTCAAAACTTTACTTTTCTGTTTGGGAACCGCCTATAGCATGTGTAGCATGGAAGATGTTGAGAACTCTTGGTCATTGCATTGACAATGAAAGCATGCCACCCAAAATTATTATCTCTGTTTTCAAAGCTTGAGCTCTGGCACCTCTGCAAATCAATGCTCCCCTCTGCGAAGGGCCTGTCTATTTATGTTCCTGTTGAGTCATCCTCCTCTTACAAAAGCACCAATTAGAGAGCATCTCTGTCATTTTTATGCTTTGCTTTTAAATGTGCTGAGTATGACTATGACCAGATCTTCATTGCCATGAATTACAATGTTTAGTCAGCCCTTGGTCTTTTAAAGTGCTTTGCATTTATGTTTTGCGGTCTCAGAAAGAGCTAGCGAGATACCATTTATTCGTACTGCTTCATGTTGTTTTGATTGAAGTGTTGACGTTTGAGACTTAGTATTATTTGCTCGCTAGTTGATTATGCCATTGATATGAGTTTACCGTGAGACCTAGATGTCATTTGCTTATATGGTTTGCTTGTAATCTTGCTGAAACTCCGGATATGAGTTAGACATAGTTGCAACAACAAGATCAAACAGAGTTCATCAAAGTTTTTCTTTTGTCTCTCTCAGTTTGTCAACTGAGTTGCTTGAGGACAAGCAAGGCTTTAAGCTTGGGGGAGTTGATAAGTCTCCGTCGTATCTACTTTTCCGAACTCTTTTGCCCTTGTTTTGGACTCTAATTTGCATGATTTGAATGGAACTAACCCGGATTGACGTTGTTTTCAGCATAATTGCCATGGTGTTGTTTTCGTGCAGAAATAAAAGTTCTTGGTACATCCTAAAAATTTACAGAGATTTTTTCTTGAATAAAAGAAAAATACCTGCGCAAAGATCCACCGGAGGGGGCGTGTAAGTGGGCCACAAGCCCACAGGCTGTGGCCACCCCCTATGGTCGCGCCGTGCAGGCTTGTGGGGCCCACGTGGTACCACCGCCCCCAATCTCAGCTCTATATATTCCGTTTCATTGGGAAAAAAATCAGAGAGAAGGTTTCATCGCGTTTTGCGATACGGAGGCGCCGCCACATCCTGTTCCTCATCTGGAGGGCAGATCTGGAGTCCGTTTCGGGCTCCGGAGAGGGGAAATCGTCGCCATCGTCATCATCAACCTTTCCCCATAGACAATTCCATGATGCTCTTGATCGTTCGTGAGTAATCTCATCGTAGGCTTGCTGGACGGTGATGAGTTGGATGAGATCTATCATGTAATCAAGTTAGTTCTTGACGGGGATTGATCCCTAGTATCCACTATGTTCTAGATTGATGTTGCTACTACTTGGCTATTCTTAATGCTTGTCACTAGGGCCCGAGTGCCATGATTCCAGATCTGAACCTATTATGTTGTCGCCAATATATGTGTGTTTTAGATCCTATCTTGCAAGTTGTAGTCACCTACTATGTGTTTTGACCCGGCAACTGATACGTCTCAAATGTATCTGTAATTTTTGATGGTTTCACGATGTTATCTTGTCTTCTTTAGTTGTTTTATGTACCTTTTATATATTTTTTAGGACTAATTATTTATTCAGTGCCAAGTGCCAGTTCTTGTTTTTTCCGTGTTTTTGACTCTTTTCAGATCTGATTTTGGAACGGAGTCCAAACGGAAGAAAAACCCCGAAATTATTTTTTCCCGAACGGAAGAAGACCAGGGGGCTTTTGGGCCAAGCCAGCTGGTCTCCAGGGAGCCCACAAGCCCCCACTCCGCCACCAGGGGGAGGCGATGGTGGGCAGGCTTGTGGCCTCCCTGGCCGCCCCCTGACCTAGGTTTTTGGCCTATAAATTCCCAAATATTCCGCAAATAATCAGGGGAGCCTCGAAAATACTTTTCCGCCGCCGCAAGCTTCTGTTTTCGCGAGATCTCATCTGGAGACCCTTCCCAGCACCCTGCAGGGGGTGACTTTGGAGTTGGAGGGCTTCTTCATCATCATCATCGCCCCTCCAATGACTCATGAGTAGTTCACATCAGACCTACGGGTCTGTAGTTAGTAGCTAGATGGCTTCTTCTCTCTCATGGATCTTCAATACAAAGTTCTCCATGATCTTCATGGAGATCTATCCGATGTAATCTTCTTTGGTGGTGTGTCTGTCGAGATCCGATGAATTGTGGATTTGTGATGAGATTATCTATGATATATATTTGAGTCTTTGCTGATTTCTTATATGCATGATTTGATATCCTTGTAAGTCTCTCCGAGTCTTGGGTTTTGTTTGGCCAACTAGATCTACGACTCTTGCAATGGGATAAGTGCTTGGTTTTGGGTTCTGCCATGTGGTGACCTTTCCCAGTGACAGTAGGGGCAGCAAGGCACACATCAAATAGTTGCCATCAAGGGTAAAAGGATGGGGTTTTATCATTGGACAATATCGGTCTACTTGTTTTGGACGTGATTCCTATAGAAATAATCATTGCATAGATATCGTCACGACTTTGCGCGGTTCTATCAATCGCTCGACAGTAATTTGTTCACCCACCGTCTACTTGCTTGCATGAGAGAACCCACTAGTAAACACTACGGCCCCCGGGTCTATTCACATCCATCGTTTACACCTCCGCTTTTACTTTGCTTTGTTACTTTGTTGCTTTCAGTTCTCACTTAGCAAACAATCTATAAGGGATTGACAACCCCTTCATAGCGTTGGGAGCAAGTTTTTGTGTTTGTGCAGGATCTTGAGATACTCCTCCATCGGATTGATACCTTGGTTCTCAAACTGAGGGAAATACTTACCACCGCTGGGCTACATCACCCTTTCCACTTCGAGGGAACACCAACGCAAGGCTCCAAGGTCACGGGGGAAATCCTCTGCACACTTGCCTAGAAAGTCCCTTAAGGCGTAGCCGGAGCCAAAGGATTCCTGGTGCCATCGACACGACAATTTCTGGCACCGTTGCCTAAGATATTTTTTGAGATAGAAAAAGTATTTCTGGCGTCATCGCAAGGGAAGCACAGCTGACATCAGAAGCATTTCTGGTGTCGTTGACGTGGAGGAGGATCGCTTGGCGAGGAGATCAAGACAAGGGTAATCTCCCGTCAACACGCCATTTCTGGCGCCGTTTCCGGGGAGGAGAAATCAAGATCTATCCAAGTAGGTCTCACAAACTCTTCTCTTGCATTTACTTTTGTTGCCAGTTGCCTCTCGTTTTCCTCTCCCCCACTTCACACTTGCCATTTTCATTCGCCTTTCGCCTTCGCCGTTTTCTTTTGCCTTTGCCGGTTTTCTTGCTTGCTTGTGTGCTTGTTTGTTTGTTGAAGTCATCATGGCTGAAAACACCAAACTTTGCGACTTCTCGAGCACTAATAATAATGATTTTATTCGTACTACGATTGCTCCCGCCACTAGTGCGGAATCGTATGAAATCAACGCAGCTTTGCTGAATCTTGTTATGAAAGAGCAATTCTCTGGCCTTCCTAGTTAAGATGCCGCATCCCATCTCAATACCTTCATTGAGCTTTGTGATATGCAAAATAAAAGAGATGTGGATAATGACGTGGTTAAGTTGAAACTTTTTCCTTTCTCGTTGCGAGATCGCGCAAAAACTTGGTTTTCTTCTTTGCCGAAAAATAGTATCGATTCTTGGGATAAGTGCAAAGATGCTTACATATCCAAGTATTTTCCGCCGGCTAAGATCATCTCCTTACGTAACGATATCATGAATTTCAAGCAACTTGATCATGAACACGTTGCACAATCTTGGGAGAAGATGAAGCTTATGATTAGAAATTGTCCCGCTCATGGCTTGAGTTTGTGGATGATTATACAAATCTTTTACGCTGGCTTGAATTTCGCTTCTCGCAATATCTTGGACTCCGCCTCAGGTGGAACGTTCATGGAAATCACGTTAGGAGTCGCTACAAAACTCCTAGACAATATCATGACCAACTACTCTCAGTGGCACACTGAAAGGTCGCCTGCTAGCAAAAAGGTGCACGCTATAGAAGAGATTAACTCGCTTAGTGCTAAGATGGACGAGTTGATGAATTTGGTTGCTAGTAGAAACGCTACCGTAGATCCTAATGACATGCCACTATCTTCTTTGATTGAGAGTAGCAACGCTAGTTTGGACGTGAATTTTGTTGGTAGGAACAATTTTGGCAACAACAATGCTTTTAGAGGAAACTATGTTCCTAGGCCTTTTCCTAGTAACTCCTCTAGCAATTATGGCAATTCCTACGGCAACACTTATGGAAATAACAACAAATTACCCTCTGATTTAGAGAGTAATATCAAAAAGTTCATCAACTCTCAAAAGATTTTTAATGCGTCCATAGAGGAAAAACTACTCAAAATAGACGATTTGGCTAAGAGCATTGATAGGATGTCTTGTGATATTGATGCTTTGAAAGTTAGATGCGCTCCTCCCAAGGTCAACTTGGATGAAACTTTCAAAGCTATGCGTATCTCCATGAATGAGAGCAAAGAAAGAACCGCCCAAATTCGCGCTAGACATGAATGGTTTAAGAGGGTGCGTTCTAGTGATGCAAATCACGAAGATCTTAAAGTGCTTGGTGTGTCTCCTCTTGAATCTTTTTTTCGCATGTCAAACCTACTTATGGAGGGGCTGGATATGAATCCACTTTGGTTGAAAAATGCCCCAATGATTCAGAGTCCACCTATCTTGATGATAAAGGTGTGGAGAGTGGAGTAGTAGAAGTCAAAATTGTGGGTAGTAATGAAACTCCCACTTTGGATTTCAAGGAATTCAATTATGATAATTGCTACTTGTTTGAATGCATTTCTTTGATGCAATCCATTGCAAACTCTCCACATACTTATAGCCAAAGCAAAGCCTTTACCGCGCATATCGTAGATGCTATGATGAAATCTCTTGAAGAGAAGCTCGAACTAGAAGTCTCTATACCTAGAAAACTTCATGATGAGTGGGAACCTACTATCAAAATCAAGATCAAAAACTATGAGTGCAATGCTTTGTGTGATTTGGGTGCTAGTGTTTCCGCGATTCCAAAGTCTTTATTTGATATTCTTGGTTTTCATGAGATTGAAGAGTGTTCTCTTAATTTGCATCTTGCGGATTCTACTCTCAAGAAACCCATGGGGAGGATCGATGATGTTCTTATCGTTGCAAATAAGAACTATGTACCCGTGGATTTCATTGTACTTGACATAGATTGCAATCCTTCATGTCCCATTATTCTTGGTAGACATTTCCTAAGGACTATTGGTGCTATCATCGATACGAAGGAAGGGAATATTAGATTTCAATTTCCTTTAAAGAAGGGAATGGAGCACTTTCCTAGAAAGAAAATAAGATTGCCTTATGAATCTATGATGAGGTCTACCTATGGTTTGCGCACCAAAGATGACTATACGTGACTCCATCACTTTTGCCTAGCTAAGGGCGTTAAACAAAAGCGCTTGTTGGGAGGCAACCCAACGAATCTATCCTTTTTATTTCTGTTTTGTGTTTTCCACACTTTCATAATTATTTTATGATTTTTTTTGTGTTTCTTTTTGCTTTTGTGCCAAGCAAAACCGTTATGATTAGTCTTGGGGATGATCGTTTGGTCATGTTGGAAAAGACAGAAACTTTCTGCTCACATAAAGAATTTTCGTTTTGTTTCTGTACGGGATTTTGAGTTGATTCTTTCTGTTGCTGATTTCTACGCAAATTCTTCAGACTGTCGTAATTTTTCAGAATTTTTGAAGTAACAGAGGTATACCAAACATACAGATTGCTACAGACTAGTCTGCTGTTAACAGATTCTGTTTTTGTTGTGTTGGTTGCTTATTTTGATGAAACTATGGATAGTATCGGGGGGTATTAGCCATGGAAGATTGAAAGTACAGTAACCCAACATCAGAAAACATAGAATTTAAGTTTGCTACAGTACCTAAGGAAGTGGTGGTTTGCTTTCTTGTACTAATGTTATCACGAGTTTCTGTTTAAGTTTCGTGTTGTGAAGTTTTCAAGTTTTGGGTGAAGTTCTTATGGACAAAGAGATAAAGAGTGGCAAGAGCTCAAGATTGGGGATGCCCAAGGAACCCCAAGAGATTCAAGGATGTCGTAAAAGCCTAAGCTTGGGGATGCCCCGGGAAGGCATCCCCTCTCTCGTCTTCAATCCATCGGTAACGTTACTTGGGGCTATATTTTTATTCACCACATGTTATGTGTTTTTGCTTGGAGCGTCTTGTATCGTAGGAGTCTTTTATTTTTGTTGTGTCACAATCATCCTTGATGCACACCTAAAGAGAGATAGAGACATGCACACACCATGATTTTGTCGAGCTTCACTTATATCTTTTGGTAGACAATTCGGCTCACATGTGCTTCACTTATATCTTTTGAGCTAGATACTTTTGCTCTTTGTGCTTCACTTATATCTTTTAGATCACAGCGGTGCGTGGCTTGGTAGTTGATCTATGCTTTTAAAGTAGTCTCAAAAGGGGTAGTTATCCAAAGGGATACGAAAACTTCCACCTTCATGTGCATTGAATAGTTAGAGAAGTTTGATTCATCTCAATTAGTTTTGAGTTGTGGTTATGGTAATATTAAAGTCATGCTAGTAAGGTGTTGTGGATCTAGAAATACTTGTGTTGAAGTTAGTGATTCCCGTAGCATGCACGTATGGTGAACCGCTATGTGATGAAATCTGAGCATGATTAGTCTATTGATTTTCAACCTTTGCCTGGCGGTCGGGATCGCGCGATGGTTTATACCTACCAACCCTTCCCCTAGGAGTATGCGTTGAATGGTTTGTTTCGATTACTAATAAAACTTTTGCAACAAGTATATGAGTTCTTCATGACTGATGTTGAGTCCATGGTTTAGATGCACTTTCACCTTCCACCATCACTATCTTCTTAGTGCCGAGCAACTTTCGCCGGTGCACAAAACCCACCATTAGCCTCCCTCAAAACAGCCACCATACCTACCTACTATGGCTTTTTCAAGGTCATTCCGAGATATATTGCCATGCAACTACCACCATGACATGTGCCACCACGTCTATATTGCCATTGCATGATCATAAGATAGCTAGCACGATGTTTCCATTGATGTCTATGCCATGCTAGATCATTGCCACAGTACAGTACCGAAGGCATTCCATATAGAGTCATAGTTGCTCTAAGTTTTGAGTTGAAAGTGTGATGATCATCATTAATAGAGCATTGTCCCATGTGAGGAAATAAAATAGGCCAAAGAAGCCCACCAACAAAAAAGAGGCCAAAGAGCCCACAAAAAAAAGAAAAAAAGAGAGAAAAAGAGAAAAGGGAGAATGCTACCACCTTTTCCACACTTGTGCATATTAAGCACCATGATCTTCATGATTGAGAGTCTCTCATTTTGTCACCACCATATAGCTAGTGGGAAATTTTCATTATATAACATGGCTTGTATATTCCAATAATAGGCTTCCTCAAAATTGCCTTAGGTCTTCGTGATCAAGCAAGTTGGATGCACACCCACTAGTTTTCTTTAAGAGCTTTCACATACTCGTAGCTTTAGGGCATCAATTGTATGGAAATCCCTACTCATTCACATTGATATCTATTGTTGAGCATCTCCACAGCTCATTTATATGCCTAGTTAATGTGACTATCTTCTCCTTTTTGTCTTGCAACCTCCACTACATTCCACACCATCTATAGTGCTATAACCATGGCTCACGCTCATGTATTGCGTGAGAGTTGAAAAGGTTTGAGAAAGTAAAGGTGTGAAACAATTACTTGGCCAATACCGGGGTTGTGCTTGATTTAAATTCATTGTGCAATGATGATAGAGTATAGCGAGACTATATGCTTTTGTAGGGATAACTTTCTTTTGCTCTTGTTATTTTGAAAGTTCATGATTACTTTGCTAGTTTGCTTGAATTATTATTGTTTCCACGTCAATAGAAAACTATTGTTTTGAATCTAATGGATCTGAACATTCACGTCACATTAGAGGAATTACAAAGGACACCTATGCTAGATAGCATGAAAGCATCAAAAATTCATTCTTTATCACTTCCCTACTCGAGGACGAGCAGGAGTTAAGCTTGGGGATGCTTGATACGTCTCAAACGTATCTATGATTTTTGATGGTTTCACGTTGTTATCTTGTCTTCTTTGTTTGTTTTATGTAGCTTTTATATCTTTTTTGGGACTAACTTATTAATTCAGTGCCAAGTGCCAGTTCCTGTTTTTTCCGTGTTTTTTACTCTTTTCAGATCTGATTTTGGAATGGAGTACAAACGGAAGAAAAACCCCGAAATGATTTTTTTCCGAACGGAAGAAGACCAGGGGGCTTTTGGGCCAAGCCAGGTGGGCTCCAAGGAACCCACAAGCCCCCACTCCGCCACCAGGGGGAGGCGGTGGTGGACAGGCTTGTGGCCTCCTTGGCCGCCCCCTGACCTAGGTTTTTGGCCTATAAATTCCCAAATATTCAGCAAAAAATCAGGGGAGCCACGAAAATACTTTTCCGCCCCCGCAAGCTTCCGTTTCCGTGAGATCTCATCTACAGACCATTCCCGGCACCCTGCCAGAGGGGACTTTGGAGTTGGAGGGCTTCTTCCTCATCATCATCGCCCTCCAATGACTCGTGAGTAGTTCACTTCAGACCTACGGGTCCGTAGTTACTAGTTAGATGGCTTCTTCTCTCTCTTGGATCTTCAATACAAAGTTCTCCATGATCTTCATGGAGATCTATCCGATGTAATCTTCTTTGGCGGTGTGTTTGTCGAGATCCGATGAATTGTGGATTTGTGATCAGATTATCTATGATATATATTTGAGTCTTTGCTGATTTCTTATATGCATGATTTGATATCCTTGTAAGTCTCTCCGAGTCTTGGGTTTTGTTTGGCCAACTAGATCTACGATTCTTGCAGTGGGAGAAGTGCTTGGTTTTGGGTTCTGCCATGTGGTGACCTTTCCGAGTGACAGTAGGGCAGCAAGGCACACATCAACTGGTTTCCATCAAGGGTAAAAAGATTGGGTTTTTATCATTGGTTTGAGATTATCCCTCTACATCATGTCATCTTGCTTAAGGCATTACTCAGTTCTTATTGACTTAATACACTAGATGCATGCTGGATAGCGGTCGACGTGTGGAGTAATAGTAGTAGATGCAGACAGTATCGGTCTACTTGTTTTGGACGTGATGCCTATAGAAATAATCATTGCATACATATCGTCACGACTTTGCGCGGTTCTATCAATTGCTCGACAGTAATTTGTTCACCCACCGTCTACTTTCTTTCATGAGAGAAGCCACTAGTAAACACTACGGCCCCCGGGTCTATTCACATCCATCGTTTACACCTCCGCTTTTAATTTGCTTTGTTACTTTGTTGCTTTCAGTTCTCACTTGGCAAACAATCTAGAAGGGATTGACAACCCCTTCATAGCGTTGGGAGCAAGCTTTTGTGTTTGTGCAGGATCTTGAGATACTCCTCCATCGGATTGATACCTTGGTTCTCAGACTGAGGGAAATACTTACCACCGTTGTGCTACATCACCCTTTCCGCTTCGAGGGAACACCAACGCAAGGCTCCAAGGCCACGGGGGAAATCCTTTGCATACTTGCCTAGGAAGTCCCTTAAGGCGTAGCCGCAGCTGAAGGATTCCTGGTGCCATCGACACGACAATTTCTGGCACCGTTGTCAGAGATCTTTTTTGAGATAGCAAAATTATTTCTTGCATCGTTGCAAGGGAAGCACAGCTGACATCAGCAACCTCGGAGTGACAATAGTCGGAACCACTCCCGGAGATGACCATAGTATGAGGAGTTCATGTATTCACCGCGTGTTAATGCGTTGGTCCGGTTCTTTATTAAAAGGAGAACCTTAATATCCCGTAGTTTCCATTAGGACCCCGCTACCACGGGAGGGATGGACAATAGATGTCATGCAAGTTCTTTTCCCTAAGCACGTATGACTAAATACGGAGTACATGCCTACATTAGATTGACGAGCGGGAGCTAGTTACATATCTCTCCGTGTTATAGCTGTTACATGATGAATCACATCCGTAATACTCATCCATCACCGATCCACTGCCTACGAGTCTTTTACCACTGTTTCTCGCTACATTACTTTGCCTAGGCTTGTCCCTTACTAAATAAGGGATTGGGCCACTTTGCTGCTGCTGTCACTACTGTTGTTACTTGTTACTTTGTTGCAGCTGCTACTGCTGTTCCTTGCTACTCCGCTGTTACTTGTTGCAAGACTTTTCTGGAGCCGTTGCTTGGGAAGAATAATCCCCCGTCAATGTGCTGGCGCCATTGATACAACTGTTAGGAATAGTCTGTCGTGTCAATAGATTGTTTCTGGCACCATTGCTATCATACTACCTTGCTACTGATACTTTGCTTGCAGACACTAATCTTTGAGGTGTGGTTGAATCTGAGACATTCAGCTGCTAATACTTGAGAATATTCTTTCTCTTCTCGTCTTGGCGAATCATTAAATTTGGGTTGAATACTCTACCCTCGAAAACTGTTGCGATCCCATAAGCTTGTGGGATATCACTCTCCTACCCTATTCTATCTCTCGACCTCATTGCGACCATCCGATGTCTCGAGCTAAGGGAAGTGAACTAGTACACATAAGCAGTTTACCCACGCTCGGGCCACATAGTGGTGCAAAACCCTACTCCTGCTTGTATAGATTGCTTGAGATGGAAGACGAGTAAAATGCGGGTTCTTGCCCTAGACTCAAACGATGAGGAGACCATCCTTTCTATGGAGGTCGTGCCTCTCCTTTATAATGGGCTTGGTCCTCTTCCCCCAAAACCCAATTGGTGGGAGGGGTTGCCACAACGACCATTTTGAAAGGGGACAAGACTGCGGCCCGCTGAGACAAATGTGGTGTTCGCCTGCAAAAGCCCTTCTCCATAGCGCGCTGGTGGGCTCGGGGTGACCTCCCCCCAGCTTTGGACCCCTAGCACCAATCGGGAAATCTTTGGGGGTTCGTTTTGGGAACGAACAGTTGGCTCTGCTCCCTTAGCACCAAAGGGGAAAGCTTCTCTGTCCGTACCCGC
Organism: Hordeum vulgare subsp. vulgare; assembly: GCF_904849725.1. NCBI lineage: Eukaryota > Viridiplantae > Streptophyta > Magnoliopsida > Poales > Poaceae > Hordeum > Hordeum vulgare. The sequence continues at coordinate 142,988,238 of NC_058519.1, read as the reverse complement.
TAGCACCGACCCTGGTGCTGCGTAGCGTGGCTCATGTCACCCACGTGAGGAGGTTTAACCATGCAATCTCGACAAACCACCCTCGGTAAGTCCTCCCCTCGAGGGAGGAATGTCAGGAGCCGCCTCCTTCCTGCGAGCCCCGCGGGAAACGGCCTAGGGAGACCCTAGTGATCAGCCCCTCGCGAGGAGGGGCCCTCACCAGGGCCGGACCCTTGGGCCTTACGGGGAGCATTCTCGAGCCGACAACGTGCACTGGCCCCTGGTCCACAGGCACGCGGGCTAGGGTATCCCTGGTCCAAAAGCCCCGATAGAGGAGCCCTTCAAGGTCTCCTCCCTCTCCTTTGCCCAACCCGCACTAGCTAGCCCTTGGGCGGGAGGTGGAGGTGGCAAAACCTTGGGCCCTAGCCCCTGTATGTTGGCAGAGGGGTCTTTGGCTATGGCTTCAGATCTGGGGCGGACTTCGGTTGGGCCAATGGCTGGTCCAGTGTCTCCTTGACGACCTCAGGAACTTTGTCCCATTACTCCTACAGGACCGAGGTGTCAACCTCGGCCATGATGGTTGACCCTCTACTCCACATTGTGTCGACCTAGGGAACCAGAGAGGAGGTAACCTTCCCCAATCCATCGTTAGCTGGCGGAGGGGTAGAATGATCCATGTACCGCTCGCAGGTGGCATGCCATTAAAGTAGTCATAAGGAAGCACCTTCGACGGACTGCAGACGAGATGCTTATGTGAGTTCACTACTACTAAATATCTAACGAAATAGAATACGTGGAGAACTATAACGTACCCTCCATGTGCTATTTTTTTCCTCCCCAAAGCGATGGGATCATCTTTGGACTTGTCGAAGAGTACGATCTTCTGTGATGGCTTGCCGGCGGCCCTGGCTGAGGTTTTCGTCAACCTCTTTAGGCCTTTAATACTTGTGATCTGCCTTGGGTTTTCCGTGAAGAGGAATGGGTGATGTAGCACAATATAGATAAGTATTTGCCTTAGTAGAGAACCAATGTTTATTGAACCAATAGGAGTAACAACCAACCCCGGTCTTAAGCGACTACACACAAAGTAGCGAACAATTGCACCCAGCGGGGGAAAGAGGGTTGTCAATCCCCTTAGACTCGTTATTTGAAAGCAAGTAAAGTGTGTAGATGATAGATCATAATTGCAAAGTAAATAAAAAGTAAATAAAGGAAGTGAGTTAATTTTAGCATTTGTAAACTTATAAATGAATAGACCCCGGGGCCGTAGTTTTCCCTAATGGCATCTCTCATGTAGTAGGCATATAGTGGGTAAACAAATTGCTGTTGGGAAATTGATAGAAAAGCGCATAGTTATGTGATATACACGACAATGATCATGTATATATAGGCATCACGTCCATAAGAAAATAGGCCAACTCCTGCCTGCACCTATTACTATTACTTTATCCATCGACCGCTATCCAGCATGCATCTAGAGTATTAAGTAAAATAGAGTAATGCTTGGAGAACAATGACATGATGTAGACAAAGAGAACTCAATCAATATGAATTGACCCATCGCTTTATCCTTAGTGACAACAATACAATGATGTGGCCTTGTCCTTCTCTGTCTCTTGGATATACAACTCCGCCAGATTGAACCCACTACAACGCAACCCTCTCACTGAAGAAATATCAATCTAGTTGTCCAAACTATTTCAATAGATTGGAGGGATTTACAAAGTTATAATAATCATGAAAATAAGAATCATAATAGAATTCACAGAAGGCTCAAATCTTTATCATGAACAATCTAAACGTAAACCCACAATCCATCGGATCCCAACAAACGCACCGCACAAAAGAATCACATCGGATGGACCAAAGTGAAGATGCGATGATAATTGTATTGAAGATCAAGAGAGAGAGAGAGATATACATCCAGGGGTACTAACTATGGACTTGTAGGACTGCGGTAAAATACTCACACATCACCATGGGAGCAACAAGGTTGATGTTGAGGCCCTCCATGGACGATCCCCCCTCGACAAGGCCCCAGAACAAGGCTCCGTAGGGGCACACGGAGGAACACAGCCTTGCAGCGACAGAAAAAGTGTTTCTGGTTGCTCTGATAGGATTTTGGGATATTTTAGAATTTATAGGCCAGAGAAGGACGTCCGGGGCTGCACGAGAGGGACATCACACATCAAGGCATGACCACCTCCTAGGCGTGCATGTTGTGTGCTCCTTCCCTTGTACAGCGTCAGGTCTTCTCTCGAAGCTTTGAGGTCTTATTTTGGTCTAGAAAAAATCATAAAAAAGTTTCATGGGCATTGGACTCCATTTGGTACTCTAAATGTGAAAAGCCAAAAACATGAAAAACAACAACGGGCACTGGGTTAATAGGTTAGTGCTCAAAAATATATATTAATTGGTATGTAAACACCCTAAAGCATCCTAGTATTATAATATTATAACATGGAACAATCAAAAGATATATATATATGTTGGAGACGTATTAACATCCCCAAGCTTCATTCCTGCTTGTCCTCGAGTAGGTAAATAATAAAAACAGATTTTTGATGTGACATGCTACCCAACACGTAATATATTGCAGGTTTGATCATTTGGAAATGATGAATTAACAAACATCAACATAATAATATTTATAAACATAAGCAACATAATCATCAAGTTTCAAAATATACGATCCTTAAAGAATGTTCACCCCTATTCATTTTATCATATAAGCATAACATGGCTCTGTCTTCACCACATAAATACAAATGTTACGTACCACGGTGTCAAGTTAGGAAATTGGATCGTACTCTTTAACACGCTTTAGCCTTGTATTACTCACTCAATATATGAGCGTGTACCATGGATATAACATAAAGGTGAAATAGAGTTTGGTGGTAGGTTTCAAAGGGGTGAAAGTGGAGAAGGAAGTCTCGCATCTACTAGGCGTATCAATGGGCTATGGAGATGCCCATCAATAGATATCAATGTGAGTAGCAGGGATTGCCATGCAACGGATGCACTAGAGATATACGTGTATGAAAGATCAACTGAAGCTAAGTGGGTGTGCATACAACTTGCTTGCTCACGAAGACCTCGGGCATTTGAGGAAGTCCGTCATTGTAATATAGAAGCCAAGTTCTATAATGAAAAATTTCCACTAGGATATGGAAGTGACAAAATAAGAGAGTCTCTATATGAAGAACAGGGTGCCACTTTGAGGCACAAATGTGGAAAAAGAGATAGTATCACTGTCCCTTCTCTCTTTTCTCTCATTTTTCCTTTTTTCCTTTTTTTCCTTTTTTCCTTTTCCCCCTTATTATTTATTTTTCATCCATATTCTCATCTGACTTCTGGGGGAATCATTGTCTCCATCATTCTTTCCTCACTAAGACAGTGCACTAATAATGATTATCATCACACTTTTATTTACTTACAACTTAACATGAAAAACTATAGTATGAATCTATATGAATGCCTCTCGCAGTATACCTGGATGTGCAATAATCAAGCGTAACATGTATAAAAATTATGAACGGTGGGTTTGCCACAAATACTATGTCACCTTATATGATCATGAAAGCAATATGACAATGTAAGTACAAGTCATACGATGTGATGGTGGAAGTTGCATGGCAATATATCTCAGAGTGTCTATGGAAATGCCATGATATGTAGGTAAGGTGGCTATTTTAGGAAGATATAATCAGGTTTATGTGGAACATACCATATCAGGTCAAGGGTTTTTGATGCACCGATGAAGGTTGCACCAATCCTCGAGATGAGAATGGGCATTACATGGTACTAAAGAGGCTAGCAAATATGTGGATGTGAGAGTGCGTATATCCATGGATTCACATTATTCATAAAGAACTCACATACTTATTGCAATATTTTATTAGCTCTCTCGAAGCAAAGCATTACTCGCATGCCCGAAGGGAGGAGGTTGCTAGGAGTTAACCATCGCGCGCCCTCGACTTAAACAACACTAGGACTTTAAAGAGGAATAAGTATGCTTACACATCATCACCATGCCATCATATTATTTATATGAAGAACAATTTAACAATCTCTAATTCATGAGACCTATATTATCTAATGATCATGCACTCATGCCCTTTCATATTACCACATTAATATCATCAACTATGTTTTCTCTTTCATGTGCTACATGTGGTTTTGATTAAGCACTCATTGAATACCTATTATTTTTGGACTAGTCTTATAAACCATGCAAACTACTGTTGCTATTTATTAAATATCAAATAAATATAAGTGAAGAACAAATGTGCAATTATTTCTTTAAAATCTATACGCCACCCTGCTATAGAAGATATAAGTGAAGCACTAGAGCAACTGCTAAGCTCAAAAGATATAAGTGAGGCACATATAGTATTCTAATAAATCATGGTGATCTCGTGTCTCTCTCAAGTGGGTGTATTTATAGAACAATGATTGTGGAAAACTAAAACAAAAGCATACGACGCTCCAAGCAAAACTCATATCATGTGATGAATAAAAATATAGCTCCAAGGTTATGATGGATTGAGCCGAAAGACCGGATGCCTTCTAGGCATCCCCAAGCTTAGACGCTTGAGTATTCCTAGAATATTACATTGGGGCGCCTTGGGCATCCCCAAGCTTAGGATCTTGCCGCTCATTATTCCTTCAATCATCATGATAACACCCAAAACTTGAAAACTTCAGCACACAAAATTCAACAGAATCTTCGTGAGATCCGTTAGTATAATAGACATATTAAATACTTTAGGTGTTGTTACAAATTGATTCATATTTTATTATTGCATAATGTACTGTATTTAACTTATCCATGACTTATACCCCCGATACAATCCATGGCATCATCAAAACAAGCAAACTATGCAAGAAAAGCAAAATCTATCTAAAATAGAACAATCTATAATGATATAATTAAGTACCATACTTATATAACCCCCAATATTCTAAAACATTAGGACAACCTAAGGAATTTGTATAACTATACTGTATAAAAAGTTCAGATTAAAGACACATTCTAGTAAAATCACAAAAATTATAGGCTGGACGTCAAAGTATGTGTTTTTGCACCGCATCATTTCTACTATCATTCAAATCATCCCAAAGGCTCTACTTGACACAAAAATTAATTTAAACATGAAAACACAATAATTATGGAGGAAACAATAATATTATAATGCACAAACACAAAGTAAAAAATAAACAATTACGATAACTATTAGGTTACCTCCCGACTAGCGCTATTGTTTTACGCCCCTAGCTCGACATGTTGCATATGATTCACGTGTTGTCATCTTTGACACTCCACCCATAAGTAGACCTCATGATAGACTCATAAGGTGGTTTGATTTTCTTTCTAGGTAAGTGTTCCATCCCTTTCTTTAATGGGAATTGGAACCATAAGTTTCCCTTTTTCATATCAAGTAATGCACCTATAGTTCATAGAAAAGGTCTCCCAACTATTATTGGACAAGATTGGTTTCATTCAATATCAATAACTATAATATCTACACACACATAATTTCCATTAAAAATTGTGAGAACATCATTTATTATTCCCATAGGTTTCTTGATAGTGAAGTCTGCAAGATGCAAGTTAAGGGGACGCTCATGAATATTAGTGAGACCAAGCACATCACAAAGAGATTTAGGTATAGTTGAAACGCTAGCACCAAGGTCACACAAGGAATTGCATTCATATTATTTGATTTTAATTTGAATAGTAGCTTCCCACTCATCATGCAATATTCTAGGAATAGAGACTTCTAGTTCAAGTTTTTTACACGTGTGGTGGGGGGATGTTAGCTTGTGGCCCACACATGGCTCCCCTCTGGAATAGAGACTGGTTCTTCGCTAGAATATTTCTTATTTCCTCTAGAAGAAAATATAATTTTTTTGGATGATTCCGAGTACTTTCATCTTTTGCACAAAAACAATGCCATGGAAATTCTGCTGAAAACAACGTCACTCCGGGGTAGTTCTGAATAACTCATATAAAGTGCATCAAAACCATATAAAAATATTGTAAACATAGCATGAATACTTCATAAATTATCGATACGTTGGAGACGTATCAATCCTCTCATTGCTTCAATTAATAGATATTTAGATGGATTTAATGGACTCATTAATTTCATGCTTTGGTGGCATTTTTTATTTTTAAGATTTTCCACATCAATAGAAATTATATCCATGTTCCTAGCTAAATCATCAACTTTATGCAACTTTTTCTCTACCATAGTAATAAAAATCTTTTGAGAACTAATGAATTTTTTAATGGTCTTCTCAAGATCGCATGATAACGTATTGTTATTTGTAGAAGAATTTCCATAAGAATTACCATAATTATCAGAGGAATTACCGGGGTACGGTCTAGTATTGAAATTTACTCTATAAGCATTATTGTTGAAATTGTTTCACGAGATAAAGTTCACATTCATATATTCATCATTTCGCTCAATCAAGGAATTAAAGGCATATCATTTGGATCAACATGAGCATCCTTACTAGGAACCACATTCATAAGAGCATCCACTTTCTCACCCGAAGTAATGATTTACTCAACAGAATTTACCTTCTTACGAGTTGGAGTTATTTCGATATGCCATTGACAATAGTTTGTCATGATGTTGTCGAGAAGTTTGGTAGTCTCTCCTAATGTCACCTCCATGAAGGTACCACCGATGACATAATCTAGAATATTTCTAGACACAAAGTTTAGTCCAGCATAGAAATTATGTATAATCATCCATAAGTCCAAACCATGAGTAGGGCAATTTTAATAATCACTTTCATTCTCTTCCAAGCTTGTGCAATATGTTCTTCACCATGTTGCTTAAAATTCATATTTTTTCTAAGGGAGATGATCTTAACAGGAGGAAAATACATGGTAATGAAAGCATCTTTACATTCATCCCATGTTCCAATACTATTATGTTGTAAAGATGAAAACCAAGATTTAGCTTTATCTTGTAGTGAAAAATGAAATAATTTTAATTTGACCACATCATTATACATATTATTTTTCTTTTGCATATCACAAAATTCAACAGAAGTATTGAGATGCGCAACCGGATCCTCATTAGGACTGCCAAAAAATTATTCTTTCATCACAAGATTTAGCAATGCAACATTAATATCATAAAACTCCGCACTAGTGGTGGGTGGTATAGGAGTAATAATAGAATCAATGTTATTATTATTCAAGAAGTCACACAATTTAGTGTTGTCTTGAGACATGGTGACCAAGCAAACAAAGTAAGAAGCGAAGCAAGTAAACTAGCAAGTATAACAAGCAAACAAGTAAACTTGCAAAGATAAATATTTTGTATTTTTTGATTTTTATAGAAATAAAAATATAAAAACAAATAAAAAGTATAACAAATGAATGCTAATTTGTGAGAAGGTACTTGATAGAAAATTGGTGATACTCCCCGGCAACGGCGCCAAAAATCCTTCCTTATACTTTTGATCTGCGTTGGTTTTTTCCCCGGAGAGGAGGGGATGATGCAACACAATATAGATAAGTATTTACCTTGGTGATAATAAAGGTTATTGAACGAGTACGAGGACTGCTACCTCTTGAGCTTGCGTTGGTTTTTCCCTTGAAGAGGAAAGGGTGATGCAACACAGTAGCAGTAAGTATTTCCCTCAGTTTTGAGAACCAAGGTATCAATCCAGTAGGAGAATCAAGCCAAGTGTCCAGAGTACCTGCACAAACACAAACGAGCTTGCACCCAATGCTATAAAGGGGTTGTCAATCCCTTCAAGATTGATTGCAAAGTGAGATCTGAAGGCGGAATTTCAACAAAGTAAAAGTGTAAGCCTGAAAATATGATGTGAAGTAGACCCGGGGGCCATAGTGTTCACTAGAGGCTTCTCCCAAAATAGCAAGTATTACGATGGGTGAACAAATTACTGTCGAGCAATTGATAGAACCGTGCAAAGTCAGTACGATATCTAAGGCAATGATCATACATATAGGCATCACGTCCGAAACAAGTAGACCAATACTTTCTGCATCTACTACTATTACTCCACACATCAACCGCTATCCAGCATGCATCTAGTGTATTGAGTTCATGACGAACAGAGTAACGCCTTAAGCAAGATGACATGATGTAGAGGGATAAACTCAAACCAACGATGTAAACCCCATCCTTTTACCCTTGATGGCAACAACACGATGTGTGCCTCGCTACCCCTTATGTCACTGGGTGAGCTCACCGCACGGTATGAACCCAAAACCAAGCACTTCTCCCATTGCAAGAATCATAGATCAAGTTGGCCAAACAAAACCCACAACTCGAAGAGAATTACAAGGATATAAAAACATGCATATAAGAGATCAAAAGAAACTCAAATAAGATTCATAGATAATCTGATCATAAATCCACAATTCATCGGATCTCGAAAAACACACCGCAAAGAAGATTACATCGGATAGATCTTAATGAAGATCATGGAGAACTATGTATTGAAGATCCAAGAGAGAGAAGAAGACATCTAACTACTAGCTATGGACCTGAATGTCTATGGTGAACTACTCACGCATCATCGGAGAGGCAATGGTCTTGATGAAGAAGCCCTCCGTATCCGAATCCCCCCTCCAGCAGGGCACCAGAACGTGCCGAGATGGGATCTTGCGGGGACAGAAGCTTGCGGCGGCGGAAAAGTATTTTCGTGGACCTCTCGCGTAGTTTTCGATTTTTTGGTTATTTATAGGCGGAAGAGGTAGGGCATACGAGTCACAGGGGGGCCACAAGCCTGCTAGGCGCACCCCCTGGCCGCGCCTAGGGGGCTTGTGGCCTCCCCTGGTGGCCTCTGCCTTGGTTCTCACGTCCACTGCGTATCTTCTGTTCCGGAAAAAATATTTTCAGAAGTTTTATTCCGTTTGGACTCCGTTTAATATTCTCCTGTGAAAAGGGTGAAAAACATAGAAAAAACAAGAACTGGCACTTGGCACTGAGTTAATAAGTTACTCCCAAAAAAGATATAAAAGGCATACAAAACATCCAAAGTTTGACAAGATAATAGCATGGAACCATCAAAAATTATAGATACGTTGGAGACGTATCAAGCATCCCCAAGCTTAACTCCTGCTCGTCCTCGAGTAGGGAAGTGATAAAGACTGAATTTTTGATGTGGAATGCTACCTAGCATAGTTTTTCGTTGTAACTTCTTTCATGGGACATGAATGTTCAGATCCGTAAGATTCAAACCAATAGTTTGCTATTGACATGAAAACAATAATACTTCAAGCAAACTAGCAAGGTAATCATGAACTTTCGAAATAACAAGGCCAACGAAAGTTATCCCTACAAAATCATATAGTCTGGTTATGATCCATCACCCCCACACAACTAATTTAAATCATGCACAACCCCGGTATTGGCCAAGTAATTGTTTTTGCACTCTTACTTTCTCAAACCTTTTTCAACTCTGACGCAATACATGAGCGTGAGCCATGGATATAGCACTATGGTGGAATAGAGTGGGTGGAGGTTGTGAGACAAAAAAGAGGAGATGGTCACATCGACTCGGTGTATCAAAGGGCTATGGAGATGCCCATTAATAGATATCAATGTGAATGAGTAGGGATTGGCATACAACGGATGCACTAGAGCTATAAGTATGTGAAAGCTCAAAAGGAGAACTAGTGGGTGTGCATCCAACTTGTTGCTCACAAAGACCTAGGGCAATTTTGAGGAAGCCCATCATTGGAATATATAAACCAAGTTATATAATGAAGATTCCCACTAGCATATGGTGGTGACAAAACGAGAGGCTCTCAATCATGAAGAACATGGTGCTATTATGAAGCACAAGTGTGGAAAGAGATAGTAGCATTGTCCCTTCTCTCTTTTTCTCTTTTTTTTGTTTGGGCTCTTTGGCCTCTTTCGATATCTTTTTTTGTGGGAAACTTTGGCCTCTCTTTTTTATTTCCTCACATGGGACAATGCTCTAATAATGAAGATCATCACACTTTTATTTACTCACAGCTGAAATCTTAGAACGATGATGAATCTATAGGAAATGCCTCCAGCAGTGTACTGGGATGTGCAATGATCTAGCTTGGTGTATGACGTTGAAACATCTCGCTAACTATCTTACGATCATGCAATGGCAATATGAGAGTGACGGCACAAGTCATGAGACGGAAAAGTGGGAGTTGCATGGCAATATATTTCGGAATGGCTATGAAAATGCCATAGTAGGTAGGTATGGTGGCTGTTTTGAGGAAGGCATATGGTGGGTTTGTGCACCGACGAAAATTGCGCGACACTAGAGAGGCTAGCAATGGTGGAAGGTGAAAGTGCATCTATACCATGGACTCACATTAGTCATCAAGAACTCACATACTTATTGCGAAAGTTTTTATTAGTAATCGAAACAAACTGCTAAACTCATACTCCTAGGGGAAGGGTTGGTAGGTGTTAACCATCGCTTGATCCCGACCGCAACACAAAGGATGACAATCAATAGATCAATTATGCTCCGACTTCCTAACATAGCGGTTCACCACGTGCAAGTTACGGGAATCACTAACTTCAACACAAGGATTTCTAGATTCAAAGCACCCTACTAACATAACGCTTAGTATTACCAAATCCCCGTCTCAAAACTAATTGAGAGGAATCAAACTTCTCTTTCTAATCAATGCACATGAAGATGGAAGTTTTATTGTATCCTCTTTGGGTACCTATCACCTTTGGGACTACTTTCATAGCACAAGAAAACTACCAAGTTACGCACCGCCGTTCTCTAAAAGATCTAAGTGAAGCAGATAGAGCAAAATTATCTAGCTCAAAAGATATAAGTGAAGCACATGTGAGCTAAATTGCCTAACTCAAAAGATATAAGCAAAGCTCAACATGTATTCTAGCAAATTCACGATGAGTGCATGTCTCTCCCAAAAGGTGTGCAGCAAGGATGACTGTGACACAACAAAAGAAAAAGACTCCTACGATATAAGATGCTCCAAGCAAAACACATATCATGTGGTGAATAAATATATAGCTCCAAGTAATGTTACCGATGGATTGAAGACGAAAGAGGGGATGCCTTCCCGGGGAATCCCCAAGCTTAGGCTTTTTGGTGTCCTTGAATTTGGATTGGGATGCCTTGGGCATCCCCAAGATTGAGCTCTTTCCACTCATTATCCCTTTGTCCATGAGAACATCACCCAAAAATAGAAAACTTCACAACACAAAACTTAAACAAAAACTCGTGATATCATTAGCACAAGAAAACAAACTACCACCTCTTGATGTACTGTAGAAAACTTGATTTCTATTTATATTGGTGTTAGATTACTGTATTCTCACTTTTCCATGGCTAGTACCCCCCGATACTGTCCATAGTTTCATGAAAACAAGCAACCAAGAGAACAAAAACAGAATCTGTCAAAAACAAACCAGTCTGTAGCAATCTGTATACTTCGTATACTTATGGTACCTCACAAATTCTGAAAAATTACGACCGCCTGGGAAAATGGCATATCAACCAAAAGAAAAAAGAATCAACTCAAAAGCTCTTTCTGGATAAAAATGAAAAATAATTTCGTGAGCGAAAAGTTTCTGTCTTTTTCCAGCAGGATCAAACAACCATCACCAAAACTAGTCATAAAGGTTTTACTTGGATCAAACACAAAAATAAACACAAAAAACAAATCATAACAAAATTATGATGGTGTGGACGCAACAAAACATAAAGCAAAAAGGTAAATTCATTGGGTTGCCTCCCAACAAGCGCTATTGTTTAACGCCCTTAGCTAGGCATAAGGTGATGGAATCACATATCATCGTCTTTGGCACTCAAACCATAAGTAGCCCTCATCATGGATTCATAAGGCAATCTTATTTTATTTCTAGGAAAATGCTACATGCCCTTCTTTAAAGAAATTGAAATATAATATTCCCTTCCTTCATATCGATGATAGCACCAATAGTCCTTAGGAAAGGTCTACCAAGAATGATAGGGCATGTAGGATTGCAATCAATATCAAGCACAATGAAATCCACGGGTACATTGTTCCTATTTGCAATAATAAGAACATCATTGATCCTTCCCATGGGTTTCTTGACAGTAGAATCCGCAAGATGCAAATTAAGAGAGCACTCCTCATTATCATTAAAGCCTAGAACATCACATAAAGACTTTGGAATCGCGGAAACACTAGCACCCAAATCAGACAAAGCATTGCATTCATAGTTTTTGATTTTGATTTTGATAGTAGGTTCCCACTCATCATGAAGCTTTCTAGGAATAGAAACTTCCAACTCAAGTTTCTCTTCAAGATATTTTATCATAGCATCGACGATATGATCGGTAAAGGCCTTGTTTTGGCTATAAGCGTGTGGAGAGTTTAGCATGGATTGCATCAAGGAAATACGTTCAATCAAAGAGAAACTATCATAATTCAATTCCTTGAAATCCAAAGTAGTAGTTTCATTACTACTCAAAGTTTTGATATCTTCTACTCCACTTTCAATGCTTTTAGCATCAACATAGATGGACTCCGAATCATTGGGGCGTTTTTCAACCAAAGTGGATTCATATCCAGCCCCATCATCATTAGGTTTGACACTAGAAAACAAGGATTCAATGGGAGTCACACCAAGCACTTTAAGATCTTTGTGATTCTTATCACGAGAACACGCCTTTTTAAGCCATTCATGTCTAGCACGAATTTGGGCGGTTCTTTCTTTGCTCTCATTCATGGAAACATGCATAGCTTTCAAAGTTTCATCCATATTGATCTTGGGAGGAGCACATCTAACTTTCAAAGCGTCAATATCAATAGACATTCTATCAACACTCCTAGCCAAATCATCAATTTTGAGTAGTTTTTCCTCTATGGACGCATTGAAAATATTTTGCGAGTTGATAAACTCTTTGATATTACTCTCTAGATCATAGGGTAATTTATTGCAATTTCCATGAGTATTTTTGTAGGATTTGCCAAAGTTATTAGAGGGATTACTAGGAAAAGGCCTAGGAACATAGTTTCCTCGAAAAGCATTGTTGTTGCCAAAATTATTCCTACCAACAAAGTTAACGTCCAAGCTCACGTTGCTACTCTCAATCAAGGAAGACAAGGGCATATCATTAGGATCTAAAGGAGCACCTTTACTAGCAACCAATTTCATTAACTCATCCATCTTAGCACTCAACGAGTTAATTTCTTCTATAGCGTGTACCTTTTTACTAGTAGGTAACCTTTCAGTGTGCCATTGAAAGTAGTTTGTCATGATATTGTCTAGGATTTTTGTGGCTTCTCCTAATGTGATTTCCATGAACGTTCCACCTGAGGCGGACTCCAAGATATTTCTAGAAGCGAAATTCAAACCAGCGTGGAAGATTTGTATAATCATCCAAAGGCTCAGGCCATGAGCGGGACAATTTCTAATCATCAATTTCATTCTCTCCCAAGATTGTGCAACATGTTCATGATCAAGTTGCTTAAAATTCATGATATCATTATGGAGAGAGAAATCTTAGCCAGCGGAAAATACTAGGATATATAAGCATCTTTGCACTTGTTCCAAGAATCAATACTATTTGTGGGCAAAGATGAAAACCAAGTTTTTGCCCGCTCTCGCAACGAGAACGGAAAAAGCTTCAATTTAATCACATCATTATCCACATCTTTCTTCTTTTGCATATTGCAAAGCTCAATGAAGGTATTAAGATGGGATGCGACATCTTCACTAGGAAGGCCGGAGAATTGCTCTTTCATAACAAGATTTAGCAAAGTAGCATTGATTTCGTATGATTTCGCACTAGTGGCGGGAGCAATCGGAGTACTAACAAAATCATTATTATTAGTATTCGAGAAGTCACAAAGTTTGGTGTTTTCTGTCAGGGTGACTTCAGCAAGCAAACAAGCACACAAGCGAACAGAAAGCAAGCGAGAGAAAAGGGCGAGCGAAAAAGGCAAATATTTTTGTAAATTTTTGTTTTTCAGAAGTGGGGGAGAGGAAAAAGAGAGGCAAAAAAGTAAACGCAAGAGATGAGTTTGCGACACTCACTTGGATAAGCTTCACCTAGAATAATCCCTGGTGCCAGAAATTGACACGTTGACGGGAGACTATTCTTGACTTGATCCTCCCCGGCAACGGCGCCAGAAATCCTAATTGCTACCTCTTGAGTTTGCGGTGGTTTTTCCCTTGAAGAGGAAAGGGTCATGCAGCACAGTAGCAGTAAGTATTTCCCTCAATTTTGAGAACCAAGGTATCAATCTAGTAGGAGAATCAAGCAAAGTGTCCAGATTACCTGCGCAAACACAAACGAGCTTGGAGCCAACGCTATAAAGGGGTTGTCAAGCCCTTCAAGATTGATTGCAATGTGAGATCTGAAGGCAGAAAGTGCAATGAAGTAAAAGTGTAAGGCTGAAAATATGATGTGAAGTAGACCCGGGGGCCATATTGTTCAGTAGAGGCTTCTCTCAAAATACCAAATATTACGGTGGGTGAACAAATTACTGTCGAGCAATTGATAGAACCGCGCAAATCATGACGATATCTAAGGCAATGATCACACATATAGGCATCACGTCCGAAACAGGTAGACCGATAATTTCTACATCTACTACTATTACTCCACACATCGACCGCTATCCAGCGTGCATCTAGTGTATTGTGTTCATGACAAACAGAGTAACGCCTTAAGCAAGTTGACATGATTTAGAGGCATAAACTCAAACCAATGATGTAAACCCCATCTTTTTACCCTTGATGGCAACAACATGATGCGTGCCTCGCTACCCCTTCTGTCAATAGGTGAGGTCACCGCACAGTATGAACACAAAACCAAGCAATTCTCCCATTGCAAGAAGCATAGATCAAGTTGGCCAAACAAAACCCACAACTCAAAGAGAATTACAAGGATATGAAATCATGCATATAAAAGATCAGAAGAAACTCAAATAAGATTCGTAGATAATCTGATCAAAAATCCAAAATTCATCAGATCTCGACAAACACACCGCAAAGAAGATTACATTGGATAGATCTCCATGAAGATCATGGAGAACTTCGTATTGAAGATCCAAGAGGGAGAACAAGCCATCTAGCTACTAGCTATGGACCCGAAGGTCTCTGGTGAACTACTCATGCATCATCGGAGAGGCAATGGTGTTGATGAAGAAGCCCTCCGTATCCGAATCCCCCTCCGGCAGGGCCTCAAAACATGCGCCGGATGGGATCTTGCGGAGACAGAAGCTTGCAGCGGCGAAAAAGTATTTTCGTGGATCTCTCGCGTAGTTTTGGATTTTTCGGGAATTTATAGGCGAAAGAGGTAGGGCAGACGAGCCATAGGGGGCCCACAAGCCTGGTAGGCGTGCCCCTGGCCGCGCCTAGGGGGCGTGTGGCCTCCCCTGGTGGCCTTTGCCTTGGTTCTCACGTCCCCTGCGTATTTTCTGTTCCGTAAAAAATCTTTTCGGAAGTTTTATTCCATTTGGACTCCGTTCAATATTCTCCTCTGAAAAGGGTCAAAAACACGGACAAACAGGAACTGGCAGTTAGCACTGAGTTAATAAGTTAGTCCCAAAAAAGATATAAAAGGCATACAAAACATCCAAAGTTTGACAAGATAATAGCATGGAACCATCAAAAATTATAGATACGTTGGAGACGTATCAAGGACCACAAAATTTCCCGTCTTCAGCATCTACACACGAGAGAGCACACACTTGCACTCAACGGGGGGAAGAGGGTTGTCAATCCCCTTGAACTCGTTACTTGCAGGCAATGAGTAGTGGAGATGAGAGTTTGATAAAAATAAAATAGAAAATAGATTAAAAGTAAATAATGGAAGCAGGGTATTGGCAGAGTTTGTAAATATATTTGTGAGTAGACCTGGGGGCCATAGTGCTCGCTAGGGGCTTCTCTCTCCTAGAAAGTATACAGTGGGAAAACATATTACTATTGGGAAATTGATAGAAAAGTGCATAGTTATGCAACATTTATTCATGGCGATGTGCACTACATATAGGTATCACACCTGTAAGCAAGTAGATCGGCTCCTTCCTACATCTACTACTCTTACTCCACCCATCGGTCGCTATCCAGCAGGCATCTAGAGTATTAAGTGAAACCGAGTAATGCTTGGAGAACAATGAAATGATGTAGACAAAGTAAATCCAATTAATACTTAGTGGCATCAATACAATACGTGTCATGTCCCTTTGTGTCACCGGGATTGAGCACCGCAAGCTTACACCCACGAAGACGCACCTCTCCCACTGAAGATAATCAATCTAGGTGGTGTCACATCCCTGGTTTTCATTATTAGGTGCTTAGCTAGAGTGTGCATCATATTATATTTTTGCATTAAAGTGAAATGGGGATTAAGAAAAACCCTAGCACCTCACTCTAATATAAGGAATTCAACTAAGTGTGATTTTCAATGAACCCGGAATGGTTTTAAAAAATGTTCATCTTTTCTGATAAATGTTGGTAACAACATTCCCGGGATGAACTTTATTTTTCTAACACTTTTGGCATTTTAATTAGTCCACATAAGCCACTGAAACTACCAAAACAAATAACTATAAATATTTCAATTGTTACAAAAATACTGAAATAATTTGTGGAGTTTGCAAATAATTCAAATATGCTCCATATTTATTTACATGGTTTTTGACTTAGGTTTTGAGCCGAGAAAAAATAACAAAAACTCATGTTAGAACTATGACAGAAAAAAAAATAGAAAAAGAAAAGAAAGGAGAAAGACCTTACCTGGCGCTAGCCCAACCCACCTTGCCTCCTTCCTGTCGTCTTCGACCACTTACAATAAACCGAGGAGGAGCTGGCCGCCGCCAGCTGTGCCTCTGGCACGCAGCTGCTTGCCTGCCTGGCCTTCCCGTCGTGTTGGCGAGGTGGATAAACTCCATGATACGTCTCCAACGTATCTATAATTTTTTATGGTTTCATGCTATTATCTTGTCAAACTTTGGATGTTTTGTATGCCTTTTATATATCTTTTTTGGGACTAACTTATTAACTGTTTTTTCCGTGTTTTTGACCCTTTTCAGAGGAGGATTTTAAACAGAGTCCAAACGGAATGAAACTTCCAAAAAGATTTTTTCTGAAACAGAAGACGATCGGGAGACTTGAGAACCAAGGCAGAGGGTCACCAGGGACCCCACAAGCCCCCTAGCCGCAGCCAGGGGGGCCCGCGCCTCTCAGGCTTGTGGGCTCCCTCGGACTCCTCTGCCCTAGGTATTTCGCCTATATATTCCCTAAAATCCTAGAAAAAAACAAGAGATCCACGAAAATACTTTTCCGCCGCCACAAGCTTCTATCTTCGCAAGATCCCATCTGGACACGTTCTGGTGCCCTACTGGAGGGGGATTCGAATACGGAGGGCTTCTTCATCAACACCATCACCTCTCCGATGATGCGTGAGTAGTTCACCATAGACCTATGGGTCCATAGCTAGTAGCTAGATGGCTTCTTCTCTCTCTTGGATCTTCAATACAAAGTTCTCCATGATCTTCATGGAGATCTATCCGATGTAATCTTCTTTTGTGGTGTGTTTGTCGAGATCCGAGGAATTGTGGATTTATGATCAGATTATCCATGAATCTTATTTGAGTTTCTTCTGATCTTTTATATGCATGATTTCATATCCTTGTAATTCTCTTTGAGTTGTGGGTTTTGTTTGGCCAACTTGATCTATGCTTCTTGCAATGGGAGAATTGCTTGGTTTTGTGTTCATACTGTGCGGTGACCTCACCTATTGACAGAAGGGGTAGCGAGGCACGCATCATGTTGTTGCCATCAAGGGTAAAAAGATGGGGTTTACATCATTGGTTTGAGTTTATGCCTCTAAATCATTTCAACTTGCTTAAGGCGTTACTCTGTTTGTCATGAACACAATACACTAGATGCACGCTGGATAGCGGTCGATGTGTGGAGTAATAGTAGTAGATGTAGAAAGTATCGGTCTACCTGTTTCGGACGTGATGCCTATATGTGTGATCATTGCCTTAGATATCGTCATGATTTGCGCGGTTCTATCAATTGCTCGACAGTAATTTTTTCACCCACCGTAATATTTGGTATTTTGAGAGAAGCCTCTAGTGAACACTATGGCCCCGGGGTCTACTTCACACCATATTTTCAGCCTTACACTTTTACTTCGTTGCACTTTCTGCCTTCAGTTCTCACTTTGCAATCAATCTTGAAGGGATTGACAACCCCTTTATAGTGTTGGGTGCCAGCTCTTTTGTGTTTGTGCAGGTATTCTAGACTTGACGCGATTCTCCTACTGGATTGATACCTTGGTTCTCAAACTGAGGGAAATACTTACTGCTTCTGTGCTGCATCACCCTTTCCTCTTCAAGGGAAAAATCAACGCAAGCTGAAGAGACGACAAAAGATTTCTGTCGCCGTAGCACAAGGATTTCTCGCGCCGTTGCCAGGGAGTATCAAGTCAAGAACTCATCCAAGTAAGTGTCGCAAACTCATCTCTTGCATTTACTTTTTTTGCCTCTCGTTTTCCTCTCCCCCACTTCTGAAAAACAAAAATTTACAAAAAGATTTGCCTTTTGCATTTGCCTTTCCTTTGCTTGTGTGCTATGTGCCTTCAATATGCTTGCATCTTCGCTTGCTAAAAATATAGTGGTATGGATCCTCACCGACTTGATAATCTCTTTAAGAGATCCACTTATGTGGAACCAATTGCTAGTGAGTTGAGTGCACTTGACTTTCTCTATGGAGTTTTGCTTGAGATGCGTGAATCTAAAAATCGTGATGAAGAAATTTATGAAATGATTCACGAGGGCTCCTTGAATGAAAAGAATGATTGCAATGATTTCATTATAAATTCTATTAATGACAATCATGCTAAAAATATGTAAAACCCTAAGCTTGGGGATGCTAGTTTTGCTATGTCTACTACTTGTTGCAATGATCATTACTGGGGTAATGATTTTTCTTATGATCTTGAATATTTGTTTAAGCCTCATGACGAATATGATATTTGCAATAATATTGAAAGTGGATTTGGAGAAGTCATGACTTTAGTTGATGATAATCCCACTATTTTTGAAGAGCGTCAACTTTGCATGCATGTGGATCATGAAAAGAATATCCTTTGGGATAACTATATTGTTGAATTTGATTTTGATCCCACATGTAATTGCTATGAGAGAGGAAAATATTCTGGTAGAAACTTTCATGTTACCAAATTACCTCTCGTCATGTGGAGATAGCTATTGTCTCTTTCTTCTTCCTTGCATATGGTAACTATTGGTTGTCTTGACAATCTATTTTCCTATAAAATGCCTATGCATAGGAAGTATGTTAGACTTAGATGTGATTTTCAAATGCTTTATTATGCTCTCGTTGTGCTTCAATTCTTGTCTTTTGTGTGAGCATCATTGAATTATCAATGCCTAGCTAAGGGCGTTAAACAATAGCGCTTGTTGGGAGGCAACCCAATGAATTTATCTTTTTATTTCTGTTTTGTTGCATCCACACCATCATAATTCCGTTATGATTGTGTTTTTTGTGTTTCTTTTTGTGTTTGAGCCAAGCAAAACCTTTATGACTAGTCTTGGTGATAGTTATTTGATCCTGCTGGAAAAAGACACAAACTTTTCGCTCACGAGATTATTGTTCATTTTTATTCAGAAAGATATTTTGAGTTGATTCTATTTTTGCTGCTGGTTGATATACCTTTTTCCCAGGCACTCGTAATTTTTCATAATTTTTGAGGTACCAGAAGTATACGAAGTATACAGATTGCTACAGACTGGTCTGTTTTTGATAGATTCTGTTTTTGTTGAGTTGGTTGCTTGTTTCGATGAAACTATGGATAGTATCGGGGGGGGGGGGTACTAGCCATGGAAAATTGAGAATACACTAATCTAACACCGATATAAATAGAAATCAAGATGGCTATAGTACCTAAAGAGATGGTAGTTTGTTTTCTTGTGCTAATGATATCTCGAGTTTCTGTTTAAGTTTTGTGTTGTGAAGTTTCCAAGTTTAGGGTGATGTTCTCATGGCCAAAGGGATAAAGAGTGGAAATAGCTCAAGCTTAGGGATGCCCAAGGCACCCCAAGCCAAATTCAAGGACACCAAAAGTCCTAAGCTTGGGGATGCCCCGAGAAGGCATCCCCTCTTTCGTCTTCAATCCATTGGTAACATTACTTGGAGCAATATTTTTATTCACCACATGATATGTGTTTTGCTTGGAGCATCTTGTATCGTAGGAGTCTTTTCTTTTTGTTGTGTCACAATCATCCTTGCTGCACACCTTTTGAGAGAGACATCCACTCATCGTGATTTTGCTAGAATGCTCATCGTGCTTCACTTATATCTTTTGAGCTAGATAATTTTGCTCTATGTGCTTCACTTAGATCTTTTAGAGCACGACGGTGCATGACTTGGTAGTTGGCTTGTACTATGAAAGTAGTCCCAAAGGTGATAGGTACCCAAAGAGGATACAAAAACCTCCATCTTCATGTGCATTGAGTAGAAAGAGAAGTTTTGATTCCTCTCAATTAGTTTTGAGACGTGGATTTGGTAATATTAAGAGTTATGTTAGTAGGATGTTGTGAATCTATAAATACTTGTGTTGAAGTTAGTGATTCCCGTAACATGCACGTATGGTGAACCTCTATGTTAGGAAGTCGGAGCATAATTGATCTATTGATTGTCATCCTTTGTGTTGCAGTCGGGATCGCGCGATGTTAACACCTACCAACCCTTCCCCTAGGAGTATGCGTTTAGCACTTTGTTTTGATACTAATAAAAACTTTCGCAACAAGTATGTGAGTTCTTCATGACTAATGTGATACCATGGTATAGATGCACTTTCACCTTCCACCATTGCTAGCCTCTCTAGTGCCACAGAACTTCCGCCGGTGCACAAACCCACCATATGCCTTCCTCAAAACAGCCACCATACCTACCTACTATGGCATTTTCATAGCCATTCTAAGATATATTTCCATGCAACACCCACCGTTCCATCTCATGACTTGTGTCATCACTCTCATATTGCCATTCCATGATCGTAAGATAGCTAGCGAGATGTTCCAATGTCATACGCCAAGCTAGATCGTTGCACATCCCGGTACACTGCCAGAGGCATTTCCTATAGAGTCATCATCGTTCTGAGCTTTGAGCTGTGAGTAAATAAAAGTGTGATGATCATCATTATTAGAGCATTGTCCCATGTGAGGAAATAAAAAAAGAGGCCAAAGTTGCCCACACAAAAAAAGAGGCCAAAGAGCCCAAATAAAAAAAAGAGAAAAAGAGAGAAGGGACAATGCTACTATCTTTTTCCACACTTGTGCTTCATAATAGCACCATGTTCTTCATGATTGAGAGCCTCTCGTTTCGTCACCACCATATACTAGTGGGAATCTTTATTATATAACTTGGCTTGTATATTCCAATGATGGCCTTCCTCAAAAATGCCCTAGGTCTTCGTGAGCAAGCAAGTTGGATGCACACCCACTAGTTCTCCTTTTGAGATTTCACATACTTATAGCTCTCATGAATCCTTTGTATGGAAATCCCTACTCATTCACATTGATATCTATTAATGGGCATCTCAATAACCCTTTGATACGCCGAGTCAATGTGACTATCTCCTCCTTTTTTGTCTCACAATGACCACCACACTCTATTCCGCCTATAGAGCTATATACATGGCTCACGCTCATGTATTGCGTGATGGTTGTAAAAGGTTTGAGAAAGTAAGAGTGCGAACACAATTACTTGGCCAATACTGGGGTTGTGAATGATTTACAATAGTTGTGTGGGGATGATGGAGCATAGCCAGACTATATGATTTTGTAGGGATAACTTTCTTTGGCCTTGTTATTTCGAAAGTTCATGATTATCTTGCTAGTTTGCTTGAAGTATTATTGTTTTCATGTCAATAGAAAACTATTGTTTTAAATCTTACAGATCTCAACATTCATGTCACATGAAAGAAGTTACAAAGGAAAACTATGCTAGGGAGCATTCCACATCAAAAATTCAGTCTTTATCACTTCCCTACTCGAGGACGAGCAGGAGTTAAGCTTGGGGATGCTTGATACGTCTCCAACATATCTATATTTTTTGATGGTTTCATGCTATTATCTTGTCAAACTTTGGATGTTTTGTATGCCTTTCATATGTTTTTTGGGACTAACTTATTAACTCATTGCCAAGTGCCAGTTCCTGTTTTTTTCCGTGTTTTTGACCCTTTTCAGAGGAGGATTTTAAACGGGGTCCAAACGGAACGGAACTTCCAAAAATATTTTTTTCGAAACAGAAGACGATCGGGAGACTTGAGAACCAAGGCACAGGGTCACCATGGACCCCACAAGCCCCCTAGCCGCGGCCAGGGGGTGTCGCGCCTCCCAGGCTTGTGGGCTCCCCGGGCCTCCTCTGCCCTAGGTCTTTTGCCCTTATATTCCCTAAGATCCCAGTAAAACTCAAGAGATCCACGAAAATACTTCTCCGCCGCCGCAAGCTTCTGTCTCCGCAAGATCCCATATAGGGCACGTTCTGGTGCCATGTCGGAGGAGGGATTCGGATATGGAGGGCTTCTTCATCAACACCATGACCTCTCCGATGACGCATGAGTAGTTCACCATAGACCTTCGGGTCCATAGCTAGTAGCTAGAGGGCTTCTTCTCTCTCTTGGATCTTCAATACAAAGTTCTCCATGATCTTCATGCAGATCTATCTGATGTAATCTTCTTTTGCGGTGTGTTTGTCGAGATCCGATGAATTGTGGATTTATGATCATATTATCTATGAATCTTATTTGAGTTTCTTCTGATCTCTCTTATGCATGATTTCATATCCTTGTAATTCTCTTCGAGTTGTGGGTTTTGTTTGGCCAACTTGATCTATGATTCTTGCAATGGGAGAAGTGCTTGGTTTTTGGTTCATACCGTGCGGTGACCTCACCCAGTGACAGAAGGGGTAGCGAGGCACGAATCGTGTTGTTGCCATCAAGGGTAAAAAGATGGGGTTTTCATCATTGGTTTGAGTTTATCCCTCTACATCATGTCATCTTAGTTAAGGAGTTACTCTGTTTGTCATGAACTCAATACACTAGATGCATGATGGATGGCGGTCGATGTGTGGAGTAACAGTAGTAGATACAGAAAGTATCCGTCTACTTCTCTCGGACGTGATGGTTATATGTATGATCATTGCCTTAGATATCGTCATGACTTTGCACAGTTCTATCAATTGCTCGACCTGTAATTTGTTCACCCAGCGTAATATTTTCTATTTTGAGAGAATCCTCTAGTGAACACTATGGCCCCGGGTCTACTTCACACCATATTTTCAGCCTTACACTTTTACTTCGTTGCACTATCTGCCTTCAGTTCTCACTTTGCAATCAATCTTGAAGGGATTGACAAACCCTTTATAGCGTTGGGTGCAAGCTCTTTTGTGTTTGTGCAGGTACTCTGGACTTGACACGATTCTCCTACTGGATTGATACCTTGATTCTCAATCTGAGGGAAATACTTACTGCTCCTGTGCTCCATCACCCTTTCCTCTTCAAGGGAAAAACCAACGCAAGCTCAAGAGACGACAGAAGATTTCTGTCGCCGTAGCACTCCACACGAGTCGTCCCCATTGCCCCGACCTCTCCATTCGCTCTCCCCATTGCCGCACCTTCAGCTCGCTGCCGCTAGGTCGACCCCGTCGCTCCCTCTTGCCTCTGAGACTCTCAGAAGCTCTGCCTCGACGCCCTCAAGCTCTCCAGCAATCCAGATGACACGAGGAGCCTCTAATCGCCGTCACACTATCGTCTTCCACCTTCGGTCACCGAGGTCGCCGCCGTCGAATTTTCCGTCGTCGGGCCGTCTCCGAGCCCACTATCGATGCCTATTTAATCCTCGTGAGCTGTAGGATCCATTTTCCCTCTTCCCCCCTTCAATCACGAGCCGCAACTGCCATTTCCACTGACGCACGAAGAGCTCCACCGCGGGAGCTCATCACCGGTGAGGTTTCGGTGGTCCTTGAGCTCTACCGAAGCCACCAACGGCTTCACGTTTTCATGTAGATGCCGTAGGCGTTTAGCTCTAGTCATTTTGCAATCCGTTTTGTCGAGCTCGACGATGGCCGAGCTCTGGTGGCTGCCTAGGTCGTCGCGGATGTCGACTCCACCCACCCCAGCCGCTGTGACTTGTCCAAATGGACGCGCGGGTGAGAGGCCGATCCATCCGTGGCCTCAGCCGCCCAAATGGTCGCCGGAGGTGGGTTTCCCACCCCCTCCACCGTTCCCGGTGCTGCCGGCGACTCATCGCCGGTGGGTTTGACCCCATCGACCAGGGGTTTGACCTCCCTGGGTTGATGACATGTGGGGCCAGCCCCCTGATTAGTGAGGTTAACTAATTATTATTTTATCAGGATTAACTAACCTAATGACTCACTGACTAGTGGCCCCAGCCCTGCTAATTAACTTTCCAGATTAATTTTAACTCTGTTAGTGCCTGTGTCACTGACCAATGGACCTCACTAGTCAGGTTTGACCTGCAATGGTCAGTTTGACCAGCTAAGGCAATGCTGATGTCATGCTGGCATAATAATTGATATTCTCTAAATAATAAAATTTCATAAATAGTTATAAACTTCTAAAAATCAAAGAAATTAATCTGTAACTCAAATGAAAATAATTTATATATGAAAACTTATCAAAAAAATTCAAGCAATCCGTTGGTGCTCATTTCATGCATGATAGAACAATCTATACCTGAGCATCCCGTCAAAGAAATTAAAGGTAATTTAAAAATCTATTATTCAAACTCGTATTTGAATATTTGATTCCCAGCTTCAACCAATTCAATATTAGATGCATTAGCTCATTCATCATATCCATGTCATGCCATGATCGTGCATGATATTGTTGCACTTGCCATGTGGTGATTGTGATTTTTTGTTTCGGTAGGCTTCGCTCCACAGGATACTGAGGAGTATCCAACTAAAGGAGTGTATCCCTCCGTAGGTCCATAAGGGAAGCACCCCTTTTGAGCATTCTAATAAAATCCCATGTTCTCGCTCCTGCTCTCATTTATTGCATTAGGACACATCATGATAAATGCTTTTGCCTCGGTAGTTAAACCCATTCCTCTACATGACCTCTCATTGTCACAGTAAATAGCTAAACCTTGCAACCTAGCATACCTGGTAGGTGCTTCTTTCGTGATGTACTTTACTCTGCTATGCTTGCTAAGCTTAGAGTTATGTCTGGCCTGTTTCATCTGGGTGATGAACTGGAGTGAATGCATGTGTTCTGGTGGCGAAGGTTAAGTGTTGAACCTGATTTGGTAAAGGTACCGATAAGAGATATGTAGGAGTACATGGCGGGTTGTCTCATTGGAACCGTTCTTAAGAACTGAGCTCCGTGTATGTGACCCCAGAGTAGATACTACCATACATTGGGATCGAAACCAATGGACCCTCTCCGCTTATTAATCGCCTAGTACTTGGTCGAGCAGTTGCAAGTAGTTTCTAGTGTTTGTAGTTATGCTGGAGGCCATGCCTGGTGCTGACCTTAGAGGTGGGCTGTGACGCGGTAGGTAGTGGCACGGTGTACAAAGTAGCACCCGGATGGTGGGCTTGGGAACCCTACGCACATCGTTTGAGGCCATAACGAAAACTTCGGCTGGACTTCCGTGCGGGTTCAGTCTCAAATAGGAGATAAACCAGGACTAGGTGTTAGCATGGTTAACTATCGTGGCCGACTCCCTCGCTGGGCTTCCACTTGAAGGTTGCCGACGTGCGGGAAGTGCACATGGCGATAAGTGGCGAGAGCGTGTGTGAAGAAGTACACCCCTGTAGGGTTATGATCTATTCAAATAGCTACATCTACGGATATGAACTACTTGGAAACATATGTTGTTCATAGATAACTTTAACGGCTACTCATAAAAGTATCAAGATAAGTGTGAGTATCATGAATGGCATTCTCGTAGGGAAAGGAAAGAATCCATGATAGTGTATTGTTGTGGAGGTAGTCGACTCGTGTGCGACTTATCAAAACTTGTTAAATAAATACTTGTAGTCGTAGTATAGTTTTGCCAAGAGTCAAAGCTCGCTTGCTGCATGAAACCCCACAACCCCCTTGCTGATACTTGTGCATGAGTAGATAGATCTGATTTAAAGTCTTTCTTAGTACTTTCGTACTCATGTTTGCTTAATAAGTGTTGCAGAAAATGCCCACGACCCATCTGATGGGTTCTACCTGGACATCGATGATGACGAGTAGCTGGTGTCCCAGCTACGACCGGGCCCCTTCGGAAGGGATCTGTAGATAGTCAGGCTTTATCCCTTTTCCTTTCACCTGTCTGTACTCAGACATCTTCAAATGATTCCGCATGGCTTGTATGAAATTGTGAGTATGACCTGAGTGTCGGGTCATGTGACCCCTACGTGTATGAACATATTATGCAAGGCTCTTCCGAGCCTTCTAAATAAATGTTGTGATGTTCTATGGTTACGTTGTAATTCCATTGTTGTATATATGCATATTGAGTATGTCATGCGTACGTGTCATGTGCTATGATATGTATGGGGTTCGATACCTAGTTGTGTGCCTTTAGTAATACTCTTTACAAAGAAATTCCCCTTTGTGATTCCACTGAGCCTTGGTAGCTTGCTACTGCTCCGGACACAGTAGTTGACCGGTATGTATCCTTCTTAGGTGTTGTGTCTGTCTCTCTAGGGAAATGTCTTGCAGTGTAATGGAGTCCTTGTAGCTTACTACGACTCATCTACACACGCTGATGACAAACACCTGCTTTGTTGGGTTATGTATGTCTGTCTTTGTACGGATGTACCACTTGGGTTTATAACTAGTTATGTCGACTAGGTTCTTTGATATTGGAATGCTAGCGACACATTGCATACGTGAGTCAAAAGACGCATACGGTCCCGGCCAAGGTAAGGTGGCAGTCGTGGGGTAACCATGCGTGAGACTTCAAAGTGATGTTGTGTGTTACAGGATGGATTCCTATGGCTTAGGATCGGGGTCCCGACAGTTGGCTAGATCGTTGAGAATTAAGAAGCTATCATAATCATGCCTATATATGTCAATAGACCAGCAAGGACCTCAATATAATATCGTGAATAATCTGAACACAAACCCACAATTCATCAGATCCCAACAAACGCACCACAAAAGAGTGATTACATATGATAGATCACCACGAAAACCAGAGTGATCTTGGAAATGAAGAACATAGAGAGAGATATAGCCATCTAGGTACTAACTACAAACCTGTAGGTCTATGGTGAACTACTCACACATCAGCATGGGAGCAGCAAGGTTCATGTAGAGGCCCTCCATTATCGATCCCCCTCTGACAAGGCATCGAAACAATGCTCTAGATGGGCACACGACAAAACAGAGACTTGTAGTGAAGGAAAAATAATTTTGGGTGGATCCATCGGGTTTTTGGGGAATATCTGAATTTATAGGACAGAGAGGAGGGCGAGAGGCCAAGGAAGGTGCCCCAACCCATCAGGGCGCGGCTACCCCCTTGGCGCACCCTGTTGGCTTGGTACTGCCCCATGGGGCCTCTGGTATCCTTTCGAGGCTTCCACGTCCTTATTTTGTCCAAAAAAAACCGTCAACATGTTTCAGGGGTATTTGGACAATGTTAGGCAGAGTATTCCTGAAAAGCCAAAAGCATGCACAAAACAACACCTGGCACTTGGCACTAGGTTAATAGGTTAGTGCTAAAAAATAATATAAATCAGCAAGTAAATCCCAAAAAGCATCCTAGAATAATCATATAATATCATTAAACAATCAAAAAATTTAGATACGTTGGAAACATATCAGGGTCGGGCACTGCATTCCTTGCATATTGGCACACCATTTCTACCTAGACGTCGATGATGACGAGTAGCTGGTGCCCCATCTACGACCTGGCCCCTTCGGAAGGGATCTGTAGATAGTCAGGCTTTATGCCTTTTCCTTTCACATGTCTATACTCACACATATTTAAATTCTTCCACATGGCATGTATGAATTTGTGTTTATGACTTTAGTGTCGGGTCATGTGACCCCTACCTATATGAACTTGTTATTCAAGGCTCTTCTGAGCCTTCTAAATAAATGTTGTGATGTTGTATGGTTACCTTGTGATGCCATTGTTGTATCTATGCATATTCGGTATGTCATGCGTACGTGTGATGTGCTATGATATGTAATGGGTTCGACACCTAGTTGTGTGCCTTTAGTAATACTCTTTATAGAGAAATGCCCCTTTGTGATTCCACCGAGCCTTGGTAGCTTGCTACTGCTACGGACACATTGGTTGACCGACATGTTCCTTATTATGTGCTCTGTCTATCCCTTCGGGGAAATGTCTCACAGTGTAATGGAGGCCTTGTAGCTTACTACGACTCGTCTACACACGCTGATAACCAACACCTGCTTTACTGGGTTATGTATGCATGTCTCTATACGGATGTACCACTTGAGTTTATAACTAGTTATGTCGACCGGGTTCTTTGATATTGGAATGCTAGCGACACGTTGCATACGTGAGTCAAAAGATGCAAACGGTCCCGACCAAGGTAAGGTGGCAATCGTGGGTTCAACCGTGCGCGAGACCGCAAAGTGATGCTATGTGTTACAGGCTGGATTCCTATGGATTAGGATCGGGGTCCCGACAGTTGGCCAAACCACACTGATATATCATAGAGAATTACGAAGCGATCATAATCATGCATATATATGTGAATAGACCAACAAGTAACTCAATATAATATCATGAATAATTTGAATACAAACCCACAATTCATCAAATCCCAACAAACGCACCACAAAAGAGTGATTACATATGATAGATCACCACGAAAACCACAGTGATCTTGGCAATGAAGAACATAGAGAGAGATATAGGCATCTAGGTACTAACTACACACCCGTAGGTGTGTGGTGAACTACTCACACATCAGCATGGGAGCAACAAGGTTGACGTAGAGGCCCTCCATTATCGATCCCCCTCCGACAGGGCACCGAAACAATGCTCCAGATGAGCACACGACAAAACAGAGACTTGCGGTGACGGAAAAAGAATTTTGGGTGGCTCCATAGGGTTTTTGGGGAATGTCTAAATTTATAGGACAGAGAGGAGGACGAGAGGCCAATGAAGGTGGCCCAATTCATCAGGGCGCGGCTACCCCCTGGGCGCGCCCTGTTGGCTTGGCGCTGCCCCATGGGGCCTCTGGTATCCTTTCGAGGCTTTCGTGTCCTTATTTTGTCCAAACAAATCGTCAACAAGTTACGGGGATATTTGGACAATGTTTGGTAGAGTATTCCTGAAAAGCCAAAAACATCCAGAAAACAACAACTGGCACTTGGCACTAGGCTAATAGGTTAGTGATCAAAAATAATATAAATCAGCAAGTAAATCCGAAAATCCATCCTAGAATGATCATACAATATCATTAAACAATCGAAAAATTAAATACGTTGGACACATATCAGGGTCGGGAACTGCATTCCCTGCATATTGGCACACTATTTCTACCTAGAAGTCGATGATGACGAGTAGTTGGTGTCCCAGCTACGAACTGGCCCCTTCAAAAGGGATCTGTAGATAGTCAAGCTTTATGACTTTTTCTTTCACCTGTCTGTACTCAGACATCTTTAAATGCTTCCGCATGGCTTGTATGAATTTGTGTGTATGACTTGAGTGTCGGGTCATGTGGCCCCTACCTATATGAACTTATTATGAAAGGCTCTTCTGAGCCTTCTAAATAAATGTTGTGATGTTGTATGGTTAAGTTGTGATGCCATTGTTGTAACTATGCATATTGAGTATGTCATGCGTACGTGTGATGTGCTATGATATGTATGGGGTTCGACACCTAGTTGTGTGCCTTTAGTAATACTCTTTATAGAGAAACGCCCTTTGTGATTCCACTGAGCCTTGGTAGCTTGCTACTGCTCCGGACACATTGGTTGACAGGCATGTATCCTTCTTAGCTTTGTTTGTCCCTTCGGGGAAATGTCTCGCGGTATAATGGAGTCCTTGTAGCTTACTACGACTCGTCTACACACGTTGATGACCAGCACCTGCTTTGCTGGGTTATGTATGCCTGTCTCTGTATGGATGTAACACTTGGGTTTATAACTAGTTAAGTCGACCGGGTTCTTTGATATTGGAATGTTAGCGACACGTTGCATACGTGAGTCAAAAGAAGCAAACGGTCCCGGCAAGGTAAGGTGGCAGTCGTGGGGTCAACCGTGTGTGAGACCACAAAGTGATGTTGTGTGTTACAGGCTGTATTCCTATGGATTAGGATCGGGGTCCCAACAGTTTGCCAAACCACACTGATAGATCGTAGAGAATTACGAAGCTATCATAATCATGCATATATATATATATGTGAATAGACCAGCAAGAAACTCAACATAATATCGTGAATAATCTGAACGCAAAACCACAATTCATCATATCCCAACAAACGCACCACAAAAGAGTGATTACATATGATAGATCACCACGAAAACCAGAGTGATCTTGGCAATGAAGAACATAGAGAGAGATATAGCCATCTAGGTACTAACTACGGACCCGTAGGTCTGTGGTGAACTACTCACAGCATGGGAGCAGCAAGGGTAATGTAGAGGCCCTCCGTTATCGATCCCCTTCGACAGGGCACCGAAACAATGCTCCAGATGGGCACACGACAAAACAGAGACTTGCGGTGACGAAAAAAGAATTTTGGGTGGATCCATAGGGTTTTCGGGGAATATCTGAATTTATTGGACAAAGAGGAGGGCGACAGGCCAAGGAAGGTGGCCCCAGGCCATCAGGGCGCGGCTACCCCCTGGTCGCGCCCTGTTGGCTTGGCGCTGCCCCATGTGGCCTCTGGTCTCTTTCGAGGCTTCCATGTCCTTATTTTGTCCAAAAATATCGTCAACAAGTTTCGGGGGTATTTGGACAATGTTTGGTAGAGTATTCCTGAAAATCCAAAAACATGCAGAAGACGACAGCTCGCACTTGGCACTAGGTTAATAGGTTAGTGCTAAAAAATAATATAAATCAGCAAGTAAATCCCAAAAAGCATCCTAGAACGATCATATAATATCATTAGACAATCAAAAAATTTAGACATGTTGGATACATATTAGGGTTGGGACTGCATTCCCTGGATATTGGCACGTCATTTCTACCTAGACGTCGATGATGACGAGTAGTTGGTGTCCAAGCTACGACCTGGCCCCTTCGGAACGGATCTATAGATAGTGAGGTTTTATGACTTCTCCTTTCACCTGTGTGTACTCAAACAACTTTACATGCTTCCACATGGCTTGTATGAATTTGTGTGTATGACTTGAGTGTCGGGTCATGTGACCCCTACCTATATGAACTTATTATGCAAGGCTCTTCTAAGACTTCTAAATAAATGTTGTGATGTTGTATGGTTACATTATGATGCCATTGTTGTATCTATGCATTTTGAGTATGTCATGCGTACGTGTGATGTGCTATGATATGTATGGGGTTCGACACCTAGTTGTGCGGCTTTAGTAGTATTTACAGAGAAATGCCCCTTTGTGATTCCACTGAGCCTTGGTAGCTTGCTACTGCTCCGGGCTCATTGGTTGACCGACATGTATCCTTCTTACCTGCTGTGTATTTCCCTTCGGGGAAATTTCTCGCTGTGTAATGGTGTCCTTGTAGCTTACTACGACTCGTCTACACATGCTGATGACCGACACCTGCTTTGCTGGGTTATATATGTATGTCTCTGTACGGATGTACCACTTGGGTTTATAACTAGTTATGTCGAACCGGGTTCTTTGACATTGGAATGCTAACAACACGTTGCATACGTGAGTCAGAGGACGCAAGCGGCCCCGACCAAGGTAACGTGGGAGCCTAGGGGTTAACCATGCGTGAGACCACAGAGTGAAGCTGTGTGTTACACGCTGGATTACTATGGATTAGGATCGGGGTCCCGACAGCGTTGGTATCAGAGCCTGGCTCACTGTAGGATTACCAAACCAAACTGGTCGAAGTCGAGTCTAAAAATGCTTTAGTTATATCTAAGGTAATTGATTGAGGAAGGGAACGTAAGGCTCTTTTTGCTTCTCTTCTCAAGTCATTATATTCTGGTCGCTCTCATATTTTCTACGGGGATTAAGAACTAGCTTTCTTATCTATCTCTCGGGATCACGTACTATTACTCCGTAGACTTGCAGGGAAAATTGGTTGAGAGTCAATTCGAATTGCAAGTTTCCTTTTGAGCAAAAATAGTTGACCATGGAACCCTGAACTTGGGAGTTGAGTGGTTATGCTATCCAACCTTTTGGAGGATGTCTCAAAATTGTTTTCGAGCATTTTCAGCCCTAATGCTGCCTGATTTTTGCTAGAGCTCTAATGCCTCTACATTATTCTCTATTTCAGATTTCTCCTCGTCCTTCTCGTCAGGTGGTCTGCTTGACTTGGTGCATCGATGTACTAGGTCACACGGCCATGTTGGTCAGGATGATGTTAGTAGCCGGTTACCGCTGGTACCCAGAGTATACAGTGGAGGAGCAGTACCGGGACTTTAACCAGAGCCAGTATATGTGTACTGTTAGGGTATATCCAGATTACCTTGGAGCTGAGGAGCCAATCCATTGGTCTTATGGGTTGGGGGTTACCGTTGACATGGCGGTAAAGGATGGCGCCTACTCAATGTTGACCATCGTGAGAGCAAATCATGCACTACAGAATTCAGAATTTTGTTATATCCCAGCTTCTCAGCTAGGAAAAGAAGGTTATCTCAGTGGAGTTTACTATGATTCTTCCTTGGAGGAGCCGTTGCTGCAGGTTACCACCCAGATGTTAGAGAATAGAGATCGAGATGCTCGTGTTGTTCTCATGGAGCTTTATGCTACCCGTGCCCGTCTGTGGACAACTTTGACGTAGCTGGCACTTGTCATTCAGACATTCTATGGAGACATGGAGATGTTGAACCTAGTTCAGATTCATTTGCCAGCTCACGTAGATTGGCCTGCTATTGGAGGTGTGACCCCTCTTCGTGGATCTCTCTTGATGCCAGTTAGCGTACCGAGGCCACATCCGTGTCCTTAGGGTTTCCAGGGATCTCAGGCTAGGGTGTTACCCTCAGGTTCAGCTCCGAGATCATGGAGGAAACCTGTATGAGATGTTCTACGCGGATGCTTGAGTTCATGAGCGTTGCAGTAGTACTGTACCAGTTATATTTTCCAGAGTCCTGCGTGTATTGTGGAATATGACTGAGTTGTGAGATGTGTTCCGGAGGCATAGATAAATAATGTAGAGGAAGCTTGAAAAGCCTCTGATGAGTAGTATCATCTTTTCAGTAGTTTGCTCTTCAGCTTGAGTTTGTACTGAACTTTGTTATGGTGTGTATGAACCATGGTGTATATATAGCAGTTTGCTTGTTACCATGATGTTCGGATGTTCATTTCCGCATTCCATATTGTTCAGTGCATTTCTTAACTCCTTTGCTAGAGTTGATGTTGATCTAGTCTAAGGTGTGAGTTTGTTTGTCAGGATGGTGTTCACCAGGCTCAACCGTGCACCTGCCCATGAGCGGGGAGAAGGTAGTCAAGCAGGTGAGGAAAACCTGCCTCACCCACCTTCTCTGGCGGAGGTTATGTTGGAGGCAGAAAGGAACAAGAGAGAAACCAATCGTCTGTTATAGCGTATTGAGAAGAATATGCCTCGTCAGCAGCGAACCGACTCAGTGACCCTAAATGACTTTGTGAAGCTCAATCCACCCAAGTTCCATCATTTCGTCGACCCCCTCGATGTTGATGATTGGTTGTGTAGTATTTCACGCCAGATACATTCTGCCAACGTCACTGAGATTGATAAGGTGACATTTGTTGCTTACTTCTTGGAAGGCCCCGCCAAGCTGTGGTGGGAGAATTATGAAGCTATGCGCCCTGCCGGACCAGCAGCCACCTGGGCTAAATTCAGCGCAGCCTTCCATGTGCAACACATTCCAGAAGGGTTAATGGACCGCAAGAGAGAGGAGTTATGTGCATTTACTCAAGGGAAGCTGACTTTGGATACATATAGCCGTGAGTTTGGAAACCTCGCCCGCTATGCAACTGAAGAGGTGTCAACTGGCGACAAGAAGCAAGCTAGGTTCCGCAATGGACTTAGCCCCGAACTTTGTCGTGATCTGCACCTTCATGAGTGTGCGAGCTTCCAGGCTCTTGTCAACAAGGCGATCAGTGCTGAAACTGGACATACTGATTATCAAGCAACAAAGAAGCTCTCTCATGATTCTGGCTCCTCATACGACTCGACATTTCAGAAGCGCTAGGTGTGGGTTCTGAATAGTTCTCTACCGCCAAGATACACCGCGAGGCCATCCTGTGTGGCGGCTCATGCAAATCAGACCAACCCTCCAGCCAAGACTTATGGTGGTCCAAATACCAATGCTGCACCACATGCCAATCAAGTGGTCTTCTACAAGTGTGGAGAACCAGGTCACTATTCACGTGAGTGTCCTCGGAATAACGCCACCAATCAACCTGGAATGTCTGTTGGGCTTGGCAAGCTAGGCAAAGCATTGTATGTGAAGCCAACCCCTGCACGTGGTCGGGTGAACTATGTTTCAGCACAAGAAGCTGCAGAGGATCCCGACGTCATTTTGGGTATGCTCCTTGTCAACCACCACCCAACGTCTGTTCTTTTTTATACGGGGTCATCTCATTCTTTCATTTCCGAAAGTTATGCACAGTTGCATAACATGTCCTTTTGTGATATGACCATCCCATTAGTGGTTGAAACTCATTGTAGTAAATGGCAGACCTCTAGGATAAATCATGACAATGAAATTCTTGTGGACAGGCTAGTCTTCCTAGCATCCTTGATAGCTCTTAAGTCTTCAGATATCAATATCATCTTGGCTATGGACTGGATGTCAGCTCATTACGCCAAGATTGATAATCATGCTAGGAATGTTCAGCTTACACATCCATCAGGTGAGATAGTTAATGTCTCGACTCAAGCTGCCAAATGCCGACCCTATTCCCTCAATGCTAGCCCTCTTCCAGAGCTAGAAGATATACCGGTAGTCCGTGACTTTTCGAATGTCTTCCCAGAAGAATTGTCGGGCATTCCACTTGACACGGATGTAGAGTTTGTGATAGATCTTGTCCTAGGAACCGACCCAATAGCCAGAAGACCCTATAAGATGGCACCCTTAGAGCTAGCTGAACTTCAGAAACAACTACATGAGGCCTTGAATAAAGGTTACATTCATACTAGCTCTTCTCCTTGGGCTTGTACTATCCTCTTCGTTAATAAGAAGGATGGAATGGATCAGATGGTTATAGATTATCGACTAGTTAATCTGGTTACCATAAAGAACAAGTATCCCCTCCCCAGGATCAACGACCTGTACGATTAGCTCGCTGGATCCCCAGTCTTCTCCAAGATGTATTAGAGGTTGGGCTACCTTCAAATCAAGATCAAGAACAGGGACATTCCAAAAACGGCCTTTGTCACTCGTTATGGACAATACGAGTACACCGTCATGTCCTTCAGTTTAACCAATGCCCCAGCCACTTTCCCTTGCTTGATGAATTCGATCTTCATGGAGTACTTGGATAAATTCTTCGTGGTTTACCTCGACGATATACTCATTTACTCGAAGAACGAACAAGAACATGTCGAGCATCTAAGGCTGGTATTGATGAAACTTTGAGAGCATCGTCTTTATGCCAAGTTCTCTAAATGTTAATTCTGGTTGCCAGAAGTAACCTATCTAGGCCACGTAATTTCTGGTAAAGGTATTGCTATCAATCCCGAGAGAGTTAAAGTTGTCCTTGATTGGTCTCAACCTGAATCGGTTAAGCAAGATAGGAGTTTTCTTGGTCTAGCGAGCTATTATCGCTGCTTTGTCGAGAACTTCTCCAAGGTTGCAAAGCCTCTAATTGAACTCCTCAAGAATGATAAAAAGTTCGAGTGGACCCCACAATGCGAGCATAGTTTTCAGTAACTCAAAAGACGCCTGACCTCCGCACCCGTGTTGGTACCACCGGATTTCTCCAAGGACTTCATTATCTATTGCGATGCCTCGCGACAAGGACTAGGTTGCATTCTCACGCAGGATCGTTATGTGATTGCATACGCATCTTGATAGTTGTGTC
Organism: Hordeum vulgare subsp. vulgare; assembly: GCF_904849725.1. Taxonomy (NCBI): domain Eukaryota; kingdom Viridiplantae; phylum Streptophyta; class Magnoliopsida; order Poales; family Poaceae; genus Hordeum; species Hordeum vulgare. The sequence goes on along the minus strand of NC_058519.1, from coordinate 142,952,094 downwards.
CACATGAGGATAATTATCCCACACATGATCTTGAGCTTGCAGCCGTACTCCATGCACTAAAAACCTAGCGACATTACCTTCTAGGTAATCGTTGCGAAATTTACACTCATCACCAAAGTCTGAACTACATCTTCACCCAACCGGATATGAACCTTAGGCAAAGACGATGGGTCCAGATGATCACATATTATGACTTAAGGATAACTTACACCCCGGGGAAAGCCAATGTCATGGCTGATGCACTAAGTCGTAAGTCTTATTGTAACAATCTGATGTTACAACAAAGTCAACCACTTTTCCATGAGGAATTCCGGAAATTAAACCTCCACCTTGTTCCTCAAGGATTTCTTTCTACCTTGGTGGCGAAACATACTCTTAGGGATCAGGTCATTGAGACTCAAAAGTTTGATCCAGGGGTTTCACGTATCAAGAGAAACATCAAGAAGGGGAGTGCATGATGTTTCACAATTAATGACCAAGGTGTTGTGCTCTTTGGGGATCGTCTTGTGGTTCCCAAGGTATGAAACTTGAGACGTCTGATCCTTAAGGAGGCTCATAAATCTCCTCTCATGATTCATCCTGGTAGTACCACAGGTTCTGGTGGACTAGGATGAAGAGAGAAATTGCTCACTTTGTTGCAAATTGAGATGTTTGTCATCGAGTTGAAGCAGAACATCAAAGGCATGCTGGAACCCTTCAACCTTTAGCTATTCCTGAGTGGAAATAGGATAAAGTCGGTATGGATTTCATCACCGGATTTCCGAGGACCAAGATAGGGAATAATCTATCTTTGTGGTCATTGATCGTCTTTCCAAAGTGGCTCATTTTCTTCCTGTTCGAGAAAGTATAACAGCTAGTCAGCTAGTGGAGTTCTATATTTCCCGAATAGTGTCTCTGCATGGTGTTCCTTTAGAGATTAACTCAGATCGTGGGAGTATCTTTACTTCTCGTTTCTGGGAAAGTTTTCAAAATGCCATGGGGACTCAACTCTCCTTTAGCACTGCTTTCCATCCTCAGTCAAGTTGTCAAGTAGAATGAGTCAATCAAATCCTGGAAGACATGCTTAGAGCTTGTGTTATATCTTTCAGCATGAATTGGGAGAAAGGTCGTCCGTTCGCCGAATTTTCTTATAACAATAGTTATCAATCAAGCTTGAGCAAAGCTCCTTCTGAAGTTCTCTATGGGAGAAGGTGTCGAAGACCTCTTAAATGGTCAGAAACCGGAGAGGGGCAACTCTTTGGTCCGGATATGATCCAGGAGGCAGAAAAGCAAGTTCGCATTATTCGTGAAAAGTTGAAAACAGCCCAATCTCGTCAAAAGAGCCAATATGATTGTCATCATAAGGCTGTGGCTTTTGAAGTTGACGAGAAGGCTTACCTTCGAGTTACACCTCTGAAGGGTACCCATCGATTCGGTATCAAGGGCAAATTGTCTCCTCGTTACATTGGTCCCTTTCGCATTCTTGCCAAACGACGAGAGGTTGCGTACCAATTGGAACTACCTTCGCATCTTTCCAAGGTTCATGATGTTTTCCATGTCTCGCAACTCAAGCGTTGCTTCTCGGATCCCATCTATGAAGTTGATCACGAAACGCTTGATCTCCATGATAATCTTTCACACCGAGAATACCCTGTTCGTATTCTTGACCAAGCTGAGCGTACCACTCGACGTCGAAACCTCAAGTTTCTCAAGGCCCAATGGTCAAATCATTCTGAAAAATAAGAAACTAGGGAAAGGGAGGACCGTCTCCGTTTAGAGTACCCCGCGCTCTTCCCGACGGCTCCTAAATCTCGGAACGAGATTCTTTTGAGTGGGGGTGAGTTGTCACATACGTGGTTTTTATTACTTGGTGCCTATCTAGAGTGTGCATCATATTTTATTTTTGTATTAAAGTGAAATGGGGATTAAGAAAAACCCTAGCACCTCACTCTAATATAAGGAATTCAATTAAGTGTGATTTTCACTGAACCCAACATGGTTTTCAAAAATGTTCATCTTTTCTGATAAATGTTGGTAACAACATTTCAAACTTTCTTTTTCTAACACTTTTGGCATTTTAATTAATCCACAGAAGCCACTAAAATTGCCAAAACAAGTATCTATAAATATTTTAGTTGTTACAAAAATACTGAAATAATTTTTTGGAGTTTGGAAATAATTCAAATATGCTCCATATTTATTTACAGGGTTTTTGTCTTAGGTTTTGAGCCCAGAGAAAATAACAAAAACTCATGTTAGAACTAAAACATAAAACATAATAGAAAAAGAAAAGAAAGGAGAAAAAGCTTACCTTGCGCTGGCCCAGCGCACCAGGCCTCCTCCCTGTCGTCTTCTACCTCTGCCAGTAGGTAGACGAGGAGCTAGCCACTGCCTACTGTGCCTCCAGCACGCAGCTGCGTCCCTGCCTAGCCTCCCCGTCGTGCTGGCGAGGTGGATAAACTCCACAGGAGTCGTCCCCATCGACCGACCTCTCCATTCGCTCTCCCCTCTCTCCTGCCATGGCCGCACCTTCGGCCGCCACCGCTAGGTCAACCCCGTCGCTCCCTCTCGCCTCTGAGACGCTCAGAAGCTCTGCCTCGACGCCCTCAAGCTCTCCAGCAAGCCACGCGATGCCAGGAGCCTCTAATCGTCGTCGCGCCGTCGTCTTCCACCTTCGGTCACCAAGGTCGTTGCCATCAAATTCTCCATCGTCGGGCCGTCTCCGAGACCACTCTCGATACCTCTACAATCCTCGTGAGCCGCAGGATCCATTTTCCCTTTTCCCCCTTCGATCGCGAGCAATAGCTACCATTTCCACCGACGGCTGAAGAGCTCCACCGCAGGAGCTCATTGCCAGTGAGGTTCCGGTGGTCCTTGAGCCCAACCGAAGCCACCAATGGCTTCACGTTGTCGTGTTGATGCCGTAAGCATTTAGCTTTGGTCGTTTTGCGCTTTGTTTCTCGAGCTCGACGATGGTCGTGCTATGGTGGCCGCCTAGGTCGTCGTCGGCGTCGACTCCGGCCACCCCAACCCGTATGACTTGTCCAAATGGACGCGCGGGCGAGAGCCGATCCATCCATGGCCTCAGCCGCCCAAATGGTCATCGGGGGTGGGTTTCCAACCCCCTCTGTCGTTCCTGGTGCTGCCGGCGACTCACCGCCGGTGGGTTTGACCCCATCGACTAGGGGTTTGACCTCCCTCGATTGATGACATGTGGGGGCAGCCCCCTGATTAGTTAAGCTAACTAATTATTATTTTATCATGATTAACTAACCTAATCACTCACTGACTAGTGGGCTCATCCGTGCTAATTAACTTTTCAGATTAATTTTAACTCTGTTAGTGCCTGTGTCACTGACCAGTGAACCCCACTTGTCAGGTTTGACCTACAACGGTCAGTTTGACGAGCTGAGGCAATGCTGATGTCATGCTAGCGCAATACTTCATATTCTGTAAATAATAAAATTCCAGAAAAATTTATAAACTTCCCAAAATCATAGAAATTAATCTTTGACTTAGATTGAAATAATTTATATATGAAAATTTATCAAAAAAATTCGAGGAATCCATTGGTGCTAATTTCAAGCATGATAAAACAAGCTATACGTGAGAATCTGGTCAAATCAATAAAAGGTAATTTAAAAATACCTTATTTGAAGTGGCATTTGAATCTTTGATTCAAACCAGTTTCAACCAATTCAATATTAGATGCATTGGCTCATTCATCATATACATGTCATGCCATGATCATGCATCATATTGTTGCACTTGCCGTGTATTGATTGTGATTGTTTGTTTCGGTAGGCTGTGCTCCACACGATACTCAGGAGTATCCAACTGAAGGAGTGTATCCCTCCGTTGATCCACAAGGCAAGCACCCCTTGTGAGCATTCCGATAAAATTCCATGTTCTTGCTCCTGCTCTCATTTATTGCATTAGGACACATTGTAATAAATGCTTTTGCCTCTGTAGTTAAATCCATTCATCTGCATGACCTGTCATTGTCACACTAAGTAGCTAAACCTTGCAACCTAGCATACCTGGTAGTTGCTTGGTCCATGATGTGCTTTACTCTGTTATGCTTGCTAAGCTTAGAGTTATGTCAGGCCTGTTTAATCTGGGTGATGAACTCGAGTGAATGCATGTGTTCTGGTGGCAAAGCTTGAGTGTTGAACCTGATTTGGTAAAGGTACCGATGAGAAGGTGTGTAGGACTACATGGCGGGTTGTCTCATTGGAACCGTTCTTAGGAACTAAGTTTCGTGTATGTGATCTAAGACTAGATACTACCTGATAGTCTCCGTCGTATCTACTTTTCCGAACTCTTTTGCCCTTGTTTTGGACTCTAATTTGCATGATTTGAATGGAACTAACCCGGACTGACGCTGTTTTCAGCAGAATTGCCATGGTGTTGTTTTTGTGCAGAAATAAAAGTTCTCGGAATGTCCTGAAAATTACATAGAATTTTTCTGGAATTAATGAAAAATACCTCCGCAAAGATCCATCGGAGGGGGTGAACCAGTGGGCCACAAGCCCAGGGGCCTCGGCCACCCCCTAGGCCTCGCCGACCAGGCTTGTGGGGCCCACGTGGCACCACCGCCTCCAAACTCAGCTCTATATATTCCGTTTCGCCCGAAAAAAATCAGGGAGAAGGATTCATCGCGTTTTACGATACGGAGGCGCCGCCACCTCCCGTTCTTCATGTGGAGGGAAGATCTGGAGTCCGTTTTGGGCTCCAGAGAGGGGAAATCATCGCCATCGTCATCATCAACCTTCCTCCATTGCCAATTCCATGATGCTCTTCACCGTTCGTGAGTAATCTCATCGTAGGCTTGCTGGACGATGATGAGTTGGATGCGATCTATCATGTAATCGACTTAGTTTTGACGGGGATTGATCCCTAGTATCCATTATGTTCTGAGATTGATGTTGCTACTACTTTGCCATGCTTAATGCTTGTCACTAGGGCCCGAGTGCCATGATTTCAGATCTGAACCTATTATGTTGTCGCTAATATATGTGTGTTTTAGATCCTATCTTGCAAGTTGTAGTCACCTACTATGTGTTATGACCCGGCAACCCCGGAGTGACAATAGCCGGAACCACTCCCGGAGATGACCATAGTATGAGGAGTTCATGTATTCACCAAGTGTTAATGCGTTGGTCCGGTTCTTTATTAAAAGGAGAACCTTAATATCCCGTAGTTTCCATTAGGACCCCACTACCACGGGAGGGATGGACAATAGATGTCATGCAAGTTCTTTTCCCTAAGCATGTATGACTACATACGGAATACATGCCTACATTAGATTGATGAACGGGAGCTAGTTACTTATCTCTCCGTGTTATAGCTGTTACATGATGAATCACATCCGTCATACTCATCCATCACCGATCCACTGCCTACGAGTCTTTTACTACTGGTCCTTTCTACGTTACTTTGTCGCTACTGCTGTTACTTTGCTGCTACTGGTTACTGTTGTTACTTGCTACTGCTGTCACTACTGCTATTCCTTGTTGCTGTTGTCACTACTGTTGTTACTTGTTACTTTGCCGTTACCTGTTGCAAGACTTTTCTGGAGCCGTTGCCCGGGAAGCATTATTCTCAAGAATAGTCCCCCATCAAACGTGCTATTTGTTGGCACCATTGATACAACAAGTTAGGAATAGTCTGCCGTCAACAGATCTTTTCTGGCACCGTTGCTATCATACCACTTTGCTACTGATACTTTGCTTGCAGATACTAATCTTTCAGGTGTGGTTGAAATGACAACTCAGCTGCTAATACTTGAGAATATTCTTTCGCTTCCCCTTGTGTCGAATCAATAAATTTGGGTTGAATACTCTACCCTCGAAAACTGTTGCGATCCCCTACACTTGTGGGTTATCAAGACTATTTTCTGGTGCCGTTGCCGGGGAGGCACAGCTATATTCTCTGAGTCACTTGGGATTTACGTCTGCTGATCACTATGCGGAATCCGATAGATCCAAGAACTAAAGTCTTGCCCTCAACTACGAGGACAGGTAAGGAACTACCATCTAGCTCTGCACTTGATTCACCTTCAGTTATGAGTAAGTTTGCGACATCACCTCCTTCTAGAAATCTTGATATGTCGCGTGTGCTTGATGATGCTATCTCTGGTGCCCATGATGCTTATGATGATGCTATACTTGATACTATGCCTGATGATGATATGCTTGATACTATGCCTGATGATGATATGATTGATACTATGCCTGATGATGCTATGCTTGATACTGCTTTGCCACTTGGTGCATTCCTTGATGCACATATTGCTAGAACTAGCTCTCTTGATATGCCTGAATTGCCTGTTATGCCTGATACGCGTTATGTTATGGAGGGAGACATAGCTGAGGATTTTCTTGCGTGTAAGGATAGCTATGATGTTGAGAAATTAATGCGCAAGTGGAAAGAAAAATCTCTGAACGCTAGGATGAAATACGACCCGAAGTTTGTCACTTCGCCTATCTTTGTGACCGATAAGGATTATGAATTCTCGGTCGACCCGGAGTTAATCACTCTGGTCGAATCTCATCCCTTTCACGGTTATGGGTCTGAAACGGTTGTAGCCCATCTTACCAAACTGCACGATTTGGCCACCCTATTCACTAGTGAGGAAAAGATCCGCCACTACTATATCCTCAAGCTGTTTCCTTTCTTGCTAAAGGATGATGCTAAGACCTGGTTCACTTGTCTTGCTCGTGGTTGTGTGCGTAGCCCCCAGGATATGGTCTACTACTTCTCTGAAAAATATTTCCCTGCCCATAAGAAGCAAGCTGCCTTGGGGAAAATTTACAACTTTGCTCAAGCTGAAGAAGAGAGTCTCCCACAAGCTTGGGACATGCTCGTCCAGCTACTGAATGCTTTGCCTGATAACCCTCTCGAGAAGAATGAAATACTTGATATCTTCTATAATGGACTTACTGATGCTTCCAAAGACCACCTAGATAGTTGTGTCGGTTGTGTTTTTAGGGAACAAACCGTAGAACAAGCTGAGATTCTATTGAATAACATCTTGTGCAATGAGAATGCTTGGACTATTCCCGAACCACCTCCTAAGCCAACTCCGAAGAAAAGAGGTATTCTATTCCTCAGTCCTGAAGATATGCAAGAAGCCAAGAAATCTATGCGAGAGAAAGGCATTAAATCTGAAGATGTGAAAAATCTACCACCTATCGAAGAGATCCATGGTCTCGATAACCCGATACAGGTAGTAGAAGCAAATTCTCTCTGTAGGTTTGATGAGAGTGATATTCCTTTTGATAAACCTGGTAGCTTATGCGTGGATGAATTTGATAACTTTGTTGCCAAACAACATAGTTTCAATGATTATGTGAGCAGACAATTGGAACAGAATGCTTGTATGATTAGTCATTTAAGTGCTTGTGTGGACAGAAACGTCAATGATCTTAAACTTCTGAGTAAACATGCCTCTACGGTTACTACTCAGGTAGAACAAGTACTTAAAGCTCAAAATGACTTGCTCAATGAGTTGAATGACAATTCCGTCACAATCATCACTAGAGGCGGTAGAATGACCCAGGAATCTTTGTATCCTGAGGGTCATCCGAAGAGAATTGAACAAGATTCTCAAGGAGTTAGCACTAATGCGCCTAGTCGTCCTAGAAAGAAGAAGAAAGATGATAGGAACCTGCACACTAGCAACCCTGTTGCTGCTACACCTGAGAGTCCGAACGATGTCTCCGTCTCTGATGCCGAAACACAACCTCGTGATGAACATGAGCCTAATGATAATATCAATAGTGATGTTCATGAAGATGCTCAACCTAGCAATGATAAAGATGCGGAGATTTAACCTAGTGTTGATCTTGATAACCCACAGCCTAAGAATAAGAGATACGATAAGAATGACTTTGCTGCTAGGAAGCATGGTAAAGAAAGGGAGCCATGGGTTCAGAAACCTATGCCGTTTCCTCCCAAACCATCCAAGAAAAAGGATGATGAGGATTTTGAGCGCTTTGTTGAAATGATCACACCTGTCTTTCTGCAAATGCGTTTGACAGATATGCTCAAAATGTCTCCGTATGCTAAGTACATGAAAGATATTGTGACTAATAAGAGGAGGATACCTGAGGTTGAGATTTCCACCATGCTCGCTAATTATACCTTCAAGGGTGGAACTCCCAAGAAACTAGGTGATCCTGGTGTGCCCACTATACCTTGCTCCATTAAAGGCAACTACGTTAGAACTGCGTTTTGCGACCTTGGAGCCGGTGTTAGTGTTATGCCTCTCTCTCTTTATCGTAGACTTGAACTGGATAAGTTGACACCCACTAAAATCTCTGTGCAAATGGCCGACAAATCAATTGTTTTCCCTATCGACATTTGCGAGGATGTGCTTGTTGTGGTTGCTAACATCACTATCTTAACAGACTTTATTAGCTTGGATATTCCCGAGGACGATGCCATGGCTGTCATCCTCGGAAGACCCTTTTTAAACACTGTAGGGGCTTTTATAGATTGCAACAAAGGCAATGTCACTTTCCATGTCAACGGTAATGAGCATACGGTGCACTTTCGGAACAAACAATATCGAGTACATTGCATCAATGCTATCGAAAAAACTTCATCGATTCTTATTGGGAGCTTTGAATACCCTATTCGTCATGTCAAGATGAAGTATGATTTGCTTGTTGGGGAGATTCACATCCCCATTGAGGTAACCTAGTGACTGTTCGAAAATTCTCCGTCTTCTTTTGCGATTCGAAAAAGTTTTGTCGAGGGGATTTGATCAACCCCATTGACGGATTTCTTTCGATGACCATGAGATGGATGAATCGAGGAGTCACAAACCTCTGTTCCAAGCTTTCACTCTAGGTTGCTTAGAAGAAAAATGATAGATTTAGTTTAATTTTTCGTGTTTTCTATTTTAGCGTTCGGTGGAAAAGTACCCCGAAAATAAAAGTTCTCCGAACGTCCTGAAAATCAAGTATCATTTTTTCTGGACTTTCTGAAAAATACTGAGACGAAGAGCTTGTCTGGGGGCTGCACCAGTGGGCCACAAGCCCAGGGGCCGTGCCCACCCCCCAGGCCGTGCCGACCAGGCTTGTCGGGCCCACAGGCACCCCATCCACTCATTCTTGCTCTCATCTGGTTCTCCTACCTCCAGAAAAAATCGTTTCATAGCTCAAAACCGTGTTCTTGCTCCTCTTAATGGGATTTTCGATCTCTTTGCTCAAAGCACCATTCTCCAAACTGTTTTGGGGAAATTACTCCTCGGTAAGTGACTCCTCCCTTGGTCCAATTAGTTTTTGCTCTAGTGCCTTATACTTCACGTATTTTTGCTGCCTTGGTGACCATGTTCTTGAGCTTTGCATGCTAATTTTAGCTGGTCCCAAGTAGTTTTGATGCCTAATATGGCCTCTAGGCACTTGTGGGAGTAGTTGCTACGAGTTTAGTTGAGCCTTGTTCACTTTTCCTTAGAATCACTAAAAATTTCAAAAAAATTCAGAGATATAAAAAGGAAAAGATGAGGAGGTTATTAAGAGGATCTTCAAGCCGTGACCCCAAGGATGATGGGAGTGAGAAGAAGCCCAAGTATATGGTCCCTCGAGTCGCAGAAGTTTGAGCGTGCGAATGGCCAAGCGACGTGTTCTTACGCACCGCTGGAATTTATGAGGACTTTTATCACTTGGTGGAGAACGTAGGCCTTACCGCCTGCATTGAAGAAAAGTGTCTGCAATACCTCCTGCTCACTAATATCTTCGTACAAAGCTTTAACTTCTATCCAAGGAAGAATCCTCCTATGGTTGAGTTTAAACTTTATGATATCCCCCAGCGCATGTCACTCCATGATTTTTGCAATGTTTGCAAATTGCCTTTTGTTAGGGATATTCATGAACCTCGTCCACGGGACATAGAAGCTTTCATCGATACAATTTCTGTAGGAGAGGAGAGAGGTGTGTCTTGCGCTAGAGCTGCTAGCATTCATTTTCCCGTGCTTCGGTACTTCTCATTGTTTGTGGGAAAATGTTTGATTGGCCGTGGGAAAGCTGGTTCACTTAGTTCCCCAGATCTTGCGGTCTTGCGCGAAGCCCTTTATAACGATAAAACTTATAGCTTGGGCGCTATAGCAGCTCAAGGGTTGAACATGAACTGTTCTAAAGGTGTTGTCTATGGAGGTATCTATGCTACCCGTCTTGCTAGACACTTTGAGATACCTATTAGACTAGACGAGGAAGAAGAGATTCTTCTTCCCGAGAGATATCTAGATTATGATAGCATGGTTCGCCATGACTTTCTTGATAGAGATATAAATAGAAGGATGATTTATAACCTGGTATTTAGTCAGGGTACTCGTGAGACTATTACTTTGCCTGCTCCGTCTTTGTTCAATCTTCATGCAGGCAGGTACATTATTATGCCCTCGGACATCTACGCATATTGGGGCTTAGCCCAACCACAGGTGCCCGTGCCCGAGCCACCAGTCGAGTACCAGACGCCAGTTTATCAGTGGGAGCCAGAGGAGCTCACACAACACTGGCATCCTCAGTCCACTCCGGAGTACCCCGGAGCTGGTTATTTCCCTCCTTGGGAGTAGACCAACTTAGGCCAAAATCCTAAGCTTGAGGGAGTACGTGTTCTCACCGACTTTACATTCTTGCTTTTGCTTTCACTTTGTTCGTCGGTGTTCACACTTTGCCACTGTATCATCCATGCTAGTTTATTTTCTTTTTCTCGTTTTCTTTTCGTGTGTCTATCTAGTTTGAGAAAAAACAAAAAGATTTTCTTTCCTTCTTTTTCTAGTTGAGAGCTTTCCCGTGTTGATAGTTTTCTTTTTCTTTGGGTCAAGGTAGAAGACCATGGTTACAATGTTTAGTGGCTCTTGCATGCATACCTGCTTAGCTTTCAAAGAGCCATATTACTCTGTCTTCTCCTTTGTGTTTGCCTGCAGATTCCTGCTTTAGTCCAATGCACGAGCACTCTTATTATTGTTCACATCATTCGGTCGTGCAAGTGAAAGGCAATAATGGCGATATATGATGAAGTGACTGATCCTGGAAAAGCTGGTATGAACTCGATCAATTTTGTTTTTGTAAATATGGCTAGCTCACTGTTCCTAGTTCAACTTTGTTGTGAGAGAAACATGTTTGCAATGACAACTTAGAGATCATAGTTTGTTATGCCATTCTTACTTAGCTAGGAGCTTATAGTTTTTTGTCTTGGATGCCCACATGAATTTTGAGATGACTGTGTTGTAGTATGATAGGATGGTATCCTCCTTTGAATGTTTCAAGTGGCTTGACTTGGCGCATGTTCACGCATGTAGTTGAAACAAAATCAACATAGCCTCTATGATATTCATGTTCATGGTGATTTGTGTCCTACTCATGCTTGCACTCAATGTTAGTTAATCTCATTGCATTTTGATGACTGTTGTCGCTCTCTAGTTGGTCGCTTCCCAGTCTTTTGCTAGCCTTCATTTGTACTAAGCGAGAATACTGCTGGTGTATCCACTTCCATAAACCCAAAGTTGTTCCATATGTGTCCACCATACCTACCTATGTGCGGTATCTACCTGCCGTTCCAAGTAAATTTGCATGTGCCACTTACTAAACCTTCAAGAAATAATCTGTTTTGCATGCCCGAACTGCTCATGTGGTGACAGGGGTCTATTGGTATCGTCCATGCTAGGCGTGTTATCCTTGATATGTGTTTATTCACTATCATTCACGAGAAAGGGGCCGGTAATTGGAATTCCCTGTTCCATGCTCAAATCGAAAAGATAATTGCAAACAAAACTCCCCCAGGATTGATGTTGATATGGACGGTACCCGAGGGTTCGGCTAGCCGTGGAGTGTGATTGATTGGTGGAGGGGGAGTCAAAACTTTACTTTTCTGTTTGGGAACCGCCTATAGCATGTGTAGCGTGGAAGATGTTGAGAACTCTTAGTCATTGCGTTGACAATGAAAGCATGCCACCCAAAATTATTATCTCTGTTTTCAAAGCTTGAGCTCTGGCACCTCTTCAAATCAATGCTTCCCTCTGCGAAGGGCCTGTCTATTTATGTTCCTGTTGAGTAATCCTCCTCTTACAAAAGCACCAATTATAGAGCACCTCTATCATTTTTATGCTTTTCTTTTAACTATGTCGAGTATGACTGTGACTGGATCTTCATTGCCATGAATTACAATGTTTAGTCAGCCCTTGGTCTTTGAAGGTGCTCTGCATTTATGTTTTGTTGTCTCAGAAAAAGCTAGCGAGATACCATCTATTCGCACTGCTTCATGTTGTTTTGATTGAAGTGTTGACATTTGAGACTTATTATTATTTGCTCGCTAGTTGATTATGCAATTGATATGAGTTTACCGTGAGACCTAGATGTCATTTTCTTATGTGGTTTGCTTGTGATCTTGCTGAAACTCTGGATATGAGTTAGTCATAGTTGCAACAGCAAGATCAAACAGAGTTCGTCAAAGTTTTTCTTTTGTCTTTTTAAGTCTGTCAACTGAATTTCTTGAGGAGTTGATACGTCTCCGTCGTATCTACTTTTCCGAACTCTTTCGCCCTTGTTTTGGACTCTAATTTGCATGATTTAAATGGAACTAGCTCGGACTGACGCTGTTTTCAGCAGAATTGTCATGGTGTTCTTTTTGTGCAGAAATAAAGTTCTCAAAATGTCCTGAAAATTTACGAAGAATTTTTCTAGAATTAATTAAAAATACATGCGCAAAGATCCACCGAAGGGGTGAACCAGTGGGCCACAAGCCCAGGGGCCGCAGCCAACCCCCTAGGCCGCACCGACCAGGCTTGTGGGGCCCACGTGGCACCACCGCCTCCAAACTCAGCTCTATATATTCCGTTTCGCCCGGAAAAAAATCAGGGAGAAGGATTCATCGCGTTTTACGATACGGAGGCACCGCCACCTCCTGTTCTTCATCTGGAGGGCAGATCCGGAGTCCGTTTTGGGGTCCGGAGAGTGGAAATCGTCAACATCGTAATCATCAACCTTCCTCCATCGCCAATTCCATGATGCTCTTCATCGTTCGTGAGTAATCTCATCGTAGGCTTGCTGGACGGTGATGAGTTGGATGAGATCTATCATGTAATCGAGTTAGTTTTGACGGGGATTGCTCCCTAGTATCCACTATGTTCTGAGATTGATATTGCTTCTACTTTGCCAGACTTAATGCTTGTCACTAGGGCCCGAGTGCCATGATTCCAGATCTGAACGTATTATGTTGTCGGCAATATATGTGTGTTTTAGATCCTATCTTGCAAGTTGTAGTCACCTACTATGTGTTATGACCCGGCAACCCCGGAGTGACAATAGCCGGAACCACTCCCGGAGATGACCATAGTATGAGGAGTTCATGTATTCACCAAGTGTTAATGCGTTGGTACGGTTCTTTATTAAAAGGAGAACCTTAATATCCCATAGTTTCCATTAGGACCCCGTTGCCACGGGAGGGATGGACAATAGATGTCATGCAAGTTCTTTTCCCTAAGCACGTATGACTACATACAGAATACATGCCTACATTAGATTGACGAACGGGAGCTAGTTACTTATCTATCCGTGTTATAGTTGTTACATGATGAATCACATCCGTCATACTCATCCATCACCGGTCCACTGCCTACAAGTCTTTTACTACTGGTCCTTGCTACGTTACTTTGTCGTTACTACTGTCGCTACTACTGTTACTCTGCTGCTACTGGTTACTGCTGTTACTTGCTACTGTTTTCACTACTGCTGTTCCTTGCTGCTGCTATCACTACTGTTGTTACTTGTTACTTTTCTGTTACCTGTTGCAAGACTTTTCTGGAGCCGTTGCCGAGGAAGCATTATTCTCAAGAATAGTCCCCCGTCCAATGTGCTATTTTCTAGCGCCATTGATACAACAAGTTAGGAATAGTCTGCCGTCAACAGATCTTTTCTGGTACCGTTGCTATCAAACCACTTTGCTACTGATACTTTCTTGCAGATACTAATCTTTCAGGTGTGGTTGAATTGACAACTCAGCTGCTAATACTCGAGAATATTCTGTCGCTTCCTCTGTTGTCGAATCAATAAATTTGGGTTGAATACTCTACCCTCTAAAACTGTTGCGATCCCCTACACTTGTGGGTTATCACTACCATACATTGGGCTTGAAACCAATGGACCCTCTCGGCTTATTAATTGCCTAGTACTCGGTCGAGGAGTTGCAAGTAGTTTCTAGTGTTTGTAGTTACGTTAGAGGCCATGCATGGTGCTGACCTTAGAGGTGGGTTGTGACACGGTAGGTAGTGGCACGGTGTACCAAGTAGCACCCGGATGGTGGGCTTGGGAACCCTGCGCACATTGTTTGAAGCCGTAACGGAAACTTCAGCCGGACTTCCGTGCGGGTTCAGTCTCAAATAGGCGACAAACCTGGACTAGGTGTTAGCATGGTTAACGGTCGTGGCCGACTCCCTCGATGGGCTTCCGCTTGAAGATTGCCGAGGTGCGTGAAGTGCACATGGTGATAAGTGGCGAGAGCGTGTTTGAAGAAGTACACCCATGTAGGGTTATGATCTATTCGAATAGCTACATCTACGGATATGGACTACTTGGAAACATATGTTATTCATAGATAACTGTAATAGCTACTCATAAAAGTATCAAGATAAGTGTGAGTATCATGAATGGCATTCTTGTAGGGAAGCGGGAAAGAATCCCTGATAGTGTATTGTTGTGGAGGTAGTAGACTCGTGTGCGACTTATCAAAACTTGTTAAAAAAATACTTGTAGTCGTAGTATAGTTTAGCCAAGAGTCAAAGCTGGCTTGCTGCATGAAACCCCACAACCCCCTTGTTGATACTTGTGCATGAGTAGATAGATCTGATTTAAAGTCTTGCTGAGTACTTTCGTACTCATGTTTGCTTAATAATTGTTGCATAAGATGCCCACGAACCATTTGGTGGGTTCTAACTAGATGTCGATGATGATGAGTAGCTGGTGTCCCAGCTACGACCTGGCCCCTTCGGAACTAGATGCCTTTTCCTTTCACCTGTCTGTACTCAGACAACTTTAAATGCTTCCGCATGGATTGTATTAATTTGTTTTTATGACTTGAGTGTCGGGTCATGTGACCCCTTTGTGTATGAACTTATTATGCAAGGCTCTTCTGAGCCTTCTAAATAAATGTTGTGATGTTGTATGGTTACGTTGTGATGCCATTTTGTATCTATGCATATTGAGTATTACATGTGTACGTGTCATGTGCTATGATATGTATGGGGTTCGACACCTAGTTGTGCACCTTTAGTAGTACTCTTTACAGAGAAATGCCCCTTTGTAACACAGACATTGCTATGATATGGGGTTCGACACCTACTGCTCCGGACACATTGGTTGAACGCCATGTATCCTTCTTAGCTGCTATGTATGTCCCTTCAGGGAAATGTCTCACAGTGTAATGGAGTCCTTGTAGCTTACTACGACTCGTCTACACACGCTGATGACCAACACCTGCTTTGCTGGGTTATGTATGTCTGTCTCTGTACGGATGTACCACTTGGGTTTATAACTAGTTATGTCAACCGAGTTCTTTGATATTGGAATGCTAGTGACACGTTTGATATGTGAGTCAAAAGACGCAAACGGTCCCGACCAAGGTAAGGTGGCAGCTGTGGGGTTAACCGTGCGTGAGACCGCAATGTGATGTTGTGTGTTAGATGTTGGATTCCTATGGCATAGGATCGGGGTCCCGACAGTTGGCCAGACCACATTGATAGACCAGCAAGGAACTCAATATAATGTCGTGAATAATCTGAACACAAACCCACAATTCATCAGATCCCAACAAACACACCACAAAAGAGTGATTACATATGACAGATCACCATGATAACCACAATGATCTTGGCAATGAAGAACAAAGAGAGAGATATAGCCATCTAGGTACTACTACGGACCCGTAGGTCTGTGGTGAACTACTCACACATCAGCATGGGAGCAGCAAGGTTGACGTAGAGGCCCTCCGTTATCGATCCCCCTCCGACAGGGCACCAAAACAATGCTCCATATGGGAACACAACATAACAAATACTTGCGGTGACGGAAAAAGATTTTTGGGTGGCTCCATAGGGTTTTTGGGGAATATGTGAATTTATAGGACACACAGGAGGGCAAGAGGCCAAGGAAGGTGGCCCCAAGCCATCAAGGCGCGGCTACCCCCTGGACGCGCCCTGTTGGCTTAGCGCTGCCCCATGGGGCCTGTGGTATCCTTCCGAGGCTTCCATGTCCTTATTTTTTCCAAAAAAATCGTCAACAAGTTTCGGGGGGTATTTGGAAAATGTTTGGTAGAGTATTCCTAAAAAGCCAAAAACATGCAGAAAACAACAACTGGCACTTGGCACTAGGTTAATAGGTTAGTTCTCAAATATAATATAAATCAGCAAGTAGATCCCAAAAAGCATCTTAGAATGATCATATAATATCATTAAACAATCAAAAAATTTAGATACGTTGGATACATATCAAGGTCACGCACTGCATTCCTTGCATATTGACAATCCATTTCTGCACATATCAAACAAAGCTATTTATCAAAAAACCATTTCTCCATTAAGGCAGAAGAATACAAATGTGTGTTAGAACACTCATCAATGGAGATCCATAGCCAACCTCGAAGCCGACTTCTCACCCCTCCTCGGGGATTCTGTACTTGGCTACCTTGAGAAGCCGCGTACACTTGGCATATAAGTCAGAATGGAAGAAATGGAGAAGGTGTCCCGTCGCTGGATTGGTGCTCCCACGTCGGCTTGGCTTGGAGTTGAAGTGGGAGAATCCGGCGGTTGAGCATGACATAGATCATGATGTGGATCTCGAGGTTCCTCTCGGTGGACCACAACTTGATCTTCTTGGTCAGGCGTGCCGCCTCTTCGGGGCTCCCTCGGGCAATGCCCATCTCCCTCCAGGACGTGGACTTTTTTGGGGGCCCGGCCGAGGAAGCTGAGATTTCGGTCTGACCAGGAGTGAGTGACTCGGTGATGTGAAACCACTCGCGTTGTCATTCGTTTACCATCTCGATGAAGGTGCCCTTGAACCATTCATCATTATGATTCTTGATGACCATGGCCCCTCCGCACTCCGTCAGCTCGGAGCCGCTCGACTTCGGCTTGACCCTGAAGATCTTTAGCGAGAGGCCAAAGTGCGGCTCGCAGCGAGGAAGGCCTCACAGACCATGGTGAAGGAGGTGATCCCATAGTAGAACATCAACCCACGCACAAAAGGATACAACAGGAAGCCCACGCCTTTGAATGAGGCGGGGGATGAAGATTACCCACTCCCCTGACTTGGGAGCGGGTACTTGCTCGTTAGCGCCATGAGCACGGGTACCGGTGTTGGCGGGGATATATCCAGCTGCACGCAGCTCCTGAATGGTGCCCTAAGTCACGAGAGAACCACCCAGCCTTCTGTTGGGGAACGTCGCATGGGAAACAAAAAATTTCCTACGCGCACGAAGATCTATCATGGTGATGTCCATCTACGAGAGGGGATTTCCGATCTACGTACCCTTGTAGATCGCACAGCAGAAGCGTTAGTGGACGCGGTTGATGTAGTGGAACGTCCTCACGTCCCTCGATCCGCCCCGCGAACCGTCCCATGAACCGTCCCGCGATCCATCCCACCATCTAGTGTCGAACGGACGGCACCTCCGCGTTCAGCACACGTACAGCTCGATGATGATCTCGACCTTCTTGATCCAGCAAAAGAGATGGAGAGGTAGATGAGTTCTCCGGCAGCGTGACGGTGCTCCGGAGGTTGGTGCTGATCTAATCTCAGCAGGGCTCCGCCCGAGCTCTGCAGAAACGCGATCTAGAGGTAAAACCGTGGAGGTATGTGGTCGGGCTGCC
Organism: Hordeum vulgare subsp. vulgare; assembly: GCF_904849725.1. Lineage (NCBI taxonomy): Eukaryota > Viridiplantae > Streptophyta > Magnoliopsida > Poales > Poaceae > Hordeum > Hordeum vulgare. Next base: position 142,934,246 of record NC_058519.1, on the reverse strand, counting down.
TTGGAAAAGTTGTCTCAAATCAACCCTAATAGCTCCATATATATAGGAGGAGGGAGGGGAGGCTTGCCTTGAGGCTCAAGGAGCCTCAAGGGCTGCGCACCAAGGGGAGGAGGAGTCCTCCTCCAATCCTAGTCCAACTAGGATTGGAAGGTGGAGTCCTTCTCCTCCTTCCCACCTCTTTTTTTTATTTTCTCTTTGATTTTCTATCTATGGCGCACAGGGCCTTCTTGGGCTGTCCCACCAGCCCACGAAGGGATGGTGCGCCACCCCCAAGGCCTATAGGCTTCCCTGGGGTGGGCTGCCCCCCCCCCCCCCCGGTGAACATCCGGAACCCATTCGTCATTCCTCGTACATTCCCGGTAACTCCGAAAACCTTCCGGTAATCAAATAAGGTCATCCTATATATCAATCTTCATTTCCGGACCATTCCGGAAACCCTCGTGACGTCCGTGATCTCATCCGGGACTCCGAACACCATTCGGTAACCAACCATATAACTCAAATACGCATAAAACAACGTCGAACCTTAAGTGTGCAGACCCTGCGGGTTCTAGAACTATGTAGACATGACCCGAGTGACTCCTCGGTCAATATCCAACAGCAGGACCTAGATGCCCATATTGGATCCTACATATTCTACGAAGATCTTATCGTTTCAACCTCAGTGCCAAGGATTCATATAATCCCGTATGTCATTCCCTTTGTCCTTCGGTATGTTACTTGCCCGAGATTCGATCGTCAGTATCCGCATACCTATTTCAATCTCGTTTACTGGCAAGTCTCTTTACTCGTTCCATAATACAAGATCCCGCAACTTACACTAAGTTACATTTTTTGCAAGGCTTGTGTGTGATGTTGTATTACCGAGTGGGCCCCGAAATACCTCTCCGTCACACGGAGTAACAAATCCCAGTCTCGATCCAGACTAACTCAATGAACACCTTCGGAAATACCTGTAGAGCATCTTTATAGTCACCCAGTTACGTTGCGACGTTTGATACACACAAAGCATTCCTCCAGTATTAGTGAGTTATATGATCTCATGGTCATAGGAACAAATACTTGACACGCAGAAAACAGTAGCAACAAAATGACACGATCAACATGCTACGTCTATTAGTTTGGGTCTAGTCCATCACGTGATTCTCCTAATGACGTGATCCAGTTATCCAGCAACAACACCTCGTACATAGTCAGAAGACCCTGACTATCTTTGATCAACTGGCTAGCCAACTGGAGGCTTGTTAGGGACAGTGTTTTGTCTATGTATCCACACATGTATATAAGTCTTCATTCAATACAATTATAGCATGGATAATAAACGATTATCTTGATACATGAATTATAATAATAACTATATTTATTATTGCCTCTAGGGCATAATTCCAACAGTCTCCCACTTGCACTAGAGTCAATAATCTAGCCCTCACATCACCATGCGAATTACATTATAATAAATTTAACACCCATACAGTTCTGGTGTTGATCATGCTTTACCCGTGGAAGAGGTTTAGTCAGCGGCTCTGCTACATTCAGATATGTGTGCACTTTGCATATATTTCCGTCCTCCCCTTAGACGTAGTCGCGGATGAGGTTGAAGCGTCATTTGATGTGTCTGGTCTTCTTGTGAAACCGTGGTTCCTTTGCTAAGGCAATGGCACCCGTGTTGTCATAGAACAAGGTTATTGGATTCAGTGTGCTTGGCACCACTCCAAGATCCGTCATGAACTACTTCATCCAGACACCCTCCTTAGCCGCCTCCGAGGCAGCCATGTACTCCGCTTCACATGTAGAATCTGTTGGAATTATGCCCTAGAGGCAATGATAAATATAGTTGTTATTATAATTCCTGTATCAAGATAATCGTTTATTATCCATGCTATAATTGTATTGAATGAAGACTCATTTACATGTGTGGATACATAGACAAAACACCGTCCCTAGCAAGCCTCTAGTTGGCTAGCCAGTTGATCAAAGATAGTCAGTGTCTTCTGATTATGAACAAGGTGTTGTTGCTTGATAACTGGATCACGTCATTAGGAGAATCACGTGATGGACTAGACCCAAACTAATAGACGTAGCATGTTGATCGTGTCATTCTGTTGCTACTGTTTTATGCGTGTCAAGTATTTATTCCTATGACCATGAGATCATATAACTCACTGACACCGGAGGAATGCTTTGTGTGTATCAAACGTCGCAACGTAACTGGGTGACTATAAAGATGCTCTACAGGTATTTCCGAAGGTGTTAGTTGAGTTAGTATGGATCAAGACTGGGATTTGTCACTCCGTGTGATGGAGAGGTATCTCGGCGCCCACTCGGTAATACAACATCCCAGACAAGCCTTGCAAGCAATGTAACTTAGTGTAAGTTGCGGGATCTTGTATTACGGAACGAGTAAAGAGACTTGCCGGTAAACGAGATTGAAATAGGTATGTGGATACTGACGATCGAATCTCGGGCAAGTAACATACCGAAGGACAAAGGGAATGACATACGGGATTATATGAATCCTTGGCACTGAGGTTCAAACGATAAGATCTTCGTAGAATATGTAGGATCCAATATGGGCATCTAGGTCCCGCTATTGGATATTGACCGAGGAGTCTCTCGGGTCATGTCTACATAGTTCTCGAACCCGCAGGGTCTGCACACTTAAGGTTCGACGTTGTTTTATGCGTATTTGAGTTATATGGTTGGTTACCGAACGTTGTTCGGAGTCCCGGATGAGATCACGGACGTCACGAGGGTTTCCGGAATGGTCCGGAAACGAAGATTGATATATAGGATGACCTCATTTGATTACCGGAAGGTTTTCGGAGTTACCGGGAATGTACCGGGAATGACGAATGGGTTCCGGGAGTTCACTGGGGGGCAACCCACCCCGGGGAAGCCCATAGGCCATAAGGGTGGCGCACCAGCCCTTAGTGGGCTGGTCGGACAGCCCAAAAGGGCCCTATGCGCCATACAAAGAAAAATCAAAGAGAAAGAAAAAAAAAGGGAGGTGGGAAGCAAGGGAAGGACTCCCACCCACCAAACCAAGTCCAACTCGGTTTGGGGGGGGAGCCTTCCCCCCTTGGACTCGGCCGACACCCTTGGGGCTCCTTGAGCCCGAAGGCAAGGTCCCCTTCCTCCCACCTATATATACAGAGGTATTGGGGCTGATTTGAGACGACTTTTCCACGGCAGCCCGACCACATACCTCCACAGTTTTTCCTCTAGATCGCGTTTCTACGGAGCTCGGGCGGAGCCCTGCTGAGACAAGGTCGTCACCAACCTCCGGAGCGCCGTCACGCTGCCGGAGAACTCTTCTACCTCTCCGTCTCTCTTGCTGGATCAAGAAGGCCGAGATCATCGTCGAGCTGTACGTGTGCTGAACGCGGAGGTGCCGTCCGTTCGGTACTAGATCGTGGGACTAATCGCGGGATTGTTCGCGGGGCGGATCGAGGGACGTGAGGACGTTCCACTACATCAATGGCGTTCTCTAACTCTTCGGCTATACGGTCTACAAGGGTACGTAGATCACTCATCCCCTCTCGTAGATGGACATCACCATGATAGGTCTACGTGCGCGTAGGAAAAATTTTGTTTCCCATGCGACGTTCCCCAACAGTGGCATCATGAGCTAGGTTCATGCGTAGATGTCTTCTCGAGTAGAACACAAAAGTTTTTGTGGGGCGGTGATGTGCGTTTTGCTGCCCTCCTTAGTCTTCTCTTGATTCCGCGGTATTGTTGGATTGAAGCGGCTTGGACCGACATTACTCGTACGCTTACGAGAGACTGGTTTCATCGCTACGAGTAACCCCGTTGCTCAAAGATGACTGGCAAGTGTCGGTTTCTCCAACTTTAGTTGAATCGGATTTGACCGAGGAGGTCCTTGGATGAGGTTAAATAGCAACTCATATATCTCCGTTGTGGTGTTTGCGTAAGTAAGATGCGATCCTACTAGATACCCATGGTCACCACGTAAAACATGCAACAACAAAATTAGAGGACGTCTAACTTGTTTTTGCAGGGTATGCTTGTGATGTGATATGGCCAACGATGTGATGTGATATATTGGATGTATGAGATGATCATGTTGTAATAGAAAATATCGACTTGCACGTCGATGGTACGGCAACCGGCAGGAGCCATAGGGTTGTCTTTATACTAACGTTTGTGCTTGCAGATGCGTTTACTATTTTGCTAGGATGTAGCTTTAGTAGTAATAGCATGAGTAGCACGACAACCCCGATGGCAACACGTTGATGGAGATCATGGTGTGGCACCGGTGACAAGAAGATCGTGCCGGTGCTTTGGTGCTGGAAATCAAGAAGCTCGTGATGATGGCCATATCATGTCACTTATGAATTGCATGTGATGTTAATCCTTTTATGCACCTTATTTTTCTTAGAACGACGGTAGCATTATGAGGTGATCTCTCACTAAAATTTCAAGACGAAATTGTGTTCTCCCCGACTGTGCACCGTTGCTACAGTTCGTCGTTTCGAGACACCACGTGATGATCGGGTGTGATAGACTCAACGTTCACATACAACGGGTGCAAAACAGTTGCGCACGCGGAACACTCGGGTTAAGCTTGACGAGCCTAGCATGTGCAGACATGGCCTCGGAACACATGAGACCGAAAGGTCGATCATGAATCATATAGACGATATGATTAGCATAGGGATGCTTACCACTGAAACTATACTCAACTCACGTGATGATCGGACTTGAGCTAGTGTAAGTGGACCATGAACCACTCAAATGACTAGAGAGATGTACTTTTTGAGTGGGAGTTTAGCAAATAATTTGATTAAGTTAAACTCTAATTATCTTGAACATAGTCTAAGTCCACTTTGAATATATTTGTGTTGTAGATCATGGCTCACGCGACAGTCATCCTGAATTTTAATACGTTCCTAGAGAAAGCTAAGTTGAAAGATGATGGAAGCAACTTTGTAGACTGGGCTCGTAATCTTAAGCTAATCTTACAAGCTGGGAAGAAGGATTATGTCCTTAATGCTGCGCTAGGAGATGAACCACCCGCTACGGCTGATCAGGATGTTAAGAACGCTTGGTTAGCGCGTAAGGAGGACTACTCAATAGTTCAATGTGCAGTCTTGTATGGCTTAGAACCGGGACTTCAACGTCGCTTTGAGCGTCATGGAGCATTTGAGATGTTCCAGGAGTTGAAGTTTATCTTTCAGAAGAACGCCCGGATCGAGAGGTATGAGACCTCCGATAAATTCTATGCTTGCAAGATGGAGGAAAACTCGTCTGTCACTGAACATGTGCTCAAAATGTCTGGGTACTCAAACCGTCTAGCTGAGCTGAGGATTGAACTCCCGCAAGAGGCTATCACTGACAGAATCCTTCAATCACTGCCGCCAAGCTATAAAGGCTTTGTGTTGAACTACAACATGCAAGGTATGAACAAGTCTCCCGGTGAGTTGTTTGCGATGCTGAAAGTCGCAGAGTCTGAACTCCATAAAGAGCATCAAGTGTTGATGGTGAATAAGACCACTAGTTTCAGGAGAAACGGCAAAGGCAAGAAGTGTAATTCAAAGAAGAACGGCAAGCCTGTTGCCAATCCGCCGAAGAAACCCAAAGCTGGACCTAAGCCTGAAACGGAGTGTTACTATTGCAAGGGTATGGGTCACTGGAAGCGCAATTGCCCCAAGTATCTGGCAGATAAGAAGGCGGCCAAAGAAAAATCAGGTATATTTGATATACATGTTATTGATGTGTACTTAACCGGCTCTCGTAGTAGTGCCTGGGTATTCGATACCGGTTCTGTTGCTCATATTTGCAACTCGAAACAGGAACTACGGAATAGACGAAGGCTGGCGAAAGATGAAGTGACGATGCGCGTAGGAAATGGTTCCAAGGTTGATGCAATCGCCGTCGGCACAGTGTCACTTCAGTTACCATCAGGATTAGTGATGAACTTAAATCATTGTTATTTAGTGCCTGCGTTGAGCATGAACATTATATCTGGATCTTGTTTATTGCGAGACGGTTACTCTTTTAAGTCAGAGAATAATGGTTGTTCTATTTCTATGAGTAACATCTTTTATGGTGATGCGCCGAATGTGAGAGGATTGTTCATATTGAATCTTGATAGCGACACGCATATACATAACATTGAGACCAAAAGAGTTAGAGTTAACAATGATAGCGCCATATTTTTGTGGCACTGCCGCTTAGGTCATATTGGTGTAAAGTGCATGAAGAAACTCCATTCCGATGGACTTTTGGAGTCACTTGACTTTGATTCACTTGACACGTGCGAACCATGCCTCATGGGCAAGATGACTAAGACTCCATTCTCCGGAACAATGGAGCATGCAAGTGACTTGTTGGAAATCATACATACCGATGTGTGTGGTCCGATGAGCGTGGAGGCACGCGGCGGATATCGTTATTTTCTCACCTTCACTGACGATTTGAGTAGATATGGTTATGTCTACTTGATGAAGCACAAGTCTGAAACATTTGAAAAGTTCAAGCAATTTCAGAGTGAAGTGGAAAATCATCATAACAAGAAGATCAAGTTCCTACGGTCTGATCGTGGGGGTGAATATCTGAGTTTCGAGTTTGGTACTCACTTAAGACAATGTGGAATTGTTTCAGAGTTAACACCACCTGGAACACCACAGCATAATGGTGTGTCCGAACGTCGTAATCGTACTCTATTAGAAATGGTGCGATCTATGATGTCTCTTACTGATTTGCCGTTATCGTTTTGGGGTTATGCATTAGAAACAGCTGCATTCACTTTAAATAGGGCACCATCAAAATCCGTTGAGACGACACCATACGAACTGTGGTATGGCAAAAGGCCAAAGTTGTCGTTTCTTAAAGTTTGGGGATGTGATGCTTATGTCAAAAAGCTTCAGCCTGAAAAGCTGGAACCCAAAGCGGAAAAGTGCGTCTTCATAGGTTACCCAAAAGAGACAGTTGGGTACACCTTCTATCTCAAATCCGAGGGCAAAGTATTTGTTGCTAAAAACGGAGCTTTTCTCGAGAAGGAGTTTCTCTCAAGAGAATTGAGTGGGAGGAAGATAGAACTTGACGAGGTTGTCGAACCTCTCATCCCTCTGGATGGTGGCGCAGGGCAAGGGGAAACCTTTGTCGTTGCGACGCCGGTTGAGGAGGAAGTTAATGATGATGATCATGAAACTCCGGTTCAAGTTTCTGTCGAACCACGCAGGTCGACGAGACCACGTGCTGCTCCAGAGTGGTACGGTAATCCCGTCTTATCTATCATGTTGTTAGACAACAATGAACCTGCAATTTATGAAGAAGCAATGGTGGGCCCAGATTCCAACAAATGGCTAGAAGCCATGAAGTCCGAGATAGGATCCATGTATGAGAACAAAGTGTGGACTTTGGAGGTACTACCTGAGGGCCGCAAGGCTATTCAGAACAAATGGATCTTTAAGAAGAAGACGAACGCTGACGGCAATGTGACCGTTTATAAAGCTCGACTTGTGGCAAAGGGTTTTTCACAAGTTGAAGGAGTTGACTACGATGAGACATTCTCACCCGTAGCGATGCTTAAGTCCGTCAGAATCATGTTAGCAATAGCTGCATTTTTCGATTATGAAATCTGGCAGATGGATGTCAAAACGGCGTTCCTTAACGGTTTCCTTAAGGAAGAGTTGTATATGATACAACCCGAAGGTTTTGTCGGTCCTAAGAATGCTAACAAGGTGTACAAGCTCCAGCGATCCATTTATGGACTGGTGCAAGCATCTCGGAGTTGGAAGAAACGCTTTGATGAGGTGATCAAAGCATTTGGGTTTATACAAGTGGTTGCAGAATCTTGTATTTACAAGAAAGTGAGTGGGAGCTCTGTGGCGTTTCTAATATTATATGTGGATGACATATTGCTGATTGGAAACAACGTGGAGTTTTTAGAGAGCATAAAGGATTACTTGAATAAGAGTTTCTCTATGAAGGACCTAGGAGAAGCTGCTTACATTCTAGGCATTAAGATCTATAGGGATAGATCAAAACGCCTGATAGGACTTTTCACAAAGCACATACCTTGATAAAGTTTTGAAGAGGTTCAAAATGGAACAGTCCAAGAAAGGGTTCTTGCCAGTTTTACAAGGTACGAGATTGAGTAAGACTCAGTGCCCAGCAACTGATGAAGATAGAGAGCATATGCGCTCCGTCCCCTATGCTTTAGCCATAGGTTCTATCATGTATGCAATGCTGTGCACTAGACCGGATGTTAGCCTGGCCATAAGTATGGCAAGCAGGTTCCAGAGTAATCCAGGAGTGGCTCACTGGACAGCGGTCAAGAACATCCTGAAGTACCTGAAAAGGACTAAGGAGATGTTTCTCGTGTATGGACGTGACGAAGAGCTCGCCGTAAAAGGTTACATCGATGCAAGCTTTGACACAGATCCGGACGACTCTAAGTCGCAAACCGGATACGTATTTATTCTTAATGGGGGTGCGGTAAGCTGGTGCAGTTCCAAGCAAAGCGTCGTAGCAGATTCTACATGTGAAGCGGAGTACATGGCTGCCTCGGAGGCGGCTAAGGAGGGTGTCTGGATGAAGCAGTTCATGACGGATCTTGGAGTGGTGCCAAGCGCACTGAATCCAATAACCTTGTTCTGTGACAACACGGGTGCCATTGCCTTAGCAAAGGAACCACGGTTTCAAAAGAAGACAAGACACATCAAACGACGCTTCAACCTCATCCGCGACTACGTCGAGGGAGAGGACGTAAATATATGCAAAGTGCACACGGATCTGAATGTAGCAGACCCGCTGACTAAACCTCTTCCACGGCCAAAACATGATCAACACAGAACTGTATGGGTGTTAGATTTATTACGATGTAATTCACATGATGATGTGAGGGCTGGATTATTGACTCTAGTGCAAGTGGGAGACTGTTGGAATTATGCCCTAGAGGCAATGATAAATATAGTTATTATTATAATTCCTGTATCAAGATAATCGTTTATTATCCATGCTATAATTGTATTGAATGAAGACTCATTTACATGTGTGGATACATAGACAAAACACCGTCCCTAGCAAGCCTCTAGTTGGCTAGTCAGTTGATCAAAGATAGTCAGTGTCTTCTGATTATGAACAAGGTGTTGTTGCTTGATAACTGGATCACGTCATTAGGAGAATCACGTGATGGACTAGACCCAAACTAATAGACGTAGCATGTTGATCGTGTCATTTTGTTGCTACTGTTTTCTGCGTGTCAAATATTTATTCCTATGACCATGAGATCATATAACTCACTGACACCGGAGGAATGCTTTGTGTGTATCAAGCGTCGCAACGTAACTGGGTGACTATAAAGATGCTCTACAGGTATTTCCGAAGGTGTTAGTTGAGTTAGTATGGATCAAGACTGGGATTTGTCACTCCGTGTGACGGAGAGGTATCTCGGGGCCGACTCGGTAATACAACATCACACACAAGCCTTGCAAGCAATGTAACTTAGTGTAAGTTGCGGGATCTTGTATTACAGAACGAGTAAAGAGACTTGCCGGCAAAAGAGATTGAAATAGGTATGTGGATACTGACGATCGAATCTCAGGCAAGTAACATACCGAAGGACAAAGGGAATGACATACGGGATTATATGAATCCTTGGCACTGAGGTTCAAACGATAAGATCTTCGTAGAATATGTAGGATCCAATATGGGCATCCAGGACCCGCTATTGGATATTGACCGAGGAGTCTCTCGGTTCATGTCTACATAGTTCTCGAACCCGCAGGGTCTGCACACTTAAGGTTCGACGTTGTTTTATGCGTATTTGAGTGATATGGTTGGTTACCGAATGTTGTTCGGAGTCCCGGATGAGATCACGGACGTCACGAGGGTTTCCGGAATGGTCCGGAAACGAAGATTGATATATAGGATGACCTCATTTGATTACCGGAAGGTTTTCGGAGTTACCGGGAATGTACCGGGAATGACGAATGGGTTCCGGGAGTTCACCGAGGGGGGAAACCCACCCCGGGGAAGCCCATAGGCCATAAGGGTGGCGCACCAGCCCTTAGTGGGCTGGTGGGACATCCCAAAAGGGCCCTATGCGCCATAAAAAGAAAAATCAAAGAGAAAGAAAAAAAAAGGAGGTGGGAAGGAAGGGAAGGACTCCCACCCACCAAACCAAGTCCAACTCGATTTGGGGGGGAGCCTTCCCCCCTTGGACTCGGCCGACCCCCTTGGGGCTCCTTGAGCCCCAAGGCAAGGTCCCCTCCCTCCCACCTATATATATGGAGGTATTTGGGCTGATTTGAGACGACTTTTCCACGGCAGCCCGACCACATACCTCCATGTTTTTTCCTCTAGATCGCGTTTCTGCAGAGCTCGGGCGGAGCCCTGCTGAGACAAGGTCATCACCAACCTCCGGAGCGCCGTCACGCTGCCGGAGAACTCTTCTACCTCTCCGTCTCTCTTGCTGGATCAAGAAGGCCGAGATCATCGTCGAGCTGTACGTGTGCTGAACGCGGAGGTGCCGTCCGTTCGGTACTAGATCGTGGGACTGATCGCGGGATTGTTCGCGGGGCGGATCGAGGGACGTGAGGACGTTCCACTACATCAACCGCGTTCTCTAACGCTTCTGTTGTACGGTCTACAAGGGTACGTTGATCACTCATCCCCTCTCGTAGATGGACATCACCATGATAGGTCTTCGTGCGCGTAGGAAAATTTTTGTTTCCCATGCGACGTTCCCCAACAGAATCAGCTACGACGCTTTGCTTGGAACTACACCAGCTTACCGCACCCCCATTAAGAATAAATACGTATCCGGTCTGCGACTTAGAGTCGTCCGAATCTGTGTTAAAGCTTGCATCGACGTAACCCTTTACAGCGAGCTCTTTGTCACCTCCATACACGAGAAACATCTCCTTAGTCCTTTTCAGGTACTTCAGGATATTCTTGACCGCCGTCCAGTGATCCACTCCTGGATTACTCTGGAACCTGTCTGCCATACTTATGGCCAGGCTAACGTCCGGTCTAGTGCACATCATTGCATACATGATAGATCCTATAGCTAAAGCATAGGGGACGGTGCTCATATGCTCTCTATCTTTATCAGTTGCTGGGCACTGAGTCTTACTCAATCTCGTACCTTGCAAAACTGGCAAGAACCCCTTCTTGGACTGTTCCATTTTGAACCTTTTCAAAACTTTATCAAGGTATGTGCTTTGTGAAAGTCCTATCAGGCGTTTCGATCTATCCCTATAGATCTTAATGCCTAGAATGTAAGCAGCTTCTCCTAGGTCCTTCATAGAGAAACTTTTATTCAAGTAATCATTTATGCTCTCGAAAAACTCTACATTGTTTCCGATCAGCAATATGTCATCCACATATAATATTAGAAACGCCACAGAGCTTCCACTCACTTTCTTGTAAATACAAGATTCTCCAACCACTTGTATAAACCCAAATGCTTTGATCACCTCATCAAAGCGTTTATTCCAACTCCGAGATGCTTGCACCAGTCCATAAATGGATCACTGGAGCTTGCATACCTTGTTAGCATTTTTAGGATCGACAAAACCTTCGGGTTGCATCATATACAACTCTTCCTTAAGGAAACCGTTAAGGAACGCCGTTTTGACATCCATCTGCCAGATTTCATAATCAAAAAATGCAGCTATTGCTAACATGATTCTGACGGATTTAAGCATCGCTACGGGTGAGAATGTCTCATCGTAGTCATCTCCTTGAACTTGTGAAAAACCCTTCGCCACAAGTTGAGCTTTATAAATGGTCACATTACCGTCAGTGTCCGTCTTCTTCTTAAAGATCCATTTGTTCTGAATAGCCTTGCGGCCCTCGGGTAGTACTTCCAAAGTCCACACTTTGTTTTCATACATTGATCCTATCTCGGACTTCATGGCCTCCAGCCATTTGGTGGAATCTGGGCCCACCATTGCTTCTTCATAATTTGTAGGTTCATTGTTTTCTAACAACATAATTTACAAAACGGGATTACCGTACCACTCTCGAGCAGCACATGGTCTCGTCGACCTGCGTGGTTCGATAGGAACTTGAACCGGAGTTTCATGATTATCATCATTAACTTCCTCCTCAACCGGCGTCGCAACGACAGGGGTTTCCCCTTGCCCTGCGCCACCATCCAGGGGGATGAAAGGTTCGACAACCTCATCAAGTTCTATCTTCCTCCCACTCAATTCTCTCGAGAGAAACTCCTTCTCGAGACAAGCTCCGTTTTTAGCAACAAACACTTTGCCCTCGGATTTGAGATAGAAGGTGTACCCAACTGTCTCTTTTGGGTAACCTATGAAGATGCACTTTTCCGCTTTGGGTTCCAGCTTTTCAGGCTGAAGCTTTTTGACATAAGCATCACATCCCCAAACTTTAAGAAACGACAACTTTGGCCTTTTGCCATACCATAGGTCGTATGGTGTCGTGTCAACGGATTTTGATGGTGCCCTATTTAAAGTGAATGCAGTTGTGCCTAATGCATAACCCCAAAACGATAACGGCAAATCGGTAAGAGACATCATAGATCGCACCATCTCTAATAAAGTAAGATTACGACGTTCGGACACACCATTACACTGTGGTGTTCTAGGCGGTGTCAACTGTGAAACAATTCCACATTGTCTTAAGTGAGCACCAAACTCGAAACTCAGATATTCACCCCCACGATCAGACCGTAGGAACTTGATCTTCTTGTTACGATGATTTTCAACTTCACTCTGAAATTGTTTGAACTTTTCAAATCTTTCAGACTTGTGCTTCATTAAGTAGACATAACCATACCTACTCAAATCGTCAGTGAAGGTGAGAAAATAACGATATCCGCCGCGTGCCTCCACGCTCATCGGACCACACACATCGGTATGTACGATTTCCAACAAGTCACTTGCACGCTCCATTGTTCCGAAGAACGGAGTTTTAGTCATCTTGCCCATGAGGCATGGTTCGCACGTGTCAAGTGAATCAAAGTCAAGTGACTCCAAAAGTCCATCGGTATGGAGTTTCTTCATGCGCTTTACACCAATATGACCTAAGCGGCAGTGCCATAAAAACATGGCGCTATCATTGTTAACTCTTACTCTTTTGGTCTCAATGTTATGTATATGTGTGTTATCACTATCAAGATTCAATATGAACAATCCTCTCACATTGGGTGCATGACCATAAAAGATATTACTCATAGAAATAGAACAACCATTATTCTCTGACTTAAACGAGTAACCGTCTCGCAATAAACAAGATCCAAATATAATGTTCATGCTCAACAGAGGCACTAAATAACAATTATTCAAGTTCATAACTAATCCTGATGGTAACTGAAGTGAAACTGTGCCGACGGCGATTGCATCAACCTTGGAACCATTTCCCACGCGCATCGTCACTTCATCTTTCGCCAGCCTTCGCCTATTCCATAGTTCCTGTTTCGAGTTGCAAATATGAGCAACAGAACCGGTATCGAATACCCAGGCACTACTACAAGAGCTGGTTAAGTACACATCAATAACATGTATATCAAATATACCTGATTTTTCTTTGGCCGCCTTCTTATCAGCCAGATACTTGGGGCAGTTGCGCTTCAAGTGACCCATACCCTTGCAATAGTAGCACTCTGTTTCAGGCTTAGGTCCAGCTTTGGGTTTCTTCGTCGGATTGGCAACAGGCTTGCCGCTCTTCTTTGTATTACCCTTCTTCCCTTTGCCGTTTCTCTTGAAACTAGTGGTCTTATTCACCATCAATACTTGATGCTCTTTACGGAGTTCAGACTCTGCAACTTTCAGCATCGCAAACAACTCGCCGGGTGACTTGTTCATCCCTTCCATGTTGTAGTTCAACACAAAGCCCTTATAGCTTGGCGGCAGTGGTTGAAGAATTCTGTCAGTGATAGCCTCTTGCGGGAGTTCAATCCCCAGCTCAGCTAGACGGTTTGAGTACCCAGACATTTTGAGCACATGTTCACTGACAGACGAATTCTCCTCCATCTTGCAAGCATAGAATTTATCGGAGGTCTCATACCTCTCGATCCAGGCGTTCTTCTAAAAGATAAACTTCAACTCCTGGAACATCTCATATGCTCCATGACGCTCAAAGCGACGTTGAAGTCCTGTCTCTAAGCCATACAAGACTGCACATTGAACTACTGAGTAGTCCTCCTTACGTGTTAACCAAGCATTCTTAACATCTTGGTCAGCCGTAGCGGGTGGTTTATCTCCTAGCGCAGCATTAAGGACATAATCTTCTTCCCAGCTTGTAGGATCAACTTAAGATTACGAGCCCAGTCTACAAAGTTTCTTCCATCATCTTTCAACTTAGCTTTCTCCAGGAACGTATTAAAATTCAGGGTGACTGACGCGTGAGCCATGATCTACAACACAAACATATTCAAAGTGGACTTAGACTATGTTCAAGATAATTAGAGTTTAACTTAATCAAATTACTTGCTAAACTCGCACTCAAAAAATACATCTCTCTAGTCATTTGAGTGGTTCATGACCCACTTACACTAGCTCAAGTCCGATCATCACGTGAGTTGAGTATAGTTTTAGTGGTAAGCATCCCTATGCTAATCATATCAACTATATGATTCATGATCGACCTTTCGGTCTCATGTGTTCCGAGGCCATGTCTGCACATGCTAGGCTCGTCAAGCTTAACCCGAGTGTTCCGCGTGTGCAACTGTTTTGCACCCGTTGTATGTGAACGTTGAGTCTATCACACCCGATCATCACGTCGTGTCTCGAAACGACGAACTGTAGCAACGGTGCACAGTCGGGGAGAACACAATTTCGTCTTGAAATTTTAGTGAGAGATCACCTCATAATGCTACCTTCGTTCTAAGCAAAATAAGGTGCATAAAAGGATTAACATCACATGCAATTCATAAGTGACATGATATGGCCATCATCACGTGCTTCTTGATCTCCATCACCAAAGCACCGGCACGATCTTCTTTGTCACCGGCGCCACACCATGATCTCCATCAACGTGTCGCCATCGGGGTTGTCGTGCTACTCATGCTATTACTACTAAAGCTACATCCTAGCAATATAGTAAACGCATCTGCAAGCACAAACATTAGTTTAAAGACAACCCTATGGCTCCTGCCGGTTGCCGTACCATCGACGTGCAAGTCGATATTATCTATTACAACATGATCGTCTCATACATCCAATATATAACATCACATTGTTGGCCATATCATATCACAAGCATACCCTGCAAAAACAAGTTAGACGTCCTCTAATTGTTGTTGCATGTTTTACGTGGTGACCATGGGTATTTAGTAGGATCGCATATTACTTACACAAACACCACAACGGAGATATATGAATTGCTATTTAACCTCATCCAAGGACCTCCTCGGTCAATTCCGAGTCAACTAAAGTTGGAGAAACCGACACCCGCCAGTCATCTTTGAGCAACGGAGTTACTCATAGCGATGAAACCAGTCTCTCGTAAGCTACGAGTAATGTCGGTCCGAGCCGGTTCGATCCAACAATACTGCGGAATCAAGAAAAGACTAAGGAGGGCAGCAAGACTCACATCACCGCCCACAAAAACTTTTGTGTTCTACTCGAGATTACATCTACGCATGAACCTAGCTCATGATGCCACTGTTGGGGAATGTCGCATGGGAAACAAAAACTTTCCTACGCGCACGAAGACCTATCATGGTGATGTACATCTACGAGAGGGGATTTCCGATCTACGTACCCTTGTAGATCGCACAGCAGAAGCGTTAGTGAACGCGGTTGATGTAGTGGAACGTCCTCACGTCCCTCGATCCGCCCCGCGAACCGTCCCACGAAACGTCCCGCGATCCGTCCCACGATCTAGTGCCGAACGGACGGCACCTCCGCGTTCAGCACACGTACAGCTCGACGATGATCTCGGCCTTCTTGATCCAGCAAGAGAGACGGAGAGGTAGATGAATTCTCCGGCAGCGTGACGATGCTCCGGAGGTTGGTGGTGATCTAATCTCAGCACGGCTCCGCCCGAGCTCCGCAGAAACAAGATCTAGAGGTAAAACCGTGGAGGTATGTGGTTGGGCTGTCTTGGAAAAGTTGTCTCAAATCAGCCCTAATAGCTCCATATATATAGGAGGAGGGAGGGGAGGCTTTCCTTGAGGCTCAAGGAGCCTTAAGGGCTGTGCACCAAGGGGAGGAGGAGTCCTCCTCCAATCCTCGTCCAACTAGGATTGGAAGGTGGAGTCCTTCTCTTCCTTCCCACCTCTTTTTTTTCTTTTCTCTTTTATTTTCTATCTATGGCGCACAGGGCCTTCTTGGGCTGTCCCACCAGCCCACCAAGGGCTGGTGCGCCACCCCCAAGGCCTATGGGCTTCCCCGGGATGGGCTGCCCCCCCCCCCCGGTGAACATCCGGAACCCATTCGTCATTCCCGGTACATTCCCGGTAACTCCGAAAACCTTCCGGTAATCAAATGAGGTCATCCTATCTATCAACCTTCGTTTCCGGACCATTCCGGAAACCCTCGTGACGTCTGTGATCTCATCCGGGACTCCGAACAACATTCGGTAACCAACCATATAACTCAAATACGCATAAAACAACTTTGAACCTTAAGTGTGTAGACCCTGCGGGTTCGAGAACTATGTAGACATGACCCGACTGACTCCTCGGTCAATATCCAATAGCGGGACCTGGATACCCATATTGGATCCTACATATTCTACGAAGATCTTATCGTTTGAACCACAGTGCCAAGGATTCATATAATCCCGTATGTCATTCCCTTTGTCCTTCGGTATGTTACTTGCCCGAGATTCGATCGTCAGTATCCGCATACCTATTTCAATCTCGTTTACTCGCAAGTCTCTTTACTCGTTCCGTAATACAAGATCCCGCAACTTACACTAAGTTACATTGCTTGCAAGGCTTGTGTGTGATGTTGTATTACCGAGTGGGCCCCGAGATACCTCTCCGTCACACGGAGTGACAAATCCTAGTCTCGATCCAGACTAACTCGATGAACACCTTCGGAAATACCTGTAGAGCATCTTTATAGTCACCCAGTTACGTTGCGGCGTTTGATACACACAAAGCATTCCTCCGGTGTCAGTGAGTTATATGATATCATGGTCATAGGAACAAATACTTGACACGCAGAAAACAATAGCAACAAAATGACACGATCAACATGCTACGTCTATTAGTTTGGGTCTAGTCCATCACGTGATTCTCCTAATGACGTGATCCAGTTATCAAGCAACAACACCTTGTACATAGTCAGAAGACCCTGACTATCTTTGATCAACTGGCTAGCCAACTAGAGGCTTGCTAGGGACATTGTTTTGTTTATGTATCCACACATGTATATAAGTCTTCATTCAATACAATTATAGCATGGATAATAAACGATTATCTTGATACAGGAATTATAATAATAACTATATTTATTATTGCCTCTAGGGCATAATTCCAACACCTTCCGAGGCTATCGACCACGATTAGTTGGGGTAGACTAAGGTTGTTGGAAGCTAGATTGGAGATGAGCGCTGGAGCTAGACGAAGCAGTGCGGGGGGGGAGAGGGTGGTTGCTTGCGCTGCTCTGTGTTTTGCTCTTATAGTCTGTTGAAAGGCCAAGAGCCACCCTCACCGTGCCGATAAACCCGACACTCCCGCAAAAGATGTCGTTGTGCGTATGTGGGAAAACAAAATCTAGATGATATCCCTAATAAAACGGGCACAATCTCCCTTCCGATGGGATGGACTAGTAGAAAGTTTGCCTCGAGCCACGATTTGGGGGTAAGTAGTAACTGCTCGACCCATCATTGGATGAGCCGCTATGATAAAGCTGTTAGGATAGAAGAAACTATTCACACGTGCAAGGTCGGCCTTCGAGGCTAAGTTACCTCGTCTCTTCAGGTAAAATAAGAGTTCAGCTAGGTCTTGTTTGTAAGATGTTGTTTCTTTCGAGAGCGGTCCGGGAGTTCGGAAGTAATAAAGGGAACTCATCTATCGATCCAAGGACTCCGGATCTGAGATTATCTTCGTCAAGAGAATAAGCCTCGACACATAAGACCAGTTCGAGGGCTACCGATGGTGTCCTGGACTAGGTGGTGCTAACCTGGTCGGCTCAGGCTCCTCCGATTCGGTCCGTGGACCCTCATTCTTTTCAAGGTGGACTCCGGAAGCTACATCATGGGAATTTATCAAGACTACATCTACCGAAGACTTAACATATACTCCAAGATATCTCCTACCGCCTCTACGCCAGGATACTGACCTTGTAACCCTATACACACTTCCTCGCGTGTATATAAGCCACAGGGTTTAGCTCGTAGAGGGGACATCAACACAATATCATCCACCTAACCTTAGGGTTAGAACACAACTTACGATCTCGAGATAGATTAAGCTTGTACTCGATACTTCATCATCAATCTAAACAAGAGCAAGGCGTAGGGTTTTACCTCTATTAAGAGGGCCCGAACCTGGGTAAACATCGCCTCCCTTGTTCCTAATACCACATGTCCGAGATCCATAGCTCGTGACCCCTACCCCGAGGTCTGCCGGTTTTCACACCGAGAGGAAGGGACACTAACCCGAATCCAAATCAAACTCTTCAACTCTTTTTATTTAGGGAAAACTCTTGTGCTCTTCTTAGCTAGCTCTACACTTTGCATATCTCTTAGTTTGTGTCAATAGCTTGCATCATGTACGTACATACTTGAGTTGTTTGATGAAGCACATATATTTAAGGGAGTTGAATTGTGGAAAGTACTCCTGTGAAGCTGGTTGTAGATGAACCCGATATGCGGAAAATGGTTGAGCAATCCAGGAAAAAAATAAAATATTCTAAAACCTTTTTCAAACAAATTTACCTACTAGGTGTACTCTATAAGAAGTGTGCATTGGTCCTAGCTATCCATCTACCAATACTACTGAAATCAATACATGGGACGGTAATTTTCCATTATGATAACACGGGTTTATAGATTACAAAAAAGATCTCCTCCGACTGAAGGACCTTTCGGACGACGGGACGTGCAAACAAAAAGAGCGATCGTAGAGCATAAGATAACTAATCCTTCAAAGAGGGAGCAAGAGAAAACATAAATAGCTGTAAATTACGAGAAACGCTTCATCTTCCACTGAACAGAACTGTCACCAAAGACTCACCAGATCCGCTGCAAATGCCCATCGCCGGTGAAGGGCATGGTGTGATGTATGAATCGAACCCTTCGCTCTGAATCAAGGCCATCTCGTTGTAGCTCATGTAGGTCGGAGTCAAATGAGGGGCAGCTTGGTCACCGTCGAGGTACTGCATGACCTTTCGCATGCTAGGCCTTGCGGTTGGCAATGGGTGCGCGCACAACAAACCTAGTTTGAGCACGATACTTACTTCTTCCTTGTTAAAATTTCCCTCGAGCCGGGAATCCACAGTATCGATGATTGAGCCATTGCGGTGGTGCTCAAGCACCCAGTCGACCAGCACCACCGGATTGTTATGCTCATCACTCCCGATTGGCCTGCGCCCACAGACGACCTCTAGGAGAAACACACCAAATGCGAATACATCGGTTGAGGGTGTTGCCTTCCCCGTGCGCATGAGTTCTGGCGCAAGGTATCCCATGGTACCAACGACATGTGTTGTTTGAGCATCCGTGCCATGGTCGTATAACCTTGCAAGACCAAAGTCACCGAGCCGTCCATTCATCTGCCTATCCAGTAGCACATTGCTTGCTTTTATATCTCGGTGGATGACGACTTGCTCCCAATCCTCGTGGAGATACAATAAGCTTGACGCGATGCCTTTGATAATCCAGTACCTTTGAGGCCAACATAGAGGTGGCCCATTCTTATTGTACAAGTACTTGTCAAGGCTGCCATTTGCCATGTAGTCATACACTAACAGAAGTTCACCGTTGCGCCGGCAATAGCCTAGCAGCTGCGCGAGATTCCGGTGCCGGAGACGACCAATGCTCACCACCTCGGCAATGAATTCACGTATTCCTTGCCTTGAGTCATGCGACACTCTCTTGACGGCGATCTCCAAATTAGACACCGGAAGGACCCCTTTGTATACTTTTCCAAACCCTCCAACACCGAGCACATTTCTGTTCTTGAACCCGTCTGTGGCATGGAACAAGTCCTTGTATGCGAATCGGTGTGGGCCGAAATCTTCCTCCCAGTCTTCGCGCACCTCAGCGAACCGACGCCGACGCCGCACGATGAACGCAACAGCCAAGACTGCAGCGATGAGCAATATGATTGCTAATGGTAGAGCGATGTACAGGGTCTTGGACGGAGGTTCGGGACCCACACGCGGTAGGCTGGGCAGCTTAGAGAAGTCGAGCGGCGGAGGAGGTCCGTCGAAGCTGAAGCTCCATCCGAGGACGTAGTGGTGCGTGGACACCACGCCCGACGATGATGAGAAGCCAGCATACATCGTGTCCGCCACGATAGTGGAGAGGTCAATGGTTTCAGAGAGCAAAGGATTCTTGGGCTTGGGAACTTGCACGGGAGATAATGTCACATTGAGTCTCCTGCCGTGGCCGTCGTAGTCCACCCACACCTGCATTGGCTTGCGGCTAATCAGCATCAGGTCTCGGAAGGCCATGTCGTCGTCGTCGCCGTAGTAGCCGGCGGGCTTGGCCTGCTGCGAGATGAGGCTGTTGACGTTGATGCCGACGTGGTTGCTGTTGATGTCGCTCAGCTCGGGGTTCCGGATGGTGTCTAGCTCGACGGCCAAGATGTGGTCGCTCGCGGTGCCGTTGGTCGCGTTGAGGAGGCCTAGGTACTGTCCGCCGTTGGCCGATGAGAGGTTAGAGGTCGGGGCGAGCACGAAGGCGAGGCCCTGATCGCTCAGGCTGTCGAAGACAGACACGATGGCGAACACGAAGGACGCGGAGAAGGACCGCGCCACGGCCGTGGAGCTCGCCGTCGCGTTGAGGAAGCGGAGTGGGGCTGGGTGGAAGGCGTGGCCTTTCTCCTGGGAAGTGAAGTTTGTGAGAGCGAGGAGGCCGTTGGGCATGACGACGGCGAGACCATCTAGGGTAAGATTCGCCGTCGCGAAGCCCTGGTAGGTGAACTGGCCGGCGTCGGCCGAGGAGGCTAACGCTACGTTCAGGCTCAATGACAGGAGCAGAAGAAGAGCTGGCATGGTTTCTCGCCAAAGTTTGCTCTCTCGTTTTCTTTTGAGCAGACTGAGATAAACTCAACTGGTTAAGTTTATGACCACGATCGGTACATTTTATGACGGCGTGGATGGTTGTGTTGTGGGTGAGATCGCAGGATTGAGGCGCACCGCACACTAGGATAAGTCAGAGAGAGAAGGACGTGTCTTGCAGTCGTAGAGGAGGACCGAGGCGCGCCGCACACTGGGGGCTGGAAGTCAGACAGAGAGAAGGGCGTCGGAGGGAGTCGCCGTCGTCCATCTAACAGAAGGTAGTAAAAGTGGAACACAAGTCTGCTACATTTATGGATAGAGTAGAATGGACCGCAGACAATTCTCACGCTCCAGTGACAACTCTCGCCTTCTATTGAGTACGAGTAAATAAATCTTCTCAAAACTATAAAGGTCTATGTCGATGCATCGTCTCTTAGCACGTAATCATATAATTAATAAAAACATAAAGAAACAACGAGTATAATGCATTGTATCTTATGTGTTATATCTAAATTTAATGATTTATGACTCATGTATACATGTGATTGGGTTAGCATTTCTTTTTTGTCTATGGCCACGTGTTAAGGTTGTATATTAGGTGAGATACAACTTCACTATCTCTCTTCATTTAATACAGTACCACATAAGCAAAATGCATATGAAACCACGCTAAGAGACTTCAGTTGACATAGGTCTAAGTGATAACGTGAGAGTTCTCACTCGAATGATACTCCCGTCGGTCCTTTTTTGTGTGCATTTAGGGTCCAGCTCGCATACCAATGAGGAGCGCTAGGTAAAAAAATGGACTAGTTTACCCCTGAATTGCTACAACGAGAGTTACTCGGCGCATGCGAACCATTCATTAGTAGAAAAAGGACCTTTTGTTCCGGTTCATAAGGGCTTCTGTCCCGGTTTTGGAACCGGGATTAAAAGGTCGTTACTAATGCCCTCGGCCTTTAGTGCCGGTTCTTACACCAACCGGGACAGATAGGCCTCCACTTCGCCACTCGGCCTGATGCATCTCGATTGTGGAGGATTTCCGCCAACGGAGCATCAGAAACGACAGACACCGAGTGGTCTTGGAAAAATGGGCTACCTTCTTTGCAGTCATGTAAATCCCGTAGATAAGTTTTTGATAGTGGGGATACCTCTGCTTGGAAGGAGTCAGGACTTTGGAGACGTAATACACTGGCCGCTGAACTTTGTATGCTTTGCCTTCTTCTTCTCGTTCGACTGTAAGAACAGTGCTGACGACTTGATTTGTAGCCGCGATATACAGAAGAAGGGGCTCTTTACTGAGCGGAGCAGTAAGAACCGGCTGGGTGGAAAGTAGGACTTTGAGGTCGTCGAATGCGACTTGGGCTTCGTCTGTCCACTCGAAAGTATCTGATTTCTTCATGAGTCGGTACAGAGGAAGTGCTTTCTCGCCGAGTCGACTGATAAACCTGCTCAAAGCCGCTAGGCAACCTGTGAGCCGTTGAACATCGTGTATTCTGACCGGCCTCTCCATTCGGACGATGGTCCTGATCTTTTCGGGGTTGACATCGATCCCTCGTTCCGAAACGAAGAAACCGAGTAACTTTCTGCTGGGAACGCCGAATGAACATTTGGCGGGGTTGAGCTTGATATCGTACCTATGAAGGTTGGCGAATGTTTCTGCCAAGTGAGTCAGCAGGTCGGAACCTTTGCGTGACTTGACTACGATATCATCCATATACGCCTCCACATTCCGACCGATCTGGTCGAGGAGGCATTTTTGGATCATACGCATAAAGGTAGCTCTTGCATTCTTCAAACCTAATGTCATAGTGATGTAGCAGAAGCACCCGAATGAGGTGATGAAGGTTGTTTTTAATTCATCGGGGCCATACAGACGGATCTGATGATAGCCCGAGTAGGCATCAAGAAATGACAAACGCTCGCAACCCGCAGTCCAATCGACAATTTGATCGATGCGGGGAGCAGAAAATGGTCTTTCGGGCAGACCTTATTAAGGTGCTTGAAGTCGATGCACATTCGGAGCGACTTGTCCTTCTTGGGAACCATGACAACATTGGCGAGCCACTCGGAGTGGTGAACCTCGCGAATGAAGTTGGCTGCCAAAACTCTCCGATTGCCTTCCTCTTATGCGCGGCGGACCGACGCAGGCGTTCTCGGATAGGCCGAGCGGTGGGATCCACATGAAGTCGGTGCTCAGCCAACTCCCTGGGTACACCTGGCATGTCAGAGGGTTTCCATGCGAAGATGTCCCAGTTCTCACAGAGGAATTGGGTGAGATCGGCTTCCTATTTAGGATCGAGGGTGGTGGAGATGTTCGTCGGGGCAGCAGTGTCGTCTGTCGGGTGGATGCTCACCTTCTTCGTCTCTCTCGCCGACTGGAATGCGGACTCCGAAGCTGGCTTCTTCGATCGCATCAAGTCAGCGGGGTCGACTGTTTTCTTGTACTCGTCAAGCTCGAGGACGGCCATCTACTGGTCGGCGATTCTTGATCCCTGCCACAGACACTCTTCGGCCAGCTGTCGATTGCCCGTGATTGTGATCACACCTTTCGGGCCTGGCATCTTCAGCTTCAGGTATACGTAACACGGACGGGCCATGAAACGCGCATACGCAGGGCGGCCTAGAATTGTGTGGTAAGCGCTCTGGAAGTCCACCACTTCGAACGTCAGCTTTTCCTTGCGGAAGTTCTTGTCGGAGCCGAAAACGACGTCCAACACGATCTGACCGAGTGACTTGGCCTTCCGTCCAGGGACGACTCCATGGAACTGCATGCTGCTCTCGCTGAGTTTGGACATCGGAATGCCCATCCCCTTGAGGGTGTCGGCGTACATGATGTTCAAGCCACTGCCACCGTCCATGAGGACTTTGCGCAGTCGGACTCCTTCCACCACCGGATCGAGGACCAGAGCCTGTCTCCCTGGGGTGGGTACGTGCGCCGGATGATCCGACTGGTCAAAGGTGATCGCAGTCTGAGACCATTTGAGGAACTTGGGGTTGGTAGGGGTGGCCATGTTCACCTCCCTGTTCACCAGCTTCAATCGACTCTTGCTCTCAACGTCCGCAAAAATCATCAGTGTTGCATGGACTTGGGGGAACGGATCCTCCTTATCCTCCTCATCCTGTTCATTATCTTTTTCACTCGGTTGCCCTTCGCCGAACCCCTAGATCAGGGGGCGACACTATCGAGTGGTATGCTTCGGATATATGGGGTTCCCTCTTCATCCATCTTCGTATGAACCGGACATGGCTGGTCCAGGATGGGATTATTGAACTGCTTCTTCTTGGGGGTGAATTGAGCCTTCCCTTTGCCCTTGAACTTGGCATTGGTTACGGCTGCAGCTTCTGCCTCCGGAGTGGACGGAGCTTTCTGCTTCTGCTTCCGAGTGTTACTCCCATCTCCATCGACGACTGTTTTGTGCTTGCCGCTTTGGATGCGGTCCTCTTCTTCGCCATTTGCATAGCGTACTTCTATCTCCATCATCTTGATCATGGAGATGTCACCTGTTCGGCCGAACTTCAGGTACAGATCCCTGTACCGCACGCCTGCCTTGAAGGCGCAGACTGCTTGATGCTCTGTGACGTTCTCCACCGTGTGGTAGAGAGTTGTCCAACGCTGAATGAAATCATGCAGGGGCTCATTCTGCTTCTGGACGCAGTGCTGGAGCTCCACGAGGCCAGCAGGGCGCTTGCACGTCCCTTCAAAGGTCGTGATGAACACTCGGGCCAGATCTGCCCAGCTATAGATGCTTGAGGGGGCCAACTGGTTCAGCCACGCTCGCGCCGAGCCGTCGAGCATCAGAGGGAGGTGCTTCATGGCGACATGGTCGTCTCCTCCTCCGATCTGGACTGCCACTCGGTAATCATCCAGCCATGTTTCTGGCTTGGATTCTCCTGTAAACTTGCTAATTCCCGTCGCCAATCGGAAGTTGGGAGGGATGTCAGCCGATCGGATGGCTCGACTGAAACACTCGGGACCAGAAACGATGGTCCGGCTTCCACTCGGACGGTCAATATCATAACCATCGCGGTGGGCTCGCCCCCTGTCGACCCTCCGCTGGGCGATATGCCCTCTCGCGTCGGGCCTTGGGTCGTAAGTTTCACCGACAGAATGCTGATCATCATGATGTCGGGGCCCGTAGGGCCCACCCCGTGGAGGGGTGCGTGAACGGCGACGATCTTCGGGATTTATGGAACGGCTGCCTCCCCTGTGTCGCTGACGAGAACCAGGGCTGTGAACTGACCGATGCGTATTCGCATGAACAGAACTATTGTAGATCCTGTTGTGCAACTGGGAGACAGCCGAATTTTGCTGCTGCGCCGTGTGCAACAGGGCGCGGATTTGCTTGATCCCCCTGCCAGCTTCTGAATCAGTCGGCTGAAGGGAATCGGCTATCTTGGCAGACGCAGCCAAGTTGAGGAGGGGTGTGCGGAACAACTCCACGTTGCTCCGCCGAGTGTGCCGACTGGCAGAACGGCGAGGCGGACGACGCGCGCCGGACGTTGCGCCGATCTCGTGCCCGTTCCGGCCAGCTTGACGGGGATCTTCATGGGAGTTGGCCATGTGTACTTCTGCTACAGGCCCGCGACCCGCTTACTCGGAAGGAAACTCGGTCGGAACCGAGTGCGAGCGCTGGGACGGCGGGGCAACCACAACCGACTCTAGAACCGCCACTTGTGAAGACGCGTTCTGGCGCGCCTCGGCGTGTTGCACCCAACGCTCGAGCCGCGGACGGCGGGACTGATTGTTGCGGCGCGTGACGGCGGTGTAGGTCGACACCGGAGCCGACTTCTCGAGAAGAAGAATGCCGCGGGCGCCGGCACGGAAGTGCGTAGCCCCACGGCGGGGAAGCGCCTCGACGTCGAGAGGGGCGTCGCGAAGCCATGCCGAATCGTCGACGATGAAGGAGAGAGCAACCGAAGAAGATCTCGTGACTCATGCTCGAATCTCCACCGGACGACATGACGAAATGATGTAGTCGCAAACTCGCCGGAAGTCGCTTAGACGCCTGCCCCACGGTGGGCGCCAACTATCGTGGGTATAAGCCTGAAAGTAGATGTGTAGGGTACGAAAAGGATGGGCAGAGCCTTAGCTACGGCGAGGTTGTATGAGTTCAGGCCCCTCTGTGGTGGAGGTAATAGCCCTACGTCTCAGTGCTCTGGGAGCTTGTTGTCGAGTGGAATCTGTAATACAATGAGTTGCTAACCCCTGCACCAGTGGGGGAGGGTGGCTTATATAGAGTGCGCTGCCCTCCACAACGGTTCGTTGCACAGGGGTGGAGTAGTGGCGAATAAATGCCTACGTTACAGGTAACGTATGTCTTAAATGCTAATAAAGGCACATGGAAACGTATGACCGTTTCCCTCCAGGGGGTTACGATGCACAGAGTGGAATCCAGTCGGTTAATTTGATAAACTCCGAATGCTAATCTCCGACTGGACGGACGAGGATCTGTTACCGACTAGATGAAGGGAACTCCTTAGTTCAGTCGGAACTGACTAAGGGCCTTGTCCCTTATGAGGGGTAGTCCTTGGGTTGGACCTACAGGGCAGGCCTATGACCCTACCCTAGGACTATAACCCCATCACCAGCCTTCCTGCATAAGACATAAGCTTACCCTTCCAGCAGCTTAATTTCTTTTCAAATCGTTCTTCAATACATTTCCACTCTTTAATTGTTAGTCGCCTATGATGAATCGGAATCCCGAGGTAGTTAATTGGAAGTGCTCCTATTTGACATCCAAATAACTGTCTATAAGCATCCTGCTCCTCTTTTGCTTTTCCAAAGCAAATGAGTTCACTTTTATGAAAGTTTATTTTTAACCCTGACAGTTGTTCAAATAAACATAACACCAATTTCATATTAATCGCTTTCTGCATATCATGCTCCATGAAAATAATTGTATCATCTGCATATTGTAAAATGGAAATTCCCCCATCAATCAGATGTGGAATTAAACCACCTACATGACCCATGTGTTTGGCCCTATCAATGAGTATTGTCAACATATCTGCTACTATGTTAAACAACACCGGAGACATTGAGTCACCCTGCCTTAACCCCTTATGTGTTTGGAAGTAGTGACCAATGTCATCATTTACCTTCACTCCTACACTCCCTTTGTGGATAAAAGTATGAACCTGCTTTCTCCATCTTTCATTGAATCCTTTCATCCTTAAGGCTTGTTGCAGGAAAGACCATTTGACTTTATCATAAGCTTTCTCAAAGTCCACTTTAAAAAAACCCCGTTTAGTTTTTTTTTTTTGCATTTCGTGGACCGTTTCATGCAGGACAACCACACCCTCCAAGATGTGTCTCCCTGGCATAAACGCCGACTGTGTTGGCTGAACCAAAGAATCTGCTATCTTCGTTAATCTATTAGTGGCAACCTTTGTGAAAATTTTGAAACTGACATTAAGTAAGCAAATCGGTCTAAACTGCTGAATACGCATAGGATCCGCCTTTTTGGCAACAGCGTAATTGTTCCAAAGTTAAGGTGGAATAACTGTAATTGTCCATTGAACAAATCTTGGAACATAGGCATGAGATCCCCCTTAATCAGGTGCCAACACTTTTTATAAAACTCTGCCGGAAACCCATCAGGTCCCGGCGCTGTATTTTGTTTCATGCTAGTAATTGCTTCATACACCTCTTTTCCTGTAAACGGGGCTGATAAAACCTCATTCTCCTGTTCATTGAGTTGAGGTATATCCTTAACCTTGTTTTCATCTAATGATATCGACGACTCGCTAGGTGCACTAAAAAGACTTATAATATTCAGAAATATAAGATTTTAAATTCTCATGTCCTATAATTGTTCCTTCATCTTGTTCTAACTGGATAATTTTCTTCTTTCGATGTTTGCCATTTGCAATCATATGAAAGAACTTAGTGTTATCGTCCCCATAGGCGACGTTCATCACTGTTAGAGCATATATCTCCATATGTGGTTTTGGTAATTGATGACAATTCCTATGGACTAATGGTTGCCTTAAGTTACATTTATAGGATTTTTCCATAGGCACTTCTTGAAGTCCATCTGTTGGGTTCAAGGAGTTTATATGATGACCAAGATGGTATTCAAGGTATTATCCAAAGAATGGTCATAGAGACACATGGTTGATCAAGTCTGAGACAAAGAGTAAATCAAGATGATCAACACACAAAGCGTACAAGATGTATCGAGAGGGATCAAATGATCCCATGGTATGGTAAGCATTGTCCATTACGTGTTTGTGTACTAACCCATGGTCTTCGTGAGAGTTCTATGTGGGGGTTAGGTGTGTTTCCATGGGCTTGCGTCAAAGGGAAGATCTCATACAACCCATGAAGTATGACGTCAAGTTGTGATCGTCATCAAAATTGTGATGGGCAAGTTCAAGTGGATCAGCACGAATATATCATGCTTGAAGCTTGCCGTCCATTGTGGTGGCAATGGACTTGTGAAGATATGCTGAAGAGTGGCTCACCCATAGTGAGTATGGGGGAGCAATCAACTAGTCTTCATCAAGCCAACGCAATCAAGAAAGGTGGTCCATCTCGAGGAAGCCAAGATCATCATCATCTAGCTCAAGAGGACGAGGTGAAAGGTATAGGTTTGCCCTTGATAGGTTTTCTATTTAGGATAGATTGTTGTACTATCAAGGGGGGCTCTCAAGTGAGTAGCTTGATCGTATCGTTCGTTGAGAGCTCAAACCATTTGCATCCTTGCATCATACTTCTTGGTTCTTGTTTGGTGTTTCTCTTTGTGAGTTTTAGAGCTTATGGTCATCTTCGTGACAAGCTCGAGTTCATCGAAAACGGAGTCCATATGCATCTACTATGATGTTTTCAATGTTGGAGTTTTTGCCGGTTCTTCATTCATAGAGGACTCACATCTCTATATCATTGGCATTTTCATATCTGCATGGTCTTAAGATTTCCAACAAACGGAGTCCATTGGCATTTTCATAGGTTTGCTGTTTGGATAGCTCTTGTCGTCCTGAATCCAACAAGCTTGGATTTGCTCGATTCGGAGCTCGTATGCGAAAGTTATGGCTGTTTTAAGTGGCGAGCGGTAGTACCGCTGGACCTAGCGGTAGTACCGCTAGAGTTGGCGGTAGTACCGCTGGCCCTAGCGGTAGTACCGCTAGAGCTGGCGGTAGTACCGCCCCTGGCCAGCGTAGTACCGCTCCAAGTTTTTAGTACCGTCATCTTTGCGGTTGTACTGCGTCGGACATTTTTGCGAAGACTTTCTTGGCGGTGGTTGGCCCGGTAGTATCTTTGCGCTACCATGGGCTCAGCGGTAGTACCGCTGGAGGGTCAGCGGTAGTACCGCTGCAGCCAGCGGTAGTACCGCCGGAGGGTCAGCGGTAGTACCACTGGAGCCAGCGGTAGTACCGCTGGGCTCGGGCTGTAAGTGGGGGTAACGGTCTGATTCCTTCCCCCACTATATAAAGGGGGTCTTCTTCCCCCTTGGCCTTATCTATCCGTTGAGCTCTTGTTCTACCTCCATTGTTGACATTCTTAGAGCTTGCTTACTCTCAATCCCTCCAATGATTCTTGCTTGTTCTTGAGGGAAAAGAGAGAGGAGATCTAGATCCACATCTCCACCAATCACTTTCTCCTCTATGTGAGGGGAACCCCTTGGATCTAGATCTTGGAGTTCTTTGTGAGCTCCTTGTTCTTCCTCTCATATTTCTCCATAGCTTTCGTTGTTGTGGAGGGATTTGAGTGTGAGGGACTTGACCACTTCGTGTGTTCTTGCCATTGCATTGGTTGCATCGGTTTGAGTTCTCCACGGTGATACGTGGAAGTGAAGTTTGAGAAGCTTATTACCTTTGGTACTTAGTACCCTAGATATTGTTCTTCGTGGATGTTTTGGCGTCCCAGAAGCTTGGTGGTGTCTCAGAGCTCAATCATTGTGGTGTGAAGCTCCGGGGAAGCGTCGGGGTCTCCAATTAGGTTGTGGAGATTGCCCCGAGCAATTTGTACGGGTACCGGTTACCGCCCCCAAGGGTTGCCACGTGTACGGGTTCGGTGACCGCCCCCAAGGTTTGCCATTTGTACGGGTTCGGTGACCGCCCTCAAGGGTCCCTTAGTGGAATCACGGAATCTTGCATTGTGCGAGGGCGTGAGGATATTACGGTGGCCTTACTGGTATCTTGGGGAGCATTGTGCCTCCACACCGCTCCAACGGAGATTATTATCCGCAAGGGTGTGAACTTCGGGATACATCATCGTCTCCGCGTACCTCGGTTATCTCTTACCCGAACCCTTTACTTATGCACTTTACTTTGTGATAGCCATATTGTCTCTTTTCATATATCTTGCTATCACTTAGTTGTTTATCTTGCTTAGCATAAGTTGTTGGTGCACATAGGTGAGCCTAGTTGTTTGAGGTTTTGTGCTTGACATATTAAACGTTAGTTGTATTCCGTATTTGTTCAAGCCTAAACCTTAATTATTTTAAAGCGCCTATTCACCCCCCCCCCTCTAAGCGACATCCACGTCCTCTCAATCACCTTAGCTCTACTAGCCCATCTGAGCTCTTCCTCTCTCAAAAGATTTTGTAGTTTGATCTCAGCATCATTCTTAATATTTCTTTCAAACAAACTTAGTTGGACCGACTCGGCCTTAATGTCTAAATCCTCAATGAGAGTGGTGAGTCTTTGTTTCTCTTTTTTATAAGCACCACTCTAATTTTTCGCCCACCCTCTTAGAAATTGGCGTAGATTTCTGATTTTATTTTGCCAAATTTCTACAGTGGTAGCACCTCCTAAATCTCTAGCCCATTCAGTAGCTAATAGATCCGTGAAACCCTCTTTTTCGAACCAGCTTAGCTCAAATGAGAAAGAATTTTTATTGCCCATATGGCTGCCCTCCCCTGAGTCAACCAAAATAGGAGTGTGATCTGAAATAGCTCTGTGTAAGGCATGCGCATTAACCAAAGGGTACTTCTGCTCCCAATCAACAGTAGAAAGAACCCGATCCAGCTTTTCATATGTTGGCACAGGTAATGAGTTAGCCCATGATTCACAACGGGTTTCCTAGCAATGCACCAACTTGCTTCCCTTTTCTTTACCTTTTTCTGCTTAAATTGGTTGTGATCTTGAACTATGCATTTTCGTTAAGAAACTAATGGAAAGGAAGAATGTATGGTTAAAAGGAGAAAAAGATAATGGTTGGTGAGACCACACACGTTTATGTGGTACTGAGGAGAGCATCAATCTTACGGCAGAAAAAGAAAGAAATAAGAGAGCATCAATCACCTTCTTTTTACATGCTCTTTTGCTAGATTTCTACGTACCATGATCTGTGGGGAGCTAAGTAACCCCAAAACACCAATGTGTGTTTTTGTTTTGTGTTCAAGCGCCACAAATCATCGCAAAGGACTGTGATTTGTGGCGCAACTATTCGAATGCGAAATGGGTTCATTGTCGTTTAGTTACCTTGGGATCCCGATTCATCAGAGATGTTTGACGAATCGGGAATGAAAACATATTGAGGATAAATTTGAAAAAAGACTAAGTTGTCGGAAGGGCAAACTTATGTTTTATGAAGGAAGGTTGGTGTTGATAAACTCGATGTTGTCAAGCTTGTCGATGTTTCTTGTATCTTTCTTTGAAGTACCGATAGGTGTACGGAAAAGATTAGCAAAGTGGGATATTATTTGTAGACCCAAAGACCTTGGGGGTCTAGGCATTGAGAATTTAAAAGTGAAGAATAGATGCTTGCTTAGCAAATGAATATACATGTTATCTACTGAGATCGAAGAGATGTGGGTACACATTTTAAGAAATACGTACTTACAATTTAAGTCTTTGGCTTAGGTTACTTCTCAGCCTAATGATTCTCCTTTTTCGAAGGGGTTAATGAAGGTGAAGGTAACCTTATTTTAAAGGGTGACGTTTTAGTTGGCAATGGCACCATGACCAGATTCTGGAAGGACACATGATTTGGAAATACACCGCTAGCTTTACAATATCCTATCCTATATAACATTGCACAATGCAAGAAAGATTAGTTGCACAATATTTCAGTCAATACCTCTTAATATCCAATTCAAGCGAGCTTTAGTGGGAGAAAGCTCAAATTTCCGGCTGCACTTGGTGAGACGATTTATGGATATTCAAGTCTCGGACCAGGCAGATAGTATTCACTCGAAATTAGCTACGAATAGTAGATTTTCGGTGAAGTCAATGTACATGGATCTAATTAACTCTGGGCCCCTTTCGAGATCATTGCATATTTGGAAGATTAAGGTGCCGCTCAGAATTAAAATTTTCATGTGGTTTATACACAAGGGGGTCGTATTAATCAAAGATAATTTGATAAAATGAAGATGGGTAGGCAATCTTAAATGTTGCTATTGTGATCAAAATGAAACAATAAGATATTTCTTTCTTGATTGTCCACTAGCAAAATTACAATGGCGCACTGTTCATATAGCCTTCAATATTAATTCACCAACGAGCATTAATACGATATTTGGGATGTGGTTCAATGAAGTAGTCGGAACTATAACGAATCATATCCAGATTGGAATAAGTGCTTTATTTTGGGCTATATGAAACACTAGAAACTATTTGATTTTTTATGGCAAGAGCTTCCATAATTTTTTGCTGGTTATCTACAGACCTACGGCTTGGATCCGTACGTGATCGTTACTCAACCATGCGGATTCCAGAAAGCTTATGACTATTGGATGCAACCGGTGAAAGACGATCGCACGGGCTAACTTTAGCTGATTTTGATGACGACTTACTAATAGGCTAGGTGTATAGGTATCATAGTCTATTTTTTGATCTCCTCGGATGTGGTAGTCTTTTATCTATCTTGGCACTTGTTTATTTTGCTAGTTTGTTAGCTGTTTGAGAATCTAAGACTTTGTTCTGGTACTTTTCTTATAAGATGGCTGCATGGATTGATGCACAGGTTGGGGCTGTGTTCTTCTTTTCCAAAAAAAAAAATCTTTTAGAAAAAAATTTAAAAAATCTGTGGCGCAACAGTGGAGTTGGTCGCTGTGGATGCTTATGGAAGCGGCTGGAGTGGCTTGGGATGAAAGACATTGCCTATTCTCTGGTACATTCTCACAACTGCTAGCAGTCGCAGGTATGAGCTGGGCAAGACGCAAGAGCGTGTCACGCGGGGCGAGAGCGTTTGTCACTGCATATGGTAGAAAGCTACTCCGTAGAAAAGAGCGATGTCTGAGTGAGACCTCTTTTACTTTTCTACGGGAAAAATATGGTCTTTTAGGCTCTTTTCACTATGATTTGACAAGAAGATTCGTAGTTGTGACTTCTAACAGTGATACATTTCTAGTTCACAAAGCCATTTTACGACTACTAGTTGTCTCATGTGTCAGTTCTTGGTTCCGGTTTTCTCTTATCTTCATTCGTTATCTACTCCCTTCGTTTTTAAATATAAGACCTTCTAAATATCTTACTATGAATTACATAGATTCATTCATTCTACATCGTATTTAGTGTATAATAAAATCTTTAAAAGGTCTTATATTTAAAAACAGAGGGAGTAAGAATTATTTTTTGGGTATTGAATTTGGGAAAAGCCCTATTTCAGCAAAACCATCAACGTCGTGTGACCCAAATATCTTGTTTTATACTGGCGGGTTTAACTCGGGCTCGGTGACAAAATTAAGGGACCGAAACTCGCTATTTTCTTCATTTAAAAGCCCATGGATTATAATTTATATTTTGACGAAAAGGCCATATATTTCCATTAAAGAAATGACCACAGTTTGCAAACCAAGAACAACAGAAACTAAAAAAGGAAACCTCACGGATAGGAGGAAGAAAACTAAAGCCTACAAAAATCAGGCAAAGCTAGTGTAGTGTCAAGAACACATTTATATTATAGAACCAACTGCACGCATGCAGCTCAAACTAGCGTGACACTTGCACAAGATCACGGCAAAGTTCAAACCATCAACTAGAACAAGTTCCCAAGACATTTTTTTGATAAAGGCTTTTATTACTTAAAATGTTTAAGCAATACATCCAATCTCTGTACAGTTAAGATGCACACAGTCACCGACTAAACGTACGAACAGTAAAAACAGCAACACACCTAATACAATCTTCCAGACGTAAATTATCGTCGCCTACGGAGGTCCTATCCGGAGATCAAACAACCACCCATATAGGATAAAAATATGGCTCGTCACCTTTTCCAATCACACACAAGCCTTCGTAAAAAGGACTCGAAACTTCATCCGTTGTAAGGTGGACCACGAACGAAGAATACCCTTGCATTGGAAGAGAACAGAGTAACTTGTATCATTAAAAGCCTTGTCATTTCTACTCAGCCAAAGTGACCATATAACAACAAGCGTTCCTACCCTAAAATTGGTTCTGAACTTATAATCTATCCCATTTAACCAATTGTCAAATACATTTGCAATGGATGTGGGTTGATACAAATTGGAAGCCATTTGAATAGCTGACCAAATAGAACGTGCGAACTTGCAATCAAAGAATAATTGTTTTATTGTCTCTTTTCGAGGAAAAAGTACACACTTCGTACTTCGGTGCCAATTGCGTTGGATAAGGTTATTCTTAGGTAAAATAACACCTTTGCGAAGGTACCACGCGAATATTTTTAATTTCAGTGGAACCTTCATTTATCATATTTTTATTATTATTATCGACTGGGATATTGGACTGGATCATCGCCCTATACATGGAATCAAATGAGAATCTCCCATTCCTACATAAATTCCAACGAAACTCATCAGTACCTTGTGACAGATGAACCGATGCCAACCGACCCAACAAGGCATTCAAAGACCGAAGTCTCAGACCGGTTAAATCTCGTCAGAACGTTACATCTGATGGCGAAACTTGCATAACAGAAGCAAGTGTAGCATCTTTGTGTCGCACAATATTGTAAAGAGTCGGAAACTGTTTTTGGAGGATGGTACTACCTAAACATTTATCCTCCCAGAATCTTATCTCCGATCCATCCTTAATCCTAAATAAGTCAAAACGAAAGAAATGCTTCTTAATTAGTCGCCATCATGCCAGCCCAAAAGTGTGAGTCCCTGGGTATTCATATGACCTGTGATAACATTTTCGTGCCAATGCATTTTTACTTAAGGAGTGTTTGCCAGACACCATCCTCCGTAAGTGGCTTGAAAAAGCCACTTATCCAAGAGGGCTGATAATATTAGTTAGTTCTTAGCCTGTAAAATAAACTACACTGGTAGTGTTTGAGATGAAGACTGCACGCAAGAACAAATCAATCAACTCCCTGTTGTTCTGAAGGAAAATACGTAGAGGTACTCGTGTATTTAGAACTTCTGGGGTATTGGTTTTATCATCCATTTGAATTCCTATTGTAAGGTACTTCCTCCTTTTTTTTTAGTGTGCATATAAGATTTGGTCAAAGTCAAGTGATACAAAGTTTGATCAAATATATATCAAGAGATATCAACATCTATAATACTAAATCTATATGCTATGAAAATTAATATTATGACGCATCTACTAATATTGATTCAATATTATAAATGTTGATATTTTATTTTATAAATTTAGTCAAAATTTATGAAGTTTGACTTTGATCAATTTTTATATACGGACTAAAAAAAACGGAGAGAGTACTAGTATGGTGGGCATTCATTGGGTGGAGATACGAGCCTGAAAAATAGATATCACTTGTTTGACAACATTGTGTCGTGTGTTTATTATATAATCCTGAATTTCAGTCATAAGAAAGATAAGCCACAATATTGGTATACCATAGATACATCGGAGCTCCTATTGTCAATTACAGAATTGCACTTTTTTTACTCAGTGCAAGAACCTCATCACCTTCCTCCCGAGAGATCAGAAATGGCACCTACGCTCGTTGATGAAGTGTATGGCATCACGTTCTGGTTGAACTCCCCGTTGTACATCCGCTCCAGCATGCTGAAGCTGAGGTACGCCGGTGACAGGTCTGGGAGGAGCATGTCACCGTCGAGGTACTGCATGACTTGCCGCATGGTTGGCCTCGCGGTGGGCAGAGGGTGCGAGCAGAGCAGTGCTAGTTTCAGTACCAGTGAGACCTTGTCCGGATTAAACCCATCTGGAATTCTTGTATCTGCCACATCAATAATCGAACCGTTGCGCCATTGCTCGATCACCCAATCCACGAGCACGATGCGGCTGTTGCGGTCGTTTTGCTCAATTGGCCTCCGTGCACAGATGATTTCCAGAAGGAATGCACCGAAAGCGAACACATCGGTAGACGGGGTTGCCTTGCCGGTGTGTCCTAGCTCGGGAGCTAGGTAGCCCATGGTGCCAACCACATGTGTTGTATGGGCGTCTGCTCCATGATCGTACAACCTTGCAAGGCCGAAATCCCCTAACCGCCCATTCATCTCGCTGTCTAGGAGAACATTGCTTGCTTTCACATCTCGGTGGATGACAACTTGCTCCCAATCCTCATGGAGGTACAATAACCCAGAAGCCACCCCTCTGATTGTGTGAAATCTTTGACGCCAATCCAGTGTACCCACTGACGCATCATACAAGTATTTGTCAAGGCTTCCGTTTGGCATGTAATCGTAAACCAGGAGAAGCTCCGCCTTGCGGCGGCAGTAACCAAGCAGCGGCACGAGGTTCCGGTGCCGCAGTCGTCCGATGCTTGCAACCTCGGCAACGAACTCCTTCATCCCCTGCCTCGACTCATGGGAGACCCTCTTTACGGCGATCTCCTTGTCAGGCTTGCGGAGTTTACCCCTGTACACACTTCCAAAGCCTCCTACTCCGAGCAGGTTCTTGTTGCTGAACCCCTTGGTCGCATGAAATAATTCTTTGTAAGAGAATCGGTGGGGGCCGAACGCGTCCTCCCAGTCCTCACGCAGCTCGGAGTACTTGTGGCGCCGTCGTACAAAGAAGCACACTCCGATGCCTACTGCAAAAACCAGCATCACTGACACTATAGGCAGCACAATCTCTAGGATCCTCGACCGCGGCTTGGGCCAGGCGCGCGGCAAGACCGGCAGCGCCGAGATGTCCAGTGCCGGGGCTGGCACGTCCAGTGCGAAGCTCCAGCCGACGACGAAGTGGCGCGTGGACATGACGCCCGTCGCCGACGAGAATCCAACGTACGCCGTGCTCTGCACCACACCCGAGAGGTCGACGGCGGTCCGCAGGAGCGGCTTCCTGGGCCTGGGCACGCCCAGGGGAGCCATGGTCACGGTGATCTCCGTGGCCACGCCATCGTAGTCCACCCACACTTGCATTGCCTTCCGGCTGATCAGGCTTAGGTTCTGGAACCTACCTGTGCTATCATCGTAGTATCCGGCGTCAGCGGAATCGATGGATATCAGACTATTGATGTCGACGCCGACATGGTTGCTGCTAATGTCACGGAAATCGGCGTTGAGGAGAGTGTCGAGCTCCACGGCGAAGATAGGGGCGGTCTGGTTGCCGTTGGTGCCGTTGAGGAGGCCCAAGAACTGGCCTGGAAGCGCAGTGGAGAGCACATCCCTGGACGCTGAGGCGAAGAAGGTCAGTCCGTGGCTGCTCAGGTTGGCGTACGGCCCGAAGATGGCGAAGACGAAAGTGGTCGAGAAGGACCGCATAACGCCGGTGCCGTTAGCCTCGGCGTGGAACGGCAGCGGGGACGGGTGGAAGGCCTGGCCTTTCATCTGAAGGGTGCCATCGGTCAGCATGAGGAGGCCCTTCGGCGTGACGGTGGCGCCGCCATTGAGCGTCAGGTTGGCACCCACGAACCCGTTGTAGGCGAACTGCCGACCGTCATCGCCGCTGCTGCTTCCACCACCGGTGGCCGGGTGCCAGAGATCGGCGCCCACCAGGAGCAGGAGCAGAGTGACCAAGTGGTGAGGCTGGAGAAACATGGCCGGATGAGCCAGTGTGCTGTAGTCTGTGGCGCAGGAAACAGTGAGACACGCTCTCTTTGGTTCTTTGGTTATAGCCAGGTTCGTCAAATTTCTAACTGCATACTACAGCGAACCCTCAGTTTTTGTGTAAGATTGACGCGTTGGAGAGGAGTTCTTTTTTCAGCGTTCCCGGTGTGGAAAATTATGAGAGCCTTGTGGTTCGTAGCGCGCGTTTGACCAAACTTACCTACTGGAATTGAAATGCACTAATGGAGTCTACAAGTTGTGATATCTACGAATCTACAATGGTGGCCTCCAAGCACATTTCAACTCATCAACCCGTGGATCTGCACGGCTTAGAAAATTTCTAAAGGCAAATCCAAGATTGGACTACACATTCACGGGAAATTGTGATCTCCAAACACAGTGTTAAACAAAGTACCAATAACCTTAGGCTGGTCATAGTGGGGAGTAACTTAGGCTGGTCGTAATGAAAGTGTCATAGATAGTATTGACAACTAGTCAATTTTGATGAGGGGCATAAAATTAAATGAAGAAAAAGAGCCGTAACATATTACATGTTGTGCTACTGACCATTTTCTCGAGAAACGACTCCATCTCCGGAAGGCGCAACGATGACATACCATCCTCTCTTTGTCGAGCTAACGTTGTTGGCATTTGTTTTATTTTTTATTTTTTGGGCTTGATGTGCTGTTCGGTCCAACAATGATCTAATGTACGGTGTTGGTTGCTTTGTATACAAAGCGGGGGGGAAATCCTTTTTCGGTAAAATGTTGTGTTACTATGTGTCATGCATAACAATAAATGAACTATTCTATGATACTAACATATGATACTATGCATTATGAAAATATCATACACTAGTATCATATGCATGATACTAATGTAGGATACTCTCGATTACAACCAGCCTTAAGCCCTTTCAAGTGCTCCACCTTGTATTGGTGCTAAGACTGCCATATACACAAAAAATCTGTTGTGACAAGGTAATTAATAGGAG
This sequence comes from Hordeum vulgare subsp. vulgare, assembly GCF_904849725.1. Taxonomy (NCBI): domain Eukaryota; kingdom Viridiplantae; phylum Streptophyta; class Magnoliopsida; order Poales; family Poaceae; genus Hordeum; species Hordeum vulgare. The sequence continues at coordinate 142,895,271 of NC_058519.1, read as the reverse complement.
AGAGATGAGTTTGGTGACAAAAAAACAATGTCAAGCACGTGAACCTTCGCATTGAAGGAAGCTCACCAATGAATGCAAAAGTTTAGTTGCTAAATCCATTAACAAAGTGGGCTTAGCAACAATAGCTTAAGCACCTATGCATTGAGTGTTTTAGTTGCTAACCTTATTAATGTTCATAGAGCATCTCTAGTACACCCTGTAAAAACGCAAACTGTAGAAGTGGGATATGGGTCGAAAAAAAGGCATTTTAAGGGTTCATTTTAGCTACGCCCGAACAGAAACTGTAAAAGAAACTATAAAACTGCGGTAAAGAGCTCCTTCCTCTGGTCCGGCGGCCGCTGCACCTTCCTTCAGGCGGCCGTGCCAGCCACACCGGTCACGTCCAACCCCGTCGGACGCGCCCCCGTCACCCATTGGCCATGCCCCGTCGCCCATCGGCCGCATCCCATCACCCCGCCGGGCGCGCCCAGCCTTACCGGCCGCGCCTTGTCGCCCGCTGGCCATGCCCTGTGACCTCCGTCGTCAGCGACTTGCTTTGTTGCTAGCCGCGCCGGCCGAGCCGTGCCCCTTTGCCTGCCACGCTAGGAGGATTCCGGAGGACAGGCTGAGGTCATGGGAGGCCATGACGAGGCCGAGCTCGTCCAATTCAAACCGGCGATAATCGATTGTGGCGTCCAGCGGACTTTTCTGGCTTGCGGTGATGAATTTCGGCAGGTTTATGACGGATTCCGGCAAACTCCACGACGGCGTGTTTGCTCCGACGAGATTTGACCGGTATAAGGGCCCCCTAGAATCGGCATTCCAACCTTCAAAAATAAGGGTTTCAAGTGTGGCTTTACCGTGCCCCTTCAAAATTTTACAGGTTGGACCACTTTTAGGGTTTTTGTTCTGCATACTTTTTGCGATCAAAACTGTAAAACACAATTTTTTTACGGGTTTGACCACTTATACGGGGTCTGCTAATGATGTTATTAGCACCTTATCTAATAAGCACCTATGCATTGGAAGAAACCTTTATACTAGTATCATTCATATGACACTAGTATAAGTTACTACGTACCTTCATACGTAAATTAGCAAAATAGTAGTGCCATATATGTCTTTATATATTAGTTTGTAGATTCATATTTTTTGGGAAATGCTATGTTACAGTAACATATTTATGTTAATCTAAACACATCTTTCCTTATTAAATACATGTCACATAAGCAAACTTGTCTTAAGATGCGTTATATTACTAGCTAAATTACTCTTACTATGACCAGCCTTATGTAGTTTCATGATTTTCACTGGTATCATACAAGACGCGAGTCTATGTATTTGCAGTTATTCATGTAAAAAGATAAATTTGTACTTCAGATACTTATTGTTTCACAAATAAGGCAATAATGGTATTTTAAGTAAAGAGAAATGGAGTACAAACAACTGAATTCTGTAGAGATGTAAAACCGTAACCAATGTTTGCATTTTTTTTACTCCAACATTCTATTGAAGAAATGATAGTTTATTTGTACAGGAACAACATATACCACACTGTCAAAGTTTAGTTGAACATGTAGCTTTGTTTTGTAGATGCATAATATATATTTTTAATAGTCAGGTGTACTGTGAAGAAATGTTACTTGAGTGAAACTGTAACTACAATATGGATGGAAACAAACATGCACAAACCTGTCTTCATGTATGGTTGTCTTATCCATTCTTGTGTCTTCAGTTAGCATTCTTTCCTCGTCTTTACGACAGTTTTGATTTTCAATTCCTGCACTTCTTTCCTTCATATATCTTTGCATACAGTATTTGTGGATGCTAATAGTCTACATAGATAAATTTTGACCATAAAAAGAACAATTTACCTGTGGCAGAAAGAGGTCCGCAAATAATGGAAAGAGCGGTGATGCGAATAAGGACGTAAAGAGCATAGCCTCATGACTGCGGACAGAGTGGTGCAACTTAAAATACGTAAAAAGTGTATCACTAATTAAAATACATTTAGGTGCCAGAATAGCAAAACATGTGCAAATTTCTAGTTCATATGCATAATACTCCTAGTAAAGGAAGAGAAACATCCTCACAATCTTTATTTAATTATTATTGTGCATCTTAGACAGCAAATGTTATATTTCATTAGCTAAGGCTCATATGTTCCTCACTAACATTGAATTTGATGCTTACAAACTTTAGAGATGGGTAGAGTTCAGGAAAATTTCCTCATTAAGATAAAAGATATAGAGAAATTACATATACACCTCTCCCCCCAATCGTGACCGCCTCCATCCCGACGCATCCCGCCTAGCATCCGTCCCCTCTCCTCCCTTCCAGCCGCTGTCTTGAGTCCCAATTTATGAGCATTCTGACCAACGAGACCCAATTACAAGGTCCAGCTGGCATGTCACATCTGCAGGTTATTTTCTGATGATTTTTCTGCACACCAAACCATATCGCCCTAGTTTCTCCCGACTGTTCTGGCTCGATATGATCGCACCCAAGCAGCTTGGAAACATACAATAACTCTATACCTCTCAACATATTTGCTACCATGGGAAAGAAAACTTCTAAAACATCATTTAACTAGTTCAAGCTTGGCTAGGTATTCATATATGTACGTACATCAAAGTTAGTGAAGTAGTATATTTACAACACTTCTAAAACGATCCATAGAACCATGCATACTTAAGGTCGTATGCGATAATACTGAAGAAGAAAATACATGATTTCAGATTATATCACAAACAATTTTTCCTATAATTTATTCAATGAAAACATGCCACGTTGATCAAGTATAGTCATTTCATCACTGGAAATGAGTAGCCTAAACCTGTCAAATATGCATCCCAAATTGAGAGAAAATATAGCCACAAAAACCCTAACCATGAGGGGTAAAAAACAAAGGACATGACCATTCATGAGAGGGGAGGAGATTGTGCTATTGGCTGTCGCTGACTCCGAGGATCGCTAGTGGCCATGCTTTGAAGTCTTGCCTGCCACACGTTGCCTATATCGTTCGACCCCCTCGAAACGAAGGAGGCAGTGGTTTTGGGCCAGACAAGGGAAAGATTGTGTGTGCCTTGAATAATGGAGGCGCGTGTGGTGCGATCCGACTTGGGCGACTTGGCCATCCGGTGCCGGCGAGCTGCTCTGGTGCAATCATATCGAGCTTGACAGGTAGGGAGAAGCTAGGCGATGTGGTTCGGTGTGCCAAAAAACAATCCGGAAAAAACCTACCGAGTGGCATGCCAGCTAGACCTTGCAATTGAGACTCATCGATAAAAACCCTCACAAAATTTCAAACAAGGTAAATTATGATGACACTTTTTCTAAATGGGTGAAACTTATGAAATCCTGCTAAATGGAGGAATTAATGTAAAAAATGTCAAAACAGGGGGTAAACACCATAATTCACTCTATAAAGAAAGTTTGTAACCAATGCACCAAGTGGAGATCTTTCAATGCCTTGCAGTTCTGTCATTATTCAGTTATTGTAGCTATAGGCACATGGAAGGAAGCTAGTAATATATAGCAAACTCCAGAAGATTGCATTGCATAATTCCATTTTTAGGTCAATACCATAATTCTAGAAACACAACAGATCAACCTTTGATCAGAGGCTTTTATATGTAGGCTTTTCCCCTTTATCTCCAAGTAGAGATCACAAAAAAAACCTCAGGTGTACCAAAAATATAATAATTAGCATCACACGAAGATCACAATTTTTTTTGTTAATTATTATGGTCAGGATAAACTGCACTGTTTATTATAATCAGACATAATTTAGGGACGCTTATAGGTGCATTGGCACGGAAGAAAATTTTATTTGACGGGGTCTCACAGTGTCCTGCCTAGGGTTCCTCCTCAGATTTTGCGACATCATACTTTGCACAAATCTTAAAGCAACAGTCTGGAGCTTCACCTAGTCACCAGATACATACTATTGGAATTCCACCATCTTCAATTACATTAGCACTTGTATATAAAGTGTAGTGTAAACTACTCCTGTGCATGACAGAATTAGATCAATTTTAATTTGTTTATGATTGTACCATTGGAGGATAATGTAAATGCGAAATCGTTCGTTGCCACTGGCCAATGTCAACATTCAGTCTTAACATTTTACATACCACTGGTAGAGTTTTGAAGAAGCTCAAGATCAATTTTAATGTGGTAAAATATCTCAGTGTTTACAACCTACAACACATAGATATTGTGATCATGAAACTCTGAATGTTTTTTTTCTTAAGATCTCTGAATGTTCACACTCTGAATGTCACCATCTCTGCATGGCGGCGTACATGTGGTGGGCAAGGGGAACCCATCGTTGTGCATGTTGCCGCTGGACAACAAGCACGTCGTCGTCACCGACCCTGGAGAGGTCGCGAAGGCGCCGCCGCTTCCGCAATGGTCGGCGTCATCGGCGCATGGAGGGTTCACCATGAGGATAGGTCGCGGTGTCTGGTGCAGCTGATAGCCAGCGAGATGATCGCTATCTTCTGTTTAGTTACATGGAAAGTATCGAGCTGATCATACACATACTGTCATACCTAGTCTTAATTACTCCCTCTGTATCTAAAAATTTGTTATTGAAGAACACTACTCCCTTTGTGTCAGTTCGTGCGTGTAGTTTTAGATCATGAATTTGACTAGCTAAATATGTGTTATATGTTATCAAAATTATATCATTAGATTCTTAAGAGAATATAGTTTTTAAACATATTTTTTTCATTAAATGTAATGCATATTTAAATAGTTAAATTATTAATCTAGAATAACGCCAGCTATAAGTATTGTGATACATGTTGAAATATATTACCCATCTCTCTCTATCAGTTCGAACTTTTGAATGAGTTGGTTGGAGCATGAATTCAATCTGGTATCACAGTCAAGAGGTCTTGAGTTCAAGACCCTACCAACGCAGTATTAAAAATAAACGATTATGCGGCCTACACCGATCCCACGTCTAAGGACTAAAATAGGAAATTAAATCCGCTTTCAGTTGTGTGTAAAGTATGACATGGCAAAATCTGAAAGGCAGGACACTGAAAGGAAATACTTTATAACGAGGTTTAATTCCTTCTCCGCTATCAGGGTGAGACCCATATGAGTTCTTGTACATTTTTTAAGATTGTTATATGGATCCTAGGCCCATCTCATATTTCAACAAGGACGATTTGATCAAGGAGGCTGCATAACATATAAATTGCAATATATAACTCATTAGAAAGATTATTACACCGAAAAATAATAATGTAATACCATGAGTCAATCCTACCAACATTGGGCTAATTTTTTTAAACAATATTTTTTTATTAAATTTGAAAAATATTATGCAGGTTCAACAATTTTTTTGTTGCCGTTGCTCTGCATTCAATCTGCCGGAGCAACCAATTACGCCTTTTAAGGAACTTGTTGAAATCTGTGACGGGCTTAAAGCCAATGAGACAATTTCAGAAAATATCTAAGGGCCCATGTAGGTGGTGGCATGACAAGGGGTGGTGGAAAGTTTAGTCCCACCCCGCTAGTGGAGAAGGAGTTGGACCCTATATAAGAGTTTCTCTTCTACATACTATTGGAGCAAGAGAAGAGACGAGGCCCTCGCGCACTCCTCCTCCGCCCCCCTCGTCGCGGGTTGTGGGAATGAACCGAGCTGAGCTCATACCTACGCGCTTATTTTTGTCGGTCAGGAATGGAGAATACGTGGGCAAGGAACTCTGTGAGACGTCGGATCGTGGGTGTTACCGACTCGGACGCGGGTCCAGCCCATGTCTCTCCACTCTGCCTCCATGCGCTTGTTCCTTTTGCCACTGCCACCACCGGCGACTCCGTCCCGTTAACCGCGTACACGGTCGATGGAAGAGTAGGCGTCTGAAACCCCACCTCTCCGGTTCCTGTACGGGAGAGGTGTGATTAGGTTTTTGGGAAGAGATGGTGATACAAGTGTAGTATGGATAGTAAATATAGATTTTTGTAATCTGAAAATATAAAAACGGCAAGGTAGAAAGTAGAAAACAACGAGCAAAACATTGTATAAATGCTTGAAAATAAGGCCTAGGGTTTATACTTTCACTAGCGCAATCTCTCAACAATTCTAATATAGTAGAATCTTATGACCATCCCTCAACGTGCGACTAAGAATCACTCCAAAGTTCATAAGTAGTAGAGAAGATAAGATGAAGTTGGCTTAGGTAGTAGAACCACCTCAAAGTTATTCTTTCTAATCAATCTTTTGAGCTATTCCTATAAGTGTCACAAACTGCCCTAGAGTTCGTACTAGAATAACACCCATGATACATATCAATCAACCCTAATGTCAACTAGATACTCCAATGCCACCTCAAGTATCCGTGGGTAAATTATGTGACATGCATCAAACAAGTTTAGATCTATCATATTACATCCAACACAAAGAACTTCAAAGACTACCCCAAGATTTCTATGAGATAACGTCGTATGAAAAATGTGCAATCAACCCCTATGCATAGATCCCCAAGGTCACCAAATCTGCAAGTTGATGCCATACCATATATCAAGTGAATCAATAGAATATACCATTGTCACCACATGTATCCACATGCAAGACATACATCAAGTGTTCTCAAACCCAAAATATTCAACCCAACATAAGGAGATCTCAAAGGGAAAGATTCAATTCCTCACAACAAGATAGCAAGGGAAGAATACCATATGATCCAACTATATTAACAAAGCCCATCGTACATCAAGATCGTGATATCTCAAGAACACAAGAGAAAGAGAGATTGAACACATACCTACTGGTACATACCCTCAGCCCCGACACCGAACTACTCTCTCCTTGTCATGGCCTCGACCGGGATGATGAAGATGGCCAGCGGAGATGACTTCCCCCCTTTGACAGGGTACTAGAAAGGCTCTTGATGGGTTTTTCATTGATACAAAGAGTTGCGACACCAGAGCGGAAGTTCTTTGTTTATTTCTGAGTGTTTCTGTATATATATGATTTTTCGCATTGGAATCACGCTAAACAGAGCCACATGGTCCCCATAAGCCATGAGGGAACACCCAAGGGGGTGGACGCGCCCTCTTGGCTTGTGGCCCACGGGTGGCTCCCCTCTCTTGCTTCTTCACTCCAATATTGCTCATATGTTCCAGAAAAAATCATCAAAAAGTTTCGGGCGATTCCGAGAACTTTCATTTTCTGCACAAAAAAACAACACCACGGTAATTCTGCTGAAAACAACGTTAGTCTGGGTTAGATCTAAGTAAATCAAAAAATTGCATCAAAGCCATATATAAATATTGTAAACATAAGTGAATATGGCATGAATACTTCATAAATTTTCGATACGTTGGAGACGTATCAACATCCCCAAGCTTAATTCATGTTCGTCCTCAAATAGGTAAATGATAAAAGAAATAATTTATGAAGTGTGAGTTCTAGCATACAATATAAGTTTGATCAATTATAACTCCAATCAATTTTTCTAGCATCATAACCAGCAACTTTAAAAAAATCATCATGGTTGAGTAGCAATCAATTCACATGTCATGGTTCAAATAATGCATTCTCTTGAAACTTAACAACCATGTTCTTAGTCACAAAACAACTTCAATGCATCATCAAGTCTAAGTAAGAGCTCAACATACTCAATTATCATATAGTCTTCTATTATTTCTAATACTCAACGCATAATTTTAGAACAAACACCATCCATCGAACAAAGAGAAAGATAGGGGCTTGAAGTTTCATCTCCCAACATACTTATCATAAATATAATTGTTAGTAATAACTAATCATGATCAAATATATTTTACTCGATATATATGTTTGGATCTTCCAAACCACATGGTGCTTTCCAACTAATAGATTGAGGTTGGAGTAAAAAGTTGACTCAACATGAAAAGTAAGTAACATGAAAATAAATACATTGTCCCTTCGTAGAGGGAAGTAGGGATTTGCACACGTGACAAAGCTAATTATTTTAAAATAGATATGAACATGTAATTTTGGGTGGTTTTCCTTTCCTCTCAACGTTATGACAAGAGTTTTCAACATATTCTATGCTAATCACATTATTGACTGTTCCCAAACGGATTTGAAATTTTACTCCCCCTTCACCATTCAAACAGATTCACAGCTAGTCGTGTCCACGAATACCATCCAAACAATCAACTTTCTAGGGGGAGTTCTTGTTTATTTATTTTTGTATTAAGCAGGATTGTGCATCCTTTTTACCAGCCTCTCTCGTGCAACAACAATTGAATAAACACTGATCTTGAGAATAACCCAATTAGCATGGAAGATAATGACCGACCTGTCGCGCCATGAGAAGTACGAGCAAACAAAATCTATGTTTATTTGAAAGTTTTAGAGGTGGCACATGCAAATTTACTTGAAATGGCAGTAAATACCATATATAGGTAGGTTTGGTGGACTCTCATGGAAGAAACTTGGCTCAAGGATTTGGATGCACAAGTAGTATCTCTACTTAGTATGAAGTTTTGGCTAGCAAAATGTACTAAACAAGCACCACATGTTGGAGGATACATAACAATATAACTTATAAAATATACCCAAACATAACCATTATCTTGTCTTTCTTGTCCAACTTCAACTATTTGATCAAGGTTGAATGTAATTACTGGGTATTCACAATCATAAAAGTTGTCCAAGATAATATATTTGTATGTGAAATTTCTCTTTCTTATACTAATCATTGATGAATTGCTTGTATGACCAACGTTGTAATTGTAAAACTTCAATATATTGTACTTCATAAATCCAATGTGAACCTAATACTAAGCATAAAGCACATTGATAATTTCAGATTTATGATATTCAATTCATTCACAGTTTATTCTTGGGATATAAGTGAAGCACATGAGTAAACATCAAACTACTCTCACAAAATATAAATGAAGATCAATGAGTAGTCAAACAATTAAGTAGCTATGTGAGGACTCTCTCTTAATAAAGATTCTCAGATCCAAGATTAACAAAAGATACTCCAAGAATAGCACATATCATGTGGACAAATAAAAATTTGGGCTTAAAATAGGCTAACCAGTATTTGTTTGATGGAGAGAGGTGGGATGCGATCCCCAAGCTTAGATGCTTTAGACTTCTTCAAATATTTACTTGGGATGCTTTGGGCATCCCCAATATTGAGCTTTTCTATCTCTTTCTATCCTCTCATATCTCGGTTTGACCTAAGTCTCAAACACTTCATCCACACAAAACTTGAAAATAACTCATGAGATAGGTTAGTACACATAAGAGTAAATCAACACTTCATGTACTGCCAAGACTAGTTGCATAATACTTTTCAAACATTAGTACTGTATACTATCATTTCCACAGTTTATATCTACCAATATAAGCCATGGAAACTCTAGGATAAGTAGGTAACAAAACTATGGCAACAATCTATCCAAACCGAACAATCTGTAGCAATCTATTTAAATAGTGTACTTATGTAGCTCAAAAAAGTCATGAAAATTTAGGACATGGTAAAGAATTTGTATGACAGCACTGTGTAAAATTTTAGAAACTTTCCACGTTCCAGTAAAATCCGATAATTTAAATAGTATTGCAAAAGTTTCTGTTTTTGTACAATACATATCACAAATGCGATTCAAGCATTCTAAAGGCAATTCTTGGAACTTTTTAGTTAAAACAAGATTATAAGTAATATATAATAGAGAAAAATAAAATAAAATGATGCTGCAAGCAAAAACACATATCATGTGACGAATAAAAATATAAGTACAAGTAAGATATACTGATAATGGTGGATAAGTAAACTAGAGAGCGAAGATGCAAACTAGTGACAACCAAAGGTAAATATTTTTGTATTTCTGATTTCTTGAAGCAAGCAAGATATAAAAGAAAATGAAAAGAAGAACAAGTGAATGATAATTTGTATGAAGTTACTTGATAGTTGGTGATGATATTCCCCGGCAACAACGCGAGAAACCCTTCCTTATGATGTGCTTTGGGTTTTCCATGAAGGGGAATGTGCAATCGCAGCACAATTTGGGTAAGTATTTCCCACAATTAATAAACCAAGGTTTATCGAACCAATAGGAATATCAATCCTCCACCATCTTCAACGGCTGCACACAAAAGAGCAAACAACTTGCACCCAACGCGGGCAAAAGGGTTGTCAATCCCCTTGATCTCGTTAATTGCAAGTAAATGAGGTGTGTAGATAATTGTAACTTGCAAAATAAAATAAAAGACAAATAATAAAAGTGAGGAAATAATAATTTTTCTAAATATATAAGTAAATTGACCCGGGGGCCATAATGTTCTCTAGTGGCATCTCTCATGAAAGCAACATATGGTGGGTAAACAAATTATTGTTGGGAAATTGATAGAACAACAAATAGTTATGTGATTTTCACGATAATGATCATGTGTATATAGTCATCACGTCTATAAGAAAATAAGTTGAATCTTGCCTACACCTACTACTATTACTCCATCCATCGACCACTATCCAGCATGCATCTAGAGTATTAAGTTAAACAAGGTAATGCTTGGAGAACGATGACATGATGTAGACAAAGTAAACTCAATGTTATGAATAGACACTATCATTTTGTACTTAGTGGCAGCAACACAAAGACACAACTTGTCCCCTCCTGTCATTAGGATATAGAAATTCGCCAGGTTGAACACACTACAACGCACCCCTCCCATTGAAGAAATACCAACTACTTGGCGAAAGCAATTCAACAGATCATAGAGAACTATGAAGCTATGATGATCATGAAAATAAGAATCGTAGAACTTGGAGAAGACTCAAATATTTTTCATGAATAACCTGAACAAAGACCCACAATTCCTCGCATCCCAACAAACACACCATACAAAATAATTACATCGGATTGATCAAAGCGAAGATGCGATGATCATTGTATTGAATATCAAGAGAGAGAGAGACATCTTGGTACTAACTACGCACTCGTAGGTTTGTGGTGAACTACTCACACATCATCACGAGGGCAACAAGGTTGATGAAAAGGCCCTCCATGATCAGTCCCCCTCCGATAGGGTGCCGGAACCAAGCTCCATATGAGATCGATGTGGAACAGTGACTTGCGAAAGTGTAAAAACTGTTTGGCCATGATATTTAGGGTTCGTAGAATATTTTTCAATTTATAGGCTAGAGAATGGAGCAAGAGGTTCCACCAGGGAGGCACAAGCCATCACTGGTCGCGCCCTGTTGGCTTGTGTCACCCTGGTGTGGCTTCATGTCTCCTCCCTAATATTCCAGGTCTTATTTTGGTCCAAAAAAACATAAAAAAGTTTCGTGGAAATTGGACTTCGTTTGATGAGAACCTGAAAAATAAACACACACACAAAACAACAACTGGCCATGTGCATTAGGTTAATAGGTTGGTGCTAAAAAATAACATAAATTGGTGAATTATGACCCAAAAAGTATCCTTGGATGATAATATAATAGCATGGAACAATAAAAACTTATCGGTATGTTGGAGACATAACATATAACACCCAATCCTTGAAAACTTCTACACAGAAAACTCAGCACAAAACTCGTGAGATCCCTTAGTAGGATAGGTGAACCATAAAGATTAGTTACTGTTATAAATTGGTTCATATTTTATTATTTCACAAGGTATTGTATTGTAACTTCTCCATCACCTATACCCCCCGATATAATCGGTAGCATCATCAAAACAAGCAAAGTATGCAAGCAAAAAACAGAATCTATCTAAATAGAATAGTCCATAGTGATGAGAAAATACACCCTACTTCTGTAAGCCGGAAAATTCTGAAACAATTGTAAAACCTGAGGAATTTGTATAGCAATACTGCGTACAAATTTCTTATCAAAATGACAATCCGGTCAAATCAGAGAAATTCTGCACTGGACGCAAAAGTTTTTGTTTTTGCGCTGTATCAATAATACTTATCATTCAAATCATGCAAAAGGCTTTACTTGGCATAAACACTAATTTAAACATAAAAACGCAATCATTACAGTAGCAAAAATAGGTTATATCACTTAAAAATAATGTAAAATAAGAAAAGTAGGATAACTGTGGGGTTGCCACCCAACCAGCGTTATTGTTTTACGCCCTAGCTAAGCATAATGCATAGTTTCACGTGTTGTAGTAGTCATCAGAAAAATTCATCATGCTATAATCATATTACCTTCTCTTAGCATCAAGTTTTCTATCAGGTAAGCAAAATTAATTGAAGGGACTAAACTTCACAACACAAGGGTCCATGAGATCTATCTCGGGAGGAAGAGGAGGCTCCTCCTTAGGCTTCTCATAAGTAATAGTTGATAATTCCTTGTATAGGTATCGATAAAGGTACTTTCTCAATTATTTCTCAAGCACATGACCAAATCCAAGATTTGGTATGAAAAAATGATCATTGTGTTTAGAAATTTTATCAACTAAGATATTAGGTCACTACTACAGGATGGTCCAAATGGAACAGCACAATCAGAGACCCTTCGATGAAACTATGTCCCATGCATTAATCGCAAACTATGCTGTAAAGAACCCGTCAAAAAGATGCAAAAAGTTTGCGATGGCGAAGATATCAAACATTATTGAGATTAGAGTTGTGCGTGCGATGCATGGCATAATGTTCACTCCAATGAACTGTTTGTGATTAGGGAGAACAACAGAAACGGTTAGCCGGATCAAGGTGTGTGCAATATACGACATACAATGCACTCGTATGAACTGTTTGTGATTAGGCAACATGATAGAAACAGTCAGCCAGATCAACATGTGTGTGTGATATACGACATACGGTTCACTCCGATGAACTGTTTTCGATCAGGAAACACAACAAAAACGTTTCAGTTTAACAAGATGTGTGTGATATGCGGCATAGAGTTCATATAGATGAACTGTTTGCAATGAGCCAAAAGAACAAAAATGATTTGCGATGATAAAATATAACACAGACGGTTACTACTGTTAATTCATGTGTGATTCTGTGAGTAGAAAAAACTTTACAAAATGCAAACTAGTTAAGCATCCAAATAACAACATGATTGCATAACCTAATTAAGCATCCAAATACATAAGTGACTACACACATAACATTGGCGCACACCTCAATAAACTATTACATGCATAATAAACTTAGCCTACTAAAAGTATAAATATTTTGGCACAAAGTGAGTGTGGTAAACGATCAACACATCATCTACTTCCTGTTACGCTTGCCGCCACCGCTCTCCTTGTGGCTCGATCTCTCGACGTATTCAGGTAGGAGATAGTTCCTCATTTCAATGATTCGCCTGAACATCTTGTACCATGTGTACGCTTCCTTGGCCGCGGTCTGGAGGTGATGTTCATCGAGTCACTTCACCTAGGCCATGTGCCAGACATGCTTGTTCTTGTCGCACTCAGCCTTTATGCCTCTAGTAGGGGTCAATAATGGCCTCGTCCACATCAACATGGGAGTCCATATCCTTATTGCTGCCCCAAATCTTGAAGTGGCCGCGGATGTCGACATGCTTCTGGTTGGACAAGCCTGAAGTTTTGAGCACATTTTGATTGTTGATGGTGTCCACCATAGTGAACCTGTAGTCGGGGATGTTGACAAACCTGGTGAAACTCTCGCAAGTCACTATGGCTTGGTAGTAGTGGTAGAGGAGAACATGATGGTGCACGCACAACTTGGCGACGACAACCTTGTGATCATGCCCGACACGACCGCTGGTTTAAGCAAGATCAAAGCCGACCACTTTTTACTTGTCATCCTCAGCAAGCAACCGATCTGTAGTGTTGATGGAGTCCTCCACCATGACCGGGCCGTTGGTGTACACCATCGTGAGGTCCATCTTCCTCATGTGGGTCCCACAAGATGCACAACAAATTCCATTGCAGTACTGCTGAATATCCTCTCTGTATGTGTCGTCGAGGGTGTGCTTATTGTGTTGTGGGGCACGATTGAAAGCGTGAAGAGACTATGGTTAATTGCCACGGGTATAAAACTATAAATTGGAGCTAGACGTCCCAAAAAACTGACACGGGGCTACGCTCATGGCGCAACCGCATGCATATGGAGCCCCGAACGTGATCGTGGGCAGGCCCCAACCATTGGAAGAGTGTCATATGATTCACTTGGACGAAATGTTTTTGATTAGGGAATACAACAGAAACAATTCAACTTAACAAGATTGGTTGTGCGCTAGCCCCAACCGCTAGTAGAGAGCGTGCAGTGGGATGCGACCCGAGCACGCCTTGGTGCCTAAAAGGCGAGCAGAACACACGGAGGGACATGAGCAGAGTGCGCCACGGTGTCCTAAACGACAAGCAAGCACATACATAATTATTGCATATAGCAGTTGAATATAGCCATATGAAGGTGTGTTTCGGGCTTCGATTCCAGAACCATCAATAAATTTTGAGCTTGATTCTCGTCACATTCCAGATTAGCATGCAATAAGTAATTGCTAATGTGTTCACACCAATCAAACCTAAACGTGTTCACACTCAGCACCGGGCTATAAAAACTCCCCACTCGAAAATTACTTCTCATTTCCTCTCCTTATCACCCGCAAAACAAGTCGTTCCTCTCAAGTCACTGCGCCATGATGGGTAGGAGGTGTTTCGGGTCGACATATAACCAGGGAGCAAAGAACAAAGCCGTGGAAGCACTAGAGAGGTCTCGCCGCTGCGTGGCAGATGCAGCAAGATGTCCTGGCGCGCCATGGAGCCCTCGAACGAGCTCTCACTGGCAGGCGAGGTCTCTCACATGCGTACTCGTCGCGTCAACGAACGCGAAGAAATGGTGGTGCTTAAGTCCTTGTCTATCGACGATGCTAGTCTTGCTGGCCTAATTAGGTAGAAGGAGGTGGTCTATAGATTGGTGAAGCTGCTCAAGAGTAGCGATGCCTCGGCTGAGAAGACGACCGACCTCGTCGTGTGACTCATGGATGACAATGCAAAGGTGCTCAAGGAGATTGCCAAGAAGGAGGAGGAGGCTTCCGGCTGGAAGAAGCTGCATGAGAAGAGTAGTGCCTCAGGGATGACACTAGATGCGGTCATTGAGGACCTTATGCGTGAGTTTAGGAAGCTCCAAACGGTAGATGGAGGAATCTAGGCTTCTTTCAAGCAAAGTCATGATGATTTGACGAAGGAGCTGGAGGAACTCGTCGCTCGGGGATCCATCGAGGAGTAGAGATAGTAGCAAACCCAGATCGTTGTCTGCGATTTCCTTCTTCTCTTGCCCCCGTGTCTTTAGTGCCTTGCCGCGTGTGTCATTTAAAATTATTCGGAATATGTAAGTCAATTATTATCCGCGCCATGGTAAATTTGTCCTTGTATTATCTGTTTCCATTTTATTTTGTCGTTGTATTATCCATTGTCGCATGTGGCATTTTAAATTATACGGAATACGAGTTGGAAACAAGCTAAAATCACGTTCTCAGCGGGGCACGAACAAAGAAAATGCTTAACGTTGAGCGGGGCCATGGGATTACAAGCAAGCGCCCTTTGTCGAGGTGCTTTAATTAACCGCATGTTAAACAATGGCTTGGACTGCTTGGACGCGTCCCATCGAGCCTGCACGGCAGACTGCTCACGCTCGTCGTGTCAAATCAAATAGCTGCACGCACGCCATCGAATATGGTTAAATTGTTGCACAAAATACAAATATGACCAATGAACCAGGATGGAGGTAGTACTCTCCAAGAAAAAGAGGGACACGTGGCTGCACTTAAATCGGTACAAGAACATGCCTAGTTCACATAATACTTGTTTCTGATTGTAACGTGTCATCTATTTGTTCCAAAGGATTGCATTGGGTTTCAATGTGTGCGCCTTGTCTCAAATTGGACGATTTTTTTAGCACGCATATATGTGCCATGTCATGAAACCTGCCAAGTTTCACGATTTTTGGGTGAGTTTTTGATTTACTGGGATATATAACCCAAGATTCTCAATGTTTGAGGATAATGAGACATGTGTAATTCATTCCCATAACTTTAATGAGACCTAAACACACACTCAAGGACACATTTACTATATTTCTAGCCATTTTGGTGGACTGGAGCATGTATTTGTAGTTAAGATTTGAATTATGGACATTGAGTGCCTAGAAAACTCAATTAATGTATAAAAAGGCCAAACGAACCCTGAATAATTTCAAATTTCATCTCGAATCTAATGTTGTTCCATGTTGCTTGTACAAAAATATAAGGCGAGAAGAGGCAACAATTATCATTTGCACCCACATGGGGGGCACGTTTCCATCTCAGAACCACAAGGGTTCTTGCGATAAGCTCTGGTTCGTAAGAGGTTCGTAATAATGATTGACTCAAATTTGACAATTCTTTTACCACGACATATATGTGCCATGTTGTGGCACCATACCAAGTTTCATGATTTTATTCTGAGTTTTGGATTTACGGGGACATAAAAACCGAGATTCCCAGTGTTTGAGGCCGAGCTAGGATATTGATACGGTTGTAATCCATTCACATTCCTAGCATGGGACATAAACATGCACCCAAGGACACATGTAGAATTTTTCTAGACATTTTGATGCACTAGAGCATGTATTTGTAGTTCAGATTTGAATTATGGACATTAAATGCCCAAAAACCTCAAATTTTGTATAAAGAAGGACAAATGAACCCTGAATTATCTCAAATTTCATAACGAACCTCATGTTGTTCCATGTTGCCTGTAGAAAAAATACATGGCGAGAAGAGGCATCGATTATCGTTTCGCCCACAAGGGGGCACGTTTTCCTATCGGAACCACGAGGGTTCTTGCAATAAGCGCCGGTTTGTAAGAGGTTTGTAATAAAGATAGGCTCAAATTGGACAATTCTTTTACAACGACATATATGTGACATGTTGTGACACCATACCAAGTTTCATTATCTTCTGGTGAGCTTTGGATTTAAGGGGACATAAATACCAATATTCCCAGTGTTTGAGGCTGAGCTACGACACTAATATGGTTGTAATCCATTCCCATTCCATGCATGGGACTTAAACATGCAGCCAAGGACACAAGTACAATTTTTCTAGCCATTTTAATGCACTAGAGCATGTATTTGTAGTTCAGATTTGAATTATGGACATTAAATGCCTAGAAAACTCAATTAAAGTATAAAAGGACAAACGAACCATGAATAATTTCAAATTTCAGCCCGAATCTCATGTTGTTCGATGTTCCCTGTAGAAAAAAGTACAAGGCGAGAAGAGGCAACAATTATCGTTTCGCCCACAATGGAAGCATGTTTCCCTATCGGAACCATGAGGGTTCTTGCGATAAACTCCGGTTTGTAATAAAGATTGCCGCACATTGGCCAATTCTTTTATCACGTCATATATGTGCCATGTTGTGATACCATACCAAGTTTCATGTTTTTCTAGTAAGTTTTAGATTTACGGGGACATAAACATCGAGATTCCCAGTGTTTGAGGCTGAGCAAGGACACTGATTCGGTTGTAATCCATTCCCATCCCTTGCATGTGACTTAAACATGCACCCAAGGACACATGTACGATTTGTTAGACATGTTAATGCATCTCAGGATGTAATTGTAGTTCATATTTAAATTATGGACATTGAATGCCCAGAAACTCATTTAATGTATAAAAAGGGCCAAACAAACCTGAATAATTTCAAATTTCAGCACGAATCTCGTGTTGTCCCATGTTGCGTGTAGAAAAACACAAGGCAAGAAGAGGCAGCGATTATCGTTTTGCCCACAAGGTGGGGCACCTTTCTCTATCGGAACCACGATGGTTCTTGGGATAAGCTCCAGCTTGGAAGAGGTTTGTAATAAAGAGTGGACCAAATTGAACAATTCTTTTACCACGACATATATATGTGCCATGTTGTGACACCATATTAAGTTTCGTGATTTTCTGGTGAGTTTTGGAATTACGGGGACATAAAAGCCGAGATTCCCACTGTTTGAGGCCGAGCCGGGACACTGATATAGTTGTAATTGATACATCTCCAACGTATCTATAATTTTTTATTGTTCCATGCTATTATATTATCTATTTTGGATGTGTTATATGTATTATTATGCTATTTTATATTATTTTTGGGACTAACCTATTTATCTAGAGCCTAGTGCCAGTTTCTGTTTTTTCCTTGTTTTTGAGTATTGCAGATACGGAATATTAAACACAGTCCAAACAAAATAAAATGCCCGGAATGATTTTTCTTGGACCAGAAGAAACCTGTCAGACTTGGAGAGGGGGGCAGGACACCTACCGGGAGGCCACATGCCTGCAGGGCGCGACCTGGGGGGGCACGCCCCCTGGCTTGTGGGTCCCCTGCAGGTCTCCTAACCCTAATTCTGGGCCTATAAATTCCCAAATATTCCCCCATTATCAAAAAGACACGAAGAAATATTGTTCCGCCGCTGGAAGCCTCTGTTTCCGTGAGGTCCAATCTGGGAGTCTTTTACGCTAATATGCCGGAGGGGGAATCGATCACGGAGGGCATCTACATCAACTCCATTACCCCTCTGATGATGCGTGAGTAGTTCACCACAGACCTACGCGTCCACAACTAGTAGCTAGATGGTTTCTTCTCTCTCTTTGTTCTTCAATACAATGTAATACTCTTTTGCGGTGTGTTTGTCGAGATCCGATGAATTGTGGGTTTATGTTCAGATTATCTATGAATATTATTTGAATCTCCTTTGAATTCTTATATGCATGATTTCATATATGTGCAAGTCTCTTCGAGTTATTGGTTTGGTTTGGCCAACTAGATTAGTAAATCTTGCAATGGGAGAAGTGCTTAGTTTTTGGTTCAATCTTGCAGTGTCCTCACCTAGTGACAAAGTAGGCATAGCGAGGCACGTATTATATTGTTGCCAACAAGGATAAAAATAAGGGGTTTTCATCATATTGCTTGAGTTTATCCCTCTACATCATGTCATCTTACTTAATGTGTTACTCTATTCTTCATGAACTTAATACTCTAGATGCACGCAGGAGTCGGTCGATGTGTGGAGTAATAGTTGTAGATGCAAAATTGTTTCGATCTATTTGACACGGACGTGATGCCTATATGCATAATCATTGCCTTGGATATCCTCATAATTATTCGCTTTTCTCTCAATTGCTCGATAGTAATTTGTTCACCCATCGTATTATTTTCCTTCATGAGAGAAGCTTCTAGTGAAACCTATGGCCCCCGGGTCTATTTTCCATATTATACTTTCAGATCTATACACTAAAAATACCAAAAATACTTTGGTGCAATTTATGTACTTTTGTTTTACTTTCCGTTTCCGCAATCTTTCATATCCATCTCTATCAGATCTCATCCTTGCAAATAACGGTGAAGGATTGAGAACCCCTTTGTTGTGTTGGGTGCAAGTGTTTGATTGTTTGTGTAGGTGCTAACATTGGAGCCTTGCTTGTTCCTCCTACTGGATTGATACCTTGGTTCTCAACAAACTGAGGGAAATACTTATCTACTTTGCTGCATCATCCTTTCCTCTTCAAGGGAAAACCAACACAAGCTCAAGATGTAGCAAGAAGGATTTCGGGTACTGTTGCCGGGGAGGATACATAGCAAGATCAAGCCTATCAAGTACCCATCACAAACTCATATCTTGCATTTACATTATTTTCCTCTCATTTTCGTCTCCCCCACTTCTAAAAAGATTTTCAGAAAATACCAAAAATATTTGCCTTTTTATTCACCCTTCTTCCGTTCTTCTTTTCGTTTTCCTTTTTGTTTGCTTGTGTGCTAAATCTATTGGTCGCCACTATGTCCGAATCTGGGGAGTTTTTCATTGAAAAGGATAGTAATAATCTTGAAGGGAATGGAGAACCTACTATCATGCATACAAAAAAACTCCGCATAGGTAGCGGTAATATTATTGGAATAGGTGTTATTAAAGATTTCTTTACTTGTGCTAGTACGCTACCTACTTTAGTAGGGTCTATCCTAAATAAAACTAATAGTCTTGCGGATGCCATAACACTTCTAATAATTGAACTTGACACGCAATTTATTCATGTGCATCCTTGCACACAAAGGATTTTTCTTGAGTTCTCTAATATTCATCTTGCTTCCGTTAAGCGTGCCGCTACTATATTTCTAGCCCATGAGTTTAGATTCATCATGAGAGAGGCTAGTGAAATTTTTGCTCATTATAAAATTAATTTTGGATGTCCCCTCATAGAGGAGATCCTTTTTAATCAAGAAATAAATAATAAGGTTGCGTTCTCCGGATTGTGTCGCTTATAATGAAAACTAGAGAAAAAGGGTTCCTATTGAGGTTTTGGTTGATAAGATTTCTGAACTCAATGATGATTTTGCTATACAAAATGACGGATTAGAGTTCATATTAAGAGATAGACTTATGACTCTCACCCAAAGGAAAGCCTACAATGATGAATTGATTATACAATATAGAGGGCCAAAGGAGGAACCTATTCCCCCCGCACTTGACCTTAGGGATCCTTATCCTATTAAATCTAGCCATTTTGATTACTTTTGCTTGCCTGAAAGGAAACTTGCTTCTTAAAGAAGGGAGTATTAGATGAGCTTGGACAATCACCCTTACTATTATGACAATACCTAGATCCGTTATGTTATGCCTAGCTAGGGGCGTTAAACAATAACGCTTGTTGGGAGGCAACCCAATTTGATTTTTATGATTTTGTTTTGCTTCTTTTTTTGAGTGTTGAACACATTATTACGTCTATAAAAATTGTGTTTTCTTGTTTTAATTAGTGTTTGATCCGAGTAAGACCTTTGGGATGGTCTACAGTGTTTCTGATTTGATTTTGCTGAAAAACAGAAACTTTCACTCTTAGTCCAGGAATTTTGTAAATTCACTGGAACGTGATTTTGATCTGATTTTTCTACACAAGATTGATATACAAATTTCCCACGTCTTACTAATATTTCATATTTTTGGAGTTACAGAAGTATTCAAAGTATACAGATTGCTACAGACTGTTCTGTTTCTGAAAGATTCTGTTTTCTTTGTGTTGCTTGCTTATTTCGATGTATCTATGAGTTGTATCAGGGGGTATAAACCACGAAGAAGTTGGAATACAGTAAATATTAGACCAATAGAAATAAAGAATGAGTTCACAACAGTACCTAAAGTGGTGATTTATTTTTCTTATACTAACGGATCTCATGAGTTTTCTGTTGAGTTTTGTGTTGTGAAGTTTTCAAGTTTTGGGTAAAGATTTGATGAACCATGGAATAAGGAGTGAAAAGAGCCTAATTTTGGGGATGCCCAATGCACCCCAACTCATATTCAAGTATACCAAAGAGCCTAAGCCTGGGGATGCATGGGAAGGCATCCCCTCTTTCGTCTTCAATCCATTGGTAAATTTACTTCAGGCTATATTTTTATTCACCACATGATATGTGTTTTTCTTGGAGCGTCTTGTATGATATGAATCTTTGATTTTTAGTTCACCACAATCATACTTTATGCACACATCTTTTGAGATAGACACGCTGAATCGTGAATTTATTTGAATACTCTATGTGCTTCACTTATATCTTTTGAGCTAGGCAATGTTGCTCTAGTGTTTCACTTATATCTTTTTAGAGCGCGGTGGTTTTTTATTTTGTAGAAATTATTGAACTCTCGTACCTCACTTATATTATTTTGAGAGTCTTAAAACAGCATGGTAATTGGTTTAGGTTATGAATTTAGTCCTAATATAATGAGCATCCAAGAGGGATATAATAAAAACTTTCATGTTAAGTCCATTGAATACGATGAGATGTTTGATTCCTTGCATATAGTTTTGAGATATGAAGATGGTAATATGAGAGTGATTCTAGAAAGTAATTGTGAATTGGAATAAATACTTGTGCTGAAGTTTTTGATTCCCGTAGCATGCACGTATGGTGAACCGTTATGTAATGAAGTCGGAGCATGGTTTGTTTAATGATTGTCAACCTTTGTGTGATAGTCGGGATCGCGCGATGGTTAACTCCTACCAACCCTTCTCATAGGAGCATGTGTCTAATATTTTTCTTCAATAAATAATAGAATTTTGCAATAAGTATGTGAGTTCTTTATGACTAATGCTGAGTCCATGGATTATACGCACTCTCACCCTTCCACCATTGTTAGGCTCTCTAGTACCACGTAACTTTCGCCGGTGCATTAAACCCACCTTCCTCAAAACAGCCACCATATACTTTCCTCAAAAGAGCCACCATACCTACCCATTATGGCATTTCCATAGCCATTCTGAGATATATTGCTATGCAACTTCCACCATTCCATTTTATGACACGCACCATTATTGTCATATTGCCTTGCATGATCGTAAGATAGCTAGTATGGTGTTTTCATTTATGTCATTGCTACGCTAGATCATTGCATATCCCGGTACACCGCCGAAGACATGCATATAGAGTCATATTTTGTTCTAGGAATTGAGTTGTAAGTAAATAAAAGTGTGATGATTTGCATTATTAGAGAATTGTCCCGTGTGAGAAAAGGATGATGGAAGCTATGACTCCCTCACAAGTTGGGATGAGTATGCAAATTTTACAAAAAAATAAAAGAGTCCATCGAAGCCCATAATAAAAAATAAGAGGCAAAAGATGCCCACAAAAAATAAAAAAAAGGAAAAAAAGGAAAAAATGAGAGAAAGAGAGAAGGGACAATGCTACTATCGTTTTCCACACTTGTGCTTCACAGTAGCACCATGATCTTCATAATAGAGAGTCTCCTATTTTGTCACATTCATATACTAGTGGGAATTTTTCAATATAGAACTTGGCTTATATATTCCAATGATGGGCTTCCTCAAATTGACCTAGGTCTTCGTGACCAAGCAAGTTGGATGCACACCCACTTAGTTTCTTTTTGAGCTTGCATACACTTGTAACTCTAGTGCATCCATTGCATGGAAACCCCTACTCACTCACATTGATATCTATTGATGGGCATCTCCATAGACCGTGGAAACGCCTAGTTGATGTGAGACCATCTTCTCCTTTTTTTCTTTGCAACCTCCACCATATTCTATTCCACCTATAGTGCTATAGCCATGGCTCACGCTCATGTATTGCATGAGAGTTGAAAAAGTTTGAGAACATAAAAAGTGTGAAACAATTTCTTGACTTTAATCGAGGTTGTGCATGATTTAAATACTTTGTGTGGTGAAGATGGAGCATAGCCAGACTATATACTTTTGTATGGATAACTTTCTAAGGCCATGTTATTTCGAAAGAACACAATTGCCTTGCTAGCATGCTTGAAACATTACTATTTTTATGTCAATATTACACTATTGTTTTGAATATAATGGATCTGAATATTCATACCACAATAATGAATATTACATGTATAAAAATGATAGGTAGCATTCCACATCAAAAATTCTGTTTTTATCATTTACCTACTCGAGGACAAGCAGGAATTAAGCTTGGGGATGCTTGATACGTCTCCAACGTATCTATAAATTTTGATTGTTCCATGCTATTATATTATCTGTTTTCGATGTTTTATATGCAATATTATGCTATTTTATATTATTTTTGGGACTAACCTATTAATCTAGAGCCTAGTGCTAGTTTCTCATTTTTACTTGTTTTTGAGTATTGCAGATACAGAATATTAAACGGATTCCAAATGGAATAAAATCCCCGGAATGATTTTTCTTGGACCAGAAGAAACCTGCCAGACTTGGAGAGGGGGCGAGGACACCTGCCGGGAGGCCACAAGCCTACAGGGCACGACCTGGGGGGGGCGCCCCTTGGCTTGTGGGTCCCCTGTAGGTCTCCTAACCCTAATTCTTGGCCTATAAATTCCCATATATTCCCCCAATATTAAAAAGACACGAAGAAATACTTTTACGCCACGGGAAGCCATTGTTTCTTTGACATCCAATCTGGGAGCCCTTTCCGATAATCTGTATGAGGGGGAATCGATCACGGAGGGCATCTACATCAACTCCATTGCCCATAAGATGATGCGTGAGTAGTTCACCACAGGCCTACGAGTCCATAACTAGTAGCTAGATGGCTTCTGATACGTCCATTTTGCATCATGCTTTTATATTGATATTTATCGCATTATGGGTTTTTATTACACATTATGGTACAATACTTATGGCTTTTCTCTCTTATTTTATAAGGTTTACATGAAGAGGGAGAATGCCGGCATCTAGAATTCTGGGCTGGAAAAGGAGCAAGTTTGAGATACCTATTCTGCACAACTCCAAAAGCCGTGAAAATAAGTGAGGAATTATTTTGGAATATATAAAAAATACTAGGTGGAAGAAATACTAGAGGGGAGCCACCAGGAGGTCAGAGCTTGCCAGGCGCGCCCCACCCCCTGGGCGCGCCTTGGGGGCTTGTGGGCCCCCTGTTACCCCTCCGGCTCGCATCTTCTGCTATATAGAGGGATTCGTCCCAGAAAAAAAATCAAGGGAGAGCTTTCGGGAAGAAACGCCGCAGCCACGAGGCGGAACTTGAGCAGAACCAATCTAGAGCTCCGGCAGGGCCGTCCTGCCGGGAAACTTCCCTCCCGGAGGGGGAAATCGTCGCCATCGTCATCACCAGCACTCCTCTCATCGGAGGGGACTCATCTCCATCAACATATTCATCAGCACCACCTCATATCCAAACCCTAGTTCATCTCTTGTACCCAATCTCCGTCTCGCGACTCTGATTGGTACTTGTAAGGTTGCGAGTAGTGTTAATTACTCCTTGTAGTTGATGCTAGTTGGATTACTTGCTGGAAGATCATATGTTCGGATCCTTAATGCTATTCAATACCTCTCTGATCATGAACATAATTATGCTTTCTGAGTAGTTACGTATGTTCCTGAGGACATGGGAGTCTTGCTATAAGTAGTCATGTGAATTTGGTATTCATTCGATATTTTGATGCGTTATATGTTGTCTTTCCTCTAGTGGTGTTATGTGAACGTCGACTACATGACACTTCACCATTATTTGGGCCTAGATGAAGGCATTGGGAAGTAATAAGTAGATGATGGGTTGCTAGAGTGAAAGAAGCTTAAACCCTAGTTTATGCGTTGCTTCGCAAGGGGCTGATTTGGATCCACCAGTTTAATTCTATGGTTAGACTTTGTCTTAATTCTTCTTTCGTAGTTGCGGATGCTTGCGAGAGCGGTTAATCATAAGTGGGATGTTTGTCCAAGTAAGGACAGCACCCAAGCACCTGTCCACCCACATATCAAACTATCAAAGTAGCGAACGCGAATCATATGAACATGATGAAAACTAGCTTGACAGAAATTCCCATGTGTCCTCGGGAGTGCTTTACCTTATATAACAGTTCGTCCAATCTTGTCCCTTGCAACAAAAGAGATTGGGCCATCTTGCTGCACATTTGTTACTATTGTTACTTGTTACTCGTTACGAATTATCTTATCCCGCAACTATCTGTTACCGATAATTTCAGTGCTTGCACAGAATACCTTGCTGAAAACCACTTGTCATTTCCTTCTGCTCCTCGTTGGGTTCGACACTCTTACTTATCGAAAGGACTACGATAGATACCCTATACTTGTGGGTCATCAAGACTCTTTTTTGGCGCCGTTGCCGGGGAGTGAAGCACCTTTGGTGAGTGGAATTTGGTAAGGAAACATTTATATAGTGTGCTGAAATTTATTGTCACTTGTCACTATGGAAACTAATCCTTTGAGGGGCTTGTTCGGGGTATCTTCACCTCGACCGGAAGCACAAAGAGTTGCTCCTCAACCTACTGCACCTAGTGAAAATATTTTTTATGAAATTCCTTCGGGTATGCTAGAGAAATTGTTGGCTAATCCTTTTACAGGAGATGGAACATCACATCCCGACTTGCATCTAATCTATGTAGATGAAGTTTGTGGTTTATTTAAGCTTGTAGGTTTTCCCGAGGATGAGGTCAAGAAGAAGGTCTTTCCCTTATCTTTAAAGGGATAAAGCATTGACATTGTATAGGCTAAGTGATGATACTAGATCATGGAACTACAGAAGTGTCACTTCGAGGCTTACGGAGGACACCATGCGGGAGATAGAACTACACACAAGGTATTGCAATCCGGTTTTTATTGACCTACTCTCTTCAAGGATGCTCGTAAGTTTGTCTTGTCTTGTGATGAATGTCAAAGAATAGGTAATATCAGTAAACGTCAGGAAATTCCTATGAATTATTCAATTGCTATTGAACCATTTGATGTTTGGGGTTTTGATTATATGGGACCTTTTCCAAAGTCCAACGGATATATTCATATTCTAGTTGCTGTTGATTACGTTACTAAGTGGGTAGAAGCTATTCCAACTAGTAGTGCTGATCATAACACCTCTATTAAGATGCTTAAAGAAGCCATTTTTCCTAGATTTGGAGTCCCTAGATATTTAATGACTGATGGTGGTTCACATTTTATTCATGGTGCTTTCCATAAAATGCTTGCTAAGTATGATGTCAATCATAGAATTGCATCTCCTTATCATCCTCAGTCTAGTGGTCAAGTAGAGTTAAGTAATAGAGAAATTAAATTAATTTTGCAAAAGACTGTTAATAGGTCTAGAAAGAATTGGTCTAAGAAACTTGATGATGCAATGTGGGCTTATAGAACTGCTTATAAGAATCCCATGGGCATGTCTCCCTATAAAATGGTTTATGGTAAAGCATGTCATTTACCTCTTGAGCTAGAGCATAAGGCTTATTGGGCAATCAAAGAGCTCAACTTTGATTTCAAACTTGTTGGTGAGAAGAGGTTATTTGATATAACTCACTTGATGAATGGAGAACTCAGGCATATGAAAATGCCAAGTTGTTTAAAGAAAAAGTTAAGAGGTGGCATGATAAAAGGATACAAAAACGTGAGTTCAATGTAGGTGATTATGTCTTGCTATACAATTCTCGTTTAAGATTTTTTGCAGGAAAACTTCTCTCTAAATGGGAAGGACCTTACATTGTTGAGGAAGTATATTGTTCCGGTGCCATAAAAATCAACAACGCGGAAGGTAATTTTTCGAGAGTTGTAAATGGGCAAAAAATCAAGCATTATATCTCAGCTACTCCCATAAATGTTGAAAGCAATATTATTAATACCATAACTCCGGGGGACTACATAAGGGATATTTACCAGCTTGTTTCAGACTCCAAAAACGAAGAGGTATGTAATACGGGAAGTAAACCGACTCCAAAACTTTTCCAATAGCAATTTTTCTCCGTTTTGGAATATTTAGAAAAATAGAAAAATTTAAAGTAGTCCGGAAAGCGCACGAGGAGGTGACAAGCCTGCCAGGCGCGCCCCACCCCCTGGGCGCGCCTAGGGGACTCATGAGCACCTCGTGTGTCACCCAGACTCCGTTTTCTTGTGGAATACTCCTTATGGTCGGTAAAAATTCATTATATAATCTCCCGAAAGGTCTAACCCTCGTATCACGCAAATATCCTCTGTTTTTGTTACGAGCTGCTGTGCAGACAGATCCAGATCGCTATGGCGTCGCCAAAAGTTCTGAAGGACAAGTTCTTCGAGAAGGTCATCAATCCCTACCTCATGGAGGTGCTGCAACACCCTCAATCTATCGAGATGCATGAGGGGTGCTGCACATCCATGATGTTGAGGGGCCCAAGAGGACCGGAAGCGTAGAGGCGAGGCTCGAAGCAATGAAGCAGCAAGTCTTCAAGTGCCAAGGGATGGTGGAACGCGGACTCAACGCGAACCACATGATGATCACGGAGTTCACCAACAAGAACAAGATCGATGCCAAGGACATCAGGGAGCACCTCTTCAAGCTGTATGACAATCGATCATCTCCAAGCGGAGATCTACGACCTGTAGAACCAAAACTGTGAGTATGAGTATAGATTTAAAGCAATGCGGTTGGCTGCAGATTTGAGGATTCCGGAGACTCGATCATCTTTCCATGATGGAGAACCTATGCCTTGGAAGATGGAGAATTAACCCAAGACTCCAACAACTCCATCACCATCACCTCTGAAGGAAGACAATTAAACACATGGGTATGGGCACTCCCCTTGGCTTGTGCCAAGCTTGGGGTAGTTGCCCCGGTATCGTATCACCATCACACCTTTTGCCTTTATCTTTATCTTAGTTCAATCCTTTTTGGTAATATCTTTATCTAGTAGAATAAAGTTCTTAGTATGATCTTGGCTTGAGTTTTGCTTTGTGTTACCCCAATGTAATCGAGTTCGTGAGTTATATAATAAATAGTGCTTTAGTTAAGGGCTATGCTTCATGCCATGATCTAAAGAAAAGAATAATAATAGAACAAAAGCATGAAAGATCATGTGATGATCCTATGGGAAGTGGTGGCGTCACATATAACAAGAATGTTGATTGAAACTTGTTGTGGGTGGACAAACGTAGACCTTGGTCATTGTTGCAATTAATAGGAAGTAATAAAGAAAGAGAGGTTCACATATAAATATATAATCTTTGACACTGTCTATGATTGTGAACACTCATTAAACTATTACATGCTAAGAAGTAGAAGTTGGACAAGGAAGACAACATAATGAATTATGTTTGCTTGGTTCCGAACAATGTTATATGACTAGAGATCCCTTAGCATGTGATGCTTGCTTCCACCTCATATCAGCCAAAACTTCTGCACTAAGTAGAGATACTACTTGTGCATCCATAAACCCTCAACCCAGTTTTGCCATGAGAGTCCACCATACCTACCTTTGGATTGAATAAGATCCCTCAAGTAAGTTGTCATCGCTGCAAGCAATAAAAATTGCTCCCTAAATATGTATGATCTATTAGTGTGTGTAAAATAAGCTTTGTGAGGAGTAAGATGATCGTGCAATCTCTGGCGCTAGCTAGACGAATGCTTATGACAACAAACTTCTCCTGCAACGGCACCAGAAGAATGCTGCTAGCACTCCCCGGCAATGAAACTAGAAGAATGTTGTTGATGGCCCACCAGCGCGTGGGTTCGCAGCAGTTTTCGAGGGTAGAGTATTCGATCCAATTTGTTGGTTTACCAGTCAGGAGGTGAGAGAATACTCTCGAGTATTAGCAGCTGAATTTGTCAGATTCAACCACACCTGAAAGATTAGTATCTGCAAGCATAGTAGTAACAGCAAAGTAGCGAGTAACGGCAGTGTAACGAGCAATAGCAGTGGCAAGGAACATCAGTAGTGATAGCGGTAGCAAGTAGCAACAGTAGCAAGCGACAGTAGTAGCAATAGTAGCAGCATGGCAAGACAAGTAACAACAGTAGCAACAGTAGTAGCAGCAGGAGAGCAAGACAAGTAACAACAGTAGCAACAGTAGTAGGTGCAGCAGCAGAGCAAACCAAGTAACAGCAGCAGTAGGACAAACTCGTAGGCAATGGGTCGGTGATTTGTTTGGATGATATTCATCATGCAATAGCTATAACACGGAGAGATATCTGACCAGCTCCCGTTCATCAATGTGATGTAGGCATGCATTCCGTGTGTCGTCATACGTGCTTAGGGAAAAGAACTTGCATGACATCTATTGTCCATCCCTCCCGTGGCAGCGGGGTCCAAAAGGAAACTACGGGATATTAAGGTTCCTCCTTTTAATAAAGAACCGGACCAACGCATTAGCACTTGGTGAACACATGAACTCCTCAAACTATGGTCATCACTGGGAGTGGTTCCGGTTATTGTCACTCCGGGGTTGCCGGATCGTAATACATAGTAGGTAACTACAACTTGCAAGATCGGATCTAAAACACACAGATATTGGTGACAACATAATAATTTCAGATCTGAAATCATTGCACTCAGGCCCTAGTGACAAGCATTAAGCATGGCAAAGGAGTAGCAACATCAATCTCACAACATAGTGGATACTAGGGATCAATCCCCATCAAAACTAACTCGATTACATGATAGATCTCATCCTACTTATCACAGCCCAGCGAGCCTACGAATAGATTACTCACGAACGACGAAGAGCTTCATGGAATTGGAGAGGGAAGAAGGTTGATGATGACGATGGCGACGATTCCCCCTCTCCGGAGCCCAAGACGGACTTCAGATCTGCCCTCCAGATGAAGAACAGGTGGTGGCGGCGCCTCCGTATCGAAAACGTGATGAAAACTTCTCTTTTTTATTTTTTCTGGGATGAAAGGCAACTTATAGAGCTGGAATTGGGGGCGGCAGGTGCCTGTGGGCCCCACAAGCCTGCCCACCGCCACCAGGGGGTGGTGGCGGAGCAGGGGCTTGTGGCCCACGGGCCCACCCCCTAAGGTGGAACTTGGTGCAGATATTTTTGATATTTTCCAAAACTGCTCCCCGTAATTTTTCAGGACGTTTGGAGAACTTTGATTTCTGCACAAAAATAACACCAAGGCACTTCTGCTGAAAACAGCGTCAGTCCAGGTTAGTTCCATTCAAATCATGCAAATTATAGTCCAAAACAAGGGCAAAAGAGTTTGGAAAAGTAGATACGATGGAGACGTATCAACTCCCCCAAGCTTAAAACTTTGCTTGTCCTCAAGCAACTCAGTTGACAAACTGAGAGAGAAAGAAAAACTTTGACAAACTCTGTTTGATCTTGTTGTTGCGATTATGTCTAACTCATAACCAGAATTTCAGCAAGATCACAAGTTAACCACATAAGCAAATGACAGAAAGGTCTCACGGTAAAGTAATATCAATGGTATAATCAGCTAACGAGCAAATAATAATGAGTTTCAAATACCAACACTTCAATCAAGACAAGTGTGAAGCAATATGAATAGGTGGTATCTCGCTAGCTCTTTCTGAGACCACAAAAAATAAATGCAGAGCACTTTCAAAGATCAAGGGCTGACTAAACATTGTAATTAATAGCAACGAAGATCCACTCATAGTCATACTCAATATCAATCAAAAGCAAAGCATAAAAATGACAGAGGTGCTCTCTAATTGGTGCTTATATAAGAGGAGGATGACTCGATAGGAACATAAATAGATAGGCCCTCCGCAGAGGGAAGCATTGATTTGCAGAGGTGCGAGAGCTCAAGCTTTGAAAAGAGAGATAATAATTTTGGGTGGCATGCTTTCATTGTCAACGCAATGACCAAGAGTTCTCAATATCTTCCATGCTACTCATGCTATAGGCGGTTCCCAAACATAAAAGTAAAGTTTTAACTCCCCCACCACCAATCAATCACACTCCATGGCTAGTCGAATCCTCGGGTACAGTCCATACTAACATCAATCCGGGGGGAGTCTTGTTTTACAGTTATGTTTTCGATTTAAGCGTGGAACTGGGCATCCCAAATACCGGCCCCTTTCTCGTGAATGACTGTGAATAAACACATGTCGAGGATAACACTCCTGGCATGGAAGATACCAATAGCCCTCTGTCACCACATGAGCGGTTTGGGCATGCAAAATAGATTATTTCTTGAAGGTTTAGAGAGTGGCACATGCAAATTTACTTGGAACGACAGGTAGATACCGTAAATAGGTAGGTATCGTGGACTCTCATGGAATTTTTTTTGGGTTTGTGGAAGTGGATGCACAAGCAGTATTCCCGCTTAGTACAAGTGAAGGCTAGCAAAAGACTGGGAAGCAACCAACTAGAGAGCGACAACAGTCATCAAGATGCAATGAGTTTGACTAACATTGAATGCAAGCATGAACATGATATAAATCACCATGAACACGAACATTATAGAGCTATGTTGATTTTGTTTCAACTACATGCATGAACATGCGCCTAGTCAAGCCACTTGAAACATTCAAAGGAGAATACCATCCTAGCATACTACATCATAGTCATCTCAAAATCTATGTTGGCATTCAAGACAAACCATTATAAGCTCTCAGCTAAATAAGCATGGCATCAAAAACTATGATCTCTAAGTTGTCATTGCAAACATGGTTCTCTCACAA
This sequence comes from Hordeum vulgare subsp. vulgare, assembly GCF_904849725.1. Taxonomy (NCBI): domain Eukaryota; kingdom Viridiplantae; phylum Streptophyta; class Magnoliopsida; order Poales; family Poaceae; genus Hordeum; species Hordeum vulgare. The sequence continues at coordinate 142,863,458 of NC_058519.1, read as the reverse complement.
CAAAGCTAAATCTGGGTCGACAAGCTAGTCATATTTACAAAAACAAAATAGCTAGAGTTCATACCAGCTTTTCAGTCTCAGTCACTTCATCATATATCATCATTGTTGCCTTTCATTTGCACGATCGAATGATGAAAACGATAATAAGCGCATTGGACTAAGCTGAATCTGCACGCAAACACAAAGGAGAAGACAAAGTAATATGGCTCTTTGAAAGCTAAACAGGTAAGCATGCAAGAACCAATAAGCATTGTAACCAATATCTTCTACCTTGACACAAAGAAAAAGAAAACTATTTACACGGGAAAGCTCCCAACAAGCAAAAGAAGAAAGAAAATTATTTTTGGGTTTTCTCAAAAGGACACAAAACAAGAAAACAAGAAAACGAAAAGAAACTAGCATGGATAATACAGTGGCAAAGTGTAAACACCGGCTAACAAAGTGAAAGTATAAGCAAGAATGTAAAATCAGTGAGAACACGTACTCCCCCAGGCTTAGGCTTTTGGCCTAGCTTGGTCTACTCCCATGGATGATCCTGGCGAAACCCAAAGTCATAATGGGTGTTATACGGGAGTGCTGCAGCCACTGCCTGAATAGCTGCCTCACGAAGTCAAGCAGCCGTCGCCTCCCTCTCATACTCCTCTGCCTCTCCTATGGTTATGTAGTATCTTCGTTTAACCTGAAAGTCAAAGAAAGCAGGAGCAGGAAGGGTAATATGGAAAACACGCTGCCGGTTAAATATCAAGCGGTATAGGAGGGATCCATGATCTCTCTCAAGGAACTGGTAGCGTGTTAGAGCGACACGATCAAGGTAGGCTATACGGAGAGGAGGGTCTTCTGGACGGATGGATACTCCAAGAAAATTTGCTAAGCGTGTAGCATAAACTCCACCAAATAAATCCCCCTCACTGGCATTTTTATTCAGCCTCCTTGCTATAATAGCTCCCATATTGAAGCTCCTGTCACCTCTTATTGCGCTCTTAAGGATACTAAGGTCGGAAGCGCATAGGTGACAATGTGAACCCTTGCCGTTAATGCACCTACCTATGAAGAGGGCAAGGTAGTGCAAGGCAGGGAAATGGATGCTTCCTATGGTGGCTTGCATGATATCTCTGGTTTCTCCAACAGTTATACTGGAGACAAAGTCTCTGACCGAAGACTTAGGAGGCTCATAGACACTACCCCCATCAGGTATCTTGAAGATCCTATTGAAATCCTCCAGATCCACGGTATAGGATTTATCGTACAGATCAAACAGTATGGATGAGTCATGACCAGCTAAAAATTTAAATCTATGCACGAAAGAAGCAGTGAGCATAGCATACTGTTCACATTTATCTGAGAGGAATTCTTCTAGCCCGGCATTGCGGACAAGTGCATCAAACTCATCCTTGAAAACTGCTTCGATCATGAACTCATCGGAAGGCCATTCACATGGTTGCACCGGCGCGTCCCTTAGTTGAAAAGGTTCGGGCTCCCGAAAATAGAGACGGGGACCCTTCTTACTTGAGGAACGACCATGAAACTTCCTCCTGAACATAATATCGTTTTGCTGAAATTTTTGAAGTTCAAGAGAAAAGTGAACAAAGACCCCCTACACCTTATAGCAACTACTCCTACTAGTGCCTAGAGACCGTATCACGCGCTAAAACTACTTGGGACCAACTAAAATCAACTTTTCAAGCTCAAGAACATGGTCACCAAGGTAGCAAGAATTCGCGAAGGATAAAGCACTAGATCAAAAACTAATTGGACCAATGGAGGAGTCACTTACCAAGGAGTAATTTCCCCAAAATGGTTCGGAGAATGGTGCTTTGAGCAAGGAGATCGGAAATCGCAGCCAAATGAGCAAGAACACGGGTTTGAGCTGCGAAACAATTTTTTTGGAGGTGGAAGAAGAGGCTGGGAGCTGGAATGAGTGGAGGGGGTGCCTGTGGGCCCCACAAGCTTGCACCCGGCCACGAGGGGGGTAGGTGGCGGTGGGGGGGGGGGGCTTGTGGCCCACTGGTCTGGCCCCCAGGCCAGCTCTCAGGCCTAGCAATTTTCAAAAATTCCACAAAAATCATACTAAATTTTCAGGACCATGGGAGAACTTTTATGTTCGAGGTATTTTTCTCCGGGACGCTAAAACAGAAAACAGGAAAAACTAAACTAATTCTATAATTTTTCTTAAAAGCAACAAAGAAGGAAAACTCAAAACAGAGGTATGTGACTCTCTAATTCATCCGTCTCATGGTCATCGAAAGAAATCCGTCAATGGGATTGATCAAGTCCTTATGACAAAACCTTCTCGAATCGCAAAAAGAGAACGGAGAATTTCCGAATATCCACTAAGTCACCTCAATGGGGATATGTATCTCCCCAACAAGCAAATCATACTTCATCTTGACACGAGGAATAGGGCATTCAAAGCTCCCAATAAGAATCGATGAAGTCTTTTCGGTAGCATTGATGTAATGTACTGGATATCGTTTCTTCGGAAAGTGCACTGTGTGCTCATTACCGTTGACGTGGAAAGTGACATTGCCTTTGTTGCAATCTATAACAGCCCCTGCAGTGTTTAAAAAGGGTCTTCCGAGGATGATAGCCATGGCATCCTCCTCGGGAATATCCAAGATAACATAGTCTGTTAAGATAGTGGTATTAGCAACCACAATAGGCACATCCTCGCAAATGCCGATAGGGAAAGCAGTTGATTTGTCGGCCATTTGCAGAGAGATTTCAGCGGGTGTCAACTTATCCAGGTCAAGCCTACGATAAAGAGAGAGAGGCATAACACTAACACCGGCTCCAAGATTGCACAACACAGTTCTAACGTAGTTGCCTTTACTGGAGCAAGGTATAGTGGGCACTCCGGGATCACCCAGTTTCTTAGGAGTTCCACCTTTGAAAGTGTAGTTGGCAAGCATGGTGAAGATCTCAAGATCTGGTATCTTCCGTTTATTAGTCACGATATCTTTCATGTACTTGGCATACGGAGACATCTTGAGCATATCAGTTAACCGCATCTGCAGAAAGACGAGTCTTATCATCTCAACGAAGCGCTCAAAATCCTCATCATCCTTTTTCTTGGATGGCTTAGGAGGAAAGGGCATAGGTCTCTGAACCCATGGCCCTCTTTCTTTACCATGCTTCCTAACAGTGAAGTCATTCTTGTTGTATCTCTTAGGTTGTGGGTTATCAGGATTAACCGTAGGTTCAATCTCCACATCATCATCATTGCTAGGTTGAGCATTATTATGAACATCACTGTCCATATTGTCACCACGTTCATGTTCATCACCAGATTGTGTTTCGGCATCAGACGCAGAAATATCATTAGGTTCTTCAGGTGTGATAGTATTTGGTGAACTGGCGTGCATGTTTCTATCATCCTTCTTCTTCTCCTTAGGATGACTAGGTGTATCAGCATTGATTCCTTGAGAATCTTGATCAATTCTCTTAGGTTCATTGAGCAAGTCATTCTGAGCTTTAAGGACTTGTTCTACCTGAGTAGTAATCTTAGAGGCATGTTTACTCAGGAGCTTCACAGCATTGACATTTCTGTCTACACAAGCACTTAAATGGCTAAGCATATGAGTACTTTGTTCCAAATGTCTGCTAACATAATCATTGAAACTCTGTTGTTTGGCAACAAAGTTGTCAAATTCATCAAAGCATAGGCTAGCAGGTTTATAAAAAGGAATATCACTCTCATCAAACCTACGCAGAGAATTCACTTCTAGTACCTGTATCGGGTTATCGAGACCATGGATCTCTTCGATAGGTTGTAGATTTTTGACATCTTCAGATCTAATGCCTTTCTCTTGCATAGATTTCTTGGATTCTTGCATATCTTCGGGACTAAGGAATATAATACCTCTTTTCTTAGGAGTTGGCTTATGAGGCGGTTCGGGAATAATCCAAGCATTATCGTTGATCAAGATGTGATTCAGTAGGGTCTCAGCTTGTTCTATAGTTCGTTCCCTAAAAACACAACTGACACAACTATCTAGGTAGTCTCTAGAGGCATCGGTAAGTCCGTTATAGAGGATATCAATTATCTCGTTCTTCTTAAGAGGGTGATCGGGCAAAGCATTTTGTAGCTGGACGAGCCTCCCCCAAGCTTGTGGAAGACTCTCTTCTTGGAGTTGAGCAAAGTTGTATATTTCCTACAAGGCAGCTTGCTTCTTATGGGCAGGGAAATATTTCTCACAGAAGTAATAGACCATCTCCTGGGGACTACGCACACATCCAGGAGCAAGAGAGGTGAACCAGACTTTAGCGTCATCCTTTAGAGAGAAAGGAAACAACTTAAGGATATAGTAGTGGCAGATCTTCTCCTCATTAGTGAAGAGGTTGGCTATTTTGGATAGTTTGGCAAGATGGGCTATGACCGTCTCAGACTCATAACCGTGAAAAGGATCAGATTCAACTAGAGAGATTATCTCAGGATCGACAGAGAATTCATAATCCTTATCGGTGACAAAGATAGGCGAAGTGGCAAACTTCGGGTCATTTCTCATCCTAGCTTCCCGATATTTTTCCTTCCACTTGAGAAGTAATTTCTCAGCGTCATAGGCATCCTTACACGCAAGAAAATCCTCAGCTCTCTCTCCCTCCATAATGTAACCCTCAGGTATAACAGGCAATTCATATCTAGGAGAGCTAGATCTAGCAGGAGCAAAAGCAGGTTCTGTCTCAATAATATCGGCAGTATCAGAGGCATCACGAGCATTGGCAGTAACTCTAGCAATATGAGCATCAAGGAACACTCCTAGTGGAACATCAGGCAAAGGAGTATCTCTAGCAGTATCAGGCATAGTATCAAGCATAGCATCATCAGGCAAAATAGCATCTCTAGCATCATTAGGCAAGGCAGTATCAAGCATAGCATCTCTAGCAGTATCACGCATAGTATCAAGCATAGTATCATCAGGCATAGTATCAAGCATAGTATCATCAAGCATAGTATCAAGCATAGCTTCTCTAGCAGTAGTATCACAAGCATCATCAAGCACATGCGACATATCAAGATTTCTAGCAGGAGGTGATGTCGTAAACTTACTCATAACTGAAGGTGAATCAAGTGCAGAGCTAGATGGCAATTCCTTACCTCCCCTTGTAGTTGAGGGCAAGACTTTGGTCTTCGGATCCTTCAGATTCTTCATAGTGATCAGCAGATATAAATCCCAAGTGACTCAGAGAATATAGCAATACCTCCCGGCAACGGCCCCATAAAGATGCTGATCGTGCAATCTCTGGCGTTAGCTAGACGAATGCTTATGACAACAAACCTTCTCCTGCAACGGCACTAGAAGAATGCTGCTAGCACTCTCCGACAATGAAACTAGAAGAATGTTGTTGATGGCCCACCAGCGCGTGGGTTCGCAGCAGTTTTCGAGGGTAGAGTATTCGATCCAATTTGTTGGTTTACCAGTCAGGAGGTGAGAGAATACTCTCGAGTATTAGCAGCTGAATTTGTCAGATTCAACCACACCTGAAAGATTAGTATCTGCAAGCACAGTAGTAATAGCAAAGTAGCGAGTAACGACAGTGTAACGAGCAATAGCAGTGGCAAGGAACAGCAGTAGTGACAGCGGTAGCAAGTAGCAACAGTAGCAAGCGACAGTAGTAGCAATAGTAGCAGCAGAGCAAGACAAGTAATAGCAATAGCAACAGTAGTAGCAGCAGCAGAGCAAGACAAGTAACAACAGTAGCAACAGTAGTAGCAGCAGCAGCAGAGCAAAACAAGTAACAGCAGCAGTAGGACAAACTCGTAGGCAATGGGTCGGTGATTTGTTTGGATGATATTCATCATGCAACAGCTATAACACGGAGAGATATGTGACTAGCTCCCGTTCGTCAATGTGATGTAGGCATGCATTCCGTGTGTCATCATACGTGCTTAGGGAAAAGAACTTGCATGACATCTATTGTCCATCCCTCCCGTGGCAGCGGGGTCCAAAAGGAAACTATGGGATATTTAGGTTCTCCTTTTAATAAAGAAACAGACCAACGCATTAGCACTTGGTGAACACATGAACTCCTCAAACTATGGTCATCACCGGGAGTGGTTCCAGTTATTGTCACTCCGGGGTTGCCGGATCATAACACATAGTAGGTAACTACAACTTACAAGATCGGACCTAAAACACACATATATTGGTGACAACATAATAATTTCAGATATGAAATCATGGCACTCGGGCCCTAGTGACAAGCATTCAGCATGGCAAAGTACTAGCAACATCAATCTCAGAACATAGTGGACACTAGGGATCAATCCCCATCAAAACTAACTCGATTACATGATAGATCTCATCCTACTCGTCACTACCCAGCGAGCCTACGAATAGATTACTCAGGAACGACGAATAGCTTCATGCAATTGGAGAGGGAAAAACGTTGATGATGACGATAGCGACGATTTCCCCTCTCCGGAGCCCAAGACGGACTCCAGATCTGCCCTCCAGATGAAGAACAGGTGGTGGCGGCGCCTCCGTATCGAAAACGCGACGAAAACTTCTCTTTTATTTTTTCTGGGACGTAAGGCAACTTATAGAGCTGGAATTGGGGGCGGCAGGTGCGTGTGGGCCCCACAAGACTGCCCACCGCCACCAGGGGGGTGGTGGCGGAGCAGGGGCTTGTAGCCCACTGGCCAACCCCCCCCCCCCCCCCGAGGTGGAACTTGACGCATATATTTTTGATATTTTCCAAAACTGCTCCCCGTAAATTTTCAGGACGGTTGGAGAACTTTGATTTCTGCACAAAAATAACACCAAGGCAATTCTGCTGAAAACAGCGTCAGTCCAGGTTAGTTCCATTCAAATCATGCAAATTATAGTCCAAAACAAGGGCAAAAGAGTTTGGAAAAGTAGATACGATGGAGACGTATCATAAGACATAAAAGCGAGAGACTGCATAATAAAGTTCTTTATCACAGGAGGCAACATAAAGTGACGTTCCTTCACACTAAGAGATCACACATCCAAACCTCAAAAGAGCATGACAACCTCTGCTTCCCTCTGCGAAGGGCCTATCTTGTACCTTTACTTTTTATCTTTATAAGAGTCATGGTGATCAACACCAATTCCTTATTTCGCCATTATCCTGGCAAGCGTCATGTGCTAGGGAAAGATCTATATTCATATATCAACCTGGAAGTAAGTAATCATGAATTATTATTGTTGACATTACCCTTGAGGTAAATAGTTGGGAGGCGAAACTATAAGCCCCTATCTTTCTTTGTGTCCAACTGAAACTTTGATCTCACAGTACTAGGAAAAGGGCTTTAGATGATATAGACACTAATGGCGCACCAGACAAGTAGTGCGCCACTACTATATAGTAGTGGGGCACCATGTGCAGGTGTGCCATTAGTGTGATGGACACTAATGGCGCACCACACACTCGGTGCGCCACTACGATTTTTTTTGCAAAACTACTAATGGCGCACCACCAGCTGGTGCGCCATTAGTAACCAGGGTTACTAATGGCGCATCTGTTGGTGGTGCGCCACTACTATAATTTTTTTTGTTGCAAAACTACTAATGGCGCACAAGAGCTGGTGCGCCATTAGTAACCAGGGTTACTAATGGCGCATCTGCTGGTGGTGCGCCATTAGTAACCAGGGTTACTAATGGCGCATCTGCTGGTGGTGCGCCATTACTATATTTTTTTTTGTAAAACTACTAATGGCGCACCACCTGCTCGTGCGCCATTAGTAACCCTGGTTACTAATGGCGCATTGATAGGTGGTGCGCCATTAATAGTTTGTGTTTCCCTCCCAATCGAAATTTCAGTTTCCCTCCGCTCCACCGAAAATGCTCCCCCAACTATGCGGCGCGCTCCACCCGAAAACTTGAAACGAGAACCGCCTCGAAGGCCAACGCCACGGGGAGGAACTCCAACTCCATGAGGGAGTTCCTAGAGAAGAACTACAAGGACACCTCTGGCAAGGAGACCATCAAGCTCACCATCCGAGCCCTTCTAGAGGTATTTATGCTGCAATTGCTTCTTGTTAGTTTTATATCCAACATAATAGACCTCAATGTTTCCAGGGAAGCCGCCGGATCGATCGAGACGACCGCCGCCGTTCTCCTTCGGTCCGTTCCCCCCTCCGCCCCTCCATAGCTAGTGCCTTGCGGATCTCAGGTACGGCGCAACTCCTCTCTCTCCCGCTCCCCGTCACACGCCATGCCCCCTCCCTAGGTTTTGCTCTGCTCCGCCTCTTGCCGGATACTCCGGTGCACGCCAGGATCTGATTGATCACGACTCGTGTCCCCTACGCGCCAACCAGCCTTCTCGCCCGCGTTCCTAGATCCGTGAATCTGTAATCCGTCTTCGCGAGGCATTGTTTGCCTCTAACTGTTCGCGAATCTGTGATCGGTTCGGGTTAAGACGGCCGGTGCGTGGAGCGGCTGCAACTCGCGGCTACCAGTTTGGATCTGTAGTAAACTCCAATAGCGGCTCATAGTTAGCAGTGTCAGTAGTCGGGTTCTGAGATGGCTCGTGCGTGGAGTGCAAGGATTGCGCGGGCTGACGAGTTTGAAGATGTCAGTTCGGTTCTAGGATGGCAACTCGGATGTCAGATTACCCGTTGCCATATCAGTAGCCTGCCGGGCCTATCTACATTATGCTCGATTTGTTTGGATGGTTTAGCTTGAGGGTCTTAGATTTTTTTTATAATGTGATCTGATGTTGTTTGATTGGGGATCTCTGATCATAGTGTTCAGTCTGCATCTGCTTCACAGTGAATGCTTTAGGCTAGCGTTATTTTAACTGACGTCTAGCAGTTACCTACTTATGTGGACATTGTACTTTCGAAATTCTTAAAATATGGTATTGCTCTAGGAAAATATGTGTTGAATTCACTTGTGTTCATAATGTATTTATATGTTCCCTAGTCTTTGTGTTCTTGCTTTTTACTTATGGCTACCTCGTGAATTATACTTTTTTTGTTCCGCCACGAGCAAAACTTAAGTGGCAGAATATTTAGTTAAACCTATTTGATATGTGCATAGAACATTTATTTCTTGGCCACTCTTTGTATATGAGTGGCTGTAGATTCTCAGTTCTCGATTCTTTCAAGTTTCAGCTATCTTGCATGCCTTTTTTGTGAGAAATAATTAGCTTCTCTCTTGCAGTTTTATAACTTGCCGACTTGGCTTTGGTAACTCCTGGGACTGACGAACCACAGAACCACCAAACGACTGAACAAATAGCGAGACGGAACAAATTACCAGTCAACTTTTGAAAGCCTTGCACTTTTGTGTTTCACTGTTCTTAATCACAAGTATTTTTGTTTTGGTCCACACACACAATGTTGCCAAGGAATTGATGAAGTATCACTCACAAACCCTCGGATATGTAATTGGTGGCAATGGCGGGAGAACTGAAGCTGACCAGCTTGCAAAGGGGGTCAATTTGTTAGTAGCAACACCAGGCAGGCTGTTGGACCATCTGCAAAACACCAAGGGTTTCATATATAAGAGACTAAAGGTAAATAACTAGTATGCACCACCTTTATGTCAAGGAACAGAGAAGATTTGAAGTTGGATTTGAAGTTGCATGTTTATGGTAACATCACAGTTTTAGTTATGTCTAGTAGCTTTACTAAAGTAAGTAGCTATTGTCATAATACACTTATGCACAAGATGTGAGATGTAACTTGCCTTGTTACAACAGAAAATAGTAGCCATTATGGTTGTAACTGTCAGCAACGTGTGAAAGAAACATACATTTTCATGGAGGAAGCAACACTCATCATGGTTTATATATGTATGATGATGCTTCGTTGCACACCATATAGCTTAACTTAATTTTTTTATGCCAGAATTGCTTTGTTATGGACTAATCAGTCATCTAAGAGGTGCTTTACCCACTAGGACTGCTGCTGATGACCCTAGTAGCTGTAGCTCTCATTTGACAAATCACCCTCCGGTTTTGCTAGCTATGCTGTATGGCTGATTCTGATGCACTCAAAGTGGAAAAATGAAGAATAATGATCCTCCTTTTCCCCTTCCTGTCTTAGTATTCGTCGCAGTCCTTATCGCCTCTGTAGCCGCATAGTTAATTTCAAGTTGCAACAGCTATGTAAATCTACACCAAGTTGCAGTTGATTCTCCTTGGATCAAAATATTTGCGGGCAAGGTTCACGATCTGCCAGGCTAATGACATTCAATAACATATCCAGAGTGCACTTTCATGCAGTTATGAGTGGTGTTTCTGTAAACTTGTAGGAATGGTGTGGCAGTAAAAATGTTTATAAACACCAAGGGTTTCATAAGTTAGCTTGAAAAATCAATGCACACTGTCATAACTAAAGGAGTAAGACCTTGGATTTGATGTTGCATGTTTATGGAGTGCAAGGATCAGACCAAGCGTAGCTCTGTGATGTTACCATACACTTTTCTGCCAACTATGCCAGCTAGAAAACTGAGAGTTGTAGCACATAAGGTATATTTTCATTAGATTGATTTTCTCTGTGGTGTGATGTGGCAAGGAGGGGAGGATGAACATGCCTTTTTCAACACATGGGTGGGGACTAACAGCGACGGGGCTTTCCAAATCTGGCGGCCGCTGTACCCGCCTGTATAGCGCGCGGGCGCTGCGTAGCAGCGTCCAGTTTCCCAAACGCTGCCACCAAGGACGCCGTCCGTGCCTCGGCGGCTTCTGCCGCCACCAAGTACACCATCCTCAGGCCCTTCCGTGAGAACCGTGCTCTCTGGGTCTCACTCTCTATCTTGACACCTTCCGTGCAGTAATAAATTTACATTGCTTTGATAGACTGTGATGATAGATGTGGCACTGTGTTGTATCTGTCACTAGTTCTGATAGATGTGGTAGCGTTTTATCTTCAGACTGCATGGATAGTGCAAGTTTAGAAGTCATCTCTGGGTTTGAAGTGTAGAGCAATAGAAATTTCATTGCTTTGATACGATGGAATGTGCCTGCTGGACTCTGATGATAGTGATTGGCCTTTTGACGTGCAGATCATTTCGGGGCTTCAGAATTTCGATAGGTCCAATGTTGCATCTGTCGTCACGACCGCAGATAAGGTGTGGATGCTGTTTGGTGCACTCATTTTCCATGCTCTGTTTTCTTTTTTTGTATAGCTTAGCTCTTGCAGAGGGGTGAAATGTTAACCTTTGAACTTTTTCTGGGATAAAACCTGGTCGCTTTGCAGACATTTTTGTATGTACGTTCCCGTCGCCGTCGCGGGGCGTTCTTGGCTCCGATCGCTTGCCGGCTCCGAGCGGATAGTCGATAGTGCCGTGCCGTGCTGCTGGCCTGCTGCAAGCTGATGGCGAGTGGGGGAAGGGGAAGCGGCTTGGAGTGACAGTGACATGCGGCACTGAAATGTGGACGCGAGTGCTGAAATTCTGAAAAACCTTGCTTCGAAATTCAGAGACGCCAGCTAAAGGCAAGCGTGATCATGAGTTAAAGAACCACTTGGAGATGTTTGGTTGCCTCTTGTTGTGTGTTTCAGCGCTCTACTCCCATGCTATATGTGCCGTGTTCACGAACTTTTAGTTCTATTTCTAGCATTTATGTTATCATTCATTACATAGTTCTTGTTATTTTAAAGTGATATGAACCTGCTGTTGTGTTGTTGGAGTCCTAACAAACAGTCAGATCCACAGGCTCGGTTTAGGCTAATTGCCTGAGCATTCAACAGATGCCAGGCAACTGTTCTTTAATTTGATTTTGTACCTGGCAACTGTTCTACATAGACAAGGGTGGACCACGGGCATCTGGTGTTCCTCTCGTAGTTAGACCAGCTTGTCTTATTTTTGTGATTATTGTCTTAGCTCTTATGGCTGGTGCTTGCAGAAAGATCCAATAGCTGGAGAGTCTGAAGGGCTGGCATTTGAGTTCAATATCTGCGAAGCTGTGGCCTCATGGGAGCAGGTGTGCATTTTATGTACTGTACTGACTTATCCGTGTGGTTTATATTAATTCACTGAAAATCGGCAAGACATCGTTAAGTGATGCGTTGGCACTTGACATAATGTTGTTAGAGCAACACAGTAGCTATTGATGTAGTGACTTAAGTTGTTTTTTTCTAGGTTCGCAAGAGTACCACAATACTCACAAAAGAGTACATCGATGCATTACCAAATGGCTGGGAGGAGTATGCATGGCGCAGGATCAACAAAGGAATCCTTCTGTGGGTAGACACAAGTTTCACAGTTTCACACAGACTTGCATTATGGTTCAATTCTACAGATTGTTGAATATGTTTAGTTTTGGGTTTGCAGGAATAAGTGCAGGAACATAACTCTTTGCATGGAGAAGCTTTCATTGGTTCTCCCTGACACATCACCATATGTACCTCAGCAATTTGGTAGCTGTGCCGTTGTTGGTCACTACCCTATATATTTGGGTTGTATCGTTGTGTATTATATTTTCTATGGAGCTATGTATGTATGGATAGTATGGAACTATATGTATATATGGATGCTATGGAACTATATGTATATATGGATGCTATGGAATTTTGGATGTATGGATGCTATGGAATTTTGATATATGGATCATGAAATTTGTTATGCAGCTTTGCATATATGTTATGTGTTGTGGATCAGTAAAACTATTGGGCACATATTATGTATTATATATTTGATATATATGTTATGTGTTGTTGAATTTATGGTTTTGAAACAAAACATATATATGCCAGAATACAAGATACTAATGGAGCATCATGGGCTATACTAATGGCGCACTGCCTGGTGCGTCATTAGTATACCAGATACTAATGGCGCACCATGAGCTAAACTAATGGCGCACTTCTTGGTGCGCCATTAGTATACCAGATACTAATGGCGCACCATAAGCTATACTAATGGCGCACTGCCATACTAATGGCACACCTGTGGTGCGCCATTAGTAAAAAAATTTAATGGTGTGATGCTAGTGGCGCACCTATAGTGCGCCATTAGTAGCCAAAATAGGTGCGCCACTAGCAGGCCTTTTCCTAGTAGTGTCATGAGTACCGCGTGAGTTTTAGCAATTGTAGAAGACTAAAAGATGATTGAGGATGTGGACTTGCTCTACAAGCTCTTATTTGACTCTTTCTGATGTTATGATAAATTGCAATTGCTTCAATGACTAAAGACTATTGGTTGTTAATTCTCAATAAGGTTCTTGATCCATACTTTACATTGTGAAGGAATTGTCACTTTAGCATAAGAGATTATATGACGATAATGGTGTTCTAAATATGATCATGATGCCTGCATGTCTGTATTTCATTTTATCGACACCTCTATCTCTAAACATGTGGGCATATTTATTGATCTCAGCTTCCGCTTGAGGACAAGCGAGGTCTAAGCTGTGGGGAGTTGATACGTCTGATACGTCTCCAACGTATCTATAATTTTTGATGGTTCCATGCTATTATCTTGTCAACTTTGGATGTTTTGTATGCATGAATATGCTATTATATATATATATTTTTGGGACTAACCTATTAACTCAGTGCCAAGTGCCAGTTTCTGTCTTTTCCGTGTTTTTGACCTTTTTCAGAAGAGAATATTAAACGGAGTCCAAACGGAATAAAACCTGTGGAATGATTTTTTTCCATAACATAAGATATGCAGGAGAGTTGAGAACGAAGGCACGGGACCTCGGGGGAGGTCACAAGACCCCTAGCCCCGGCCTGGGGGGGCCTAGCAGGCTTGTGGGCCCCCCGTGGCCCCTCTGCCCTACCTCTTCCGCCTATAAATTCTCTAAAAATCCAAAACCATCAGAGAGAGCCACGAAAATACTTTTCCTCCGCCACAAGCTTCTGTCCCCGCAAGATCTCATCTGGGGACCGTTCTGGTGCCCTGCCGGAGGGGGGATTCGGACACGGAGGGCTTCTTCATCAACACCATTGCCTCTCCGATGATGCGTGGGTAGTGCACCATAGACCTTCGGGTCCATAGCTAGTAGATGGCTTCTTCTCTCTCTTGGATCTTCAATACAAAGTTCTCCATGATCTTCATGGAGATCTATCCGATGTAACTTTCTTTTCCGGTGTGTTTGTCGAGATCCGGTGAATTCTGGATTTATGATCAGATTATATATGAATATTATTTGAGTCTCCTCTGATCTCTTATATGCATGATTTTGTATCCTTGTAATTCTCTTCGAGTTGTGGGTTTCGTTTGACCAACTTGATCTATAATTCTTGCAATGGGTGAAGCGCTTGGTTTTGGGTGCATACCGTGCGGTGTCCTCACCTAGTGACAGAAGGGGTAGCGAGGCACGCATCATGTTGTTGCCATCAAGGGTAAAAAGATGGGGTTTATATCATATTGCATGAATTTATCCCTCTGCATCATGTCATCTTGCTTAAAGCGTTACTCTGTTTGTTATGAACTCAATACACTAGATGCATGCTGGATAGTGGTCGATGTGTGGAGTAATAGTAGTAGATGCAGACAGTATCGATCTACTTGTCTCGGACGTGATGCCTATATGTATGATCATTGCCTTAGATATCATCATGACTTTTCGTGATTCTATCAATTGCTCGACAGTAATTCGTTCACCCACGTAATACTTGCTATCATGAGAGAAGCCTCTAGTGAACACTATGGCCCTCGGGTCTACTTCACATCATATTTTCAAATCTACACTTTTACTTTGTTGCACTTTCCACCTTCAGTTCTCACCTTGCAAATAATCGTGAAGGGATTGACAACCCCTTTATAGCGTTGGGTGCAAGTTTGTTTGTTTTTGCGCAGGTACATTGGTGCCTCATCTTGATACTCCTACTGGATCAATACCTTGGTTCTCAAACTGAGGGAAATACTTATGGCTACTGTGCTGCATCACCCTTTCCTCTTCAAGGGAAAAACCAACACAAGCTCAAGAGGTAGCAACGTCCTTTTTGCATCATGCTTTTATATTGATATTTTTCGCATTATGGGCTGTTATTACACATTATGGTAGAATACTTATGCCTTTTCTCTCTTATTTTATAAGGTTTACATGAAGAGGGAGAATGCCGGCAGCTGGAATTCTAGGCTGGAAAAGGAGCAAGTTTGCGATACCTATTCGGCACAACTCAAAAAGACGTGAAAATCAGCGAGGAATTATTTTGGAATATATAAAAAATACTGGGCGGAAAAAATACTGGAGGGGAGCCACCAGGAGGTCACGAGCCTGTCAGGCACACCCTAGCCCCCTGGGCGTGCCTGGGGGGCTCGTGGGCCCCCTGTTACCCCTCCGACTCCCATGTGCTGCTATATAGAGAGTTTCGTCCGAGAAAAAATAAATCAAGGGAGAGCTTTCGGGAAGAAACACCGCCGCCATGAGGCGGAACTTGAGCAGAACCAATCTAGAGCTCCAGCAGGGCCGTCCTGCCGAGGAAACTTCCCTCCCGGAGGGGGAAATCGTCGCCATCGTCATCACCAACACTCCTCTCATCGGAGGGGACTCATCTCCATCAACATCTTCAGCATCACCATCTCATCTCCAAACCCTAGTTCATCTCTTGTACCCAATCTCCGTCTCGCGACTCCGATTGGTACTTGTAAGGTTGCGAGTAGTGTTAATTACCCCTTGTAGTTGATGCTAGTTGGATTACTTGGTGGAATATCATATGTTCAAATCCTTAATGCTATTCAATACCTCTTTGATCATGAACATAATTATGCTTTGTGAGTAGTTACGTTTGTTCCCGAGGACATGGGATAAGTCTTGCTATAAGTAGTCATGTGAATTTGGTATCAGTTTGATATTTTGATGCGTTGTATGTTGTCTTTCCTCTAGTGGTGTTATGTGAACGTCGACTACATGAAACTTCACCATTATTTGGGCCTAGAGGAAGGCATTGGGAAGTAATAAGTAGATGATGGGTTGCTAGAGTGACACAAGCTTAAACCCTAGTTTATGCGTTGCTTCACAAGGGGCTGATTTGGATCCACCAATTTAATGCT
The DNA here is from genome assembly GCF_904849725.1 of Hordeum vulgare subsp. vulgare. Lineage (NCBI taxonomy): Eukaryota > Viridiplantae > Streptophyta > Magnoliopsida > Poales > Poaceae > Hordeum > Hordeum vulgare. The sequence continues at coordinate 142,847,541 of NC_058519.1, read as the reverse complement.
ATGGTTAGACTTTGTCTTAATTCTTCTTTCGTAGTTGAGGATGCTTGCGAGAGGGGTTAATCATAAGTGGGATGTTTGTCCATGTAAGGACAACACCCAAGCACCGGTCCACCCACATATCAAACTATCAAAGTAGCGAACACGAATCATATGAACATGATGAAAACTAGCTTGACAGAAATTCCCATGTGTCCTCGGGAGCGCTTTACCTTATATAAGAGTTCGTCCAGGCTTGTCCCTTGCTACAAAAGGGATTGGGCCATCTTGCGGAACCTTTTTTACTATTGTTACTAGTTACCCGTTACGAATTATCTTATCCCGCAAATATCTGTTACCGATAATTTCAGTGCTTGCAGGGAATACCTTGCTGAAAACCACTTGTCATTTACTCCTACTCCACGTTGGGTTCGACACTCTTACTTATCGAAAGGACTACGATAGATCGCTTATACTTGTTGGTCATCATCTTCTTCTCTCTCTTTGTTCTTCAATACCATGTTCTTCATGATCTTCATGAAGATCTATCCGATGTAATACTCTTTTGCGGTGTGTTTGTCGAGATCCGATGAATTGTGGGTTTATGTTCAGATTATCTATGAATATTATTTGAATCTCCTATGAATTCTTTGCAAGTATCTTCGAGTTATTGGTTTGGTTTGGCCAACTAGATTAGTAATTCTTGCAATGGGAGAAGTACTTAGTTTTGGGTTCAATCTTGCGGTGTCCTCACCGAGTGACAAAGTAGGGGTAGCAACGCACGTATTGTATTGTTGCCGTCAAGGATAAAAATATGGGGTTTTCATCATATTACTTGAGTTTATCCCTCTACATCATGTCATCTTACTTAATGCGTTACTCTGGTCTTCATGAACTTAATACTCTAGATGCACGTAGGAGTCGGTCGATGTGTGGAGTAATAGTAGTAGATGCAGAATCGTTTCGGTCTACTTTACATGGACGTGATGCCTATATGCATAATCAGTGCCTTGGATATCCTCATAATTATTCTCTTTTCTATCAATTGCTCGATAGTAATTTGTTCACCCACCGTATTATTTCCTTCATGAGAGAAGCCTCTAGTGAAACCTATGGCCCCCGGGTCTATTTTCCAATTATACTTTCAGATCTGTACACCAAAAATACCAAAAATAAATTTTTTCAATTTATTTACTTTTCTTTTACTTTCCTTTTCTGCAATCTTTCATATCCATCTCTATTAGATCTCATCCTTGTAAATAACCATGAAGGGATTGACAACCCCTTTATTTCGTTGGGTGCAAGTGTTTGATCATTTGTGTAGGTGCTAACATTGGAGCCTTTCTTGTTCCTCCTACTAGATTGATACCTTGGTTCTCAACAAACTGAGGGAAATACTTATCTACTTTGCTGCATCACCCTTTCCTGTTCAACGGAAAACTAACGCAAGGTCAAGAAGTAGCACTAATCCATTCCCATCCCTTGCATGGGACTTAAACATGCACCCAAGGACACATGTATGGTTTTTTTGGACATTTAAATGCACCGGAGGATGTATTTGTAGCTTAGATTTAGATTACGGACATTGAAATCCCTAGAAAATGAATTAATGTACAAAAAGGCCAAACGAACCGTGAATAATTTGAAATTTCAGCACCGATCTCCTATTGTCCCATGTTGCGTGTAGAAAAAATATACAAGACCAAAAGAGGCAGCGATTATCATTTCGCCCACAAGGTGGTCACATTTTCCAACCGGGACCATGCAGGTTCTTGCAAGACGCTCTGGTTTGTAAGAGGTTTGTAATAAAGATTGGCCAAGACTGGACAATTTTTTTACCACGACATACATGTGTGCCGTGTTATGACACCATACCAACTTTCATGCTTTTTTGGTGAGTTTTGGATTTACGGGAACATTAAAATCGACATTCCCAATGACTGAGGTCGAGCAAGGAGACTGATATGATTGTAATCCATTCCCATTCCTTGAATGTGACTTAAACATGCACCCAAGTACACATGTATGATATTTCTAGCCATTTTGGTGCACTGGAGCTTGTGTTTTTAGTTTAGATTTGAATTACATATGGACATTAAATCCCTAGAAAACTCAATTAATGTATAAAAAGGCCAAACAACCTAAATAATTTAAAACTTCAGCAGAAATACCCTGTTATTCCATGGTGCCTGTAGAAAACAATACAATGCGAGAAGAGGAGCAATTATCGTTTCACCCACAAGGGGAACACGTTTCCCTATGAAAACCACGAGGCTTCTTGAGAGAGAAGCTCTGGTTTGTAAGAGGCTTGTAATAAAGCTTTCCCCAAAATGGACAATTTTTTCCACGACAGATATATGCCATGTCGTGACACAAAGCCAAGTTTCATGATTTTCGGATCAGTTTTGGATTTACGGGGATTTAAAAACTGAGATTCTGGATGTTCGAGGCCGAGCCACACATCGAAACGGTTGTATTTCATTCCCATTCTTTGCATCGGACCTAAACAAGCATTGAAGGACACATGTATGACTTTTGTAGCCATTTTAGTGCACTCGAGCATGTATTTGTAGTTCAAATTTGAATTATGCACATTAAATTAATGCTTAGAAACTTAATTGTATGTATAAAAACAGGCAAATGAACCGTGAATATTTAAAGTAGCTCTGGTCAACTCTCTGGCAGCCGTGGGTAAGCACTGTGTGCACGCTCCTTGCTAGCTCGGGCTTCCTTCTTTACTAAGTTTTCCATATTATTTGTGTTATATATCCAAACACGCTACCGTTTCCGCCACTCCTCTCATCGGTTTCCTGCCTCTTCTCCCATTGGTTTCCCGTGCCAGTGTCAATGCTCATAGAAGGCTAGGCAGAAACACACCAGCCATGTAAAGGCCACACACAGTTTTTATTATCACACGAAGAACCGTGTGCGATAGACCATCTAGCTAGAAATCAAAAAACATACTACCCGCCTTCAGGGATGAAAAAATTAGTGGTTCTGCCACTTTCTCCTTATTATCATACACGCATATTGTTTTTCGACTGTGTGTCATATTGGTTGCTCCAGCCCCACTTCAATTCATTTACCCAAATTTTAGTTGTCGTGGTATTTCAACCATCGTCCTGACTCCTCTCCACCACCGACCTTATAGTAAAATTCTTGTAGCCGAGGTATTTGAACCGTCGGCCTCCCTTGTACACAGCCATCTCCACCCACCATTAGTAAATTTTTCAATAGTAGTGGCATATCTTCAAACAACACCCCACGTCCCCCCTCCACAGCCCCCCGCCCAAACCATTGATCACCGGCACCGCCACCACCCGCGCCTCCAACCCCTGCCAGTCTGCTCGAGCCTCCTAGCTTATATAATTAAGTTCAGGTTACCCAATGATTCCCATACCATCGCCCCCTAGAATTTTTAGATGAGGCCTGCGGTGTCCCTCCCCACCAGATCCACATCCCCTACTCCACAGAGTCACATCCTAAGACCGACCACATATCTCGGGGATCCCGACGTGTGTTCGGCTAAAAAGAGGTTTATCATGGCCTCTCTGGCGGATGTTGGCGAGCTGACTACTGTTCGTCCTGACGTGTCGATCCCGGAGCAACAGCTCGCGTAGGAGCCAGCGAGGACGTTGCCTATGTTGCCATGTCGAAGGCTTCACGTTAGTAGGCTAGCATATTATTGTATCTCCATAAAGCTGGCTACGACATCAAGCTCGCCGACTGCGACGACTTCACACATGCCATGTCACGGGTTAAGTGGTCCATCCCCAACCCCTCTATTTCAACCGCCATCAATCTCTTCGAAGGCCCTGCTCCAGATCTCCTCGGCCACACGGTCATGGATTTGCGATCCTTGTATGCCATCGAGCCCATTTTGTCATTTTTGAAGGACACTTAGTGCGACGGTGGCTTGGGATCCTCAATTGCCAAGTTAGAGCTCATCAACCACAAGCATGAGGAGGGCACCAAGGGTCTTGCAAGGTGAAACAAGGCATCTGCGACATCAAAGAGTGCTCCATGGGTTTGTGTTCCTCCAACTGGAAGGATCCCGTCCATGACAAGTGAGGCAATATCCTATCAACAAATCTTACTTTTTCTAACTAGCCAAACTGTACCCTTTGTTGTAGTAGATTTTTTCCATGCGATATTTTAACTATGCCCTGCTTAATTATTTCAGTTTTACAAAAACGTAATGTTCAATAGGGATATGTGATGTTTAAGTATGAATTGTCCACTTGAGTTTCACGAATGGCTATATTTGGTTGTTTATAGTGAGTAGATGCCTTGTTTATCTATATTTGGTTGTTAGGTTGGTTGAAGTGATCATTTGTCTAGTTTTCAAGAAGATGCATTTTTATCTGTATTTGCTTGTTAGGCTAGTTGAAGTGAGCATTTGTCCAGTTTTCAAGCATATGCCATGTTTATCTGTATTTCTTGTTAGGTTGGTTGAAGTGAGCCTTTGTACAGTTTTCAATGGGTATATTTGGTTGTTATACTGATCATATATGCCTTCTTTATTTCAGTTATTCACAATGTGATGTTGATTATGTGCAAGTCGGAACTGTGCAGTTTGATTTCATCAATACTAGTTTGAATGGTTATATTTGGTTCCTTCTATATTTGAATTGAGCATTTGTCCAGTTTTCAAGCATATACTACACATGTTGTTTATTTCAATTTGACACATTTATCTAGTGTGATGTTTAAGCATGAGCTACGTTCTATTCATTTTCAGTTTCAGTTACAATATTTGGTGGTTGTTTATGCTTCTGTAGTTAACATTCCCTTCCATTTTATATCATCTTTATCATTTGGAGATAATGTTGTTTACCTTGGCTATATTTGTTTGATGTTAAGGTTGCTGTACTTATCATGACTTTCCACTACTTATACATGACAACAATGGGAGTGGCCAGCATTTTCAGCCGAGGTTAATTTCATCCCTCGGCTTGTAACCCCCCCCCCCCCCCCGCGTCATTCCATAATGTAGTGCATATAGATCCAGGCTTGGACACATTTTAGCTTGTAATATTGACTTGTTGCTTGTAGGTACATATGCTCTTGGCAAAGATCCATGCATCAACCTTTTCTGCATATGGGGCAATGATATTTTCATGAACCATCATCAAATGAGGAAACCTATAAGGATTATTAGGAAAAAGATTCGAACGGTGGCAATCAAATTATTTGTTTATGCTCTATGCAACACAACGGTGAGGTGTAGGATGGTAACTACGAACTCTAAAGTCTTCTCTTTTTTACTTCCCATAACGAGTTATTACACAGTAATGTCTGAATGTTTTTCCTTTGTAGTCGTTCCCAAAGCAGTTTACTCAAGATTACCTCGCAAAGTACATGATTGGTTGACATGCAATGAAGGATAAATTATTTCATCGAGACTACAATGAGCATCAAGAATTCCTAATGAAGACAGTGAAGGATGGGCTAGCAGCCATCACAAGGGTTTGGCCTAGAGTCGTGCGCACATTACACATGGAGGTGGGCACAATATGGGCATTCCGCTTCACATTTTCTAGCAACCAGAATGTCTTTCGCCTCTATATTTAGTACAACTATGGTTCATCATTCTTTAGTTTGTGCTTCAACATGGTTCGATATGAAATATGCATTCATGCTTGAAACTATATTTGTAATAAACATGGTTCAATATGAACTAAGTAATTGCCTACTCTCAAATTCAAAATTTGTGATTTTTAAATGCAGGAATTATATTAGCGATAAATTATGTTCTACATGCGTGTACCCTGCACACGATTTGCAAAAATCAGTACAATTTTAAATATCAACAATTAAATTATGGTGAAAATATGTTGTGGAGGTCATTATGGTGCGAACAGACTATAAAGCACAACATGTGTGATATACATAATAATCTGAAATGGTTCACGGAGGGGAAACGTGTGTAACCATGCATACAGTTGCCGTTTGCAAACCATGTGTGATGTCAGACAATATCGCAAACTGTGCGAGAAAAGTATATGTGTGTGATTGTGGCCTTGTCGTACACTCTTTACAATCATGAAATGTTTGTCATGTGGCATGCATCGTAAAAGTAGAGCCAGTTTGGTACGTGCCTGGACTGTGCCTGGACTGCACCTGGTAAGGTAAAACCACAGAAGTCCGATTGCGATGGTAATGCGATCACAAATGAGTAGCAAGGATGGAGCGTTTGCGATATTGGAGATATTAGAAACAATTGTGTGAAGACTCGCATTTGGGATAGATATCGACATCACATACGCTTAATTATGCAAAACGTATGCATTCCCACACCCTATCCCCGACGATTTTTTGGGTCATGTGGGAATGACGCCCCTATCACCCACACTCACTACGCGATGATTTAAAATGCCATCACGAAAAGGTGTTAAAAACCGTTTGTATAGAACGTCGCTACACTAGTGGATGGAAATTTCCTTATAAGGTTTTCATTATAAGCAACATAATCCGTTGATCTCAACTTCCTTATTCCTTCCAAATCATAAAGAATTCCTTCTATAGGTGGGCACTCATCACTAACCATATAATGAGGAAATATTTCTCTAGCTTCCTGCATAATGTGATTGAACTCATGAACGGGAAATATTGTTGCTAACGTTTAGTAGGAGCATCCTGAATATTAGAGAATTCTATAAACAACCATTGTACAATGGGATGGATATGAACGAATTGTCTTTCCAATACAACTATGAGAAAAGATATAGCATCCGCACAACTAGTAGTTATAGCAATCATAGTTACTCCTAGCAAGGGTAATGAACGAGCACAAGCGAAAAAGTCTTGAATTACAATTTTCCAAATAATACTACCACTACCTATGCGGAATTTCTCTGTTTGCATAGTAGGTTCTCTTTTAGAAGGATCATCAGCCGCAAGATTATAAAAATTATCCTTGGAAACTTCAACAAGATTTCTTTTAGCGTTATCAAAAAGAGGTGAAGTTGGAATATCTATAACTTCTGCACTAGTGGCAGAAGTAGCATTAATTTTAAAATCAGACATGGTAGCAAATTCAAGCGAGCAAAACAAGCAAACCACTAAACTAGCAAAGATAAATATTTTAGTATTTTGGATTTTTATAGAATACAAAATATAACATAAAATAAAAAGTAGAACAAGTAAATGATAATTTGTGAGAAGGTACTTCATAGGAAATTGGTGATACTCCTAGGCAACAATGCTAGACATCCTTCCTAGTACTTGTGATCTACGTTGGGGTTTTCCCACAAGAGGAGGGGATGATGCAACACAAGATAGATAAGTATTTTCCTAAGTGAGAACAAAGGTTATTGAACCAATAGGACGACCACGCAATCTCCCATCTTGACCGCCTACACACAAAAGAGAAAACACTTGCACCAAAAGCGGGCAAGAGGGTTGTCAATCCCCTTGAACTCGTTACTTGCAAGAAAATTAGTGATGTAGATGATAGTTGATAATTGTAAATTGGAAAAAATGAAATAAATAAATGGCATCAAGGTATTGGGAGCATTTGTAAATATATTTGTGAATAGACCCCGGGGCATAGTTTTAGCTAGAGGCTTATCTCTTGTGGTAGAAATCGTACGATGGGTAAATAAATTATTGTTGGGCATTTGCTAGAAAAATGCGTAGTTATGGATTATTTATTCATGGAAATGATCATTACATATAGGCATCACGTATGTAAGCAAGTAGACCAACTCATGCGTGCATGTACTACTGTCACTCCACCCATCGACCACTATCCAGTTTGCATCTAGATTATTAAGTAAAACAGAGTAATGCTTGGAGAATATTGACATGATGTAGACAAAGCAAATCCAATTAATATGAATCAACCTCATCGTTTTCTCCTTAGTAGCAGCAATACAATATGTGTCATGTGTTGGGGAACGTTGCATGGGAAACAAAAAATTTCCTACGACACGCAAGACCTATCCATGGCGATGATCATCTACGAGAGGGGAGAGTGTATCTACATACCCTTGTAGATCGCTAAGCGGAAGCGTATATAATGCGGTTGATGTAGTGGAACATCTTCGCGATCCAAATCGCAGCCCGTCCCGCGATCTCATCACGAACCATCCCGATCTAGTGCCGAACGGACGACACCTCCACGTTCAGCACACGTGCAGCTCAATGACGATTACCGCCTTCTTGATCCAGCAGGAGGGGCAGAGAGGTAGATGAGTCCTCCAGCACGGTGGTGTGGTGGTGGTGGTGGTGAACTAATCCAGCAGGGCTTCACCAAGATTTTGTGCAACTAATCTAGAGGAGTAAAAGATCTACAGGGAGAGAGGGTCGCGCCTTGGCTTGATAAGTTAAAAGCGTCTCTACTCTCTAGTATATATAGGAGGGAGGGAGGGAGGGGAGGAGGCAGCCCAAAAACCCTAATAGGGTTCGGCCGAATAGGTGGAGGTGGAAGAGTCCACCTCTAATCCTACTCCAAGAAAGGACTCCTGCTACTTGGAAACCTCCTCTCCTTTGGTTTTTCCCCTTATTTGCTCCTTGGCCGACATAGGCCCTCTTGGGATGGCCGCACTAGCCCACTAAGGGCTGATGCACCACCTTTAGACCTATTATGTTCTCTCCCGGGTGGGTGGCCTCTCCCAGTAAATCCCGAGAACCCATTCGTCACTCCCGACACTTTACGAGCAATGCCCAAAAACTTTCCGGAAGCCGAATGCAACTTTCCTATATATTAATCTTTACCTCCACACCATTACGGAGATCCTCGTGACGTCCGGGATCTCATATGGGACTCCGAACAACTTTTGATTACCAACACACATAACTCAATAATACCGAAACGTCTCTAAACCTTAAGTGTGCAGACCCTGCGGGCTCGAGAACTATGCAGACATGACCGAGACACTCTCCGATCATTATCAGATAGCTGGACCTGGATGCTCATATTGGACCTTACATATTCTACGAAGATCTCTATCAGTTCAACCTCTATGTCAAGGATTCAGTTAATCCCGTATAACATTCCCTTTGTCCTTCCGTATGTTACTTGCCCGAGATTCGATCGTCGGTATCTCCATACCTATTACAATCTCGTTACCGGCAAGTCTCTTTACTCGTTCCGTAATACAAGATCCCGTGGCTAACTCTTTAGTCACATTGCTTGCAAGGCTTGTTTCTGATGTTGTATTACTGAGTGGGCCCCAAGATACCTCTCCGTCATACAAAGTGACAAATCCCAATATTCACTACTGGGAATCAGTTTTTGGCATCTGCCAAATCTTTGCCGTCTGCTAGCTGATGGCAAAGAGTGTCTTTGCCGTCAGCTGCCACAAAGCAGACGGCAAAGAATTGGCTGATGGCATCGAAGGTCTGTGCCATCAGCCACTTCTTTGCCGTCAGCCACAGACGGCAAAGGGCCGCACAGCAGACGGCAAAGCTGTAGGGGGGCCCACCTAACCGCGGGGACGGTAGGTCAAACTGGAGTCCCTTCTTTGCCATCTGCTAGCTGACGACAAAGAGGCTAGAGGCAGACGACAAAGAGTCTAGACTCTTTGCCGTCCGCCAGCAGACGGCAAAGCCCTAACGTCTACTAGCGGCCGTCCCGCCCCCACCCTGGCCTCTCTCTCTCTCACCCCGACGCCCACCGCTGCCACCAGTGCTCCCTACCGCCGCACTGCCCCCCACCGCCGCCACCACTGCCCCTCACCGCCGCCACCACTGCCCCCCGCCGTCGCACAACACCCCACCGCCGCCACCACTGCCCCCACCGCCGCCACCACTGCCCCCCGCCGCCGCACAACACCCAACCGCCGCCAACACTGCCCCCCGCAGCCACCACTGCCCCCCGCAGCCGCACTACCCCCGGCGATGCCCCACTGCCCCGTCGCACCCGTCCTCCTCGCCGCCCCGACGCCCCAGCCGCCCCCGCCGGTGAGTCCCCCCATTTTTTTTCCTTATTTTTATTTATGTTAAATTAGTTAGGTTAGTTTTTTAGTTTATTAGGTTAGTTAGGCTAGTTAGTTAGGTTGTTAAATTAGTTAGGTTAGTTAGTTAGCTTGGTTAGTTAGGTGGAGGAGGAGAAGAGGAGAAGAGGAGGTGGAGGAGGACGAGAAGAAGAAGAGGAGGAGAAGAGGAGAAGAAAGAGGAAAAATGAAAAGAAGGAAGAAGAAGAAGAAGAAGAAGAGGAGAAGAAAAAATAAGAAGGAGAAGAAGAAGAAGAAGAAGAAGAAGAAGAAGAGAAGAAAAAAATAATAAGAAGAAGAAGTAAAGAAGAAGATAAAAAGAAGAGAAGAATAGAATAAGAAAAAAATAAGAAGGAGAAGAAGAGAAAAAAGAAGAAGAAGTAGAAGAAGAGGATAAAGAAAAATAGAAATAGAAATAAGAGGAAGAGTAAGAAGAAGAGGAGAAGAGGAGGAGGAGGAGGAGAAGAAGAAGAAGAAGAAGAAGAAGAGGAGAAGAGGAGAAGAAAGAGGAAAAATGAAAAGAAGAAGAAGAGAAGAAGAAGGAGAAGGAGGAGGAGGAGAAGGAGCCCTCCTTCTTCTCCTTCTTCTCCTTCTTCTCTCCTCCTTCTTATTTTTTAGCTTGTTTAGCTAATTATCCTCCAAAATGTCATAATAAGCTAAAAACCTTGGTTAGCTCATGAATATTATATTCTTAGCTTGTTTTCCTAAAAAATGACATAATTAGACATAATTAGAATATTTGTGTTGATCGGGTGGATTTACATGTGATAGTTGTCTCGTCGCTGTGAGGTCTGGTGTGCGAAGACCTACCCCTGTGTTGTACGAGCTCCGCCCCTGCATTCGTGGGTCAGTACAAATTTCATCTCCTCCTCGCCCCTTCATTTACTGTGGCTCGGTTTCCGGATGAAACTTTCTAGATTTAGGTAATTCAATTAATTTATCAGTATGCGTGACCAGTATGCGTCTCCCGTTCGAAAGGGCGACATCTATAAATATGCATGTCTTTGCATATTTATAACCACCATCCTTTCGAATTGTCCAACATTATGCATGGACAGCCCGAGTATGGGTAGATTGGGTTCGTTTTCCCGTATGCTGTGCTCTGGATCCGATGCGGAATTTCCTCAGTGCCTCCCTGTTGTTCTCCGGATGCACATCCTCTTTGTTTTGCGGAGACGTGTATCAGGAGAATAGCGGGGAGGTGCTGCCGAAATTTTGCGTTGGATCCGGAGCAGAGCATGGGAAAACGAACCCAATCTACACATACTCGGGTGGGATTAGGACCTATCTTTACCTATTAGCGTGTAGGTTGGCTGGACGTAATAAAAATGGCGAACCTGATTAATCGATGAATATAAATGCTAAATTATATATGAATATATTTCTTCTGTATTTAGTAGCTACGCAAGATGAGTGATCGTGCGTGGATGTATACCGGTCACCCTAGTCAGAAAGAGATGACGAAAGACTGGTTTGTAAAAACAAAGGAATTTGTGAAAGCCGCATTCGCAAATGGCCAGGAAAAAAACTATTGCCCCTGTCGTGGATGCGAAACTATAAAAAGACGACAGAGGCTATAATGATTAAACACCTGCAGAGGAGGGGTTTTAAGCCTAATTATAGGGTGTGGACATTTGATGGTGAGTCTATACAACGCACAAGAGCTGAGGTGGTCCGTCGTCGCACGGACGAGCATGGTACCGGGATCGAAGACATGGTGCAAGACTTGGATGATGCTCGGGATTCGGAAGATGAGATGGAGGAATCTGCAAAGGCCTTTTATGAAATGTTGGAGTCTTCAAAACGTCCTCTCCATGAGCACACTGAGCTCTGTCAGCTGTATGCAATTGCACAAGTAATGGCTCTGAAGACTCAGTTCAACTTGGGAAGAGAATGCTACGACGCGATGATGACACTATTTGGACGCTTCCTACCCAAAGGCCATGTCATGCCTGCAAACCTGTACCAGTCGGACAAAATACTTCGTGTACTTAAGATGCCCTATGAGAAGATAGATGCATGTGAGAAAGGATGTGTCTTATTTAGGAAGGAGTATGCACACTTGGACTATTGTCCCAATTGCGAGTCTTGCAGGTATCTTGTGGTAGACAACGGTATGGGTGAGAAGAGGTAGACCAAAATCGCAGTTAGTGTTCTTCGGTATATGCCAATCGTACCAAGACTTCAACGTCTTTTCATGGTCGAAGAGACAGCCAGACAGATGACATGGCACAAATTGGGCAAAAGAACTGAACTAGATGCGGATGGGAATAAGATGATGGTACACACATCGGATGGGGAAGCATGGAAACATTTCGATGGATTGCATCAGGACAAAGCGGCAGATCCAAGGAATCCTCGAGTCTGCGCCACCACGGATGGTTTTAATCCCTTCGGCATGACGGCAACCCAATACAGTTGTTGGCCTGTATTTGTCATTCCACTCAATCTCCCCCCGGGCAGATTATGCAAAGAAAGAACATATTTCTAACGTTGATAATTCTAGGGCCCAATTATCCGGGGAAGAATATGAATGTGTACCTGCAACCGCTTAAGGATGAATTGGAAGAAGCTTGAGATAATGGGGTCAAGACATACGATGCCGCTAGAAAAGAAAACTTCAAAATGCATGTGTGGTACATGTACTCTATGCATGACTTGCCAGCGTATGCACTATTCTCTGGATGGTGTGTGCATGGAAGGTTCCTGTGCCCCCAATGCAAGGCAGTTCTTCAGTTTCATTGGTTGCAGGAGGGTCAGAAGTATTCTTGCTTTGACTTGCATAGACAGTTCCTGGATCCTGACCATCAGTTCACAAAAGACAAGAAGAACTTTACCAAAGGTAAAGTTGTCAAAAACTTGGCACCACCTGCGTTCACAGGCCAACAGATCCTGGATCAGTTAAACGCCCTCGAGCCTGATCCAGACAGTCCAGGGTATTTCAAGGGGTATAATTCAAAACACGCCTGGACTCACAAGCCATGCTTCTGGGATCTGCCTTACTTCAAAGACCTCCTTCTTCCACACAGTATCGACATGATGCACACTGAAAAGAATATCGGAGAGGCTATTTTTGTTACATTGTTCGACATAGATGGGAAGACAAAGGATAATATTAAGGCTAGAGTCGATCAAGAGACACTATGTCATAGACCGTTACAAAACATGCGAGAAGGCAAAGGAAAGCAGAAGTGGTCGAAGCCAAAGGCCTGGTTCAATCTTGGAAGGCCAGCTATGAGGGAAATTATCTTGTGGGTCAAAATGCACTTGATGTTCCCCGATGAGCATGCAGCGAATCTAAAGAGGGGAGCGAGTCTTGAAAAAATAAAAATCTTTGGTCTCAAGAGTCATGATTGGCACATATGGCTAGAGAGGGTAATGCCGGTGATGTTACGTGGCTTTATTCCTGAGGATGAATGGCTAGTACTGGCGGAGCTGAGCTATTTCTTCCGTGTTCTTTGTGCGAAAGAATTGTCGCCTGGCGTGGTAGAAGACATGGAGGAGTTTGCACCGGAGTTGCTGTGCAAGTTAGAGAAGATCTTTCCACCGGGCTTCTTTAATCCAATGCAGCATTTGATTTTCCATCTACCGACCGAGGCAAGATTGGGTGGGCCCATGCAAGATCGTTGGTGCTATGCAACTGAGAGGACGCAGAAGACCCTTCGAGCTAAATGTAAAAATAAGCGTAGAATTGAAGCATCGATGGCTGAGGCATTCATTATTGAGGAGGTGGCAAACTTTGTGACAGCACACTACGAAGCCAAAAATCATCATTTGCATAATCCGAAGCCTCGGCCAATGATGCAGACCCTAAAAAAGGTGGGTCCAACCTCAGCCTATTCAAAGGGAAGCTCGCACCAGCCGGTGCTTTGAAACCAATAACGTTGGATGACGAAGAATGGCGGAACATTTCGTTGTATATCTTCAACAACCTAACAGAAGTGCGGCCGTACATCGAGTGAGTTCTCAACACATTTTCCCGTAACTTCTAATTCATTTGAACTGCTCTTATTCCCAGATATTTCAAACAGCCGTTACATCGTCAAATTCTCGGATGGAGCGGTGATCGAAAATGATTCCGTCGAAGAGTATGAGCTTCTGTCAAAGAGAGGAGGCGGCTATGCCGGTTTCATCTCTTGGTTCAAACAAACGTTAATTATCACTAATGGACCATTTCATTCTTGGTCTAACTTGCGGCTAATGCAACAACCGTTTCGTATTAAACTTGTAGGCTAATTCACAGTCTATGGACGCCGAATTGAGACAAGTCGCTAATGGTTTTGACTATAAGGTCCATTCATTTGATAAATACAACATCAACGGGTATCTCTTTCGTACCTTTGGCAAAGAGCTATCTATGCCCGACCAGAAATCTACAAATTGTGGTGTCTCTGCTATCGGCGAAGGTGTTATCGAGTATTATGGAAGGGTTGAAGCAATTTATGAACTTCAATTCTATGGTGAAAACCCACCGAACGTCGTAGTCTTCAAATGTTATTGGTTCCAGCCGAAAAAGACTAGAAGGACTCATGAACATATAGGACTAGTCGAAATCAATCCAAACACCCATTTAGATGTTCTCAATGTCTATATTACGGCTCAACAGGCGACCCAAGTTTTCTATCTACCGTGGGCATGCCAAACGGATAAGAATCTGGAAGGTTGGTATGTTGTTTATGAAGTGCCGCCACATGTCAGACCACCTCTCCCAAATGAACAGGATTATGAACCTCACATTAACCCATGCACATATGATGGAGAATTCTTCCGAGAAACACGTCTTTCCAAGAAACGTTTCAAGAACCGCCGTGCTTCACCCAAGAACATGGAAGTAGACAGCGACAATGAATCCGACTCTAGCCCTGAGTCGGAACCAGAAGACCTAGAACTCGTAGAGGTTACTCATACGGATGACCTATCAATGCTTCAACGATTAAAGGAAGGCCTTTCACAACTTCACGTCGTTGAACCCGACGAGCACGTCATTTATGAAGACATGCGTGATAGTGATGATGATGATGCATTTATTGATGATGATTATTAGTTTGTAAGATTCACAACTTAAATTATATATATTTTAATCTTTATTATTCATGTACATATTATTATTCATGTCAGTTATTCAATTTTTTTATGTTGTACTAATTTCTTTTAATCTTTATCATGGCAGGTCACCAGGTGTGGAAAGATGGTGGGCGCTGGTCTAGATCGCTCGACGGGTACTTCCCAGGCACCCCGCACGAGGGGTGGTACTTCCCTTCCACCCCTATCTCTCCGTAGAGCCTTGGCAGACAGTCTGTTGACACCACCCATGGGTTCTTCTTCGTCGGCGGCATTGCCCACTGGGAGAGGTGCTGGTCGGGTAGGGAAGAAGGGGAAGGGTACATGGAGAGGTGGTGCCACGGAAGATCCAGGAGGACTGTTGAGCCGTCCACGCCACCACCACTAGCTCATTCACCCGAGCACAGGACTACTATGGTCGACCCGTTTGCGGAGGAGCCTACAGGGACTCTGTTCCAGGAGCCTGTTGTTAACGGGCATTCGTCCCATGAGACTCCGGTCCAGGAGCAGCCTCGGGTCGAGGTGCATTCGGCCCAGGAGCAGCCGGAGGAGACTACGGTTCCGGAGGCTTCACCCGACGTGGAGAGAGCCCGGATGGGAGACCTGGCCGAACCGTACCGAGTTGCCGGATTGGACCGAGGGTCCGGGTGGCTCAGGGGGCGGGGATTGCGGGGATGAGCTTACGGATAGTGAGGGCGATGTGCAGGTGGACGGGTCCACCGTGTACAAGCGTGGTAGTACACGTCTCCCGGTCGCGCCGGCTACCCGCGAGTAGAGGCCGGTGATTAAACCTGAAGGAGATATGTAAGTACATTTACTCTTTTTTTAGCTTTTTCGTTCAAGTTTGTTCAAATATCTAATGTGTTGACCTTATCATACTGCAGGGGATGGGTACACCCTCTTGTAGTCCGCAGGCCGAACTCCGTCCTTGGTGTGCTTTGTCGGACAAATGTCCCGGGGTTTGTCACGTTGAATGTTGAGGGTCAGGTTCCTACACTAGGATTTTCCTGGGAGCACTACCAGGCTGCGCAGGCCCTGCCGGAGGAGATTATAGATGGTGTCTTGTGTCACACAAGGGCCAAGATGGTGATCAAGAGCTTTTGGGTAAATTATCCTTTTACAAAATCTAAAATTAACAATATAGCTAATTATTGTACTAATCGGTGTTTTCACGTTTGATTGCAGACCATCTATAGGTGTGAGGATGGATATGAGGAGGAGGCGGCCAGGGTTCTCGAGGCCGACTGTAGGCGGTTACTAGAGAACTTGCACCACGAGGCTCGGCCGCAGGCTATTCGAGATTACTACGCCACGCGTGGTATTAAGAAGCAGAAGAAGGATTGCCACGGAAAGTTTCTGAAGAAGGATAATACATGAAGGTAATTACCTATTCTTAAGTTCTTCTACGTAGTTTTCTTGATTTCATTCATAGGCGTAGCGCTGAAAATTATTTCTAATAACTTACAAGTGCCCCCGAGATGGTGTGCGGATAAGATGGATTGTTGGGAGGCGTTGGTTGATGAGTGGTGCACAGGCAGCTGGCGAGCCGTCCACGAGAATGCGAAGGATCGGCGTAGCCAAATGGTTGGCGTGCCACACCATCAAGGAAGCGCCAACTTACTTCAGTTTGGACGAAACTGGGTATGTGATTTGCTTCATGATTCATGCAATTCATTCTTGATGCTAATATTTTGTTCCTCTCTTTTAGGCGCATCACAATAAGACGGAGATGCCACACTTGTACGACCTTTATGGCATGGCCCATACTGCCTCATACAAGAAGGCGAAGGCATTCTCTGAGTCTGACCTGGATGATCCCAATAACTTCACCAACATATCATCCCACAGAAGCTCGTGGCATACAGGGACACGGGGAAGGCTACGAAAGGGGATGACTTTAACCCTAGCCAGGAACCTTTGGATCCAGAGCTGGTGATGATATCTGGTGGCGGGAGGCCCCATGGCTCGATAGCCATTGGAGATGGGATAATACGTTGTCCACTCACTCTTCTGGAGATCAAGGCGTGCCAGTCGAGCAGCTCTCCTGAGATAATGCGTCGTCCATGGCCAGTCGAACTTGCCATCGAGGTTAGTTGTACGGACTAAGAACACTTTCATCCATTTCATTATGTGTGTCACCATAGATCATTACTGTGGTAACGAGGAATGGTGTTTCAGGCTGCTCTTCAGAAAAAGAGATTGGCAATGCAGGCTGCACTTGAGAAAGCGAGATTGGCAAGCCAGACTGCTCTTGAGGCTGCTCTCGAGAAAGAGAGATTGGCAAGTCAGGCTGCTCTTGATGAGAGGGACTAGACCACGACACGATTGATTGAGGAGGAGAGGTCCCGGAATGAGGCGGGTCAACGGGTCGTGTACGAGCTTTTTGTGGTAAGTTTTTTTTCACATTAGCCAAATCATGTATGTAATGTCTGTTTCATTACTAACTAATACGACCCACTCTTCAGGGTCTGTGCGAGAAGAGCGGTCAAGTCCCTCCGCCGATGCCCGTCTTCTCTTCGATTGGCACGGTGAGTTTCATTATAAACTAGTATTAATAATTGAGTGTCATCATGCTAACTGAGACATTGCAAAAAATCTGTTCTGCAGAATAACTCCCGAGCGGCATCGCATGACCCTTCTCCACATGTTTCTCCTCCTTGATGACCACTACGGTAAGTTTCTCTCCTCCTCTTTCATATTCTCCTTGCCTTAGTTTCCCCAACAATGACATAGTTAGCCCATTTAGCTCCAAAAAGACATAATTAGCCCATTTAGCTCCAAAATGCCATAATAACCTCCAAATGGCATAAGAACCTTGGTTAGCTCATTAATATTATATACTTAGCTTGTTTTCCTCTAAAATGAGATAATTAGCCCATTTAGCTCCAAAAAGACATAGTTAGCTAATTTAGCTCCAAGAAGAGGAGAAGAGGAGAAGAGGAGAAGAAATAGGAAAAATGAAAAGAAAGAAGAAGAAGAACAAGAGAAGAAGGAGAAGGAGGAGGAGGAGGAGGAGGAGGAGAAGGAGGAGAAGGCCAAGGACCTCCTAGTCCTTCTCCTCCTCCTCCTTCTCCTCCTTCTTCTTGATTTCTTCTTCTTCTCCTCCTCCTCCTCTTTCTTTTCATCTTTCATATTATCCTTGCTTTAATTTCCCCAAAAAGACATAATTAGCCCATTTAGCTCCAAAATGCCATAATAACCTCAAAATGGCATAAGAACCTTGGTTAGCTCATAAATATTATATACTTAGCTTGTTTTCCTCTAAAATGAGATAATTAGCACATTTAGCTCCAAAAAGACATAGTTAGCTAATTTAGCTCCAAGAAGAGGAGAAGAGGAGAAGAGGAGAAGAAATAGGAAAAATTAAAAGAAAGAAGAAGAAGAAGAAGAGAAGAAGGAGAAAGAGGAGGAGGAGGAGGATAAGGAGGAGAAGGCCAAGGACCTTCTAGTCCTTCTCCTGCTCCTCCTTCTCCTCCTTCTTCTTCATTTCTTCTTCTTCTCCTCCTCCTCCTCTTTCTTATCCCCTTTCATATTATCCTTGCTTTAATTTGCCCAAAAAGACATAATTATCCCATTTAGCTCCAAAATGCCATAATAACCTCAAAATGGCATAAGAACCTTGGTTAACTCATAAATATTATATACTTAGCTTGTTTTCCTCTAAAATGAGATAATTAGCCCATTTAGCTCCAAAAAGACATAGTTAGCTAATTTAGCTCCAAGAAGAGGAGAAGAGGAAAAGAAATAGGAAAAATTAAAAGAAAGAAGAAGAAGAAGAAGAAGAGAAGAAGGAGAAAGAGGAGGAGGAGGAGGAGAAGGAGGAGAAGGCCAAGGACCTTCTAGTCCTTCTCCTGCTCCTCCTTCTCCTCCTTCTCCTCCTTCTTCTTGATTTCTTCTTCTTCTCATCCTCCTCCTCTTTCTTCTCCCCTTTCATATTATCCTTGCTTTAATTTCCCCAAAAAGACATAATTAGCCCATTTAGCTCCAAAATGCCATAATAAGCTCAAAATGGCATAAGAACCTTGGTTAGCTCATAAATATTATATACTTAGCTTGTTTTCCTCTAAAATGAGATAATTAGCCCATTTAGCTCCAAAAAGACATAGTTAGCTAATTTAGCTCCAAGAAGAGGAGAAGAGGAGAAGAAATAGGAAAAATTAAAAGAAAGAAGAAGAAGAAGAAGAGAAGAAGGAGAAAGAGGAGGAGGAGGAGCACAAGGAGGAGAAGGCCAAGGACCTTCTAGTCCTTCTCCTGCTCCTCCTTCTCCTCCTTCTTCTTGATTTCTTCTTCTTCTCCTCCTCCTCCTCTTTCTTATCCCCTTTCATATTATCCTTGCTTTAATTTCCCCAAAAAGACATAATTAGCCCATTTAGCTCCAAAATGCCATAATAACCTCAAAATGGCATAAGAACCTTGGTTAGCTCATGAATATTATATACTTAGTTTGTTTTCCTCTAAAATGAGATAATTAGCCCATTTAGCTCCAAAAAGACATAGTTAGCTAATTTAGCTCCAAGAAGAGGAGAAGAAATAGGAAAAATCAAAAGAAAGAAGAAGAAGAAGAAGAGAAGAAGGAGAAGGAGGAGGAGGAGGAGGCGGAGAAGGAGGAGAAGGCCAAGGACCTTCTAGTCCGTCTCCTCCTCCTCTTTCTCCTCCTTCTTCTTGATTTATTCTTCTTCTCCTCCTCCTCATCTTTCTTCTCCTCTTTCATATTATCCTTGCTTTAATTTCCCCAAAAAGATATAATTAGCCCATTTAGCTCCAAAATGCCATAATAACCTAAAAATGGCATAAGAACCTTGGTTAGCTCATGAATATTATATACTTAGCTTGTTTTCCTCTAAAATGGGATAATTAGACCATTTAGCTCCAAAAAGACATAATTAGGTAATTTAGCTCCAACAGGAGGAGAATAAATAGGAAAAATGAAAAGAAAGAAGAAGAAGAAGATGAGAAGAAGGAGAAGGAGGGGGAGGAGGAGGAGAAGGAGGAGAAGGCCAAGGACCTTCTAGTCCTTATCCTCCTCCTCCTTCTCCTCCTTCTCCTCCTCCTACGCTTTCTTCTTCTCTTTCATATTATCCTTGCTTTAATTTCCCCAACAATGACATAATTAGCCCATTTAGCTCCAAAATACCATAATAAGCTCAAAATGGCATAAGAACCTTGGTTAGCTCATGAATATTATATACTTAGCTTATTTTCCTCTAAAATGGGATAATTAGCCCATTTAGCTCCAAAAAGACATAATTAGGTAATTTAGCTCCAACAAAAGGAGAATAGGAGAAGAAATAGGAAAAAGGAAAAGAAAAAAGAAGAAGAAGAAGAAGAGAAGAAGGAGAAGGAGGA
Organism: Hordeum vulgare subsp. vulgare; assembly: GCF_904849725.1. Lineage (NCBI taxonomy): Eukaryota > Viridiplantae > Streptophyta > Magnoliopsida > Poales > Poaceae > Hordeum > Hordeum vulgare. Next base: position 142,827,217 of record NC_058519.1, on the reverse strand, counting down.
GGAGGAGGAGGAGAAGGCCAAGGACCTTCTAGTCCTTCTCCTCCTCCTCCTTCTCCTGCTTTCTCCTCCTTCTTCTTGATTTGTTATTATTCTCCTCCTCCTCGTCTTTCTTCTCCTCTTTCATATTATCCTTGCTTTAATTTTCCCAACAATGACATAATTAGCCCATTTAGCTCCAAAATGCCATAATAAGCTCAAAATGGCATAAGAACCTTGGTTAGCTCATGAATATTATATACTTAGCTTGTTTTCCTCTAAAATGGGATAATTAGCCCATTTAGCTCCAAAAAGACATAATTAGGTAATTTAGATCCAACAAGAGGAGAAGAGGAGAATAAATAGGAAAAATGAAAAGAAAGAAGAAGAAGAAGAAGAAGAAGAAGAGAAGAAGGAGAAGGAGGAGGAGGAGGAGGAGGAGAAGGCCAAGGACCTTCTAGTACTTCTCCTCCTCCTCCTTCTCCTCCTTCTCCTCCTTCTTCTTCATTTCTTCTTCTTCTCCTCCCCCTCCTATTTCTTCTCCTATTTCATATTGTCCTTGCTTTAATTTCCCCAACAATGACATAATTAGCCCATTTAGCTCCAAAATACCATAATAAGCTCAAAATGGCATAAGAACCTTGGTTAGCTCATGAATATTATATACTTAGCTTGTTTTCCTCTAAAATGGGATAATTAGCCCATTTAGCTCCAAAAAGACATAGTTAGGTAATTTAGCTCCAACAAGAGGAGAAGAGGAGAAGAAATAGGAAAAATGAAAAGAAAGAAGAAGAGGAAGAAGAAGAAGAAGAGAAGAAGGAGAAGAAGGAGGAGGAGGAGGAGAAGGAGAAGGCCAAGGACCTTCTACTCCTTCTCCTCCCCCTCCTTCTCCTCCTTCTCCTCCTTCTTCTTGATTTCTTCTTATTCTCCTCCTCCTCCTCTTTCTTCTCCTCTTTCATATTATCCTTGCTTTAATTTCCTCAACAATGGCAATAAGCACAAAATGGCATAACAACCTTGGTTAGCTCATGAATATTATATTCTTAGCTTGTTTTCCTCTAAAATGAGGTAATTAGCCCATATAGCTCCAAAAAGACATAATTAGGTAATTTAGCTCCAACAAGAGGAGAAGAGGAGAATAAATAGGAAAAATTAAAAGAAAGAAAGAAAGAAGAAGAAGAAGAGAAGAAGGAGAAGGAGGAGGAGGAGGAGGAAGACAAGGCCAAGGACCTTCTAGTCCTTCTCCTCCTCCTCCTCCTTCTTCTCCTACTTCTTCTTGATTTCTTCTTCTTCTCCTCCTCCTCCTCTTTCTTCTCCTCTTTAATATTATCCTTGCTTTAATTTCCCCAACAATGACATAATTAACCCATTTAGCTCCAAAATGCCATAATAAGCTAAAAATGGCATAAGAACCTTGGTTAGCTCATGAATATTATATTCTTAGCTTGTTTTCCGCTAAAAATGACATAATTAGCTCAAAAACATCATATTTTGTTCTTCTTCTGACTTTCTTATTCACATTTTTGCAGATTGGATATACTACATGCATGGAAGCTGGCATTCATGGAGTTGAACAATGTCGATGGATGAACTTTATATGTATATCATCTAGTTTTCATTTGAGTTGATGAACAATGTCGGACTATATGTATATGTATATATGGATAAATAGTGCAATAGTTTGAATGTTGGTTCTTTCGATATATGGGGATGTACATTGATTTGTATGTATATCATATATGTGTGGTGAATTATATATTTGTGTTGGCAAGTATATGTGTGGTGAACTATATATCATATATGTGTGGTGAATAATATAAATGTGTTGTCAAATATATATATATATATATATATATATATATATATATATATATGTGCTGTGAAATAATATAAAACAAAAAAAACAGGTACTATATGGGCTCTTTGCCGTCTGCCAGCTGATGGCAAAGACCTGTGCCATCAGTTGGCAGATGGCAAAGGTGCCACATGGCACCCAGTTGTGCATCCTGGGGTGTCTACATAGGCTCTTTGCCGTCTGCCTCCAGGGTGGGCAGACGGCAAAGAAGAGGGCACAGAGGAGGGGGAGGAGGAGGCAGACGGCAAAGAGTGGAGGGGGGGGAGGAGGAGCAGGCAGACGACGAAGAATAAGGGGGAGCAGACGACAAAGAATAAGGGGTAGGCAGACGGCAAAGAATAAGCGGGAGGCAGACGACAAAGCCTCCTTTAACCACTAATGGAGGCAACGCCTGTCGGCTGCCGTCTCGAGCACTTTGCCGACTGCTCCTATGGAAAGCTGACGGCAAAGAGCTTTGTCGTCCGCTTTGGGGGGACAGACGGCAAAGAAGGTCCTATGCCGTCGTAGGCTGACGCAGAAATTTTGCCGGCCGTGAGATTCTTTGCCGTATGTGGTATTCTCTTTGCCGTCCGGGATTTAGTCTTTGCCGTCTGTGATGGCAGACGGCAAAGAAGCTGATTCCTGTAGTGCTTGATCCATGCTAACTCAACGAACACTTTTGGAGATACGTGTAGAGCACCTTTATAGTCACCTAGTTACGTTGGGATGTTTGATACACACAAGGCATTCCTCCGGTGTGAGTGAGTTACATGATCTCATGGTCATAGGAATGTATACTTGACATGCAGAAAACAATAGCTATAAAATAACATGATCGCATGCTACATTTATAGTTTGGGTCTTGTCCATCACATCATTCTCCTAATGATGTTATCCCGTTATCAAGTGACACCCCTTGTCTATGGCCGGGAAACCTTGACCATCTTTGATCAACGAGCTAGTCGACTAGAGGCTTACTTGGGACATTGTGTTTTCTAAGTATCGACACATGTATCTGAGTTTCCAATCAATACAATTATAGCATGGATAATAAACAATTTTCATGAACAAGGAAATATAATAATAATCAATTTATTATTGCCTCTAGGGCATATTTCCAATAGTTTCCCACTTGCACTAGAGTTAATAATCTTGTTCACATCACTATGTGATAGTAATGAATCTAACACCCATACAGTTCCGGGGTTTTGATCATGTCTTGCTTGTGAGAGAGGTTTTTAGTCAACGGGTCTGAACCTTTCAGATCCATGTGCGCTTTACAAATCTTTATGTCATCTTGTAGATGCTACTACCATGTGCCATTTTGGAACTATTCCAAATGACTGCTCCACTATACGAATCCGGTTTACTACTCAAAGTCATCCGGATTAGTGTCAAAGCTTGCATCGATGTAACTCTTTATGATGAACTCTTTTATCACCTCCATAATCGAGAAAAAATTCCTTAGTCCACTAGTTACTAAGGATGACTTTTGACCACTGTCTAGTAATCCATTCATGGATCACTTTTGTACCCCTTGACAGATTAATGGCAAGGCACACATCAGGTGCGGTACACTTCATAGCATACTATAGATCCTACGGCTAATGCATAGGGGACGAACTTCATCCTTTCTCTTTCTTCTGCCGTGGTCTTACTCAAATTCACACCTTACAACACAACCAATAACTCCTTCTTTGCCTATCTATTTTGAACTCCTTGAAAAACTTGTCAAGGCATGCATTTCATTGAAAGTTTTATAAAGGGTCTTGATCTATCTCTATAGATCTTGATGATTAATGTTCAAGTAGCTCAGTCCAGGTTTTCCTTTGAAAAACACCTTTCCAACAACCCTTTATGCTTTCTATAAATTCTACATGATATTTCCGCTCAACAATATGTCCACCACATATACTCATCAGAAATTCTATAGTGCTCCCACTCACTTCCTAGGAAATACAAGTTTCTCATAAACTTTGTATAAATCCAAAAGCTTTGATCATCTCATGAAAGCGCATATTCCAACTCCGAGATGCTTACTCCAGTCCTTAGAAGGATCGTTGGAGCTTGCATACTTGTTAGCATCCTTAGGATCGACATAACCTTCTGTTTGTATCACACACAACCTTTTCTCAAGTAAACCGTCGAGGAAACAATGTTTTGACATCCATTTGCGAGATTTCATAATTGAAAAATGTAGCAACTGCTAACATAATTCCAACAGACTTTCAGCATTGCTATGAGTGACAAAGTCTCATCATAGACAACTCCTTGAACTTGTCAAAAACTTCTTTGCAACAAGTTGAGCTTTCTAAATGGTGACTTTCACCATCATCGTCTATCTTCCAACAAAAGATCCGTGTTTTATTAATAGTCTTATCACCATCAAGTAGTTCTTCCAAAGTTCATACTTCGTTTTCATACATGGATCCTCTCTCGGATTTCATGGGGTCCAGCCAATTGTCGGAATCCGGGCCCACCATCGCTTCTCCATAGCTCGTAGGTTCATTGTTGTCTAGCAACATGACCTCCAAGACATGATTACCGTGCCACTCTAGAGCAGCGTGTATCCTTGTCGACCTACGAGGTATGGTAGTAACTTGATCCGAAGCTTGATGATCACCATCATTGGCTTACACTTCAACTGGTGTAGGCGCAACAAGAACAACTTCCTGCACCCTTCTACTCTCTCGTTGAAGTAATGGTTCAATAACTGATACGTCCCAAAGATATCTATAATTTCTGCTTGTTCCATGATCTTTTGGGTGACATTGTTATATGTTTTGCTACACTTTTATATCATCTTACACATATTTGGACTAACCTACTAACTCAGTGCACCCAGTGCCAGTTTCTGTGTGCTGATGTCTATTTTGAAGGGGCTTTTACCCAATTTTCCGAAGCCCGAAAAATCCCGAGAAAAAAATATATAAAATCAGCGTACTGGAAGCTTCCAGATCACCGAAGATGGGCCACGGGGACAGGGGCCTCCTAGGCGACTTGTGGGCGCGACCTACACCCTGGCTGCGCCAAGAGGCCGCCTAGGAGGGTCCCACATCCTCCGGTGCCCTCCTTTCTCCTATATTTACCCCTTGACGAGGAAAACCCTATAAGGGATCCAGAAACGCGAATTTCTCCATCGTTCCGCCGCCGCAGCGCTTCCGAGATCGGGAGCGTCAGGAGACCTCTTCCTGGCACCCTACCGGAGGGAAGATGGACCTCCAGGAGCTTCTCCACCGCCATGGATGCGTCCCGGACCTGCCGTGACTGGTCCTCCTTGGACCATGAGTCCATGACCAGTAGCTATGTGATGTCTTCTCTCCAATCTTGTGCTTCAATGGTTAGTCCTTGTGAGCTGCCCTACATGATCAAGGCATCTATGTAATTCTCTTGCTATTGCTATACTCGATTTGTTGGGATCCGATGAATTATGATATTATATATGTTCAAATTTTTATGAGTTATATATTTGATTATCCTTTTATTTTATGTTCGATAGTGATTCATGCATGTTCTCCGTTGCTATTTATTTCTTTGGCCGAGTAGTATATTGTAACTCCAAGAGGGTGCGTTATGCATGATTGTGGGTTCATGCCCCTCGATGTCTAGCTTGAGTGACAGAAACATGAGACTAGGGGATGTGATGTTGCCATCAGGGAGAAAACAACGGTGCTTGTGACCACGGTTGCAAGGATTGTTTACCTTACACATAGTTCGTTAATGCAGTTGTCCGTTGCTTTGAGTTTACACTTTGGGTGGGGCTCGCAACTTAATACCGGCGAGATGTTCTGGATAGTTATCTCAAGGTGGATGATTAGTAAGTAGATGCTAATGAATGAACGTTCTACTTGTCTTGGCGTACTGCCCATTACTATTGAACCTCTAACTATCAAGTAGCATAATTAGCATTGCGGTGCGTTCATAATTCTGTCAATTGGCCAACTGTAATTTGTTTACCCAAGCGTAGTTATTTATCGTCTTTTGGGAGAGAGACATATTTAGTGAACATCATGTGACTCCGGTCCATATCACCATCATTGTTTACACCTCCATCATTTACCACTTTCCTTTACTTTTCCATTGCAATCAATATTACTATTCCTGCTTGTGTTTTGATCCTTTGCAAACTACAAGGCCAGAGAGATTGAAAACCTCTCTATACTCGTCGAGAGAAAAGTTATTTGTGTGTGTGCATGTCCAGGTCTTCTTCTAGACAGGGGCAGCGGACACCTACCTTTTGATCCTAGGAGTCCTACTGGTTCGATAAACCTTACAGTCTCCGTGCGAGGGAGAACTTGCTGCTGACTACATCTCAACCTTCCACTTGGGGTAACCAATGAGGTGCGATAAGTATATACATCATCTAGTCATCAAGCAAAGTTTTCTGGCGCCGTTGCCGGGGACTCCAGTCTTCAAGATAGGTGAGTTGCATGCTATCTTTTACCTTTGCTTTTTAGTCTACCCAATTACTTTGTTTACGATCATGGATTTGACACTATTATAGATAAACTTGCTATCATTGAAAGAAAAATATATGCTCTAGATTTAAGAGAAATATAGAAACCCATGGTTTATAAGGAAATAATTTTTAAAATAGATGATGACTGGGAGCCTTTTGTTAGAATTAGCATCTCTAACCAAGACTTCCTTGCATATTGTGATTTTGGATCCATGGTTTCTAGAATACCAAAAGTTGTTTATGATTCTCTCTGGTTAGACATGGATGATTTTTCATCTTATCATGAACATGCTAATGGGGACATTACTGAAATCCAGGGAAAGGTAAAAGATGTCCAGGTTACATTGTCTAAAAGGAATGCAATGGTTGATTTCTTCATCCTGAATCCAAGCCAAGGAAACATATTAATTGCTTGGAAGGGACTTCCTCTAAGCCACGAGAGGCTTCAATTATATAGGTAATGGACACATACGCTTACGTGGGAAAGTGAAAGGTATGTACCCGTTCCCTAGGAAAAATAAGGATGAACTTGTTGAGGATCCGTTTGAAGGTTTTTATGATTCCGATGACCTCGGAGAATCTTGATCCCCCTTTTTGCACTATGCCTAGCTCAAAGGCATAAAAGAAAGCGCTTGTTGGGAGGCAACCCAGTTTGTTTTTACTTTCTGTTTTAGTGGTCTTGATGCTTGTTACTACTGTAGCAACATCATTGTATCTTTATTTTTAAGATTTGTGCCAAGTTATAGCCTTTGATTGCAAGAAAGTTCAAAAATTGTGACATCCTGTCGAGAAACAGATTATGTCCGCCTGACGGAAAAATTCGCCAAAAATCAGCAAATCATCTTTTTGATCTGAATTGTTTTGACAGCATGCTCTATATAATTTCCTTTCTGGCATCAGTTCTGAGTTTTTTTTATTTGAGTTGCACAAGTGCCCCGAATAAATTATTTACTACATGTTGTTCTTCTTTTCACATATTCTGCCATGTTTTGCGTTTTCATTCTTTTGCAAATCCTAAACTTACTTTTTGTTTGCAAAAACCCTTAGGCAATCATGAGAAACAATAGTTATTCATGAAAATATTTATTTCCAGCAGGTAATGAATTATTTTATTAAGGGTACTAACCACTCTAATCAGCTTATGATGAGTTTCGTATGAAGGGAGTTTTCAAGTATGCGATGGGAGATGATGAAAGAAGATACAGGAGTGTCAAGCGCTCAAGCTTGGGGATGCCCCCAAGCACCCCAACAAATATTCAAGGAGACTCAAGGATCTGAGCTTGGGGATGCTTCTACTGCAACAAACGACCTTCCAACGGTGCCAGAAATACGTGCTGACGGGAGACTATTCTTGTCTTGATACTACTCAACAACGGCACCAGGAATCTTTCTGCTACGGCTACGCCTTAAGGGACTTCCTAGGAAAATATGCAAAGGATTCCTCCGTGGCCTTGGAGCCTTGCGTTGGTGTTCCCTTGAAGCGGAAAGGGTGATGTAGCACAGCGGTGGTAAGTATTTCCCTCGGTTTTGAGAACCAAGGTATCGATCCAGTGAAGGAGTATCACAACTACCTCCACAAACACAAAAAGCTTGCTCCCAACGCTATGAAGGGGTTGTCAATCCCTTATAGATTGTTTGCCAAGTGAAAACTGAAAGCAACAAAGTAACAAAGAAAAGTAAATGAGAAAGTAGAAACGATAGGTGTGAATAGACCCGGGGGCCGTGGTGTTCACTAGTGGCTTCTCTCATGAAAGCCAGTACACGGTGGGTGAAAAAAATACTGTCGAGCAATTGATAGAACCGCACAAATTCGAGACGTCATCTATGGCAATGATTATATCTATAGGCATCACGTCCAAAACAAGTAGACCGATACTTTCTGCATCTACTACTATTACTCCACATGTCGACCGCTATCCAACATGCATCTAGTGTATTAAGTCCAATAGAACAGAGTAACACCTTAAGCAAGATGACATGATGTAGATGGACAATCTCATATCTACGACAAAGCCCATCTTGTTACCCTTGATGGCAAGTACACGATGTGTGCCTTGCTACCCTTTCTGTCACTGGGAAAGGTCACCACATGGTATGAACCCAAAACCAAGCACTTCTCCCATTGCTAGAATCATAGATCTAGTTGGCCAAACAAAACCCAAGACTCGGAGAGACTTACAAGGATATCAAATCATGCATATAAGAAATCAGCAAAGACTCAAATATATATCATAGATAATCTGATCACAAACCCACAATTCATCGGATCTCGACAAACACACCGCCAAAGAGGATTACATCGGATAGATCTCCATGAAGATCATGGAGAACTTTGTATTGAAGAACCAAGAGAGAGAAGAAGTCATCTAGCTACTAACTACGGAACCGTAGGTCTGAAGTGAACTACTCACGAGTCTTTGGAGGGGCGATGATGTTGATGTAGAAGCCCTCCAATTCCAAAGTCCCGTCCGGCAGGGCACCGGGAAGGGTCTCTAGATGAGATCTCGCAGAAACGGAAGCTTGCGGCGGCAGGAAAGTGTTTTTGTGGATTCCCTTGATTTTTTCTGTATTTTAGGGAATATATAGGCGAAGGAGCTAGGTCAGGGGGCGCCAGGGAGGCCACAAGCCTGCTAGCCGCCGCCCCCTGGTGGCGGCTCCATGGCTTGTGGGACCCCTGTAGCTCTCCTGGCTTGGCCCTCAAGCCCCCTGATCTTCTTCCGTTCGGGAAAAAAATATTTCGGGGATTTTATTCCGTTTGGACTCCGTTCCAAAATCAGATTTGAAAAGAGCCAAAAACACAGAAAAAACAGGAACTGGCACTTGGCACTGAATTAATAAGTTAGTCCCAAAAAAGATATAAAAGGTACATAAAACATCCAAAGATGACAAGATAACAGCATGAAACCATAAAAAATTATAGATACCTTTCAGACGTATCATGCATCCCCAAGCTTAACTCCCGCTCGTCCTCGAGTAGGGAAGTGATAAAGAATGAATTTTTGATGCTTTCATGCTACCTAGCATAGATGTCCTTTGTAAGTGCTCTTATGTGACGTGAACGTTCAGATCCATTAGATTCAAAACAATAGTTTGCTATTGACTTGGAAACAATAATACTTCAAGCAAACTAGCAAGGTAATCATGAACTTTCAAAATAACAAGGCCAAAAGAAAGTTATCCCTACAAAAGCATATAGTCTGGCTATGCTCTATCATCATTGCACAACAAATTTAAATCATGCTTAACCCCGGTATTGGCCAAGTAATTGTTTTCACACCTTTACTTTCTCAAACTTTTTCAACTCTCACGCAATACATGAGCGTGAGCCATGGTTTTAGCACTATAAGTGGTGTGGAGTGTGGTGGAGGTTGCAAGACAAACAAGGAAAAGATGATCACATGAACTAGGCATATCAATGAGCTATGGAGATGCTCATCAATAGATATCAATGTGAATGAGTAGGGATTGCCATACAAATGATGCACTAGAGCTAGGAGTATGTGAAAGCTCTTAGAGAAAACTAGTGGGTGTGCATCCAAATTGCTTGCTCACGAAAACCTAAGGCAATTTTGCGGAAGCCTATCATTGGAATATACAAGCCAAGTTATGTAATGAAAAATTCCCACTAGCTATATGGTGGTTACAAAACGAGAGACTCTCAATCATGAAGATCATGGTGCTTAATAAGCACAAGTGTGGAAGGATAGTAGCATTGTCCCTTCTCTCTTTTTCTCTCATCATCATTTTTTTGGTGGGCTCTTTGGCCTCTTTTTATCTTATTTATTTATTTTGGTGGGCATCTTTTGCCTCTTTTATTTCCTCACATGGGACAATGCTCCATCAATGATGATCAACACACTTACAACTCAAAACTTAGAGCAACGATGACTCTATATGGAATGCCTTCGGTAGTGTATCGTGACAATGATCTAGCATGGCATAGACATTAACTGAAACATCATGCTAGCTATCTTATGATCATGCAATGGCAATGTAGAAGTGGTGGCACATGTCATGGTGGCAGTTGCATGGCAATATATCTCGGAATGACTTTGAAAAAGCCATAGTAGGTAGGTACGGTGGCTTTTTTGAGGGAGGCTATATGGGTGGTTTTGTGCACCGACGAAAGTTGCACGACACTAAAGAAGATAGTGATGGTGGAAGGTGAAAGTGCATCTAAACCATGGACTCAACATTAGGCATGAAGAACTCATATACTTGTTGCAAAAGTTTTATTAGTAATCAAAACAAAGCATTCAACGCATACTCCTAGGGGAAGGGTTGGTAGGTATAAACCATCGCGCGATCCCGACCGCCACGCAAAGGATGACAATCAATAGACTAATCATGCTCAGATTTCATCACATAGCGGTTCACCATACGTGCATGCTACGGGAATCACTAACTTCAACACAAGTATTTCTAGATCCACAACACCTTACTAGCATAACTTCAATATTACCACAACCACAACTCAAAACTAATTGAGATGACTCAAACTTCTCTAACTATTCAATGCACATCAAGGTGGAAGTTTTCATATCCCTTTGGATAACTACCCCTTTTGAGACTACTTTCATAGCATAGATCAACTACCAAGCCACGCACCGCCGTGCTCTAAAAGATATAAGTGAAGCACATAGAGCAAAATCAACTAGCTCAAAAGATATAAGTGAAGCACATGTGAGCTGAATTGTCTACCAAAGGATATAAGTGAAGCTCGACAAAATCACGGTGAGTGCATGTCTCTCTCTAGGTGTGCAGCAAGGATGATTGTGACACAACAAAAATAAAAGACTCCTACGATACAAGACGCTCCAAGCAAAACACATAACATGTGGTGAATAAAAATATAGCCCCAAGTAACGTTACCGATGGATTTGAAGACGAAAGAGGGGATGCCTTCCCGGGGCATCCCCAAGATTAGGCTTTTACGGCATCCTTGAATCTCTTGGGGTGCCTTGGGCATCCCCAAGCTTGAGCTCTTGCCACTCTTTATCTCTTTGTCCATAAGAACTTTACCCAAAACTTGAAAACTTCACAACACGAAACTTAAACAGAAACTCGTGATAACATTAGTATAAGAAAGCAAACCACCACTTCCATAGGTACTGTAGCAAAATTAAATTCTACATATGTTGATGTTGGGTTACTGTATTTTCAATCTTCCATGCGTAATACACCCCGATACTATCCATAGTTTCATCAAAATAAGCAACCAACTCAATAAAAACAGAATCTGTTAACAGCAGATCAGTCTGTAGCAATTTGTATACTTCGTATACTTCTGGTACTTCAAAAATTCTGAACAATTACGAAAGTTTGAAGAATTTGCGTCGCAATCAGCAGAAAAAAGAATCAACTCAAAATATCTTATAGAAAAAAATGAAAATTCTTTTCGTGAGCAGAAAGTTTCTGTCTTTTCCAGCATGACCAAACGATCATCCCCAAGACTAATCATAACGGTTTTGCTTGGCACAAACGCAAAAAAGAAACACAAAAAACACAATCATAACAGAATTATGAAAGTGTGTAAAACACAAAACAGAAAGAAAAAAGATAGATTCGTTGGGTTGCCTCCCAACAAGCACTATTGTTTAACGCCCTTAGCTAGGCATTCAATGATGCTCTCACAAAAGACAAGAATTGAAGCACAATGAGAGCATCCTAAAGCATAGGCATTTTATAGGAAAACAAATTGTCAAGACAACCAATAGCTGCCATATGCAAGGAAGAAGAAAAAGACAAGAGCAATCTCAACATCACGAGAGGTGATTTGGTAACATGAAGGTTTATACCACAATATTTTCCTCTCTCATAGCAATTACATGTGGGATCATATTCAAATTCAAGAATATAGCTATCCCATAGAATATTCTTTTCATGATCCACATGCATGCAAAGGGACGCTCTTCAAAAATAGTGGGATTATCATCAACTACAGTCATGACTTCTCCAATCCCACTTTCAATATTGTTACAAATATCATATTCATCATGAGGTTTGAACAAATTTTCAAGATCATAAGAAAGATCATCACCCCAATCATGATTATTGCAACAAGTAGTGGACATAGCAAAACTAGCATCCCCAAGCTTAGGGTTTTGCATATTTTTAGCATGATTGTCACTAATAGAATTTATAGTGAAACCATTGTAATCATGCTTTTCATCCAAGGAGCCCTCGTGAATCACTTCACAAATTTCTTCCTCACAATTTTCAGATTCACACATCTCAAGCAAAACTCCATAAAAATAGTCAAGTGCCCTCAACTTACTAGCAATTGGATCAACATAACTGGATCTCTTAAAGAGATTAGCAAGTGGGTGAGGATCCATATCACTAGATTTTCAGCAAGCGAAGATGCAAGCATAATGAAGGCACATGGCACACAAGCGAATAGAAAGCAAGCGAGAGAAAAGGGCGAACAAAAAGGCAAATGAAAAAGGCAAACGAAAAAGGCAAAGGAGAAAGGCAAATGAAAACGACAAATGTGAAGTGGGGGAGAGGAAAACGAGAGGCAACTGGCAAAAAAGGTAAATGCAAGAGATAAGTTTGTGAGACCTACTTGGATAGATCTCTCCTTCCCCGGCACCGACGCCAGAAATAGTTCTGCTACTGCAACAAAAGACCTTCCAATGGCGCCAGAAATACGTGCTGACGGGAGACTATTCTTGTCTTGATACTCCTCAGCAACGGCACCAGGAATCTTTCTGCTACGACTACGCCTTAAGGGACTTCCTAGGAAAATATGCAAAGGATTCCCCCGTGGCCTTGGAGCCTTGCGTTGGTGTTCCCTCGAAGCAGAAAGGGTGATGTAGCACAGCGGTGGTAAGTATTTCCCTCGGTTTTGAGAACCAAGGTATCGATCTAGTGAAGGAGTATCACAAGTACCTCCACAAACACAAAAAGCTTGCTCCCAACGCTATGAAGGGGTTGTCAATCCCTTATAGATTCTTTGCCAAGTGAGAACTGAAAGCAACAAAGTAACAAAGCAAAGTAAAAGCGAAATTGGAAACGATAGGTGTGAGTAGACTCGGGGGCCGTAGTGTTCACTAGTGGCTTCTCTCATGAAAGCAAGTAGACGGTGGGTGAACAAATTAGTGTCAGGCAATTGATAGAACCACACAATGTCGTGACGTCATCTATGGCAATGATTATATCTATAGGCATCACGTCCAAAACAAGTAGACCGATACTTTCTGCATCTAATACTATTACTCCACACGTCGACCGCTATCCAGCATGCATCTAGTGTATTAAGTCCAAAAGAACAGAGTAATGCCTGAAGCAAGATGACATGATGTAGATGGACAATCTCATATCTACGACAAAGCCCATCTTGTTACCCTTGATGGCAAGTACACGATGTGTGCCTTGCTGCCCTTTCTGTCACTGGGAAAGGTCACCACACGATATGAACCCAAAACCAAGCACTACTCCCATTGCAAGAATCATAGATCTAGTTCGCTAAACAAAACCCAAGACTCGGAGAGACTTACAAGGATATCAAATCATGCATATAAGATATCAGCAAAGACTCAAATATATATCATAGATAATATGATCACAAATCCACAATTCATCAGATCTCGACAAACACACCGCCAAAGAAGATTACATCGGATAGATCTCCATGAAGATCATGGAGAACTTTGTATTGAAGATCCAAGAGAGAGAAAAAGCCATCTAGCTACTAACTACGGACCCGTAGGTCTGAAGTGAACTACTCACGAGTCATTGGAGGGGCGATGATGTTGATGTAGAAGCCCTCCAACTCCAAAGTCCCCTCCGGTAGGGCACCGGGAAGGGTCTCCAGATGAGATCTCGCGGAAACGGAAGCTTGCGGCGGCGGAAAAGTGTTTTCATGGATTCCCTTGATTTTTTCTGTATTTTAGGGAATATATAGGCGAAGGAGCTAGGTCAGGGGGCGCAAGGGAGGCCACAAGCGTGGTAGCCCCCGCCCCCCTGGTGGCGGCTACAGGGCTTGTGGGCCCCCTTTAGCTCTCCTGGCTTGGCCCTCAAGCCCCTTGATCTTCTTCCGTTCGGGAAAAAAATATTTTGGGGATTTTATTTCGTTTGGACTCTGTTCCAAAATCAGATCTGAAAAGAGCCAAAAACACACAAAAAATAGGAACTGACACTTGGCACTGAATTAATAAGTTAGTCCCAAAAAAGATATAAATGGTACATAAAACATCCAAAGATGACAAGATAACAACATGAAACCATCAAAAATTATAGATACGTTTCAGACGTATCAGATGCCCCCGTGCATCCCCTTCTCTATCAACAATCATCAGTTCGTCATCTCCATGCTATATTTTTATCACTTCATATGTTATGTGCTATGCTTGGAGCGTCCCGCTATTTACTTTTTAGTTTGTTTTAGTTTTTCTTGCTGTTCATAACAAGTCGGAACCTAGACTACCTTGTTTGGGAGAGAAACACGCTCCATTCCACTCTAGAACCCAACATAGGTTTTCATGCTTATCTTTTTTGTGTGTCCTTTATCTTTACATAGATAATGTCATGCCTAGCTCTTAGTTTTCATGCTATATCTTTTTAAGAGCTTTTATTTAGGTTGCTTTTGGAACTCTCTTGAGTTATCATGCTTATCTTGTTTAGAGAGTTGGCTCGTTGCACTGAGTTGTGTGTCTTGCATGAGTAGGTAATTGAGGTTGCTATTTAAGTATAGTAGTAACTTGCAATTGTTTTGATGTATTGATTTGAGTAATGTTTGTACTATTGGTGCCAAGGTCTTAAGCCTATTAGTGACAGGTGTCTTATTTTGGGAAATCCGTGTGATTTTGAAAAACTAGAAAATAGTTGTGAACTCTAGCTACTAAACTGATTGCTAACATCTGGAGTGGTTGGAATATATAGAGTACCCTCATGTTACCATGAGTCGAGGATGCTCAAGGATAACCAAACCCCCAAACACTTTTCCTCGAGGTACTTGTCTCTTTGTGAATTTCCTAACTAGATAGAGAGTTATCGACAATAAGTGTATGTGTTCTTCGGACTAATTTGAGTATTCGATTGTTGGCACTTCCACCATCCATATTTTGCTAGCCTGTTCGGTACCATGCATTACCCTTTCTCATCTTGAGAGTTGGTGCAAACTTTGCCGGTGCATCCAAACCCATGACATGATACGCTCTGTCATACATAAGCCTCATTATATCTTTCCTCAAAACAGCCACCATACCTACCTATTAAGGCATTTCCATAGCCTTTCCAAGATACATTGCCATGCAACATACACCATCTCATGACTTGATCTTCATGTTATACATGCTTTTGCTTGATCGTAGAGCCGCATGATAGTTGGGCCTTGCCCAAATTATTGCTACATGACGCGCTAGTATCATTGCATATCCTTCTACACTGGCAGAGACATACATTTGCATACATCATGATAGTTTTCACTTGTATTTATGTTGAGTACTTCTTATAAAGTGTGATGATCTTCTTTTTATTCATGTAAAACATAGAGTGTTGCCCTTAAGTGAGGAAAAGATCCCAAAGAGGACAAAACAAAAGATCCCAAAGAGGACAAATGAGAGATGAAAATAAAGAGCCAAAGAGGCCACAAAAAATAAAAGAAAAAAGAAAAAAAGAAAAATAAAGAAATAAAAAGAGAGAAGGGGGCAACACTACTATTCCTTTTGAAAGATCCACAGTCGTACTCCATTGCTATATTTGTACTACATAGAGATTATCATTCATGCATAACTATGTGGGGACCCTTACACTATAGAACTTGGTTTGCATATTCCAATGATGAGCCTCCTCAAATGAGCTCTAGGTCTTCATGAGAAAACAAGTTGGATGCACCCCCACTAGTTCCATTGGAGAGCTTACCTTAGCTCATACGTGCATCCATTACATGGCAATCCCTACTCCTCACATCATATCTATCATTTGGCTTTCTCTCGCCTATGGTTGTCCTCATTGATGTGAGCCTTTCACACCTTTTTGTCTTCCTTCCCCATCATTATTCTATTTGCCATCCTAAGTGCCAACATATCTTGCCTACACTCATCCATTGCATGAGTGCTCAAAGTCGAAAGGGAGAGGATCATTTTGACTTGTGCCTGACTAGTGGTCTGGGGATGAGTCAAAATAAGATTGGGAAGGACACCAAGTGTGAGGTTTAGTAGATTGAGTTCTCAATTAAAAATAGTTTTATTATGATCTCAACCCATCTCCCACTTCTTGCACGCAAACACCATTTGGAGACATTCGAGTCACGGACACCGAGAGCTCTTGCACCTTTATGTTCTTACTTTGCTATTTTCAATACTGGATATAGACTCTTGCTTGTTATTATCTTCACTTGAATTGTATATCTCACTTGCTTTACTTTGAAGTTCTTATATGTGTGTTAGCATGTCACCATAGAAATTATTGTGTTATCATTTCTCTACTCGAGGACGAGCAGAAATTAAGCTTGGGGATGTTGATACGTCCCAAACGTATCTATAATTTCTGCTTGTTCCATCATCTTTTGGGTGACATTGTTATATGTTTTGCTACACTTTTATATCATTTTACACATATTTGGACTAACCTACTAACTCAGTGCACCCAGTGCCAGTTTCTATCTGCTGATGTCTATTTTGTAGGGGCTTTTACCCAATTTTCCAAAGCCTGAAAAATCCCGAGAAAAATATATAAAAAATCAGCGTACCGGAATCTTCCAGATCACCGAAGATGGACCAGAGGGGGCCACGGGCCCCCTAGGCAACCTGTGGGCGCGGCCTACCCCCTGGCCGCGCCAAGAGGCTGCCTCGGTGGGTCCCACCTCCTCCGGTGCCCTCCTTTCGTCTATATTTACCCCTTGACTAGTAAAACCCTATAAGGGATCCAGAATCGCGAATTTCTCCATCATTCCACCGCCACAGTGCTTCCGAGAACGGGAGCGTCAGGAGACCTCTTCCCGGCACCCTGCCGAAGGGAGAACTAACCTCCGGGAGCTTCTCCACCGCCATGGATGTTTCCTGGACCTGCCGTGAGTAGTCCTCCTTGAACCATGAGTCCATGACCGGTAGCTATGTGATGTCCTCTCTCCAATCTTGTGCTTCAGTGGTTAGTCCTTGTGACCTGCCCTACATGATCAAGGCATCTATGTAATTCTCTTGCTATTGCTATGCTCGGTTTGTTGGGATCCGATGGATTATGAGATTATGTTCAGATTGTTATGAGTTATATATTTGATTATCCTTTTATATTATGTTCCTTAGTGATTCATGCATGTTCTCCGTTGCTATTTATTGGTTTGGCTGAGTAGTAGATTGTAACTCCAAGGGGGAGCGTTATGCATGTTTGTGGGTTCATGCCCCTCGATGTATAGCTTTGGTGACAGAAACATGAGACTAGGGGATGTGTTGTTGCCACGAGGGAGAAAATAACGGTCCTTGTGACCACGATTGCAAGGATTGTTTACCTTACACATAGTTCGTTAATGCAGTTGCTTTGAGTTTACACTTTGGGTGGGGCTCGCAACTTAATACCGGCGAGATATTCTCGATAGATATCTCAAGGTGGATGATTAGTAAGTAGATGCTGATGAATAAACGGTCTACTTTTCTTGGCGTACTGTCCCTTACTATTGAACCTCTAAATATCAAGTAGCATAATTAGCATTGCGGTGCGTTCATAATTTTGTCAATTGCCCAACTGTAATTTGTTTACCCAAGCATAGTTGTTTATCGTCTTTTGGGAGAGAGACATCACTAGTGAACATCATGTGACTCCGGTTCATATCACCATCATTGTTTACACCTCCATTTACTGCTTTCCTTTACTTTTCTGTTGCAATCACTATTACTATTCCCTCTTGTGTTTTGATTCTTTGCAAACTACAAGGCCGGAGAGATTGACAACCTCTCTGTACTCATTGGGAGCAAAGTTATTTGTGTGTGTGTGTAGGTCCACGTCTTCTGCTAGACAGGGGCAGCGGACACCTACTTGTTGATCCTAGGAGTCCTACTAGTTCGATAAACCTTAAAGTCTTTGTGTGAGGGAAAACTTGCTGCTGACTACATCTCAACCTTCCACTTGGGGTAACCAACGAGGTGCGAGAAGTATATACATCATCTCGTCATCAGTAACCTCATCAAGTTCCACCATCATCCCACTCAATTCTTTCAAGAGAAACTCTTTCTCGAGAAAGGACCCATTTTCTCAAACAAACACTTTTGTTTCGGATCTGAGCTAGGAGGTATACCCAACTATGTTGGGTATCCTATGAAGATGCATTTATCCGCTTTGGGTTCGATCTTATCAGGCTGAAGCCTTTTGACATAAGCATCGTAGCCCCAAACTTTTAACAAACGACAGCTTAGGTTTCTCCAAACCGTAGTTCATACGGTATCATCTCAACGGAACTTACGTGGTACCCTATTAAAGTGAATGTGGTTGTCTCTAATGCATAACCCCAAAACTATAGTGGTAATTGAATAAGAGACATTGTAGTATGCACCATATCTAATAGGGTGCGGCTATGATGTTTGGACACACCATCATACTATGGTGTTCCAGGTGGCATTAGTTGTGAAACAATTTCCACATCGTCTTAAATGTGTGCCAAACTTGCAACTCACATATTCATCTCTCACTACGGGAATCAGGTAATTTGCCGTCTTTGAAGATCTTTGCCGTCATCTTTTTTTCGTGGATGACAGCAAAGACCATTTTTGCCGTCTATAATAAAAAACTGTTGACGGCAAAGAATGACTGATGGCAAAGACATATTTTGCCGTCTATAGTAAAAATTGCTGACGGCAAAGAAATATTTTGCCGTCTGTAATAGAAACACATGACGGCAAAGAAAATTTTTGCCGTCTGTGATAAAAACAGATGACGACAAAAATATTTTGCCGTCTGTGATAAAAACAGATGATGGCAATGGAAAATTTTGCCATCTATAATAGAAACATATGACGGCAAAGACAAATTTTTTGCCATCTGTGTTTTTGGAGCAGACGGCAAAAAAGAAAACATGCCACAGATCCGTGATGTGGCACACATCCACCACAGCACCGCATCTATCCCTGCACTATCCACTCCACCCCTCACTCGGCCGGCCACGCCCCCACCCACGATGCGCACCCACGCCCGCAGCTCGTGTGCACCCGCTAGGGTTACACGCCGCCGCCGCCGCTAGGGTTACACACCGCCGCCGCTGGTCCTAGCCTCCGTCAATCCGCCGCAGGTCCAATCCTCCACCAAGCCGCCGCCAGTGTTAGTCCCAGCCTTCACCGAGGTGCCACTGTCGGTCCCTGCCGCAGCTGGTCCCAACCTCCGCCGCCGCATTCTTCGTCGCCCCTCACACGACGCCTCCGCCGCCGCATTCTTCCCCACCCCCTCCCGTGATGCCTCCACCCCGTCCACCACGTCCTACCCGTCCTACGACCACCAGTTCCCCACGCTCATGGACGTCACCCTCGTCGTTGGCGCCAGGGAGAAGGGCGCCGCGTGCGTGGACGGGACCCCGCCTAGGTACCACTGGCTCCCGGGGTTCTGGGACGGGTCCGACAAGTGGCTCCTCCACTTGGAGGTGACGGCCAACTTCTCTACCCGCTATCTGTTTGATGTTATGTGTCAACGAAGATGACTGAAGCTTTGTTTTAGTGTTGGCCTGCGGGGTGGAAGCTGGTCCAGGAACCTGACATGGTGCACTCAGTGCAAGGAGACAAATCTAGGTTCCTCTGACCACATGGAAACGCGGGCCCAGTTCGTCGGCATCTTGAGAAACGATGCATTGCAGAATCCAGGTACTTTCTGGTTTCAACGCCACGATTCCTGATGAACTGAATAAACAACCCTGTTTCCAGTGTCCAATGTTTAGTGTGTAAATGAGTGAGGACTTGTTCTGATGTTCTTTAGTTTGGTATATAAATGAGCAGTCTGCTCAGTTGGTTATCTTGCTTGCAGTCTGATGTTCTTCAGTTTGGTATATAAATGAGCAGTCTAATGTTTTTTAGATTGATTTATGATCATCATAAAGGATTGTCAATGATTTACTCCATGTAATGTTCGGACCTTTTTTTGACTGGACTAGGCATTGCATATATGTAATCTCGTGTTGTTCTTGTTGGATTCAAGGAACCTTTTCTTGCGTGGGAGCCATCTTTCTGATACACTTTGTGTGCTGATATCATAGAGGCACCACATTTAGACATCCGCTGAAAATTATTTTGTCTGAACCTGCTGACTTTTACAATTGGAATAAAGTGAAGGTAAGGTATTGTGATGGTGCACATGTGTATTGACTGTGATGACTTCCGTGCACTTGTACCAAGAAATGTATTATTAAGTAGATAAGTTCTCAAGTCACACACTTTGTATCAAGAAATTTAACTTCTGAGTCAGCTATATATATTATTCTGTATTGAACATAGTCTGAAATAATGGTTTTTATGGAAAAGATATACATATTCTGTAGTTGTGCGAGGTCTACTTCGAAGTGCTATATGATAAAACATATGTAACAGTAATAATATCCTTCTAAATTTTTGTCTGATATGTCCCAATGAGTGCACCATTGCTTGTAGATAGTTTTTTCATGACTCCAACACGTGCCTACCAGGACGGTGCTCCTGAACCTGGTGGCTGCGCAACGTACGCCCGTGGCGGCCCAACCCTGACACGACAGTGGCTCACCTCTGGTGGTTTCCTAGACGGTGGTGGATGGCTCCCCCACAACCGCGGTGTCAGCCGTGCATGGCATCTACTTCAAAAATATCATGGTGAGCTTCATCCCCTCCCTTCTTCCTCCTCTGCCTCCCTCCTCTTTGTTCTGAAGCTTGTGTCCTTCATGCAACAGTAGTAGCATGCTCCGATTCATGGCCACCGAGTCATTTGTTATAGCAACTGGAAATCTCTAGCTATGTCCTTTATAGATTTTTGTCATTAGATTTGCTATCAACCCAATAACTGGATTTTGGTCAGTCAACTCCTGATTGGTCTTTATCTAAATGGTTGAAGAGCATATACACATGTGCTCTTTCATTCCGAATTTGTTTCCTTTGACATCCATTATATGCTCAGTATTTATGACTCTTGAGGTAATTGAAAACCTTAATTCTTAGTGTCCACTATACTTTAGTGATTAGTTGTGGCATGTTATTTCAATTATAACACAACTAAAAATATTTATTGATGTCTTTTCTGCTTTTGACATATAAATTAATGAATCGTTGTGAGATGATTCGTGATTTGGTATTTATCTAGAATGGCTGGAGAGCCTGTTGCCACGTGCTATTTTTTAAAATTGTATTTGTTTGCATTGACGGGCAGAAACTGTTAGCACAATCGACATGGGAACATTCATGGCTTTTGTATTATCTTGATTTTTAAAAGCCACATTGATTAGTTTATTTTTGCCCGCATTCATGGTTCTAATATTAGCTTGATTTTAAACCAACATTAATTAGTATGATGTTTAATGTTTGCAAGTGCTTGACAAGTTTATTTGATTGATAAAAAATGCCTTTAGTATGATAATGATGGTCTCGAGTCTGAATCTATTTGCTATGATGAATCTAAGTCAAAACCGATTTCTTGTTTGGTTAATTGCAGGGGACACATGAAGAAGGGATGGAGCTTCAGCGATGACTCATCACACGGAGCTACAGGCAACCTGATGCGGCGTTTTCATCCCCTCGACACGACGAGTAGTTCTACTTCGTCTCCTTTCCAGTAGCATGGTTGTAGCTTAGCATGTGTGTAGAGGCTGATGGTCGCAAGGGCTCCTAGATTGTACATGACTTGAAGATGCCCAGCTAGATGTGATACTTTGTGAACTCATATGCGTACCCTATGATATATATGGATATTTGCTATGTATGATTTTGTTTCCATGGATCATTGTTATTATATTTGTGATATATGTTGTGTATTCAACTCCTGAGATAAGGTTTTTATTTAAAAGAATATGTACAAATCACCATCAGCCTAATTCAAGAAAACAATTTTGCCGTCTTGTACCT
This sequence comes from Hordeum vulgare subsp. vulgare, assembly GCF_904849725.1. Taxonomy (NCBI): domain Eukaryota; kingdom Viridiplantae; phylum Streptophyta; class Magnoliopsida; order Poales; family Poaceae; genus Hordeum; species Hordeum vulgare. Next base: position 142,804,947 of record NC_058519.1, on the reverse strand, counting down.
GTGCAGCAGACGGCAAACAACATACCTCTTTGCCGTCTGTGATATCATCAAGCAGACGGCAAAAATGACTAACGTTGTCCGTTAGCTAGGCCGTTCCGTCTTCCTACCAAATATTTGCCATCTACTAGCCCAAAAGACGGCAACATAATTTCACTAACGGCAAAAGTTTTGCTGTCTGCTCTCCCGGCCGCTGACGGCAAAGACACCCTTTGCGGGCACATGGATTGACGACATTTTTGGCCGTCATGGGCTGGCGGCAAATTTTTTGCCTACTGTAATTCTCTCTTTGCCGTGTGTAGCATCCTGACGGCAAAATGCCCGATTCCTGTAGTGTCTATGATCATATCGTAGACATTTCATCCTCTTGTCACGATGATCTTAAACGTCACTCCAAAATTACCTAAACCTTTCAATAATTCAGACTTGTGTTTCATCAAGTAAATATACCAGTATCTACTCAAATTATCTGTGAAGTAAGAACATAACGATATCCACTACATGCCTCGACACTCATTAGACTACATACATCAAAATGTATTATTTACAATAAGTTACTTTCTTCTTCCATCTTAATGAAAAACGAGGCCTTCAGTCGTCTTGCCCATGTGGCATGATTTGCATGTCTCAAGTGATTCCAAATCAAGTGAGTCCAAACGATCCATCTGCATGGAGTTTCTTCATGCGTTTACACCAACAGGCATGGTTCTATGTCTCAAATGATTCAAAAACGAGTGAGTCCAAAGATCCATCAGTATGGAGCTTCTTCATACGTTTTATACCAATATGACTCAAGCGGCAGTGCCACAAGTAAATAGTACTATCATTACTACTTTGTATCTTTTGGCATCAAATATTATGAACATGTGTAATACTACGATCAAGATTCAACAAACCATTTATATTAGGTGCATGACCATTGAAGGTATCAATCAAGTAAATAGAATAACCATTATTCTCTATAAATGAATAACCATATTGCAATAAACACAATACACATTATGTTCATGCTCAACACAATCACCAAACAACATTTAGGTTCAACACTAATCTCGAAAGTAGGGGGCGCGTGCGATGGTGATCACATATACCTTAGAAACACTTTCAACACACATCATCACCTCGCCTTTAGCTAGTCTCCGTTTAATCCTTAGCTTTTATTTTGAGTTACTAACACTTAGCAACCGAACTAGTATCTAATACTCCGGTGCTACTAGGAGTACCAGTAAAGTACAAATCAATATCATGTATATCCAATATACTTTTGTCGACTTTGCCAGCCTTCTCATCTGCCAAGTAACTAGGGTAGTTCCACTTCAGTGACCGCTCCCCTCATAATAGAAGCACTTAGTCTCGGGTTTTAGATTCAACCTTGAGTTTCTTTAGTAGAGTGGCAACTGGTTTGCCATTTGATGAAGTATCCCTTTTAACCCTTACACTTCTTAAAAATACTAGTTCTACTAACCATCAACACTTGATGCTCCTACTTGATTTCTACCTTCACGGTGTCAAACATCGTGAATAGCTCAAGTATCATCTTCTCTATCCATGATATGCTATAGTTCATCACGAAGCTCTGTAGCTTGGTGGCAGTGAATTTGAAGAACTATGTCAATCACTATCTTATCTGGAATATCAAAGCCCACTCAATTCAAGTGATGGTAGCACTCAGACAATCTGAGTACATGCTCAACGATTGACCTTTTCTCCCTTACTTTGTAGGCGAAGAATCTTGTGGGAGGTCTCATACCTCTCAACACGGCACGAGCCTGAAATCCCAATTTCATCTCTTGGAACATCTCATATGTACCATGTGATAACCCACAAGTATAGGGGATCAATTGTAGCCTTTCTCGATAAGTAAGAGTGTCGAACCCATCGAGGAGCTAAATGTATAACAAATATTCCCTCAAGTTCTATCGACCACCGATACAACTCTACGCACACTTAACGTTCGCTTTACCTAGAACAAGTATGAAACTAGAAGTACTTTGTAGGTGTGATAAGATATGTTTGCAAGATAATAAAGAACACATAAATAAAAACTAGGGGCTGCTTAGATAAAGAAATAACTAAGTTACTCTTAGTAGAGATCTTGTTGTCACAAGAAGGTTATTTATCCCTAGGCAATCGATAACCAGACCGGTAATCATTATTGCAATTTTTTATGAGGCAGAGGCATAAGCTAACATACTTTCTCTACTTGGATCATAGGCACTTATGATAAGAACTCTAGCAAGCATCCGCAACTACTAAACATCATTAAGGTAAAACCCAACCAGAGGATTATAAGGTATCAAGTCCTCTTTATTCCCATACGCAAACAATCTAGTTACTCGGGTCTGTGCTTCTGTCACTCACACCACCCACCATAAGCGAATCATAAACATATTGCAAACCGTACGACGGGGATCCCTCACGCTTGTGCGACATGGAGAGCACCATAGAACAACACCAATAATAAAACATGCAACTCAAACCAATCATGATCATCAATCAACCCATAGGACAAAACGGATCTACTCAAACATCATAGGATAGCCATACATCCTTGGGAAATAATATATAGCGTTGAGCACCATGTTTAAGTAGAGATTACAGCAGATAGAAGGGGTGTTACACCTCTGCATAGAGGGGGGAGAGTTGGTAATGACGGCGGCGAAGTTGTTGGTGTATATCGATGTCACGATGATGGCCCCGACGACATTCCGGTGCCACCGGGAGAGAGGGAAAGAGAGACCCCTCCTTCTTCTTCTTCCTTGCCCTTCCCCCTAGATGGGGGAAAGGTTTCCCCTATGGTCCATGGCCTTCATGGCGGTGGAGAGACGAGAGCCCCTCCGAGATTAGATCTCTCTCTGTTTCTTTCTGTTTCTGCATTCCAGATTCTTGCCTTTCACCGTTTCTTATATTCCCGGAGATCCGTAACTCCGATTGGGCTGTAATTTTGACACGATTTTTGCCTGGATATTAGCTTTCTTGAGGGGAAAGAAGGGCACCAACCGCCTTACTGGGTGGCCACAAGACAGCCTGTCGCGCCCTATCCCCAGGGCGCACCCCTCTGGCTTGTGGACCACTCGGGCACAACCTTCTGTTGATTCCACTTCCGAAAATTCACATATATTCCAAAAAAATCTTCGTAAGTTTTTATCCCGTTTGGGCTTTGTTTGATACGGATTTTTTGCGAAACAAAAAAACATGCAACAAATAGGAACTGCCACTAGGCACTGGATCAATATGTTAGTCCCAAAAAATAGTATAAAAAGTTTCCAAAAGTATATGAAAGTTGTAGAATATTGGCACAAAACAATCAAAAATTATATATAAGATGGAGACGTATCACCGTGACATTCGAAACATCTTCAGCACCTCAATTCTAAGCCATTTAAGCATTAAGCACTGACACTATCATGTATTCATAAAAAACATGTATGTCAGATGTTCACAACATCTAGATACGATGCTCGGGGTTTAGCACACCGATCGGTTCATTAAGGACATAAGCCTTCTATGCAGCAATGAGGACAATCCTCAGTTTATGGACCCAGTCCGCATAATTGCTACTATCATCATTCAACTAAATTTTCTCTAGGAGCATATAAAAAATAGTAGAGCTACATCGCAAGCTACAACATAATTTGCAAAGACATTTTGACTATGTTCATGATAATGAGTTCAATTAATCATATTACTTAAGAACTCCGACTCAAATTGACATCCCTCCAGTCAGTTGAGTGTCACATGATCCAAATTCACTAACTCAAGTCCGATCATCACGTGAGTTGAGTTTAGCTTCAATGGTGAACATATCCATGTTGATCATATCCACTCTATGACACATGCTCGACCTTTTGGTCTCTTGTGGTCCGAGGCCATGTTTGTACATGCTAGGATCGTCAAGTTTAACCCAAGTGTTCCGCATGTGCAACTATTTTGCACCCGTTGTATGTGAACGTAGAGTCTATCACACCCGATTATCACGTGGTGTCTCGAAACGACGAACTATCGCAATGGTGCACAGTCGGGGAGAACACAATTTTATCTTGAAATTTTAGTGAGGGATCACCTTATAATGCTACCGTCGTCCTAAGCAAAATAAGGTGCATAAAAGGATTAACATCACATGCAAATCATAAGTGACATGATATGGCCATGTACTTGTGCTTCTCGATCTCCATCACCAAAGCACCGAGATGATCTCCATCGTCACCGACGCCACACCATGATCTCCATCATTGTAATGCCATCGAGGTTGTCGCGCTAACTATGTTGTTACTACTAAAGCTACTGACTAGCGATACAGAAAAGCATCTCCAAGCGTTAAATAATTAAAGACAACCCTATGGCTCCTGTCGGTTGCCGTAGCATCGAGGTGCAAGTCGATATTTTAACTATTACAACATGATCATGTCATACATCCAATATAACATATCATGTCTTTAGCCATATCACATCACAACATACCCTGCAAAAACAAGTTAGACATCGTCTAATTTGTTGTTTGCAAGTTTTACGTGGCTGCTATGGGTATCTAGTATGATTGCATCTTACTTATGCAAAATCATAACGGTGATATGCAAGTTGCTATTTATCCTTCTCCAAGGACCGCCTCGGTCAAATCCGATTCAACTAAAGTTGGAGAAATACACACCAACCAGTCATCTTTATGCACCAAGTTGCATGTTAGTCGATGAAACCGGTCTCTCGTAAGCGTACGAGTAATGTTGGTACGGGCTGCTTCATCCAACAATACTACCGAATCAAGAAAAGACTAAGGAGGGCAGCAAATTGAACATAACCGCCCACAAACTCCTTTGTGTTCTACTACAGATGTCATCTACGCACAGACCTAGCCCATGATTCCATTGTTGGGGTATGTTGCATGGGAAATAAAAAAATTCCTATGCACACGCAAGACCTATCCAAGGTGATGATCATCTACGAGGCGGGAGTGTATCTACATACCCTTGTAGATCGCTAAGATGAAGCGTATATAACGTGGTTGATGTAGTGTAACATCTTCGGGATCCAAATCGCAGCCCGTCCCGCGATCTCATCACAATCCATTCCGATCTACTGCCGAACGGACGACACCTCCGCGTTCAGCACACGTACAACTCGATGACGATCACCACCTTCTTGATCTAGGAAGAGGGGCGTAGAGGTAGATGAGTTCTCTTGCACGGCGGTGTGGTGGTGGTGGTGGTGAACTAATCCAACAGGGCTTCGCCAAGCTTCTGCGGAACTAATCTAGATGAGTAAATGATCTAGAGGGAGAGAGGGCTACGCCTTGGCTTGATATGTCAAAAGCCTCTCTAGCCTCTAGTATATAAAGGAGGGAGGGATGGGAGGATGCAACCCAAAAACCCTAATAGGGTTCGGCCGAATAGGTGGAGGTGGAAGAGTCCAGCTCCAATCCTACTCCAAGTAGGACTCCTCCTACTTGGAAACCTCCTCTCCTTTGGGTTATTCCCCTTATTTGCTCCTTGGCCGAAATAGGCCATCTTGGGCTGGCCGTACCAGCCCACTAAGGGCTAATGCACCGCCTTTAGGCCTATTAGGTTCTCTCCCGGGTGTGTGGACCCAACCGGTAAAACCCCATAACCCATTCGTCTCTCCCGGTACTTTACGGGTAATGCCCGAAAACTTTCTGGAAGCCAAATGCAACTTTCCTATATATTAATCTTTACCTCCAGACCATTCCAGAGCTCTTCGTGATGTCCAAGATCTCATCCGGGACTCCGAACAACTTTCGATTACCAACACACACAACTCAATAATACCAAAATGTCGTCGAACATTAAGTGTGCACACCCTACGGGTTCATGAACTATGCAGACGTGACTGAGACACTCACAGGTCAATATCGAATAGCGGGACCTGGATGCCCATATTGGATCCTACATATTGTACGAAGATCTCTAACGGTTGAACCTCTATGTCAAGGATTCAGTTAATCTCGTATAACATTCCCTTTGTTCTTCGATATGTTACTTGCCCGAGATTCGATCGTCGGTATCTCCATACCTATTTCAATCTTGTTACCGGAAAGTATCTTCACTCATTTCATAATACAAGATCCCGTGGCTAACTCTTTAGTCATGTTGCTTGCAAGGCTTGTTTTTGATGTTGTATTACCGAGTAGGCCCCGAGATATCTCTCTGTCATACAAAGTGACAAATCCCAGTCTTGATCCATGCTAACTCAATGGACATCTTCGGAGATACCTGTAGAGCACCTTTATAGTCACCCAGTTACATTCCAAAGTTTAATACACACAAGTCCTTCCTCCGATGTCAGTGAGTTACATGAGCTCATGGTCATAGGAATGTATAATTGACATGTAGAAAACAGTAGCAACAAAATAACACGATCACATGCTACATTTATAGTTTGGGTCTTGTCCATCACATCATTATCCTAATGATGTGATCCTGTTATCAAGTGACAACCCTTCTCTGTGGCCAGGAAACCTTGACCATCTTTGATCAACGAGCTAGTCAACTAGAGGCTTACTAGGGATAGTGTGTTGTCTATGTATCCACACATGTATCTGAGTTTCCAGTCAATACAATTATAGCATGGATAATAAAAAATTATCATGGACAAGGAAATATAATAATAACCAATTTATTATTGCCTCTAGGGCATATTTCCAACATCATGTCCCTTTCTATCACGAGGATTGAGCACCGCAAGATTGAACCCACTATAATGCACCCCTCTTAGTCAAGATAGATCAGTCTAGTTTGCCAAACCAAATCAATAGATTCGAGAGAATTACGAAGCTATCACAATCATGCATATAAGAATTGAGAGAAGATTCAAATGTATTTCATGAATAATCTGAACATAAACCCACAATTCATTGGATCCCAACAAATGCACCGCACAAAGTGATTAGAAGATAGAACACCGAAGAATCACTGTGATTTTGGCAATGAAGAACATAGAGAGAGATAACAATCTAGGTGCTAACTACAGACCTGTAGGTCTGTGGACTACTCACACATCACCATGGGAGCAGCATGTTTGATATGGAGGCCCTCCATGATCGATCCCCCCTCTGACAGGGTATCGGAACACGACTCTAGATGGGCACTCTTTGGAACAAAGATTTGCGGCAGCAGAAAAAGTGTTTCACGAGGCTCCCTAGAGTTTTTGGGATTTATTAGAATTTATATGATAGAGAGGGACATCAGTGGCCAAGGGAGGTGGCCCCAAGCCATCAGGGCGGGGCCACCCCCTAGGCACGCCCTGCTGGCTTGGCACCACCCCGTGGGGCCTCCGTCCTCCTACCGATGTTTGAAGGTCCTTATTTTGTCTAGAAAAAATCGTCAAAAAGTTTCAGGGTATTTGGACTTTGTTTCGTATAGTATTACTGAAAAACCAATAAATGTAGAAAACAACAACTAGGACTGGGTTAATAAGTTAATGCTCAAAAATAATATAAAACAACAAGTAAATGCCTAAAAATTGTCCTAGAATGATAATATAATAGCATTGAATAATTAGAAATAGTTGACACACTAGAGACGTATCAATGAGTTTGGTGGGAAATTCATGGTTTCCAATATTGAGGTTCATCTGTGACATCCTATCCATGCCTTCATATCGGCTCCTAGGGAACTGGCCTGAACAAGTCTACTAAGGGTTCTAGGCCATTTTTATGAAAAGCTTGAAAATAATATATGTCTTCAAAGTGATCTGAAGTGAATCAGGTTCAGATAGGGATAATAATCAAGGATCTAAGCATGGCATCCATTGTTATGTAGACATTCAGACATGTACATCAGTCATCATACAAACAGAAGTGTATTGAAGACGAATGCAGATCAGGTGAATGTATTCAATGAATGTCTTCACACTAGAGCAATCAAGAAATGGCTTCGAAGTGCAAAGGTGTAAGTAAAAGAGTGTAAAGATAGAGACAATTTCTTGACGTAGACTTAGGATTTATTGGACCAGTTCCAGTTGTTGTGACAGTTGTATGTATGGTTGGGGAGGCTGAGATTCAACTCAGAAGACCTTGTCTTCACCTTGTTCCCCTTGAGCCAATGTCACTTATACGTCACCCAATCTCTCAGGTAAGTCTTCAGGGGACACTTTCGAAACCCGTACAAACTCAGTCACTTGGCAATCCACAGTGGCTCTTGGATGCTCTCGACCATGACGCCTAACTGCCTGGAAGATCACAGTCTTCAAGTGTAACAAGTCTTTGGTTTAAGAGGAATAGAAAGACTTCGATGATGCTAAAATACTCTAGCTCTAGTTGTTTGGGTTTATCCTCACATGATAGCTCTCATTCAATGTGTTCGAGGTGGGTTGATCCAAAACATCAACAATCGTATGTAAATATAAGCAACCACCAACTAATAATGGAGGGGGTGGGATATTTATATGTTGGGGAACGTCGCATGGGAAACAAAAATTTTCCTACGCGCACGAAGACCTATCATGGTGATGTCCATCTACGAGAGGGGATGAGTGATCTACGTACCCTTGTAGATCGTACAGCAGAAGCGATTAGAGATCACGGTTGATGTAGTGGAACGTCCTCACGTCCCTCGATCCGCCCCGCGAACAATCCCGCGATCAGTCCCACGATCTAGTACCGAACGGACGGCACCTCCGCGTTCAGCACACGTACAGCTCGACGATGATCTCGGCCTTCTTGATCCAGCAAGAGAGACGAAGAGGTAGAAGAGTTCTCCGGCAGCGTGACGGCGCTCCGGAGGTTGGTGATGATCTTGTCTCAGCAGGGCTCCGCCCGAGCTCCGCAGAAACGCGATCTAGAGGAAAAACTATGGAGGTATGTGGTCGGGCAGCCGTGAGAAAGTCGTCTCAAATCTGCCCTAAAAGCCCCATATATATAGGAGGAGGGAGGGGAACCTTGCCTTGGGGTCCAAGGGAACCCCAAGGGGTCGGCCGAGCCAGGGGGGAGGACTCTCCCCCCCCAAACCGAGTCCTACTTGGTTTGGTGGGAGGGAGTCCTTCCCCCTTCCCACTTCTTCCTCTTTTTTTTCTTTCTTCCTTTGATTTTTCTTCCTTGGCGCATAGGATTTGGTGGGCTGTCCCACCAGCCCACTAAGGGCTGGTGTGACCCCCACAAATACCTATGGGCTTCCCCGGAGTGGGTTGCCCCCCTCCGGTGAACTCCCGGAACCCATTCGTCATTCCCGGTACACTCCCGGCAACTCCGAAAACCTTCCGGTAATCAAATGAGGTCATCCTATATATCAATCTTCGTTTCCGGACCATTCCGGAAACCCTCGTGACGTCCGTGATCTCATCCGGAACTCCGAACAACATTCGGTAACCAACCATATAACTCAAATACGCATAAAACAACGTCGAACCTTAAGTGTGCAGACCCTGCGGGTCCGAGAACTATGTAGACATGACCCGAGAGACTCCTCGGTCAATATCCAACAGCGGGACCTGGATGCCCATATTGGATCCTACATATTCTACGAAGATATTTATCGTTTGAACCTCAGTGCCAAGGATTCGTATAATCCCGTATGTCATTCCCTTTGTCCTTCGGTATGTTACTTGCCCGAGATTCGATCGTCAGTATCCGCATACCTATTTCAATCTCGTTTACCGGCAAGTCTCTTTACTCGTTCCGTAATACAAGATCCCGTAACTTACACTAAGTTACATTGCTTGCAAGGCTTGTGTGTGATGTTGTATTACCGAGTGGGCCCCGAGATACCTCTCCGTCACACGGAGTGACAAATCCCAGTCTTGATCCATACTAACTCAACTAACACCTTCGGAGATACCTGTAGAGCATCTTTATAGTCACCCAGTTACGTTGCGACGTTTGATACACACAAAGCATTCCTCCGGTGTCAGTGAGTTATATGATCTCATGGTCATAGGAATAAATGCTTGACACGCAGAAAACAGTAGCAACAAAATGACACGATCAACATGCTACGTCTATTAGTTTGGGTCTAGTCCATCACGTGATTCTCCCAATGACGTGATCCAGTTATCAAGCAACAACACCTTGTTCATAATCAGAAGACACTGACTATCATTGATCAACTGGCTAGCCAACTAGAGGCATGCTAGGGACGGTGTTTTGTCTATGTATCCACACATGTAAATGAGTCTTCATTCAATACAATTATAGCATGGATAATAAACTATTATCTTGATACATGAATTATAATAATAACTATACATTTATTATTGCCTCTAGGGCATAATTCCAACATTATAGCCAAGAGCTAACCCGACATCATATGACCAAAATGACCATGGGTCAATGGCCAACCGATTCATTTTCCAACGGTCAGATTTCAAAGACTCACATGGTAACACTACTTGGGCGACAATCAATGCTAACTCAACAAACTCTAGAAGACATCTCCTCTCATTGTCTTCATTCGAAGACATAGGTATTTGGGTTGAGCATCACATCACCTTCTGACTTTGATCACCTCAACCCCACTTAACAGTACTATGGATCCTAACCACTCGGAAAAGAACAAACAAAACAACCAAAAGACTTCGTCTTCGCGTTTCATTATCTTGAAGCGATTATATTTGCGTACCACTGATGGCTTCGGCCATTATCAATGTCTTCGAACATTTTTAGGGGTAGTCATCGACGGTTAAATTGAATCTCCAGGGACTTCTATCTGTGTTAACCTATGAGCTCTCACAAACACATTAGTCCCTCAACCATGTTTGTCTTAATACTCCAAAACCAACAGGGGGTGGCACTACCTGCACTTAGAATATCCCCCTTTTTGCTGATTGATTACAAACTGGTCAAAGTTTTCAACCGGGATAATTTGTATGAAGATAAAGACTTTGGGATTAGGATTGCAAGATATAGAGAGATCCCCCTAAAGATGTGCTTATGAAGATTTTACTTTGAATGCAAAAGCACATGGAAGGTTTTAATTTCTGGAGATCTCCCACTATATCTTGGAATCCAATCACTATGCACTTTAAAGGGTTTTATGAAGATAATGAAATGCATAATGGAAAATGGGCGTCTATCAAATGACTTCAGGCGCATATGATAGTACTTAGAGTAGCGCCAAAAGTAAGGTAAACATAAAATGTGCTGACGTCCATGAGGACTTAAGTTTTACAACCCAAAGTAGTAAATGTTTGGAACAAGAGTTATAAACTTAACAAAAAGAGCAACACCCAACCCTACTGACTTCTTTGAAGACTATCACTCCAATGCTTCTTCCCCTTTGTCTTGGAATGACCAAAAAGGATGAAGACATTGTGTCGTGGTTTTGTCACGGAAGTTTTCCTCGTAGGAGAACTTAGGTGTGAGGCCATCAAAACTAAGTGGTAGCTTGAACGGGTTTGATTGGAACCTAGAGACGTGTATTTTACCCAGCTTCGGCCCCTCGCGATGGGGGTAAAGGCCTACATCCTACTTGATTGATAATGATGATAATGATGATCCTGATTAACAGGGTGTTATTTCGCTACCTGTAGTCTCGGGTGCTTCTGTTTTGATTTTGTCTCCAACTTGTCTCTCCTAATCTCTCCCTTTTTGGGTGCCTTTCCCCTCCTTATATAAGTTGAAGGGGCAGGCTTACATTTAGAGTCCTAGTAGGACTACAACTAGTCTCTTTTCTATTACAAGCTATATCCTATTCTGGTTCTTGCTTCCCTTTTCAGAGAACTTTTCCTCTTCTTGGACCTTCTCTGCAATCCAGCCCTCGAGGCCCCTTCGTGATTTAGCCTTCTACCAGGTTGCACACTAGGCCTTAGTCCTTTTCATCTAGGCTGATCCAGTAAACAAGGTGACCCATGAGCTGCCAAGTGATGGGGCGGGTTATACCTCCTGTCCGTGTCAAACATGGGGAATATCCACAACATTATCCCCCAGGTTAGCTTGAACTTATTCATGCTAAGCTCCTAAACAAAAATAATTGATGCATTTTAAGAGAAAACGACTCACCCAAAAGACCGCCTCTATTCAATGAACCATGTTCTAAAAATTCTGGGTTTCTTCTTCGTATCAACGAGCCGACGTCACAATCAACTTGTTGTGCATGTCCCTTGCAATAAAATATTGGTAATAAAACACCAATCTGTTGTTGAGTAGGCCTAAAATTATTTAGCTTTATGAAAATATTAGAAATAAGAAAACCATATGATGTCGAGATGGTTTTTCGGGCCTTTTTATGAGTAGCCTGTAATGCCCAAGATGCATTCTTATCCTTCTCTTTGCACGAGGGCCTCAACTTGGATAGAAGCGCATCTCGTCGTTTCGCAAGAATGGATATTGTTACAAGTACATGTAAAGATGAGATGAGTATATGGAATTGGCTTACACTCACCACAAGCTAATCATTATGATCTCAAAACAAAAATACATTCAGTCACCATACAAAAGACCAGGGTCCAGCTATGTACGAAATCAAACGAATAAACCAATGTCTATCCTTGCTATCCCATGTTGCCGGCCTGGAAACCATCCTATGATCGATGAAGAAGAAGAAGAATATCCAAATAGAACAATCATCGCGCTCACGTTAAAGTATCACATTATGTGTGCCTACAACTATTGTTGTAGTAATTTGTGAGCCACACTGACTCAACAATCTGAGTTCCAAAGGTATAAAGACTAGCAAAGCTTAATGGGTGAGGTATGATTAAGTGGTGAGGCTACCGTAAGCAACTAAGCATATATTTGAGTGGATAAGTTACATAAATGATTGGTGAATTAATTCAGTTTCCTGATATAGGAGGACATACTTATATTTTTTTGGTGATTTATACTTAAATGATGTACATGGTAAGACACTCGTAGAACAGATGGACTCTCGAACGTGGGTGCATATGGATACATGCTAAAGCGCTTGTTATGGTTTATTGAAAAAAGGATAGAGAAAGGCGCGCGCTATGGATATTTATTTAACGTAAGTTTCTGGGAGCAACTATTTTACGTAAGTTTTCTTTTTGTCTCTAGCATTAATTATTTAACCCAACGATATAATTTATTTTCATGATGTGGATTAATGAGAAAGCTCCAAAGGTTCATCCAATTAGTACATATAAAATTTTAAAAATAAACCATATGAGATCTGCGGTGGTGAGGGAGAGGCCGTGTGCATGGTGTGTGGCTGGAGAGAGAGAGGGGGGAGAGGGGCGTTGGGACGGGGGGAAACGACCGTTAGAGGAACTGTCCTCTTTTCCGTCCGCTAGCGGACGACAAAGGATGTCGTCTTCTTTGCCATTTGTTGTCCTATTCTTTGTCGTCAGCTGGTTGACGGTAAAGAACTCGTTGATGGCAAACGTAATCTATGCCATCGGGTTTTGTTTGTTGTCTACCTTTCGAGCCTTTGCCGTCAGCTGGCTAACGGCAAAGAACTGGCCGATGGCAAAGATAAACTTTGCCATGAGCCAGTTCTTTGCTGTCGTTTTTTTGGAAGCTGATGGCAAAGACCCTCTTTGTCATCCGCTGGCGGACGACAAAGAAATGGCTGATGGCAAATCCTCTAATTCCAATAGTGATAATCCAACTTAGCATTGCTCTCCGGTTCCAGAAGGGTACGCTGTCGTCGCGGTGGATGAAGTGATGAAAGATTATGAGTAGCTGAAGCTCGACCACCCTGCAGGTGAAGATAGGGATTTGACTCAACTTGGAGAAGTCAAGAAACAAACCGTTGTATGGCCAAAGGAGGACATCTTGCTTCCAAATTGGACGCCAAGGCCACCGACTCCTCATAGCAGCAATCCTTCTTGGCCTCCACCTCACCAGTCTCTAGCGCAACCGTCATTTTCGCCGCCTCACCAGTTTCCAGCATAGCCGTCTCCACCGCTGCATCAGCTGTCTCCACCGCCACATCAGCCGTCTCCGTCCACTGAGGATCAGAGCAAAAAAGCGGAAATGTACCACCGCTAATAGTGGCGACAGAAAGGGGTTGTGATCAACGAAACGGAAGTTGTCGCCCCTCCCAAAAGTACCTCATAAGGATATGGAGAAGAGACCTTGGGACTATACTGGAGAGGACAATATTAAGAGGGCAGACGCCCATCATCAACAATGGAAGATTGAGACGGCTAACAAGAAGAAACCAAAAGAGCCAGAGTTCCCGGTCACCCCAGAAGATCACGCCGCGTGCGTGAAAATGCTGAAAACCCTTGTAGATCCCTCGCCACCATTGCCAGCAGACTATGAACGCTCTATTCTCAAGTCCGCTCAGGTGAAAAAGCAGCGGTTGAAGAGTAGTACGTCGAGCGGGAAATCAGTTGCCCAGCTCGGTCAACAGAAAAACCAATCGTGCCCCCCGCTCAAAATGTATTCCGATACAAAGGTGTGCTCGAACGGAGCTGCGGTCGAGCAGAGGAATGATGAAACAACTGGTATTGATCCGGAGTCTTTTGCAATATACGGAGAAGCGGACAAGGCTCAAGGCATGTCTATTGAGGAGTACTTAAACCATTTGGAGGAATTCACTAACATAAAATACGTGTACCGGTACGGGGCTCCTCTTGTCAAACCTGAGTTAGTCAACGAGCTACCAACAAAAATGCGAAGATTGCATGACTGGTACATGCAAGCATGTGTTGAACAGCAAAACTGGATCTACCTTGCATATAAAGACAAGCATTTCGGGACTAGACGAGGCGTGCTAACGATTGAATTCAACAAATTATTTCAGTTATACCAACAAGATGCCCTCGACAAATCTATCATCACTGCCTATTGTTTGTAAGTATTATTAATTTATCTCATTAAGTCTTACTCAGCTCGTTCTTGCATGTATAATCTTACTCATCACTATATTAATTTTGCAGAATGAAGATTCTCGAATGCAAAAGAGGACAAATCTATGACATTGGTTTCATTGACCCATATTACATTCATCACCAAAGTCTCCAACGAATCCCCTCGATACAGAGAATAACTTGGTACAAGGGTTAAGGTTTTCTGGTACCAAAAGGGAAATACTATTTCCTTACAACTTCAAGTGAGTGTTACTACATACATTTTATTTTCGCTTACTCGATGTTATTATAAGTGTATAATTGACTCGTTATGCGTGCGCAAGTTCCACTTTATTTTGTTAATCATTGTACCTGACGAGGGAAAAGTATAGTCATGGAGCCGAAACGCACATCCCTCGCTGAATGGAACATGCAGGAATGCCTCCAGAGGTAATTTCAATCATTATGACACTATATCGGCAACTTCTCGTTCATTTCATGATAGCAAGGAATTAATATAGAACTCCTTTATTCATTTACTTTCCTTGGCAGGGCTTGGCAACGGTTCACCGCCAAGGCTCGGAGTGTTTGGAAGTGAGAGCTTACATTTAAACAAATAGATGTAAGTAACTACTAGCTAGATCCGCGCATCTCTTTATTCTAGTTTCAATATCATTATAATTCTTGATTATGTTTTTGATTGAACTCTGTTCTCGTGAAGTGCTTGACGCACGAAAAGAGAAACAATTTATGTGGATACTATGTTTACGAGTACATTTGCGAGACGACCCATGAGATGGGACATAAAAAAATTGAAGTACGATAAACAATACTCACAGCTTTGTTTTATTGCCGTGAATTGTGTTCATTTTCATTGATATATATATATTGACCCCTTCTTTAAATTAGATTGAACGGTTGCGGGACGGTCTTCTACGTCAGGAGCGTGTACGAGCAATTCAAGAGGAAATTGCCGGACTCTTAGATGCAGAGGTCCTAGATGTCAAGGGAGAATACTATTGCCCGTCGATGCAATTGATATGAAATGATATAGTGTAAAAAAGATGCATATATGTGCATGTAACTCATGTCTACATTTTGTAATATGTTCGACAAAGCACGACGGATGAGATGGTGTAATATATTCGTGACGATGATGTGCAATATAGTTGTTCCTTTATTGTTGTGTATGTACCATCCAATTTAGTGCAAAACAAGAATTAAAAAGTGGCCAAAACAAATAAATGGAAAAATATGGGGCAGCAAAATAGCTCCATCCAATTTAGTGCAAAACCCTAAACACTAAAAAGTGCTAAAAAAAGCAACGAAGAAATAGGCCCGGTTCGTAATTCGAACCGGGACTAATAACCCTTCCCGAGTCCCACCACGTGGAAGGTCATTAGCCCCAATTCGGGGCCGAACCGGGGCTAGCATTAATCCCGGTTCGACCGGGAATAATGGCCCAACCGAACCGGGGCTATAGGCCCTTTTTCTACGAGTAATAGCTAAAAAACTGTGGAACTATAGCTGACTTTTGGGTCAGCCCTGGTGTACCCAATGGGCCAACAAGGCCACATGATTTTGTTACATGGGTCGACCCATGGCCGTTGAAATTGGCACTGAGTCCACGGGCCAGGTCTGGGCCGGCCCATTCCCATCTTGACTTAAATTTAAAATTTGACTCTAATACCATGTTAAACTTCATGCATTAGACAACGCAACCAAAACTCTAAATTGATGAAAAAAATCAGGCAATTCACATATACACTTTAACAATATGCATCATCATGTCGAACGCCGGATCGTCACCGACCCCTTCTCTCACTGTGGCCACCATGCGTCTTCTAATCCACTGCTTGTGTGCAGCTTCTGGCGTGGAGGAGAAAAATGTCAAGAAGAGCCAAAGGCCTGATGGAAGGAATAAGGTGCCTATGAAAAACTGATCCGCCTTGTCTTCCTCCAGTGACCATGGTATGCATGAGATGCGTCGCCCTTAATGAAGAGGCGATGTCACGAGAGACGACACTCTGGGCGCAGGCCTCCAATGCCCATCAAGGTTCAGACGAATACCTGCAGCAGCAACCTGGATCCAAAGAAGAGTGAGGCCCCTATCTATTCGTGTGGGGAGGGCCACGCTCGGCACAACACCAATGGAGACCGAGGGGAGGCGGTGCGTCGAGCGAGGATCAAGGAGGAGAAGGGGAGTGGATAGGCGTGTGGCAGCGCGGAGGCCGAGCGGGCCGTGCGGTGGCGCTGGGAGATCAGGCGAGCGAGGCACGGCTATAGTCGCGTGGTGACGAGATGCAGGGAAGTACTCCTGCTAGATCGATAGAGCAAGTGATAAATGTGCGTGCCTGCTTCCCTTGGTTTTCACGGGCTGGTTTTTTTCTTGGATAATTTTCTACGCGCCGACATGAGATTCTCTCGGGACATACCTGGCCAAATGGGCCGGCCCGGCCCGGCACGGCCTGGCTGTAAACGGACAGCCACGTCACGACCCGCCTAGGCACGAATATTAGTTGGGCCGTGCCATGCCGGTTTATTTGCGCAGCCTTCCGTCCCAATTACAGCACGTGAGCTAAACGAACCGGTCCGTGGGCACGTTAAGCGCGATTTTAGGCCTCTTTTAGATAGTTTTTGGGCTGATTTTGAATTATTATGTTATTTTGTATGTTTTACATATAAAAATATGTAAATAAAAAATAAAATGTAAACGGGTCGTGTCGTGCTGGCCTGTGTGCCCAGCCTTCAGGCCCAGGAACGGCCTGAGGCAGGTTGCGTGCCTGGCACGGGCCCGTTTAAGTCCTGTCGTGCCCGGCCCATGGCGTGCCGTGCCGGCGGGCTCATGGACCGGCCTGTTTAGCCCGACCCATTTGGCCAGCTATATCTGAGGAAAGAAAATCGGTCGGGTGAGACGATCGATCGAGGTGTGGATGGCGGGAGTAGTTGTAGACAACATTATAGGGATCCTTACCGCTCCCGCTAGGGTTCCCCCGCCTCCACCCCGCCGCTGTCGGCTGTCTTCACCCTCCTGCCACCGGCCGCCCTCGCCCTCAGCCCCCCACCCCCTGCCTCCCCTCCGCCCTCCCCCTCCCCTCTCCATATACCGCCCTAGCGGACTCCTCTCCGGTTCCCCACCTCTCATCCACCCACACAGCAGCGGCGGCGCCTGCGCCCGATTCGTCCCCCTCCAGCGATGGACGCGGCCGGGTCCTGCACCAACACACGCTCGCACGTACTGCGAGGCAAGGCGGGCCCCAAGGGCGAGTTGCTCGCGGATTGACCTGCCCTCGATCGTCAGGACCTCCCCGCACCTCGCCTCGTCGACCCCGAGTGGATTCGTCCGACGGGGGGCTTCGCCCCGTCCCGGTTCGCGCCGCTCGAACAACGTTGTACCACCGCCAGCGCACACGCACTAATCGATTCTGCTGCTCGCCTTGGGCCATGCGGCTTGAATTCGAGTCGAGTTTGGCGCTTCGTGACATGGATGGCGCTCTAGTGACCGTCCATGCGCTCTGCCCCCTACATCGCCGTTGCCTCCTCCTCCGGCTACGAGAGCCCCTCCCCACCCCTCCCCCCTCCAACGCCCCACCTGGCAGTCGCTCCGACGTCGGGCGACCAGATAAAGCCGCTGCTCGCCACATGTCATCTCAGGCATCCTCCCTGGGGGCTTGGTCTCGGCCGCTTCCCGATCGGTCCCGCCCGACCTCCTGTGACTTGGAGTCGGTCGACGACGGGTGGACGTTTGTGCAAAACTGGAGGCGCTCGTTTCGCCCCGTGCCGGATGATCCACGGCCGACTGGTCCCCCTCCGACGCGTCGGATTCCCCGGTGGTTGGTGGGCCGGTGTTTTAAATGTCTGGATCGTGGGCACTTTAAGGAGAGGTGTACCAGCGAGATTCTTTGCTATCACTGCTAGTTCACAGGGCATCATGCGAGAGACTGTTCTTCCACCTCCTCCCCGCCCCCAAGCCTGCCCCGCGCCTCCTAGATCCTCCGCGCCCTCCTTCGGCCAGATCTGCAGCGGCCAAGCCGGCAGCTCACCCTCCTTTTGCTCCTTCCTCGGCGGTTGCCCCGCCCCCTCCTCCGAGTTCCATGGCACACTACCCCTTGCTGGCTAGGAGCCGGTTCCCGGGCAAGACCTGGACCCATGGTGATCCGGATCTTCTACCGGAGCGGGGCGGCGACATCATCTCATGCACGAGGGGTATGGACGCCCTTGAGGCCGATTTCCATGGCGCGCCCTGCTGGACACGGTGCAGGGGAGACGGTCTGTGGTGTTTCCAGAGGTCATGGTTCGAGCTCTATCTGCATAGTGTGGGGTGGATAGGAGCCATGTCTACGTGGAGGTGATGCATCCGGTGCACTTCTTCATCACCTTCGGGTCCAAAGAGATCTATGACCGTGTTTTCGCCAGCTCGGCCCGGTTCCGCTGCAGTGGTGATCCGGCGGGGTTTCGACGCTGGCATAGAAGCGTGCTGGCCTCGAGCGACCGTTTGGATTTCTTCTGCAAGATGAGCATTTATGGGCTCTCGACCGATGCGTGGGAGTGTGACGCGGTCGGGCAGCTTCTAAACAACCTTGGGGGGCAACTGGTGGAGATCCTCCCAACAGATGACCGCTGGCTGCTCGATGTGATCGTCTGGCTGCATAATCCCTCTGATGTCCCCAAGCTTTATGATCTCGAGGTGTCAGAGCCGGTGGGGAAGCCAATCTCCCTCACAAAGACCTTCCTTTCATGTCAGATGCCCCGGCGCCCCCGACTGACCGGCGCACCCTCATCCATGACCTTACCATGCACGTGCTCGATGTGGTGGACATGATGGTGTCTTTCATGTAGCTCCGTCCGGACTACGAGCTTAACGACGATGAAGACCTGACACGACGCCACGACTATTCTAGGAGCTGCTACCATGGGCGAGTCGACGACATTGGACACGGTATCTTCCGCGCTCTCGTGGTCACCATTTCGACAGACCGGGCGGCCGCGGGGTCACCGGTGACTTGGGAGGTGGGTAGAGGCTGAATGGCCTCTTCCTCCCCGCTGGTGGGATTGCGGCTTCGTTCCTCCATGGTCCGGGCTCGACGGCCAGGTCGGGTGCCACGGGCACGGCCTCTGACGCGGTGGTCTCTCTTGCGTCGACTCTGGCGCTCCATCGTGGGCCGACTTTGGCCTTGGTGGCCAGGTGGGGCGCCACGGTCAGGGCCTCTGCCACAATGATCACTCCTACATTGGCATGGTCGGTGCCGGAGGCGGCTATGGGCTCTACATCGGTGGCTCCAACCCTGCTGGGGACTTGTCCCTGCTGTTGGGGCGGCCCACGCCTAGGAGGTTATTCGCGAGCCCGGGGCACTCGCCGGGTGCACCCCTGGTTCTCGGAACGCCATCGCTTCCCCTTGGGTCGTCGGTGGGTGTCGTGCTTCCCCCCGTTCCTTCTAGACAGGAGCGGACCCCCGGGTCGCCTTCTAATGGGCGGTACACAAAATGGGTCTTTCGGTTGGAGCACAAAAGACCATTAGCCCCGGGTCGAATTAAAACCGGGACCAATGTCACGCATTGGTCCCGGTTCAGTTTGCCAGGGCATTGGTCCCGGTTCGTTTCGTTTCATTAGTCCCGGTTCGGGGCAAAAACCGGGACTAACGATCCAGCGACTGCCACATGGTGTGCCGCGGAGCATTAGTCCCGGTTTGTGGCCAGAACGAGGACTAAATGGTAGGATATTAGTCCCGGTTTTAGACAAAAAGTGGGACTAAAGTGCTGTCTATATATACCCTCACCCCTGCCACCCTCTCCTCTGTTTTTTGGCTGTTGAGGCGTGCATGCCATGCTCTTTCCACCCTTCTAGTTCATGCAAATGAGGTGTTCGATGAAATGCCCGAGCCACACTACTTAAGCTTTCTCCTCTCCAAGCTCGACCTCCAAGCTCCATTTTCCTCAATAGTTGTCTAGGTTTGGACGTGCACCAACCACACAAGTGTTCTAAAACCCTAGCTACTTCATCCTTTCATCTCCCACTGCTAGTTTAGCTCATTTCAAATGCTCTAGAAGTATAGTGGTTTGTGGGTTTTAGTGTAGGAGTGTATGTGAGAGTTATTTTGTTTTAGATACAAAATTTGAGCTCAAATTAACTTCTTAGGGTCTGCACATGTGTAGGGTGCTGTCCCGTGCCCGTCTTCATCGTTGTAGATCGCCCGCGCCGATCTCGTCGCAAGCACCACCGTGGTGAGCCTCTTTTTATTGTCTTCTTTTTAAAAGAAAAAAATTGCTTACTTGTATGATTTAGATAGATACTTGTATAAATTACTTACTTTCATTATTTTTTATTATTATATAGTGCGATGGTTTTGGTATCCGCCTCCATCGTCCCTCATCCTGTCTATGATTTGTATGTGGTATATATTATCTTTTATAACTATTTGTTTTATTTAGTGTTTATGACAATTATGACGACCAACATGACATATATTTTTTAATCTAGGAGGTATGTGAACCGGAAATTGCAACCCACATAGAAATTCTGGTCGAGAAGTTAAATTTGGTTGAAAAAGAAAACAATTACTTGAAGAAAAACTTGAAAATAATTGAGGAGAAGAATATGGAACTGGAGTTGCATGTTGCCGATGTCGTCGATGATCGGAAGATGAAGATGTATGCGATGTGGTTGAAGATGGATGCAATACGCTTGAAGATGGATGAAATGCGCTTGAAGATTAGGAATATTAGAAAATATGCCATTGATAAAGAGACTTGGTATCATTATGCTGTTGGGTCAATTGTTACTTTAGTTGCGATTTTGATCGCATTCGCTGTTGCATTTACATGTTTTACATAGTTGTATGTTGTTTTATGAGAGAACTTTATGTATTTATTTTTGCAATAATAACATTTGACCAATACTGTGATTTGGTTTTAATGTGATGAGGAACTTGTATTAATTTGGTCATTTCTCTATTCATGATGTTGTGCAATGGTTTTTTGATATACTTAATTTCATAATACACATAAACCGCCAATGGATGAACGATGACTAATGCCCGAGTCACACTTAAGTTCACACAAAATGGTATCCTCGACCGAGGTTAACAACCTTATCCTTTTCATCTGTAATTGATACAAAAATATTGCATGTGTTAATGTACGGTAGTCATTTCGCTATTCATGTATGATGCCAGATCGATGCACGGAAATTGATGGATGTACGGCGAACGATGCGGTTCCGGATTTATTGCAGGCCTGCATAAATTTATCGATGTGGCTAAGGCAAAGAAAGTGGGTAATTTTATGCCTTGTCCATGTCTTGGCATGGTCGGTGCCAGAGACGACCGTGGGCTCTGCATCGGTGGCTCCAACCCTGTTGGGGACTTGTCCCTCCTGTTGGGGCGGCCCATGCCTAGGCGGTTATTCGCGAGCCCGGGGCACTCGCCGGGTGAACCCCTCGTTCTCGGAACGCCATCGCTTCCCCTTGGGTCGTCGGTGGGTGTCGAGCTTCCCCCCGTTCCTTCCAAACAGGAGCGGACCCCCGGGTCGCCGTCTAATGGGAGGTACCCCATGGTACCTCTTTGCATAGAGACATGATCGGCCGCGGATGTGAGCCCGACGAGATCTCCTCTCTGCACTCCGATCACCTCGCCACTCCTTCCGCATTAGCTGCACCCTCGTGCCTGTTTGCAACTCCCCCTCTCGGCTACGGACTCACTACTCGGGGGCTTGGAGTTGACAGCTCCTACCTCCATCCTGGGTCAAAGGTCAGTCAAGTCGGTGCTGGCGAGGAAGAAGCGTGAACTGCCGCCTGGGTTTTCTCCTAGGCCCAGCGAGTGCCTGTGCAAGATCGGCTCTGGGGCGCGTCTCGGGCCGATGGAGCGGGCACAGAGTGTGCTGCTGCGCAAGATGGGGGTCGTTCATCCGGAAGTGCGACTCTCAAAACAGGCGGATGAGTATCTCATGTTATTCAACAAACCTCTCGCCCCCCATCATGCCAAGGCTGTCACGTCGCAGTTTTTGCAAGGGGAGGATCTATTCGTTGTGCCGAACGAGGCTGGCCAGGGCGCTCTCTTGCTGCTGGATCAGGTGGAGCCTTGCTGGGCGTGACTTTTGGCGTATGCTTCCTGAGGGTGATTTGTCAGTTCTTCATGTCGTTATGTGATGATCCACAAGTGTAGGGGATCTATTGTAGTCCTTTCGATAAATAAGAGTGTCGAACCCAACAAGGAGTAGAAGGATCTGACAAGTGGTTTTCAGCAAGGTACTGTGCAAGCACTGAAATTATCGGTAACAGATAGTTGTGTGATAAGATGATTCGTAGCAAGTAACAAGTAACAAGGGTGCAGCAAAGTGGCCCAATCCCTTTTGTAGCAAGGGACAAGCCTGGACAAACTCTTATAGGAGGTAAAGTGCTCCCGAGGACACACTGGAATTTCTATCAAGCTAGTTTTCATGATGTTCATATGATTCGCGTTCGCTACTTTGATAGTTTGATATGTGCGTGGACCGGTGCTTGGGTGCTGCCCTTACTTGGACAAACCTCCCACTTATTATTAACCCCCCTCGCAAGCATTCGCAACTATGAAAAAAGAATTAAGACAAAGTCTAACCATAGCATTAAACTAGTGGATCCAAATCAGCCCCTTACGAAGCAACGCATAAACTAGGGTTTAAGCTTCTGTCACTCTAGCAACCCATCATCTACTTACTACTTCCCAATGCCAAAAGCCAAAATTCCAAAACGGAGAAAAATTCCTACTGGAATTTTTTTGGAGTCGGTTTGCTTACCGAATCACATACCTCTTCGTTTTCGGAGTCTGAAACAGGCTGATAAATATCCCTTATGTACTCCTATGGACTTATGGTATTGATAATATTGCTTTCAACATTTATGGGAGTACCTGAGATATAATGCTTGATTCTTTGCCCATTTACCACTCTCGGAAAATTACCTTCCGTGTTGTTGACCTTGATGGCACCTTTACGATATACTTCCTCAACAATGTAAGGACCTTCCCATTTAGAGAGAAACTTGCCTACAAAAAATCTTAAACGAGAATTATATAGCAAGACACAATCACCTACATTGAACTCACGCTTTTGTATCCTTTTATCATGCCACCTCTTAACCTTTTCTTGAAACAACTTGGCATTTTCATATGCCTGAGCTCTCCATTCATCAAGTGGGCTAATATCAAATAACCTCTTCTCACCAGCAAGTTTGAAATCAAAGTTGAGCTCTTTGATTGCCCAATAAGCCTTATGCTCTAGTTCAAGAGGTAAATGACATGCTTTACCGTAAACCATTTTGTACGGGGACATGCCCATGGGATTCTTATAAGCAGTTCTATAAGCCCACAGTGCATCATCGAGCTTCTTAGACCAATTCTTTCTAGACCTATTGACAGTCTTTTGCACAATTAGTTTAATCTCTCTATTACTTAGATCTACTTGACCACTAGACTGAGGATGATAGGGAGATGCAATTCTATGATTGACATCGTACTTAGCAAGCGTTTTACGGAAAGCACCATGAATGAAATGTGAACCACCATCAGTCGTTAGATATCTAGGGACTCCAAATCAAGGGAAAATAACTTCTTTAAGTATCCTGATAGAAGTGTTGTGATCGGCACTACTAGTTGGGATAGCTTCTACCCACTTAGTAACGTAATCAACAGCAACTAGGATATGAGTATACCCGTTAGTCTTTGGAAAAGGTCCCATATAATCAAAACCCCAAACATCAAATGGTTCAATGATAAGTGAATAATTCATCGGCATTTCCTGATGTTTACTGATATTACCTATTCTTTGACATTCATCACAAGACAAGACAAACTTACGGGCATCCTTGAAGAGAGTGGGCCAATAGAAACCTGATTGCAATACCTTGTGTGCAGTTCTATCTCCCGCATGATGTCCTCCGTAAGCCTCGGAGTGACACTTCTATAGGATCTGTCCCTGTTCATGCTCAGGTACACAACGTCTAATAACACCATCTACTCCTTCCTTATAAAGGTGAGGATCATCCCAAAAGTAATGTCTCAAATCAAAGAAGAATTTCTTCTTTTTCTGGTATGTGAAACTAGGTGGTATATATTTGGCAACGATATAATTTGCATAATGAGCATACCACGGTGTACTACGTGAAGTATTGATGACATTCAATTGCTCATTAGGAAAGCTGTCATCAATAGGTTGTGGGTTATCAAGAACATTCTCCAACCTAGACAAGTTATTTGCCACGGGGTTCTCAGCACCCTTCCTATCAACAACATACAAATCAAATTCTTGTAGCAAGAGAACCCATCTGATAAGTCTAGGTTTTGCGTCTTTCTTTTCCAGGAGGTACTTAATAGTAGCGTGATCAGTGTGAATAGTAACTTTGGAATCAACTATGTAAGATCTGAACTTTTCACATGCAAATACGACTACTAAAAATTCCTTTTCAGTAGTAGCATAGTTTCTTTGGGCACTGTCTAGAGTTTTGCTAGCATAGTGAATAACATTCAACTTCTTATCAACTCTTTTCCTAGGACAGCGCCAACAGCAAAATCACTAGCATCACACATGATTTCAAAAGGTAAATTCCAATCAGGTGGTTGAACAATAGGCGCAGTTATCAAGGCATTTTTAAGTATTTCGAAGGCTTCCTCACAATCATCATCAAAAACAAAAGGAATATCCTTTTGCAAGAGATTGGTAAGAGGCCTAGAAATCTTAGAAAAGTCCTTAATGGACCTTCTATAGAAACCAACATGACCAAGGAAACTTCTTATACCTTTGATATCTGTAGGTCATGGCATTTTCTCGATGGCATCAACCTTAGCCTTATCGACTTCAATACCTCTTTCAGAAATTTTACGTCCTAAGACGATGCCTTCATTAACGATAAAGTGGCACTTCTCCCAATTCATGACAAGATTGGTATCTTTACATCTCTGTAAGACTCGATCAAGGTTGCTGAGGCAATCATCAAAAGAAGACCCGTAAACGGAGAAGTCATCCATGAAAACCTCAACAATCTTTTCACAAAAGTCAGAGAATATAGCCATCATACATCTTTGAAAGGTAGCAGGTGCATTACATAAGCCAACTGGCATATGTCTGTAAGCAAAGGTACCGAAAGGGCAGGTGAAAGTGGTTTTCTCCTGATCATATTGTGCAACAGGTATTTGGGAGAAACCGGAATAACCATCTAGAAAGCAGAAGTGTGTGTGTGTTTAGACAGTCTTTCTAGCATTTGGTAGATAAAAGGCAAAGGGTAATGATCTTTCCTAGTGGCTTTATTCAATTTCCTAAAATCGATCACCATCCTATAGCCAGTAATAATCCTCTGTGGGATCAATTCCTCCTTTTCATTAGGGACAACGGTAATACCTCCCTTCTTAGGGACGCAATGCACCGGACTCACCCAATCACTATGAGCAACATGATAGATAATACCTGCCTCTAGGAGCTTTAGTATTTCTTTTCTTACTACCTCTTTCATATTAGGATTTAATCTCCGTTGATGATCGGCAACTGGTTTGGTATCAGGATCGGTTTTAATTTTGTGCTGGATAGAGTGGGACTAATGCCCTTAAGATCATCAAGAGTATATCCAATAGCAGCACGGTGCTTCCTCGGAGTTTTTAGTAACTTATTTTCTTCATGCTCTGAGAGGCTAGCACTAATAATAACATGATATATCTCCTTTTTATCAAGATAAGCATACTTAAGAGTATCAGGCAACTGTTTAAGCTCGAACACAGGATCACCCTTTGGTGGGGGTGGATCTCCAAGCAATTCAATAGGCAAATTATTCTTAAGGATAGGATATTGTTCAAAGATAACTCTATCTATCTCATCCCTTTCATCCATATGCATATCATTTTCATGCTCAAGCAAGTATTGCTCTAAAGGATCAATAGGAGGCACGACAATAGAAGCTAGGGCAATAATTTCATCCTTACTAGGCAACTCTTTTTCATGATGTTGTCTACCAAACTTGGAGAAATTGAACTCATGTGACACACCTTCAAAGCCAACAGTGACAGTTTGCTTCTCACAGTCAATATGAGCATTGATAGTATTGAGGAAAGGTCTGCCAAATATGATGGGACAAAAGCTACATTGTGTGGTAGCAAGAACTAGAAAATCAGCAGGATACTTCGTTTTACCACACAAGACTTCAACATCCCTAACAATTCCCAAAGGGCAGATAGTATCTCTATTGGCAAGCTCAATAGTGACATAAATAGGTTACATCTCAACAGGTGCAATATCGTCTTTAATTTCATCATATAGAGATTGAGGTATTGCACTAACACTAGCACCCTATCACATAAACCATGATAACAATGATCTCCTGTCTTAACAGAAACAACAGGCGTGCCAATAACAGGCCTATGTTTGTCTCTAGCATGAGGTTTAGCAATTCTAGCAGCATCTTCATAGAAGTGAATATCATGTCCCTCAACATCGTGGACAGGAGATCTTTGATAATAGCAATGCTAGGTCTAACTCTAATTTGCTCAGGGGTTGTAGGTGTTCTAATGTAGCCCCTACGTATCATAGTTGAAACTTTAGAATGATCCTTTATCCTAACAGGGAAAGGTGGTTTCTGAATGTAAGCACTGGGAACAATAGGATCATTATAAGCGATGACTTTCTCTTCAACTGGATTGGGTTTAACTACATTGACTTCTAAGGGAGGATGATATTTAAACCACTTCTCTTTAGGGAGATCAATATGAGAAGCAAATGATTCACACAATGAAGCTACTATCTCAGAGTCAAGTCCATATTTAGCGCTAAAATCACAAAAAGTATTTGTTTCGACAAAGGATTTAACGCAATCAAACTTGAGATTCATACCTGACTCCTTACCTTCATCAAACTCCCAATCTTCAGAGTTGCGTTTAATTCTTTCCAATAAATTCCATCTGAAGTCAATATCTCTCTTCATAAAAGAGTCGGTACAAGAAGTGTCAAGCATGGTGCGATCATCATGAGAAAGTCGAGCATAGAATTTCTGAATGATAATTTCTCTCGAGAGCTCATGGTTGGGGCATGAATATAACATTGATTTAAGCCTCCCCCAAGATTGAGTGATGCTTTCTCATGTCAATGCTTTATCCCTCAAAGATAAGGGAAATACCTTCTTCTTGACCTCATCCTCGGACAAACCTCCAAGCTTAAATAAACCACAAACTTCATCTACATAGATTAGATGCAAGTCGGGATGTGATGTTCCATCTCCTATAAAAGGATTAGCCGGCGGTTTCTCAATCATACCCAAAGGAAATTCATAGCAAATATTTTCAGTAGGTGCAACAGGTTGAGGAGTGCTACTTCTCAAACAACAACGCCGAAAATTGACACGTTGACGGAGATTGGGCTTGCGTTGATTTTTCCCTTGAAGAGGAAAGGGTGATGCAGCACAGGAGCAGTAAGTGTTTCCCTCAGTTTGAGAACCAAGGTATCGATCCAGAAGGGGGGTCTCGTCAAGTCCAGAGTACCTGCGCAAACACAAAAAAGCTTGCACCCAACGCTTCAAAGGGGTTGTTAATCCCTTCAAGATTGTTTGCAAAGTGAGATCTGAAGGCGGAAAGTGCTACGAAGTAAAAGGTGTAAGGCTGAAAATATGGTGTGGAGTGGACCCTGGGGGCCATAGTGTTCACTAGAGGCTTCTCTCAAAATAGCAAGTATTACGGTGGGTGAACAAATTACTATCGAGCAATTGACAGAACCGCGCAAAGTCATGACGATATCTAAGGCAATGATCTAGCATATTGATTGTAATCTCTGGCGATGGCTAGACGAATGCTGATGACAACAAACCTTCCCCTGCAGCGGCACCAGAAGAATGCTGCAAGCACTCCTCGGCAACGAAACTAGAAGAATGTTGTTGATGGCCCACCAGCGCGTGGGTTCGCGGCAGTTTTCGAGGGTAGAGTATTCGACCCAAATTTGTTGATACGCCAGGCACGAGGTGAGAGAATATTCTCGAGTATTAGCAGCTGAATTTGTCTGATTCAACCGCACCTGAAAGATTAGTATCTGCAAGCAAAGTAGTATGATAACAACGATGTCAGAAACGATCTGTTGACACGACATACTATTTCTAACGAATGTATCAATGGCGCCAAGTTGCCTCGTTGACGGAAATTGTCAGTTCCCGTCAACGATCAGCGAATCAAGATTGTAGCAGGTAGCAGCAGTGTAACAAGCAATAGCAGCGGCAAGGAACAACAGTAGTGACAGCAGTAGCAAGTAGCAAGAGTAGCAAGCGACAGTAGTAGCAACAGTAGCAGCAGCAGCAGAGCAAAACAAGTAACAACAGTAGTAGCAGCAGCAGAGCAACACAAGTAACAACAGTAGGACAAACTCGTAGGCAATGGGTCGGTGATTTGTTTGGATGGTATTCATCATGCAACAGTTATAACACGAAGAGATATGTGGCTAGCTCCCGTTCATCAATGTGATGTAGGCATGCATTCCGTGTGTCGTCATATGTGCTTAGGGAAAAGAACTTGCATGACATCTATTGTCCATTCCTCCCGTGGCAGCGGGTTCCAAAAAGGAAACTACGGGATATTAAGGTTCTCCTTTTAATAAAGAACCGGACCAACGCATTAGCACTTGGTGAACACATGAACTCCTCAAACTATGGTCATCACCGGGAGTGGTTCCGGTAATTGTCACTCCGGGCTTGCCGGATCATAACACATAGTAGGTAACTACAACTTGCAAAATCGGATCTAAAACACACATATATTGGTGACAACATAATAATTTCAGATCTGAAATCATGGCACTCGGGCCCTAGTGACAAGCATTAAGCATGGCAAAGTAGTAGCAACATCAACCTCAGAACGTAGTGGATACTAGGGATCAATCCCCATCAAAACTAACTCGATTACATGATAGATCTCATCCTACTCATCACCGCCCAGCGAGCCTACGAATAGATTACTCACAAACGACGAAGAGCTTCATGGAATTGGAGAGGGAAGAAGGTTGATGATGACGACGGCGACGATTTCCCGTCTCCGGAGCCCAAGATGGACTCCACATCTGCCCTCCAGATGAAGAACAGGTGGTGGCGGCGCCTCCGTATCGAAAACGCGACGAAAACTTCTCTTTTTTATTTTTTCTAGGACGAAAGGGATCTTATAGAGCTGGAATTGGGGGCGACAGAGCCGTGTGGGCCCCAAAAGCCTGCCCACCGCCACCAGGGGGGTGGTGGCGGAGCCAGGGCTTGTGGCCCACTAGCCCACCCCCTGAGGTGGAACTTGACGCAGATATTTTTCGTATTTTCCAAAACTACTACCCGTAAATTTTCAGGACGTTTGGAGAACTTCGATTTCTGCACAAAAATAACACCAAGGCAATTCTGCTGAAAACAGCGTCAGTCCAGGTTAGCTCCATTCAAATCATGCAAAATAGAGTCCAAAACAAGGGCAAAAGAGTTTGGAAAAGTAGATACGATGGAGACGTATCAACTCCCCCAAGCTTAAAACCTTGATTTACCTCAAGCAACTCAGTTGACAAACTGAGAGAGAAAGAAAAACTTTCACAAATTCTGTTTGATCTTGTTGTTGCAACTATGTCTAACTCATAACCATAATTTCAGCAAGATCACAAGTTAACCACATAAGCAAATGACACAAAGGTCTCACGGTAAACTAATATCAATGGCATAATTAGCTAACGAGCAAATAATAATGAGTTTCAAATACAAACACTTCAATCAAAACAAGCATGAAGCAATATGAATAGGTGGTATCTCGCTAGCTCTTTCTGAGACCGCAAAACATAAATGCAGAGCACTTTCGAACATCTAGGGCTGACTAAACATTGTAATTCATAGCAATGAAGATCCAGTCATAGTCGTAATCAATATCAATCAAAAGCAAAGCATAAAAATTACAGAGGTGCTCTCTAATTGGTGCTTATATAAGAGGAGGATGAATCGACAGGAAAATAAATAGACATGCCCTTCGCAGAGGAAAGCATTGATTTGCAGAGGTGCCAGAGCTCAAGCTTTGAAAACAGATATAATAATTTTGGGTGGCATGCTTTCATTGTCAACGCAATGACCAAGAGTTCTCAATATCTTCCATGCTACTCATGCTATAGGCGGATCCCAAATAGAAAAGTAAAGTTTTAACTCCCCCACCACCAATCAATCACACTCCACGGCTAGCCGAATCCTCGGGTACCGTCCATACTAACATCAATCCGGGGGGAGTCTTGTTTTACAGTTATGTTTTCGATTTAAGCGTGGAACTGGGCATTCCAATTACCGGCCCCTTTCTCGTGAATGACTGTGAATAAACACATGTCGAGGATAACACTCCTAGCATGGAAGATACCAATAGCCCTCTGTCACCACATGAGCGGTTCGGGCATGCAAAACAGATTATTTCTTGAAGGTTTAGAGAATGGCACATGCAAATTTACTTGGAATGGCAGGTAGATACCGCAAATAGGTAGGTATGGTGGACTCTCATGGAAAAACTTTTGGGTTTATGGAAGTGGATGCACAAGCAGTATTCCTCTTAGTAGAAGTGAAGCCTAGCAAAAGACTGGGAAGCGACCAACTAGAGAGCGACAACAGTCATCAAGATGCAATGAGTTTGACTAACATTGAATGCAAGCATGAACATGATATAAATCACCATGAACACGAACATCATAGAGGCTATGTTGATTTTGTTTCAACTACATGCGTGAACATGCGCCAAGTCAAGCCACTTGAAACATTCAAAGGAGAATACCATCCTATCATACTACATCATAGTCATCTCAAAATCTATGTTGGCATTCAAGACAAACCATTATAAGCTCTCAGCTAAATAAGCATGGCATCAGAAACTATGATCTCTAAGTTATCATTGCAAACATGGTTCTCTCACAACAAAGCTAAATCTGGGTCGACAAGCTAGTCATATTTACAAAAACAAAATAGATAGAGTTCATACCAGCTTTTCAGTCCGAGTCACTTCATCATATATCATCATTGTTGCCTTTCATTTGCACGATCGAACGATGAAAACGATAATAAGCGCATTGGAGTAAGCTGAATCTGCACGCAAACACAAAGGAGAAGACAAAATAATATGGCTCTTTGAAAGCTAAAGAGGTAAGCATGCAAGAACCAATAAACATTGTAACCAATATCTTCTACCTTGACACATAAAAAAAGAAAACTATTTACACGGGAAAGCTACCAACAAGCAAAACAAGAAAGAAAAATCTTTTTGGGTTTTCTGAAAAGGACACAAAACAAGAAAACAATAAAATGAAAAGAAACTAGTATGGATAATACAGAGGCAAAGTGTAAACACCGGCTAACAGAGTGAAAGCATAAGCATGAATGTAAAGTCGGTGAGAACACGTACTCCCCCAAGCTTAGGCTTTTGGCCTAGCTTGGTCTTCTCCCAAGGTGGGAAATAACCAACTCCAGGATACTCTGGAGTAGACGATGGATGCCACTGCTGTGTGAGCTCCTCTGGCTCCCACTGATAAACTGGCGTCTGGTACTCGACTGGCGGCTCGGGCACTGGCGCCTGTGGTTGGGCCAAGCCCCAATATGTGTAGATGTCCGCGGGCATAATAGTGTACCTGCCTGCATGAAGATCGAACAAAGAAGGAGCAGGCAAAGTAATAGTCTCTCGAGTACCCTCACTAAACACCAGGTTATAAATCATCCGTCTACTAGCATCTCTATCCTGAAAATCATGGCGATCCATGCTGTCATAATCCAGATATCTCTCAGGGAGAAGCATCTCTCCTTCCTCTCCCAGTCTAATCGGTATCTCAAAGTGTCTGGCAAGACAGGTAGCATAGATACCTCCATAGACAACACCTTTAGAACAGTTCAGGTTCAACCGTTGAGCTACTATAGCGCCCAGGCTATAAGTCTTATCGTTATAAAGGCCTTCGCGCAAAACCGCAAGGTCTGGAGAACTAAGTGATCCAGCCTCCCCACGGCCAATCAAATTTTTTCCCACAAATAGTGAGAAGTACCAAAGCACAGGAAAATGTATGCTAGCAATTCTAGCACGAGACACTCCTCTCTCCTCTCCAACAGCAATAAAACCAATGAAATCCTCCAAGTCCCGTGGACAAGGGTCACAGATATCCCCAACATAAGGTAATTTGCATACATTGCAAAAATCCTGCAACGTCATGCACTGGGGGACATCGTATATCATGAACTCAACCATGGGAGGATTCTTCCTCGGATAAAAGTTGAAGCTTTGAACGAAAATATTGGTGAGGAGGAGGTATTGTGGGCACTTATCTTCAACGAACGCAGTAAGACCTGCGTTCTCCACCAAGTAATAAAAGTCTTCATAAAGTCCGGCGCCGCGCAAAAATTCATCACTTGGCCACTCACACGCTCGAACTTCTGTGACTCGAGGGACTACGTACTTGGGGTGATTCTTCTCGTCCTCCTTGGGGTTATGGCTTGAAGAGCCTCTCAAGAACCTCCTTATATTTTCCCTTTTCTAGCTCTGAAAAATTCTGAAATTTTTAGAGACTTCGAAAAAAAGTGAATGAAGATTAACCCAACTTGTAGCAACTACTCCTACTAGTGCCTAGAGACCGTATCACGCGCTAAAACTACTTGGGACCGGCTAAGATCAACCTTTCTAGCTCAAGAACAGGGTCACCAAGGTAGCAAGAATTCGCGAAGGATAAAGCACTAGAGCAAAAACTAATTGGACCAATGAAGGAGTCACTTACCAAGGAGTAATTTCCCAAAAACGGTTCGGAGAATGGTGCTTTGAGCAAGGAGATCAAAAATCACAGCCAAATGAGCAAGAACACGGGTTTGAGCTGCGAAACAATTTTTTGTGGAGGTGGAAGAACAGGCTGAGAGCTGGAATGAGTGGAGGGGGTGCCTGTGGGCCCCACAAGCTTGCACCCCGCCACCAGGCTGTAGGTGGCGGTGGCAGGGCTTGTGGCCCACTGGTCTGGCCCCGAGGCCAGCTCTCAGGCCCAGAAATTTTCAAAAATTCCAGAAAAAATCATACTAAATTTTCAGGACCATCGGAGAACTTTTATTTTCGAGGTATTTCTCTCCGGGAAGCTAAAACGAAAAACAGGAAAAACTAAAATAATTCTATCATTTTTCTTCAAAGCAAAAAAAAGGAAAACTCAAAACAGAGGTATGTGACTCTCTGATTCATACGTCTCATGGTCATCGAAAGAAATTCGTCAATGGGATTGATCAAGTCCTTATGAAAAAACCTTCTCGAATCGCAAAAAGAGAACGAAGAATTTCCGAATAGCCACTAAGTCACCTCAATGGGGATATGTATCTCCCCAACAAGCAAATCATACTTCATCTTGACACGAGGAATAGGGCATTCAAAGCTCCCAATAAGAATTGATGAAGTCTTTTCGATAGCATTGATGCAATGTACTTGATATCGTTTCTTTGGAAAGTGCACTGTGTGCTCATTATCGTTGACATGGAAAGTGACATTGCCTTTGTTGCAATCTATAACAGTCCCTGCAGTGTTTAAAAAGGGTCTTCCAAGGATGATAGCCATGGCATCGTCCTCGGGAATATCCAAGATAACAAAGTCTATTAAGATAGTGGTATTAGCAACCACAACAGGCACATCCTCGCCAACGCCGATAGGGAAAGCAGTTGATTTGTCGGCCATTTGCAGAGAAATTTCAGTGGGTATCAACTTATCCAATTCAAGTCTACGATAAAGAGAGAGCGACATAACACTAACACCGGCCCCAAGGTCACATAAGGCAGTTCTTACGTAGTTTCCTTTAATGGAGCAAGGTATAGTGGGCACTCCGGGATCACTGAGTTTCTTAGGAGTTCCACCTTTGAAAGTATAATTGGCAAGCATGGTTGAGATCTCAAGATCTGGTATCTTCCGTTTATTAGTCACGATATCTTTCATGTACCTTGCATATGGAGACATCTTAAGCATATCAGTTAACCGCATCTGCAGAAAGACGGGTCTTATCATCTCAACGAAACGCTCAAAATCCTCATCATCCTTTTTCTTGGATGGCTTAGGAGGAAAGGGCATAGGTCTCTGAACCCATGGCTCTCTTTATTTACCATGCTTCCTAGCAGTGAAGTTATTCTTATCGTATCTATTAGGTTGTGGATTATCAGGATAACCATAGGTTCAATCTCCACATCCTCATCATTGCTAGGTTGAGTATTATTATGAACATCGCTGTCCACATTGTCACCAGGTTCATGTTCATCACCTGATTGTGTTTCTGCATCAGACGCAGAAATATCATTAGGTTCTTGAGGTGTGACAGTATTTGATGAACTGGCATGCAGGTTTCTATCATCCTTCTTCTTCTCCTTAGGATGACTAGGTGTATCAGCATTGATCCCTTGAGAATCTTGATCAATTCTCTTAGGATGACCTTCAGGATACAAAGGTTCCTCAGTCATCTTGCCTCCTCTAGTAATGACTCTAACGGAGTTGTTATTCAATTCATTGAGGAGGTCATTCTGAGCTTTAAGTACTTGTTCTACCTGAGTAGTAATCATAGAGGCATGTGTACTCAAAAGCTTCAGATCATTGACATTTCTGTCTACACAAGCACTTAAATGGCTAAGCATACGAGTACTTTGTTCCAAATGTCTGCTAACATAATCATTGAAACTCTGTTGTTTGGCAACAAAGTTGTCAAATTCATCAAAGCATAGGCTAGCAGGTTTATCAAAAGGAATATCACTCTCATCAAACCTACGCAGAGAATTCACATCCACTACCTGTATCGGGTTATCGAGACCATGGATATCTTCGATAGGTGCTAGATTTTTGACATCTTCAGATCTAATCCTTTCTCTTGCATAGATTTCTTGGCTTCTTGCATATCTTTAGGACTGAGGAATAGAATACCTCTTTTCTTAGGAGTTGGCTTAGGAGGTGGTTCGGGAATAGTCCAAGCATTATCGTTGATCAAGAGGTTATTCAGTAGGGTCTCAGCTTGTTCTACAGTTCGTTCCCTAAAAACACAACCGGCACAACTATCTAGGTGGTCTCTAGAGGCATCGGTAAGTCCGTTATAGAGCATATCAAGTATCTCGTTCTTCTTAAGAGGGTGATCAGGCAAAGCATTTTGTAGCTGGACGAGCCTCCCCCAAGCTTGTGGAAGACTCTCTTCTTGTAGTTGAG
The DNA here is from genome assembly GCF_904849725.1 of Hordeum vulgare subsp. vulgare. NCBI lineage: Eukaryota > Viridiplantae > Streptophyta > Magnoliopsida > Poales > Poaceae > Hordeum > Hordeum vulgare. The sequence continues at coordinate 142,769,095 of NC_058519.1, read as the reverse complement.
CAAAGTTGTATATTTCCTGCAAGGCAGCTTGCTTCTTATGGGCAGGGAAATATTTCTCACATAACTAATAGACAATCTCCTGGGGACTATGCACACATCCAGGAGCAAGAGAGATGAACCAAGCTTTAGCGTCATCCTTTAGAGAGAAAGGAAACAGCTTAAGGATATAGTAGTGGCGGATCTTCTCCTAACTAGTGAAAAGGTTGGCTATTTCGGATAGTTTGGCAAGATGGGCTATGACCGTCTCAGACTCATAACCGTCAAAAGGATCAGATTCGACTAGAGAGATTATCTCAGGGTCGACAGAGAATTCATAATCCTTATCGGTGACAAAGATAGGTGAAGTGGCAAACTTCGGGTCATATTTCATCCTAGCTTCCCGAGATTTTTCCTTCCACTTGAGAAGTAATTTCTCAGCATCATAGGCATCCTTACATGCAAGAAAATCCTCAGCTATCTCTCCCTCCATAACGTAACCCTCAGGTATATCAGGCAATTCATATCTAGGAGAGCTAGATCTAGCAGGAGCAAAAGCAGGTTCTATCTCAATAGTATCGGCAGTTTCAGAAGCATCACGAGCATTGGCAGTAACTCTAGCAATATGAGCATCAAGGAACACTCCTAGTGGAACATCAGGCAAAGGAGTATCTCTAGCAGTATCAAGCATAGCATCATCAGGCAAAATAGCATCTCTAGCATCATCAGGCAAAGCAGTATCAAGCATAGCATCTCTAGCAGTATCAGGCATAGTATCAAGCATAGTATCATCACGCATAGTATCAAGCATATCATCTCTAGCAGTATCAGGCATAGTATCAAGCATAGCATCTCTAGCAGTAGTATCACAAGCATCATCAAGCACAGGCGACATATCAAGATTTCTAGCAGGAGGTGACGTCGCAAACTTACTCATAACTGAAGGTTAATCCAGTGCAGAGCTAGATGGCAATGCCTTACCTCCCCTCGTAGTTGAGGGCAAGACTTTGGTCTTCGAATCCTTCAGATTCTTCATAGTGATCAGCAGATATAAATCCCAAGTAACTCAGAGAATATAGCAATACCTCCCCGGCGCCAAAAAAATGCTGATTGCAATCTCTGGCGATGGCTAGACGAATGTTGATGACAACAAACCTTCCTCTGCAACGACACCAGAAGAATGCTGCTAGCATTCCCCGGCAACGAAACTAGAAGAATGTTGTTGATGGCCCACCAGCCCGTGGGTTCGCAGCAGTTTTCGAAGGTAGAGTATTCGACCTAAATTTGTTGGTACGCCAGGCAGGAGGTGAGAGAATATTCTCGAGTATTAGCAGCTGAATTTATCTGATTCAACCGCACCTCAAAGAATAGTATCTGCAAGCAAAGTAGTAACAGCAAAGTAGTATGATAACAACGGTGTCAGAAACGATATGTTGACACGACAGACTATTTCTAACGATTGTATCAATGGCGCGAAGTTTCCTTGTTGACGGAAATTGTCAGTTCCCGTCAACGATCAGCGAATCAAGATTGTAGCAGGTAGCAGCAGTGTAATGAGCAATACCAGGGGCAAGGAACAGCAGTAGTGACAGCAGTAGCAAGTAGCAACAGTAGCAAGCGACAGTAGTAGCAACAGTAGCAGAGCAAAACAAGTAACATCAGTGGCAACAGTAGTAGCAGAAGTAGCAGAGCAAGACAAATAACAGTAGTAGGACAAACTCATAGGCAATGGGTCGGTGATTTGTTTGGATGATATTCATCATGCAACAGCTATAACATGGAGAGATATGTGGCTAGCTCCCATTCGTCAATGTGATGTAGCCATGCATTCCATGGGTCGTCATACATGCTTAGGGAAAAGAACTTGCATGCCATCTATTGTCCATCCCTCCCGTGGCAGCGGGGTCCAAAAGGAAACTACGGGATATTAAGGTTCTCCTTTTAATAAAGAAATGGACCAACGCATTAGCACTTGGTGAACACATGAACTCCTCAAACTATGGTCATCACCGGGAGTGGTTCCGGTTATTGTCACTCCGGGGTTGCCGGATCATAACACATAGTAGGTAACTACAACTTGCAAGATCGGATCTAAAACACACATATATTGGTGACAACATAATAATTTCAGATCTGAAATCATGGCACTCGGGCCCTAGTGACAAGCATTAAGCATGGCAAAGTAGTAGCAACATCAATCTCAGAACATAGTGGATACTAGGGATCAATCCCCATCAAAACTAACTCGATTACATGATAGATCTCATCCTACTCATCACCGCCTAGCGAGCCTACGAATAGATTAATCACGAACGACGAAGAGCTTCATGGAATTGGAGAGGGAAAAAGGTTGGTGATGACGATGGCGACGATTTCCCGTCTCCGGAGCCCAAGATGGACTCCACATCTGCCCTCTAGATGAAGAACAGGTGGTGGCGGCGCCTCCGTATCGAAAACACGACAAAAACTTCTCTTTTTTATTTTTTCTGGGACGAAAGGGATCTTATAAAGCTGGAATTGGGGGCGGCAGAGCCGTGTGGGCCCCACAAGCCTGCCCACCGCCACCAGGGGGGTGGTGGCGGAGCCAGTGCTTGTGGCCCACTGGCCCACCCCCTCAGGTGGAACTTGGCTCAGATATTTTTCTTATTTTCCAAAACTGCTCCCCGTAAATTTTCAGGATGTTTGGAGAACTTTGATTTCTGCACAAAAATAACACCAAGGCGATTCTGCTGAAAACAGCGCCAGTCCAGGTTAGTTCCATTCAAATCATGCAAAATAGAGTCCAAAACAAGGGCAAAAGAGTTTGGAAAAGTAGATACGATGGAGACGTATGACATATAGGCATCACGTCCGAGACAAGTAGACCGATACTTTCTGCATCTACTACTATTACTCCACACATCGACCGCTATCCATCATGCATCTAGTGTATTGAGTTCATGACGAACAGAGTAACGCTTTAAGCAAGATGACATGATGTAGAGGGATAATCTCAAACCAATGATGAAAACCCCATCTTTTTACCCTTGATGGCAACAACACGATACATGCCTCGCTAGCCCTTCTGTCACTGGGTGAGGTCACCACACGGTATGAACCCAAAACCAAGCACTTCTCCCATTGCAAGAATCATAGATCTAGTTGGCCAAACAAAACCCAGAACTCGAAGAGAATTACAAGGATATGAAACCATGCATAAGAGAATTCAGAAGAAACTCAAATAAGATTTAAAGATAATCTGATCATAAATCCACAATTCATCGGATCTCGACAAACACACCGCAAAAGAAGATTACATCGGATAGATCTCCATGAAAATCGTGGAGAACTTTGTATTGAAGATCCAAGAGAGAGAAGAAGCCATCTAGTTACTAGCTATGGACCCGTAGGTCTATGGTGAACTACTCACGCATCATCAGAGAGGTCATGGTGTTGATGGAGAAGCCTTCTGTGTCCGAATCCCCCCTCGGGCAGGGCACCAAGACGTGCCCTAGATGGGATCTTGCGGAGACAGAAGCTTGCGGCGGCGGAAAAGTGATTATGATGCTCCCCTGATCTTTTGCGAATATTTGGGAATTTATAGGCGCGAGATCTAGGTCAGGGGACCTCCAGGGGGCCCACAAGCCTGCATGGCACGGCCCCCCTGGCCGCGGGGTTGGGGCTTGTGGGGCCCCTGGGGCTCTTCTAGCTTGGCCCCCAAGCTCTCCGATCTTCTTCCGTTCCAGAAAAAATCTTGTTGGAAAGGTGAAAGTGTATCTATACCATGGGCTCAACATTAGTCATAAAGAACTCTCATACTTGTTGCAAACGTTTTTATTAGTAATCATAACAAAGTGCTAAACGCATACTCCGAGGGGAAGGGTTAGTAGGTGTAAACCATGACGCGATCACGACCTCAACACAAAGGATGACAATCAATAGATCAATTGTGCTCCGACTTCCCAACATATCGGTTCACCATACGTGCATGCTACGGGAACCGCTAACTTCAACACAAGTATTTATAGATTCACAACACCCTACTAACATAGCTTTTAATATTCCCGAATCCATGTCTGAAAATTAATTGAGAGGAATCGAAACTTTTCTTTCTACTCAATGCACATGAAGATGGAGGTTTTTGCATCCTCTTTGGGTACCTAGCACATGGGACTTCTTTCATAGCATAAGACAACTACGAAATCATGCACCGTCATTCTCTAAAGATATAAGTGAAGCATCAGAGCAAAAGTATCTAGCTCAAAAGATATAAGTGAAGCACTAGAGCAAAAGTATCTAGCTCAAAAGATATAAGTGAAGCACTATGAGCATTCTAGCAAAATCAAGATGAGTGCATGTCTCTCTCTCTCAAAAAGGTGTGCAGCAAGGATGATTGTGACACAACAAAAATAAAAGACTCCTATGATACAAGACGCTCCAAGCAAAACACATATCATGTGGTGAATAAAAATATAGCCCCAAGTAATGTTACCGATGGATTGAAGACGAAAGAGGGGATGCCTTCCCGGGGCATCCCCAAGCTTAGGATTTTTGGTGTCCTTGAATTTGGCTTGGGGTGCCTTGGGCATCCCCAAGCTTGAGCTCTTTCCACTCCTTATCTCTTTGTCCATGAGAATGTCACCCAAAACATGAAAACTTCACAACACAAAACTTAAACAGAAACTTGTGATAACATTAGTACAAGAAAACAAACTATCACTTCTTTTGGTACTCTAGCAAACTTGAATTCCATCTATATTGATGATGGGCTACTGTATTCTCACTTTTCCATGGCTAGTACCCCCCGATACTAACCATAGTTTCATCAAAACAAGCAACCAACTCAACAAAAACAGAATCTGTCAAAAACAGACCAGTCTGTAGCAATCTGTATACTTCGTATACTTATGGTATCTAAAAAAATCTGAAAAATTACGAAGGTCTGGGTAAAAAGCATATAAATCAGCAGCAAAAATAATCAACTCAAAATCTCTTTCTGAATAAAAATGAAAAATCATCTCGTGAGCAAAAAGTTTCTGTCTTTTTCCAGCAAGATCAAACAACCATTACCAAGACTAATCATAAAGGTTTTGCTTGGCTCAAACACAAAAAGAAACACAAAAAACACAATAACAACAGAATTATGAAAGTGTGGACGCAACAAAACAGAAAGAAAAAAGAAAATTCATTGGATTGCCTCCCAACAAGCGCTATTGTTTAACGCCCGTAGCTAGGCATTGATAATTCAATGATGCCCACACGAAAGACAAGAATTGAAGCACAACGACAGCGTCATAAAGCATGTGAAAATCACATCTAAGTCTAACATACTTCCTATTCATAGGCATTTTATAGGAAAACAGATTGTCAAGACAACCAATATTTACCAAATGCAAGAAAGAAGAAAGAGACAATATCTATCTCAACATAACGAGAGGTAATTTGGTAACATGAAAGTTTCTACCACAATATTTTCCTCTCTCAAAACATATACATGTGGGATCATATTCGAATTCAACAATGTAACTATCACATATGATATTCTTTTCATGATCCACATGCATGCAAAGTTGACCCTCTTCCAAAATAGTGGGATTATCATCAACTAAAGTCATGACTTCTCCATTCCCACTTGCAATAGTATTGCAAATATCATAATCATCATGAGGCTTAAACAAATTTTCAAGATCATAAGAGAAATCATCACCCCAATCATGATCATTGCAACAAGTAGGGGACAAAGCAAAACTAGCATCCCCAAGCTTAGGGTTTTGCATATATTTAGCATGATTGTCACTAATAGAATTTATAGTGAAACCATTGCAATCATGCTTTTCAGTTTTTCATAAATTCCTTCATCACAATTTTGAGATTCACGCATCTCAAGAAAAACTCCATAAAGATAGTCAAGTGTACTCAACTCACTAGCAATTGGATCAACATAATTGGATCTCTTAAAGAGAATAGCAAGTGGATGAGGATCCATATCACTAGATTTTCAGCAAGCGAAGATGCAAGCATATTGAAGGTACATGGCGCACAAGCGAACAGAAAGCAAGCGAGAGAAAAGGGTGAATGAAAAAGGCAAACGAAAAAAGGCAAACGAAACGAAAAATCCACAATTCGTCGGATGTCGACAAACACACCGCAAAAGAAGATTACATCGGATAGATCTCCATGAAAATCATGGAGAACTTTGTATTGAAGATCCAAGAGAGAGAAGAAGCCATCTAGTTGCTAGCTATGGACCCGTAGGTCTATGGTGAACTACTCACGCATCATCGGAGAGGTCATGGTGTTGATGAAGAAGCCTTCCGCGTCTGAATCCCCCCTCCGGCAGGGCACCAGGACGTGCCCTAGATGGGATCTTGCGGAGAAAGAAGCTTGCGGCGGCGGAAAAGTGATTACGATGCTCCCCTGATTTTTTGCGAATATTTGGGAATTTATAGGCGCAAGATCTAGGTCAGGGGACCTCCAGCGGGCCCACAAGCCTGCATGGCACGGCCCCCTGGCCGCGGGGTGGGGGCTTGTGGGGCCCCTGGGGCTCTTCTAGCTTGGCCCCCAAGCTCTCCGATCTTCTTCCGTTCCAGAAAAAATCTTTTCGGGGATTTTCTTCCATTTGGACTCCGTTTCAAAGTCTCCTCTGAAAGGGGTCAAAGCATGGAAAAAATAGGAACTGACACTTGGCACTGAGTTAATAGGATACTCCCAGAAAATAAATAAAAGGCATGCAAAACATCCAAAGTTTGAAAAGATAATAGCATGAAACCATCAAAAATTATAGATACGTTGGAGACGTATCAAGCATCCTCAAGCTCAACTCGTGCTCGTCCTCAAGTAGGGAAGTGATAAAGAACGAATTTTTGATGTGGAATACTACCTAGCATAGTTGTCCTTTGCAACTTCTTTCACGTGGCATGAATGTTCAAATCCTTATGATTCAAAACAATAGTTTGCTATTTACATGAAAACAGTAATACTTCAAGCAAACTAGCAAAGTAATCATGAACTTTCAAAATAACAAGGCCAAAGAAAGTTATCCCTACAAATCATATAGTCTGGCTATGCTCCATCATCCTCACACAACTAATGTAAATCATGCACAACCCCAGAATTGGCCAAGTAATTTTTTTCGCACTCTTACTTTCTCAAAAAATTTGTAACTATCACGCAATACATGAGCGCGAGCCATGGATATAGCACTATAGGTGGAATATTGTGTAGTGGTGGTTGTGAGACAAAAAGGAGGAGATGGTCACATTGACTCAACGTATGAATAGGCTATGGAGATGCCCATTAATAGATATCAATGTGAATGAGTAGGGATTGCCATACAAGAGATGCACTAGAGCTATAAGTATGTGAAGGCTCAAAAGGAAAACTAGTGGGTGTGCATCCAACTTGCTTGCTCACGAAGACCTAGGGCAATTTTCTGGAAGCCCATCATTGGAATATACAAGCCAAGTTATAAAATGAAGATTCCCACTAGCATATGGTAGTGACAAATCAAGAAGATCTCAATCATGAAGAACATGGTGCTAACATGAAGCACAAGTGTGGAAAAAGATAGTAGCATTGTCCCTTCTCTCTTTTTCTCTCATTTCTCTTTTTTTTTGGGATCTTAGGCCTCTTTTTTTTCTTTTCTCTTTTGTTGTTTTTGGGCTCTTTGGCCTCTTTTTCTTTTATTTCCTCACATGGGACAATGCTCTAATAATGATGATCATCACACCTTTTAGTTACTCAAAGCTCAAAGATCACAATGATGATGACTCCATAGGAAATGCCTCTGGCAGTGTACCGGGACGTGCAACGATCTATCATGATCATGCAATGGCAATATGAAAGTGACGACACAAGTCATGAGACGGAACGGTGGTAGTTGCATGGCAATATATCTCGGAATGGCTATGAAAATTCCATAGTAGGTAGGTATGGTGGCTGTTTTGAGGAAGGAATTTGGTGGGTTTGTGCACCCGCGAGAATTGCGCGGCGCTAGAGAGGCTAGCAATGGTGGAAGGTGAAAGTGCTTCTATACCATGGGCTCAAAATTAGTCATAAAGAACTCACATACTTGTTGCAGAAGTTTTTATTTGTAATCGAAACAAAGTGCTAAACGCATACTCCGAGGGGAAGTATTAGTAGGTGTAAACCATCGCGCGATCCCGACCTCAACACAAAAGATGACAATCAGTAGATCAATTGTGCTCCGACTTCCTAACATATCGGTTCACCATACGTGCATGCTATGGGAATCGCTAACTTCAACACAAGTATTTCTAGATTCACAACACCCTACTAACATAGCTTTTAATATTCCCGAATCCATGTTTCAAAATCAATTGAGAGGAATCGAAACTTTTCTTTCTACTCAATGCACATGACGATGGAGGTTTTTGCATCCTCTTTGGGTACCTAGCACATGGGACTTCTTTCATAGCATAAGCCAACTACCAAATCACGCACCGTCGTTCTCTAAAGATAGAAGTGAAGCATCAGAGCAAAAGTATCTAGCTCAAAAGATATAAGTGAAGCACTAGAGCAAAAGTATCTAGCTCAAAAGATATAAGTGAAGCACTATGAGCACTCTAGGAAAATCAAGATGAGTGCATGTCTCACTCTCTCTCAAAAAGGTGTGCAGCAAGGATGATTGTGACACAACAAAAATAAAAGACTCCTATGATACAAGACGCTCCAAGCAAAACACATATCCTGTGGTGAATAAAAATATAGCCCCAAGTAATGTTACCGATGGATTGAAGACGAAAGAGGGGATGCCTTCCCGGGGCATCCCCAAGCTTAGGATTTTTGGTGTCCTTGAATTTGGCTTGGGGTGCCTTGGGCATCCCCAAGCTTGAGCTCTTTCCACTCCTTATCCCTTTGTCCATGAGAATGTCACCCAAAACTTGAAAACTTCACAACACAAAACTTAAAAAGAAACTTGTGATAACATTAGTACAAGAAAACAAACTACCACTTCTTTTGGTACTGTAGCAAACCTGAATTCCATCTATATTGATGATGGGCTATTGTATTCTCACTTTTCCATGGCAAGTACCACCCGATACTAAGCATAGTTTCATCAAAACAAGCAACCAACTCAACAAAAACAGAATCTGTCAAAAACAGACCTATCTGTAGCAATATGTATACTTCGTATACTTATGGTATCTCAACAAATATGAAATATTATGAAGGTCTGGGTAAAAAGCATATAAATCAGCAGAAAAAATAATGAACTCAAAAGCTCTATCTGAATAAAAATGAAAAATCATCTTGTCAGCGAAAAGTTTCTGTCTTTTTCCAGCAAGATCAAACAACCATTACCAAGACTAATCATAAAGGTTTTGCTTGGCTCAAACACAAAAAGAAACACAAAAAACACAATCACAACAGAATTATGAAAGTGTGGACGCAACAAAACAGAAAGAAAAAAGATAAATTCATTGGGTTGCCTCCCAACAAGCGCTATTGTTTAACGCCCTTAGCTAGGCATTGATAATTCAATGATGCTCACACGAAAGACAAGAATTGAAGCACAACGAGAGCATTATAAAGCATGTGAAAATCACATCTAAGTCTAACATACTTCCTATGCATAGGCATTTTATAGGAAAACATATTGTCAAGACAACCAATATTGACCAAATGCAAGAAAGAAGAAAGAGACAATATCAATCTCAACATAACGAGAGGTAATTTGGTAACATGAAAGTTTCTACCACAATATTTGCCTCTCTCAAAACATTTACATGTGGGATCATATTCGAATTCAACAATGTAACTATCACATAGGATATTCTTTTCATGATCCACATGCATGCAAAGTTGACCCTCTTCCAAAATAGTGGGATTATCATCAAATAAAGTCATGAATTCTCCATTCCCACTTTCAATATTATTGCAAATATCATAATCATCATGAGGCTTAAACAAATTTTCAAGATCATAAGAAAAATCATCACCCCAATCATGATCATTGCAACAAGTAGGGGACAAAGCAAAACTAGCATCCCCAAGCTTACGGTTTTGCATATATTTAGCATGATTGTCACTAATAGAATTTATAGTGAAACCATTGCAATCATGCTTTTCATCCAAGGAGCCCTCATGAATCACTTCATAAATTCCTCAATCACGATTTTGAGATTCACGCATCTCAAGAAAAACTCCATAAAGATAGCCAAGTGCACTCAACTCACTAGCAATTGGATCAACATAATTGGATCTCTTAAAGAGATTAGCAAGTGGATGAGGATCCATATCACTAGATTTTCAACAAGCGAAGATGCAAGCATATTGACGGCACATGGCGCACAAGCGAACAGAAAGCAAGCGAGAGAAAAGGGCGAATGAAAAAGGCAAACGAAAAAAGGCAAATTGGTGAAGTGGGGGAGAGAAAAACGAGAGGCAACTGACAAACAAAGTAAATGCAAGAGATGAGTTTGCGACACTTACTTGGATGAGTTATTGACTTGAGCCTCCCCGGCAACGGCGCCAGAAATCCTTCTGCTACTTCTCAAACAACAGCGCCAGAAATTGACACGTTGATGGAGATTGGTCTTGCGTTGGTTTTTCCCTTGAAGAGGAAAGGGTGATGCAACACAGGAGCAGTAAGTATTTCCCTCAGTTTGAGAACCAAGGTATCGATCTAGAAGGAGGGTCTCGTCAAGTCTACAGTACGTGCGCAAACACAAACAGGCTTGCACCCAATGCTTCAAAGGGGTTGTCAATCCCTTCAAGATTGTTGGCAAAGTGAGACCTGAAGGCCGAAAGTGCAACGAAGTAAAAGGTGTAAGGCTGAAAAAATGGTGTGGAGTAGACCCTGGGGGCCATAGTGTTCACTAGAGGCTTCTCTCAAAATAGCAAGTATTACGGTGGGTGAACAAATTACTGTTGAGCAATTGATAGAACCGCGCAAAGTCATGACGATATCTAAGGCAATGATCTAGCATATAGGCATCACGTCCGAGACAAGTAGACCAATACTTTCTGCATCTACTACTAATACTCCACACATTGACTGCTATCCAGCATGCATCTAGTGTATTGAGTTCATGACGAACAGAGTAACGCTTTAAGCAAGATGACACGATGTAGAGGGATAATCTCAAACCAATGATGAAAACCCCATATTTTTACCCTTGCTGGCAACAACACGATACATGCCTCGCTACCCCTTCTGTCACTGGGTGAGGTCACCGCACATTATGAACCCAAAACCAAGCACTTCTCCCATTGCAAGAATCATAGATCTAGTTGGCCAAACAAAACCCAGAACTCGAAGAGAATTACAAGGATATGAAATCATGCATAAGAGAGATCAGAAGAAACTCAAATAAGATTTAAAGATAATCTGATCATAAATCCACAATTCGTCGGATGTCGACAAACACACCGCAAAAGAAGATTACATCGGATAGATCTCCATGAAAATCATGGAGAACTTTGTATTGAAGATCCAAGAGAGAGAAGAAGCCATCTAGTTGCTAGCTATGGACCCGTAGGTCTATGGTGAACTACTCACGCATCATCGGAGAGGTCATGGTGTTGATGAAGAAGCCTTCCGCGTCTGAATCCCCCCTCCGGCAGGGCACCAGGACGTGCCCTAGATGGGATCTTGCGGAGACAGAAGCTTGCGGCGGCGGAAAAGTGATTACGATGCTCCCCTGATTTTTTGCGAATATTTGGGAATTTATAGGCGCAAGATCTAGGTCAGGGGACCTCCAGCGGGCCCACAAGCCTGCATGGCACGGCCCCCTGGCCGCGGGGTGGGGGCTTGTGGGGCCCCTGGGGCTCTTCTAGCTTGGCCCCCAAGCTCTCCGATCTTCTTCCGTTCCAGAAAAAATCTTTTCGGGGATTTTCTTCCGTTTGGACTCCGTTTCAAAGTCTCCTCTGAAAGGGGTCAAAGCATGGAAAAAATAGGAACTGACACTTGGCACTGAGTTAATAGGATACTCCCAGAAAATAAATAAAAGGCATGCAAAACATCCAAAGTTTGAAAAGATAATAGCATGAAACCATCAAAAATTATAGATACGTTGGAGACGTATCAAGCATCCTCAAGCTCAACTCGTGCTCGTCCTCAAGTAGGGAAGTGATAAAGAACGAATTTTTGATGTGGAATACTACCTAGCATAGTTGTCCTTTGCAACTTCTTTCACGTGGCATGAATGTTCAGATCCGTATGATTCAAAACAATAGTTTGCTATTGACATGAAAACAGTAATACTTCAAGCAAACTAGCAAAGTAATCATGAACTTTCAAAATAACTAGGCCAAAGAAAGTTATCCCTTCAAAATCATATAGTCTGGCTATGCTCCATCATCCTCACACAACTAATGTAAATCATGCACAACCCCGAAATTGGCCAAGTAATTGTTTTCGCACTCTTACTTGCTCAAAAATTTTATAACTATCACCCAATACATGACCGCGAGCCATGGATATAGCACTATAGGTGGAATATTGTGTAGTGGTGGTTGTGAGACAAAAAGGAGGAGATGGTCATATTGACTCGGCGTATGAATAGGCTATGGAGATGCCCATTAATAGATATCAATGTGAATGAGTAGGGATTGCCATACAAGAGATGGACTAGAGTTATAAGTATGTGAAGGCTCAAAAGGAAAACTAGTGGGTGTGCATCCAACTTGCTTGCTCACGAAGACCTAGGGCAATTTTCAGGAAGCCCATCATTGGAATATACAAGCCAAGTTATAAAATGAAGATTCCCACTAGCATATGGTAGTGACAAATCAAGAAGATCTCAATCATGAAGAACATGGTGCTCACATGAAGCACAAGTGTGGAAAAAGATAGTAGCATTGTCCCTTCTCTCTTTTTCTCTCATTTCTCTTTTTTTGGGCTCTTGGGCCTCTTTTTTTCTTTCCTCTTTTTTTTGTTTTTGGGCTCTTTGCCTTCTTTTTCTTTTATTTCCTCACATGGGACAATGCTCTAATAATGATGATCATCACACCTTTTAGTTACTCAAAGCTCAAAGATCACAATCATGATGACTCCATAGGAAATGCCTCTAGCAGTGTACCGGGACGTGCAACGATCTATCATGATCATGCAATGGCAATATGAAAGTGACGACACAAGTCATGAGACGGAACGGTGGTAGTTGCATGGCAATATATCTCGGAGTGGCTACGAAATGCCATAGTAGGTAGGTATGGTGGCTGTTTTGAGGAAGGAATTTGGTGGGTTTGTGCACCGGCGAGAATTGCGCGGCGCCAGAGAGGCTAGCAATGGTGGAAGGTGAAAGTGCATCTTTACCATGGGCTCAACATTAGTCATAAAGAACTCACATACTTGTTTCAAAAGTTTTTATTAGTAATCGAAACAAAGTGCTAAATGCATACTCCAAGGGGAAGGGTTAGTAGGTGTAAACCATCGCGCGATCCCGACCTCAACACAAAGGATGACAATCAATAGATCAATTGTGCTCCGACTTCCTAACATAGCGGTTCACCATACGTGCATGCTACGAGAATCGCTAACTTCAACACAAGTATTTCTAGATTCACAACACCCTACTAGCATAGCTTTTAATATTCCCAAATCCATGTCTCAAAACTAATTGAGATAAATCGAAACTTTTCTTTCTACTCAATGCACATGAAGATGGAGGTTTTTGCATCCTCTTTGGGTACCTAGCACATGGGACTTCTTTCATAGCATAACCCAACTACCAAATCACGCACCGTCATGCTCTAAAGATATATGTGAAGCATCAGAGCAAAAGTATCTAGCTCAAAAGATATAAGTGAAGCACTAGAGCAAAAGTATCTAACTCAAAAGATATAAGTGCAGCACTATGAGCATTCTAGCAAAATCACAATGAGTGCATGTCTCTCTCTCTCAAAAAGGTGTGCAGAGAGGATGATTGTGACACAACAAAAAGAAAAGACTCCTATGATACAAGAAGCTCCAAGCAAAACACATATCTTGTGGTGAATAAAAATATAGCTCCAAGTAATGTTACCGATAGATTGAAGACGAAAGAGGGGATGCCTTCCTGAGGCATTCCCAAGCTTAGGCTTTTTGGTGTCCTTGAATTTGGCTTGGGGTGCCTTGGGCATCCCCAAGCTTGAGCTCTTTCCACTCCTTATATCTTTGTCAATGAGAACGTCACCCAAAACTTGAAAACTTCACAACACAAAACTTAAACAGAAACTTGTGATAACATTAGTACAAGAAAACAATCTACCACTTCTTTTGGTATTGTAGCAAACTTGAATTCCATCTATATTGATGATGGGCTACTGTATTCTCACTTTTCCATGGCTAGTAACCCCCGATACTAACCATAGTTTCATCAAAACAAGCAACCAACTCAACAAAAACAGAATCTGTCAAAAACAGACAAGTCTGTAGCAATATGTATACTTCGTATACTTCTGTTATCTCAAAAAATCTTAACAATTACCAAGGTCTGTGGAAAAAGCATATAAATCATAAGCAAAAATAATCAACTCAAAATCTATTTCTGAATAAAAATGAAAAATCATCTCGTGAGCGAAAAGTTTCTGTCTTTTTGCAGCAAGATCAAACAACCATTACAAAGACCAATCATAAAGGTTTTGCTTGGCTCAAACACAAAAAGAAACACAAAAAACACAATCACAACAAAATTATGAAAGTGTGGACGCAACAAAACAGAAAGAAAAAAGATAAATTCATTGGGTTGCCTCCCAACAAGCTTTATTGTTTAACGCCCTTAGCTAGGCATTGATAATTCAATGATGCTCACACGAAAGACAATAATTGAAGCACAACGAGAGCATCATAAAGCATGTGAAAATCACATCTAAGTCTAACATACTTCCTATGCATAGGCATTTTATAGGAAAACAGATTGTCAAGACAACCAATATTTACCAAATGCAAGGAAGAAGAAAGAGACAATATCAATCTCAACATAACGAGAGGTAATTTGGTAACATGAAAGTTTCTACCACAATATTTTCCTGTCTCAAAACAATTACATGTGAGATAATATTCGAATTCAACAGTGTAACTATCACATAGGATATTCTTTTCATGATCCAGATGCATGCAAAGTTGACCCTCTTCCAAAATAGTGGGATTATCATCAACTAAAGACATGACTTCTCCATTCCCACTTTCAATATTATTGCAAATATCATAATCATCATAAGGCTTAAACAAATTTTCAAGATCATAAGAAAAATCATCACCCCAATCATGATCATTGCACCAAGTAGGGGACAAAGCAAAACTAGCATCCCCAAGCTTAGGGTTTTGCATATATTTAGCATGATTGTCACTAATAGAATTTATAGTGAAACCATTGCAATCATGCTTTTCATCCAAGGAGCCCTCGTGAATCACTTCATAAATTCCTTCATCAAAATTTTGAGATTCACGCATCTCAAGAAAAACTCCATAAAGATAGTCAAGTGCACTCAACTCACTAGCAATTGGATCAACATAATTGGATCTCTTAAAGAGATTAGCAAGTGGATGGGGATCCACATCACTATATTTTCAGCAAGCGAAGATGCAAGCATATTGAAGGCACATGGCACACAAGCGAACAGAAAGCAAGCGAGAGAAAATGGCGAACGAAAAAGGCAAATGAAAAAAGGCAAATTGGTGAAGTGGGGGAGAGGAAAACGAGAGGAAACTGGCAAACAAAGTAAATGCAAGAGATGAGTTTGCGACACTTACTTGGATGAGTTCTTGACTTGATCCTCACCGGCAACGGCGCCAGAAATCCTTCTGCTACTTCTCAAACAACAACGTCAGAAATTGACACGTTGACGGAGAGTGGGCTTGCGTTGGTTTTTCCCTTGAAGAGGAAAGGGTGATGCAGCACAGGAGCAGTGAGTATTTCCCTCAGTTTGAGAACCAAGGTATCGATCCAGAAGGAGGGTCTCGTCAAGTCCAGAGTACCTGCGCAAACACAAACAAGCTTGAACCCAACGCTTCAAAGGGGTTGTCAATCCCTTCAAGATTGTTTGCAAAGTGAGATCTGAAGGCGGAAAGTGCAACGAAGTAAAAGGTGTAAGGCTGAAAATATGGTGTGGAGTAGACCGTGGGGGCCATAATGTTCACTAGAGGCTTCTCTCAAAATAGCAAGTATTACGGTGGGTGAACAAATTCCTGTCGAGCAATTGATAGAACCACGCAAAGTCATGACGATATCTAAGGTAATGATCTAGCATATAGGCATCACGTCCGAGACAAGTAGACCGATACTTTGTGCATCTACTATTATTACTCCACACATCGACAGCTATCCAGCATGAACCTAGTGTATTGAGTTCATGACGAACAGAGTAACGCTTTAAGCAAGATGACATGATGTAGAGGGATAATCTCAAACCAGTGATGAAAACCCCATCCTTTTACCCTTGATGGCAACAACACGATACGTGCCTCGCTACCCCTTCTGTCACTGGGTGAGGTCACCGCACGGTATGAACCCAAAACCAAGAACTTCTCCCATTGCAAGAATCATAGATCTAGTTGGCCAAACAAAACCCACAACTCGAAGAGAATTACAAGGATATGAAATCATGCATAAGAGAGATCAGAAGAAACTCAAATAAGATTCATAGATAATCTGATCATAAATCCACAATTCATCGGATCTCGACAAACACACCGCAAAAGAAGATTACATCGGATAGATCTCCATGAAAATCATGGAGAACTTTGTATTGAAGATCCAAGAGAGAGAAGAAGCCATCTAGTTACTAGCTATGGACCCATAGGTCTATGGTGAACTACTCACGGATCATCGGAGAGGTCATGGTGTTGACGGAGAAGCCTTCCGTGTCCGAATCCCCCCTCCGGCAGGGCACCAGGACGTGCCCCAGATGGGATCTTGCGGAGACAGAAGCTTGCAGCCGCGGAAAAGTGATTACGATGCTCCCCTGATTTTTTTGGGAATATTTGGGAATTTACAGGCGCAAGATCTAGGTCAGGGGACCTCCAGGGGGGCCACAAGCCTACATGGCGCGACCCCCTGGCCGCGGGCTGGGGGCTTGTGGGGCCCCTGGGGCTCTTCTGGGTTGGCCCCCAAGCTCTCCGATCTTCTTCCGTTCCAGAAGAAATATTTTCGGGGATTTTCTTCCGTTTGGACTCCGTTTCAAAATGTCCTCTGAAAGGGGTCAAAAGCATGGAAAAGACAGGAACTCGCACTTGGCACTGAGTTAATAGGTTAGTCCCAGAAAATAAATAAAAGACATGCAAAACATCCAAAGTTTGACAAGATAATAGCATGAAACCATCAAAAATTATAGATACGTTGGAGACGTATCAAGGAGCAACTCCTTGTGCTTCCGTTCGAGGTGAAGATACCCCGAACAAGCTCCTCAAAGGATTAGTTTCCATAGTGACAAGTGACAATAAATTTCAGCACAGTATATAAATGTTTCCTCACCAAATTCCACTTACCAAAGGCGCTTCACTCCCCGGCAACGGCGTCAGAAAAGAGACTTGATGACCCAAATGTGTAGGGGGTCTATCGTAGTTCTTTCGATAAGTAAGAGTGTCGAACCCAACGAGGAGAAGAAGGATCTGACAAGTGGTTTTCTGCAAGGTATTCTCTGCAAGCACTAAAATTATCGGTAACACATAGTTGTGTGATAAGATGATTCGTAGCAAGTAACAAGTAACAAGGGTGCAGAAAAGTGGCCCAATCCCTTTTGTAGCAAGGGACAAGCCTGGACAAACTCTTATAGGAGGTAAAGCGCTCCCGAGGACACACGGGAATTTCTGTCAAGCTAGTTTTCATCATGTTCATATGATTCGCGTTCGCTACTTTGATAGTTTGATATGTGGGTAGACCGGTGCTTGGGTGCTTCCCTTACTTGGACAAACCTCCCACTTATGATTAATCCCTCTCGCAAGCATCCACAACTACGAAAGAAGAATTAAGACAAAGTCTAACCATAGCATTAAATTAGTGGATCCAAATCAGCCCCTTACGAAGCAACGCATAAACTAGGGTTTAAGCTCCTGTCACTCTAGCAACCCATCATCTACTTACTACTTACCAATGCCTTCCTCTAGGCCCAAATAATGGTGAAGTGTTATGTAGTCGACATTCACATAACACCACTAGAGGAAAAAAGACATACAACACATCAAAATATCGAACGAATACCAAATTCACATGACTACTTATAGCATGACTTATCCCATGTCATCAGGAACAAAAGTAACTACTCACAAAGCATAATAATATTCATGACCAGAGAGGTATTGAATAGCATCAAGGATCTAAACATATAATCTTCCACCGAGTAATCCAACTAGCATCAACTACAAAGAGTAATTAACACTACTAGCAACCTTACAAGTACCAATCGGAGTCGTGAGACGGAGATTGGTTACAAGAGATGAACTAGGGTTTGGAGATGAGATAGTGCTGATGAACATGTTGATGTTGATGAGTCCCCTCCGATGAGAGGAGTGTTGGTGATGACGATGGCGGCAATTTCCCCCTCCGGGAGGGAAGTTTCCCCGGCAGGACGACCCTGCCAGAGCTCTTGATTGGTTCTGCTCAAGTTCCATCTCATGGCGGCGGTGATTCCTCCCGAAAGCCTCCTCCTGATTTTTTTCTGGAATGAAACCCTCCTTATAGGAAAAGAGGGGAGCCAAAGGGCCAACAGGGAGCCCACAAGCCCCCTAGGCGCGGCCAGGGGGTAGGTCGCGCCTAACAGGCTTGTGGTCTCCTGGTGGCTCCCCTCTGGTACTTCTTCGGCCTAGTATTTTTTATAAATTCCAAAATAATTCCACGTTGATTTTCACGGCTTTTGGAGTTGCGCAGAATAGGTATCTCAAACTTGCTCCTTTTTCAGGCCAGAATTCCAGCTGCCGACATTCTCCCTCTTCATGTAAACCTTGCAAAATAAGAGAGAAAAGGCATAAGTATTGTACCGTGAAGTGTAATAATAGCCCATAAAGCGATAAATATCAACATAAAAGCATGATGCAAAATGGACGTATCATTATGCATGCTAGTATTGAATGTGTGGGGTCTTAATAAACCTGCTAGGCGGAGGTCGGTCAAGATGTTTGTGCGACCCTGTGATGCCTTGTTTGTGTGCATGCAAAAATCTAAATTAGCTTCAGCTGATCCACTTCTGATCAGCCTGTGTCTTGGTCCTACCTTCGATGGGTTTGATTTTCTGCCGGCTGATGGTACGAGCGGTGGATTTCTTTTGGCATGGCGCTCAGATAGATTGTGTTGCTCGTTGGTACACAAAAGGGAATTCTTCATCACTGTCAGGGTGAACTCTCTGAGTGATGGAAGACCTGTAGGGTTACATCTGTCTATGGACCACACGGTCTGGTTGAGAAGCTCCGCTTTGTGGAAGAGCTGGTCGTTTTGGGCAGTGTGGAGCTTTCGCCTTGGATCGTTTGTGGAGACTTCAATATATTGAGGAATGCAAAGGAAAGAAGCAGTTGCCGAGCCAACCGTGGGGTTATGAACAAGTTCAGGCATACTATCAATGTGTTGGGCCTGCCAAACATGTCATTGATGGGGCGGAAGTATACTTGGTGTAATGAGCAGCGGAACGCCATTTTGGCTAGGCTAGACAGGGTGTTTTATAATGATGCTTGTGAGCACACGTTTCCGATCAGCGACATCTCGGCTCTGAGTTCCCCCATTTGAGATCATTGCCCTCTCCTGTTGTCATGCTCTAAGGTGAGACCTAGGGCCTTCCGCTTCCACTTTGAGAACTTCTGGTGCAAATTGCATGGTTTCATTGATGTGGTCAGCAACGCATGGGACATGGAAGTTCTATGTTCTGGTCCGGTTTTCGTCTTCAACACCAAGCTGAGGCGTACTGCTAAGGAGCTGAGCAGCTGGGGCCAAAGGAGGTCGAGCGAACTCTCTCTGCAATTTCATATTGCTAATGGGGTAATCTTGTGTCTGGATGAGGCTAGAGAGCGTCGACCTCTCTCGGAGAAGGAGCGGGGCCTTCGGGAGCTTCTCAAAGGAAAGTGCCTTTCCTTCTCTTCCCTGGAGAGGGTCAGGCTGAGGCAGTGCTCGAGAGTCAGGGACCTAAAGGAGGGGGATGTGAACACGAAATACTTCCATATGAAGGCGAACGCTCGGTGTCGCAAGGGTTTGATTCCAATGTTGCGGGATGGCGTTCATTATGTTGCACATCTAGAGGCCATAGTGGAGCTGGCCTGTCATTTCTACCGCAGACTGATGGGTGAGGCGCATGCCTACTTGCGGGCCATTAACTTGGGTGCTCTTTGTCAGTCGGATCTCTTCCCGGAAGCGGCCGCTTGCTTGGAGGTGCCTTTTACTGAGGATGAAGTATGCGGGTGATTATGGATATGCCATCTGACCGTGCGCATGGCCCGGACGGTTTCACCGGGTTGTTCTTCAAAATCTGTTGGGATACAGTGAAAGTTGACCTGCTTCTAGTGTTTCAAACACTGCATGCCGGGAGGTTTGGTTCCTTTGATTGCCTCAATTCGTCTGTGATCACTCTACTCCCGAAGAAGGAAGATCTCGTTGATTTTTCGAACTTCAGGGCCATTATTCTCATCCATTCGGGCGCCAAGATCTTCGCCAAAACCCTCTCACGCATGCTGGCCCCCTTCTATCTAGTCTGATCTCTAAGGCTCAGTGCACCTTTCTGTTCGCTAGAAATATCTATGAGGATTACAAGCTGGTGAAGAATGCGGCGAAATGGTTGCATGGAATAAAAACCTCTGCGGTCTTGATGAAAATTGACATTTCCAAGGCCTTCAAGACCCTATCGTGGGCATTTTTGGTTGAGGTTCTCATGAGAAGGGGCTTTGGACGTTGGTGGTGCTCGTGGATATGTGGGCTCCTGGCTTCGACCTCCTCGAAGGTGATGATCAATGGTCAGCAGTCTGAGGCCTTTTCCCTCACCTGTGGTGTGCGCCAGGGCGACCCGCCGTCGCCGGCTCTCTTCATCTTGGCGATGGATGTCTTGCAGGCGATGGCATCTTGGGCTACTGGCAATGAGCTGCTCTCAGATGTCGGGTTCAGCCTCGGAGTTTCGAGGACGTTTATGTTCGCGGATGAGGCAGTGGTGTCCAGCAGCATTGCCTGCTCCCGCACCTACTCTCGTACCTCCTCCCGCACCTGCACCCTCTGATAGCAACCCTGCTCCATCTATGGCTTAAATGTCGGGCCATCAAAATTGGTCGAGCTCAAAGCCCTCATCGTAAACACGTGTTGAATACTCATCAACATAATTAGCTAATCTTCAATTGTCGTTGCCTTTCGGATCTCGGATGCCGCACACATGTCTTTGTAGGTTGACTCCATTCCATGCACCATATTTACCACATGAATGGCGGGTTGTGGTTGTGCGGAAGGCTACTATAATGAAGCCCAAGGATCACTTGTTCAATGGCCGGGAGATGCTTCATAACACCTTAAGTATCTTGTGGCGAGTGTGGTACACAACTACGAGGGTTTATGTCCTCCCGAACAAATCGGTGTGCATGATGATGAGACACCAACGTAGCTTGGCGAAACCAAAAATTGGCCGATCGTGTGGCCGAAGAATCTTCTTCATTTGGAGGTGGTCGGGAGCACACCAACGGGACCTGACCAAGGTATGACAACAACCCCACCTACGCAATTATGAACATCGTTTGTGCTATTGGGTGAGGGCGATATACACGAGGAAGGAGGTCCAACCATTCTGGCGCCGCCTGATAATGTCGCCCGCATGGATGACGATAAGGATCATAAAATTGAGGACGAGTACCCTGTTTAGAGCCTCAATACCGGTGCCTATGAGGACGGTGAGTAAGCCATATGAGGAATAGCCGGAGCAGGAACGTCCTCGGGAGTGTGATGTCTACTATGCAACTTTATTCTTGTAGACTATCTTGGGCCACCAGGCGTAGAGTTTTGTAGTACAACAACAAATTTCCTTCAAATGGATGACCTAAGGTTTATAAACCCATGGAAGGCGTAGGATGAACATGGTCTCTCTCAAGCAACCCTACAATCAAATACAAAAAATATCTTGTCTCCCCAACACACCCAATACAATGTCAAATTGAATATGTGCACTAGTTTGGCAAAGAGATGGTGATACAAGTGTAGTATGGACAGTAGATATACGATTTTGTAATCTGAAATATACAAAGAGAAAGGTAGAAAGTGTAAAACAGCAAGCAAAACATTGTATGAATTCTTGGAAATAAGGCCTAGGGTTCATACTTTCACTAGTGCAATCGCTCGACAATGCTAAAATAGTAGAATCATATGATCATCCCTTAACATGCAACAAAGAATCACTCCAAAGTTCCTATTAGGGGGGAACATAATAAGAAGTTGTTGTAGGCAACAAACAACCTCAAAGTTATTCTTTCTAATCAATCTTTTGAGCTATTCCTATATGTGTCACAAACAGCCCTAGAGTTCGTACTAGAATAACAACCATGATACATATCAATCAACCATAAAGTCACCTAGACACTCTAATGTAACCTCAAGTATCCGTGGGCTAAGTATACGACAAGCATCAAACAATTTCAGCTTCATCATATTCAATCCAACACAAAGAACTTCATGGAGTGCCCCAAGATTTCTATCGGAGAATGTAGTATGAAAACGTGCAATCAACCACTATGCATAGAACCCCAAGGTCACAGGAATCCGCAAGTTGATGCCATAACATATATCAAGTGAATCAATAGAATACCCCAAAGTCACTATGGGTATCCGCATGCAAGACATACATCAAGTGTTCTCAAATCCAATTTTCAATCCAACATAATGAGCTCTCAAAGGTAATGATTCAATTCATCACAACAAGATGGCAAGGGAAGAACACCATATTATCCAACTATATTAAGAAAGCCCGTGATACATCAAGATCGTGTCATCTCAATAACACGAGAGACAGATCACACACATAGCTACTGGTACATACCTTCAGCCCTGAAAAGCACAACTTACACATTATCATGGTGAGAAAGAGAGAGTTGTTGATGGAGAGGCACAACCCTGAAGAGATGGAGGCGATAGCGGCCATGATGCCAACAAGGACGGCAGCGGTAGGGGCCACGACGCTGGCGACGGGCCCTTGGCTCCCCTTCTTTATTGGTATTGGTGCTGCAATGGAGTAGCATATCTCCTTCTTGGTGGCTTCCAAGGGAGAAGAAAATTTGTGGCTTTTGATGGCTGCCCCAAAATTAGGGTTTTCCTCCCCTTATATGTGCCTTTGTGGTGCTCTATGGCCCTTTGATTGATGTACCCTTATCCAATGGCTCTTGCGCACCTCTAGAACCTTCGTATGAACTCCTCACAGACCCATGAGTCCCTAAAGTCGTGTCTTGGCCGAATATATCAAATATGGTAAGAGTTGGACTCAATCATATTATCAATTCTTGTTATCTCGTAATGAGATATTTCCTCCAGTAAAACGGGCCTAGAGATCGCATCCGTATTCCATTTTGAACAAAATTTTACTCCAGAATCGATGATATAAAATTCCTCACGTTTTTGTACTTTCAACGTTTGTTATTTGACGCTGTTTTCGGGGGTAAACCTGACGATATCTAAAAACTATTGGTGGATAGATTTCAGGAAAGTCAAAGTCCTACTCCAACAAGGCTCCTTTTGCGTTTTTCACCAATTTCCAATTATTTCCTACACATCAAAGTGTAAAACGAGAACTTGTCCATTTTTGCGACTATTAATAGGTTAGTCCCAGTAAATCATAAAACCATAGTAAAACCATAGGACAAATGGTAGATAACAAGCATGGAGTATCAAAAATTATAGATACGTTTGGGACGTATCACCATCCCCAAGCTTAATTCCTGCTCGTGTGCGAGTATGTTAGTGATAACAAACGATAATTTTTGAGGTGTGAATGCTAGCATAGTATATAAGTTTGATCAATGATAATTCCAATCACTTTTCCTAGCATCATAACCAACAATTTTTTCATAAAAATCATCATGGTTGGGTACCAATCAATTCACATGTGATGGTTCAAACAATGCATTCTTAGTCATCAAGCAACTTGAATGCATCATCAAGTCTAAGTAAGAACTCCACATACTCAATTATCATATAATATTCTATGATTGCTAATACTCGAAGCATATTTTTAAAACAAACAACATCCATCGAACATAGAGAAAGATAGGGGCTTAAAGTTTCGCCTCCCAGGATACTTATCATAAAGATAATTGTCAACAACAATGAATCATGATCAAATATATTTGACTGGATATATATGTTTGAATCTTTCACCACAAAGTGGTTGCCACCTAATAGATTGAGGTTGGAATAAGAAGCTGACTCGACATAAAAAGTAAGTAACATGAAAGTAAATGGATTGTCCTTTCGCAGAGGGAAACATGGATTTGCAAAGGTGCCAGAGCTCATTGTTGTAAAAGAGAGATGAATATGTAATTTTGGGCGGTGTGCCTTGCATGTCAATGTTATGGCAAGAGTTTTCAATATCTTTCATGCTAATCACATTATTGGTGGTTCCCAAACTGAATAGAAATTTTACCCCCCCCTCCACCATTCAATCACATTCCATGGCTAGCCGTATCCACTGGTACCATCAAATATCTAGGGGGAGTTTTTGTTTATTTATTTTTGTATTGTGCACGACTGGTAATACTTTTTACCAACCTCTCTCGTGCAATGACAAGTGAATAAACACTCATCATGAGAATAACTCAGTTAGCATGGAAGATAAATACCGCCACGTTGCTCCATGAGCAGTACGAGCACACAAAACGGATGTTTATTTGAATGTTTATAGATGGTACAGGCAAATTTACTCTGAATGGCAATGAAATACCATATATAGGTAGGTATGGTGGACTCTCATGGAAGAAACTTGGCTCAAGGATTTGGTTGCACAAGTAGTATCTCTACTTAGTTTGAAGTTTTGGCTAGCAAAAGTTTCTAAACAAGCACCACATGTCGCAAGATCCATAACAATATAACTTCTATTGAAATATATCCAGACATAACCATTACATTGTGTTTCTTGTCCAACTTCAACAATTTGATCAAGTTTGAAAATAAATAATGGGCATTCACAATAATAAACGATGTCCAAGATAATATATTTGTATGTGAAAGTTCTCTTCCTTATACTAATCATTCATGAATTTCTTGTATGACGAATATTGTGATTGTAAAATTTAAAAAATATTTCTTTCTAAACCGAATGTGAAACTGCTACAAGGCATAAAGCACATTGATAACTGCACAATTTACCCTTGAGGTAAAAGTGAAGCACAAGAGTAAACATCAAACTACTCTCAAAAGATATAATTGAGGATCAATGAGTAGTCAAACAATTAAGTAGCTATGTGAGGACTCTCTCTCAATAAGGATTTTACGATCTGATATTTTTATTCAAACAGAAAACAAAACAAAAAACACTCCAAGAATAGCATATATCACGTGGACAAATAAAGATTTGAACTCAACATAGGATAACCTAGTTACAGATGAAATGAGGTGGGATGTGTAGCATCCCCAAGCTTAGATGTTTGACAATTCGTGAAATATTTACTTGGGGTGCCTTGGGAATCCCCAAGCTTGAGATTTTCTAACTCGTTCAATCCTCTCATATCCCGGTTTCTCCTGTCTGAGAAACTTCATCCACACAAAACTTGAAAAGAACTCGTGAGATAGGTTAGTGCACATAAGAATAAATGAACTTTTCATGTACTACCAAGACAAGTTGCATCATAATTTTTAAACATTATCTATTATTTACTATCATTTCGATACTTTATATCTACCAATATAGGCTATGGAAACTATAGGATAAATAGAAAATTAAACTATGACATCAATCTGTCTAAACAGGATAGTGTGTAGCAATTAATTCGAAAAGTGTACCTATGTAACTAAAAAAATATTGCAAATTTAGGTCATGATAAATAATTTTTATTACGTACTATGTAAAAAGTTCAGAAACTTTCCATAGTCTAGTATAGTCTGATAATTCAAATACTACAGCAAAAGTTTCTATTTTTGTACAACACACATCACACATGCAATTCAAGTATTCTAAAGACAATTCTTGAAAGTTTTTATTGAAAAACAAGATTATAAATAAGGTCTAAGATATAAAAACAAAATAAAATGACTCTCTAGGAAAAACACATATCATGTGACGAATAAAAATATAGCTCCAAGTAAGATATAATGATAATGTTGGAGATGAAAGAGGGGATGCCTTCCGGGGCATCCCCGAGCTTGGACGCTTGATTCTTCCTTGGATATTATCATGGGGGTACCTTGGTAATCCCCAATCTTTTGTTCTTGCTGCTCCTTATTCTACTCATATCGATATCTCATCGAAAACTTGAAAACTTCGATCACACCAAACTTAACGGAAATTCATGAGATGGGATAGTGTAATAAAGATAGATCATTCAAGTAGGTACTCTCATCACAAGATTAATAATTTCTCTCACATAATACCGAATTTATTCTATCGTTTCCATAATTTATATCACTCAACATAACCAATGAAAACACTAAAACAAGAAAACTATGCAAGCAAAACAAAATCTGCCAAAAGGAGAACAGTTTATGAAGATTGGAATGAACACCATACATCGAAGAATCTCAAAATTCTTAAAAATTATGACAACAAAGAGAAATGGCATAAAAAACTGTGTAAAAATTTCAGAATTTTTTGACACTCCAGTAAAATCATAGAACTTCTGCGCTTGACGTAAAAGGTTATATTTTTGCATAGAATCAAACAAGCAAGTATCCACACTATCCCAAAGGATTTACTTGGCACCTTATTGAAATAAATGACACAAAACATTAAAAAAGTATCTTAATCATGTGAACACATAAAAACAAAAAGTAAAAGTATTGGGTTGTCTCCCAACAAGCGCTTTTCTTTAATGCCTTTTAGCTAGGCATGATGATTTCAATGATGCTCACCTAGGAATAGTAAGTGAAACATGCAAAAAGAGCATCATGAATCACATGACAAGCACATTTAAGTCATAGGTATTTTGTGAGCAAACAATTTATGGGAGGAAACTTGATATTATTGCAATTCCTACAATCATATGTTCCTCCCTCATGATAATTTTAAGTAGCATCATCAATGAATTAAACAATATAACCATCACATAAAGAATTCTTTTCATGATGGACAAGCATATAATTTTTATTACTACCCACACAAGCAAAATTCTTATCATTCATAGTAGCGGGAGCAAACTCAACAAAATAGCTATCATGAGACACTTGATTGGCATAATCCAAATGAAAATTAAAATCATGATGACATGTTTCATTGTTATCTTTACTCTTTATAGCATATGTGTCATCACAATAATCATCATATATAGGAGGCATGCTATAATCATAGTAAATATCATCATCACAAGTAGGGGGGCTAAAAATATCATCATCAAACAAAGCATCCCCAAGCTTGTGGCTTGGCATATCATTAACATCATGGATATTCAGAGAATTCATACTAACAATATTACAATCATGCTAATCATTCAAGGAATTCAAATTAAGCATTTTCATAAATTCTTCCTCTAACAGTTGAGCACAATTTTCTCAACCATCATTTTCATGGAAGACATTATAAAGACGAAGCAAATGAGGCAACCTAAACTCCATTTTTTGTAGTTTTCTTTTATAAAACCAAACTAGTGGAAAATAAGAAACTAAAACATTTAGTTGCAAGGCCTAAAGATATACCTTCAAGCACTCACCTCCCCAGCAACGGTGCAAGAAAAGACCTTCCTGTCTATTATGCAACTTTATTCTTGTAATGTTGGGCCTCAAAACGCAGAGTTTTGTACGATAACAAGGAATTTCCCTCAAGTTTATGACCTAAGGTTTACCAATCCATGGGAGGTGTAGGATGAAGATGGTCTCTCTCAAAAAACCCTACAATCAAATACAAACAATCTTTTGTCTCCCCAACACACCCAATACAATGGAAAATTGTACGTGTGCACTAGTTCGACGAAGAGATGGTGATACAAGTGTAGTATGGATAGTAGATATACGATTTTGTAATATGGAAATATAAAAACAACAAGATAGCAAGTGTATAATAGCGATAAAAACGTTGTATAAATGCTTGGAAATAAGGCCTATGGTTCATACTATCACTAGTGCAATCTCTCAACAATGCTAATATAGTTGAATCATATGGTCATCCCTCAACATGCAGCAAAGAATCACTCCAAAGTTCCTATAAGTGGAGAACATAATAAGAAGTTGTTGTGGCCAGCGAACCACCTCAAAGTTATTCTTTCTAACGAATATTTTGACCTATCCTATATGCGTCACACACAGCCCTGAATTCATACTAGAATAACACCCATGATACATATCAATCAACCGTAATGTCACCTAGATACTCCAATGTGACCTCAAGTCTCCGTGGGCTAAGTATACGACATGCATCAAACAATTTAGGATTCATCATATTCAATCCAACACAAAGAACTTCATGGAGTACCTGAAAGATTTCTATCGGGGAACGTAGTATGAAAACATTTAACCAACCCCTGTGCATAGATCCCCAAGGTCACAGGAATCCGCAAGTTGATGCCATAACATATATCAACTGAATCAATAGGATACCCCAATATCACTATGGGTATCCGCGTGCAATACATACATCAAGTTTTCTCAAATACAATAATCAATCCAACATAACGAGATCTCAAAGGTAAAGATTCAATTCATCACAACAACATGGCAAGGGAAGAACACCATATGATCCAACTATATTAACAAAGCCTGCGATACATCAAGATCGTGTCATCGCAAAAACACGAGAGAGATATCATAAACATAGCTCTGGTACCTACCCTCAGCCCCAAAGAGGACTACTCACACATTATCATGGTGAGAAAGAGAGAGTTGTTGATGGATAGGTGCAGCCAGCAAGAGATGGAGGTGATTGCTGCCACAACGTCGGCGACGAGCAGCACAGCTAGCGGTCACAGCGTTGGCAACGGGACCTTGGCCCCCTTTATTCCTTGGTCTTGGTACTACAATGGAGTAGCGTCGCCCCTTTTGGCGGCTGCCAAGGGAGAGGCAAATTCATGGCTTTTGGTGGCTGCCCCGAAAATAGGGTTTTCTCTCATTATCTGTGCCTCTCTGGTGCTGTATGTCTCTTTGATGGATGGACCCTTGATCCAATGGCTCTTGGGCATCTCTAGAACCTTCCTAGGGACTCCTCACCGCCCCATGAGTCCCCAAAGTCGTGTATTGGATGAATATGTAAAATATGGTAAGAGTTGGACTCAATCATGTCATCAATTCTCGTAATCCTGTAATCACATATTTCCTCCAGTAAATCGGGTCTACAGATCGCATACAAACGAACAAATTTGTAGTCCAGAATCAATTCCATAAAATTGCCCACGTTTTTGTAGTTTTAACATTTTCCATTTGACGTTGTTTTCTGGGGTAAACCCGATGATCTACTCCAACAAGGCTCCTTTTGCGTTTTTTCACCAATTTCCAATTATTTCCTACAATTCAAAGTGTAAAACAAGAACTTGTGCATTTTTTGCAACTATTAATAGGTTAGTTCCAACAAATTATAAAACCATAGTAAAAGCATATGACAAATGGTAGAAAACAAGCATGGAGCATAAAAAATATAGATACATTTGGGACGTACAAGAGTGCAAGAAGTCTTTGTTCATGCAAGCCTCACAAGACATACCTCCAGATGTCACCTCAATCAACTCCCAACTAAGCCAATGCCATGCAATGGTGCGACCGACGACACTGGGGGCGATGGTCAGACATGGTCTGGCAGACCCACCAGCACCTGAGCTCACCAAGAAGAAGCAAAGGAAGATACCGGCGAAGAAATTGCCGGTTGCCGCCAAAGCTACCAAAGTGGCTTCTAGCAACCAACCGCCTCCACAGACCCGGGTTGCAGACAGTGTACGATCAAAGGTGCATCGTCTATCTATATCGCGGTACAACCAATGTTACCAAAGGATGCGCTAGCCGGCATCACAGGGGATCTCAGGAGACTGCATGAGCATGTGTTGGCGACAAAGAAAAGCCTTCTCTCCTCGAATGATCCAGGATAACCTCTTTTATATGGTCCATGTGTCGTCTCAAGGCAAGGAGTACATCCATGACTGCCCTGTGGACATGTTCTTCCTGCGATTTGAATACATCTTTGAGATGTTAGTAATGAGGTGCCTCGATTTGGCGTTCATCCATGTGTTTATGCTTCATATGAAATACATCGCGAGGAGAGAGGAAATCAATGGTATTGCGGTCACGGAATCGTACTACATGCGTGAGGATTCTTGCTAGTCGACAAAGCCAACCGTAAATATGCGACACTTTACATCGAAGAGTTCATGGTCAATAATAAGGACAAGCAAGCGATTCTCGTACCTTATCATGCTAGGTAAGTCATCCGGTGATAGACACTATAGCACATACATCCTTTCATGCATTTCAATCATTACACTACACGCATGAACACTAACTTGATCGTGTATTTATTTTGCGCAGCCACGAGAGCGCCACTCTCATTGTTCTTTACCTGCGTTAGTCCCACGCTTTGTATTTGGGCCCGTCCATGACCATAGAGAAGAAAGATTACACAAACATCAAGTATGTTCTGGATAGATCTCTCCTTGGCTTCAGCATGCGGGGTGGCTTCCTCGAATTCCTGAAGACATTTAGGGGCATGGTGTGTTTTAGCCATAAGACTAACTTCTATTGCGTCCAGCGACCGACAACAAGTAATAAAGATGGATTTTGTGTCATCCATCTAATGCTGGAGTACAGAAGGGATCAACAATCACTTTATATGACATCTTCATTTCATACCCATATCTAGAGACGGACTGAAGGCTTAGAAAGTGTACCGCATCATTGATGATGAGATGATATATATACTTCTCGCTCCTCGTTGGTTACCCCAAGTGGAAGGTTGAGATGTAGTCAGCAGCAAGTTTCCCTTACACGAAGACTGTAAGGTTTATCGAACCAGGAGAACTCCTTGGATCAACAAGTAGGTGTCTCCCACCCTGGCACTAGCAGAAGACGTGGACCTGCACACACACAAATAACTTTGCTCCCAATGAGTACAGAGAGTTTGTCAATCTCTCTGGCCTTGTAGTTTGCAAAGGATCAAAACACAAGAGGGAATAGTAATAGTGATTGCAACGAAAAAGTAAATGAAAATGGTAAATGATGGAGGTGTAAACAATGATGGTGATATGGACCAGAGTCACATGATGTTGACTAGTGATGTCTCTCTCCCAAAAGACGATAAACAAATATGCTTGGGTAAAAAAATTACAGCTAGGCAATTGACAGAATTATAAACGCACCGCAATGCTAATTATGCTACTTGATAGTTAGAGGTTCAATAGTAATGGGCAGTACACCAAGACAAGTAGACCATTTATTCTTCATCATCTACTTACTAATCATCCACCTTGAGATATCTATCCAGAACATCTCGCTGGTATTAAGTTGCAAGACACACCAAAAGTGTAAACTCAAAGCAACGGACAATTGCATTAATGAACTATGTGAAAGGTAAACAATCCTTGCAACCGTGGTCACAAGCACCGTAGTTTTCTCCCTTGTGGAAACAACACATCCCCCAGTCTCATGTTTCTATCACTCAAGCTAGACATCGAGGGGCATGAACCCACAATCATGCATAACACTCTCTCTTGTAGTTACAATCTACTACTCGACCAAAGCATTAAATAGCAACGGAGAACATGCATGAATCACTAAGGGACACAATATAAAAGGATAATCAAATATATAACTCATAACAATCTGAACATAATCTCATAATCCATCGGATCCCAATAAACAGAGCATAGAAATAGCAAGAGAATTACATAGATGGCTTGATCATGTAGGGCAGCTCACAAGGGCTAATCATGGAAGCATAAAATTGGAGAGAAGACATCCCATAGCTACTGATCATGGACTCGTGGTCCAAGGAGGACTACTCACGGCATGTCCGATAAGCATCCATGGCAGTGGAGAATCTCCCGAAGGTCAATCCCCCCTCCGACAGGGTGCCGAGAAGGGGTCTTCTGGTGCTCCCGTTCTCGGAAGCGCTGCGGCGGCGGAACGATGGCGAAATTCACGATTCTAGATATTCTGGAAGGGTTTCCTCTCGGAGAGGTAAATATAGGTCGAAGGAGGGCACCGGAGGGCGTGGGACCCACCCAGGCGGCCTATGGGCACGGCAAGGGGTAGGCCGCGCCAGGAGGTCGCATGGACGGCCCCTGGCCCCCCTCTCGCCCATCTTTGGTGATCTGGAAGCTTCTGTTATGCTGATTCTTTATATATTTTTCTCAGGATTTTTGGGGCTTCGGAAAATTGGGTAAAAGCCCATGCAAAATAGAGATCAACAGACAAAAACTGGCATTGGGTTCACTGAGTTAGTAGGTTAGTCCAAGTATGTGTAAAATGATATAAAAGTGTAGCAATACATATAACAATGTCACCCAAAAGATCATGGAACAAGCAGAAATTATAGATACGTTTGGGACGTATCAACATCCCCAAGCTTAATTTCTACTCGTCCTCGAGTAGATAAATGATAACACAAAGAATTTCTATGGTGACATGCTAACACACATATAAGAACTTCAAAGTAAAGCAAGTTAGATATGCAATTCAAGTCAAAATAATAACAAGCAAGAGTCTATATCTAGTATTTAAATTAGCAAAGTAAGAACATAAAGGTGCTAGAGCGCTTGCTGTCCGTGACTCGAATGTGTCCAAATAGTGTTTGTGTGCAAGAAGTGGGAGATGCGTTGAGATCATAAAATATATTTTTAATTGAGAACTCAATCTACTAAACCTCACACTTGGTCTCCTTCAGAATCTTATTTTGACTCATCCCCAGACCACTAGTCAGGCACAAGTAAAAATGATCCTCTCCCTTCCGACTTTGAGCACTCATGCAATGGATGAGCGGAAGCAAGATCTGTTGCACTTAGGATGGCAAATAGAATAATGATGGGGAAGGAAGACAAAAAGGTGTGAAAGGCTCACATCAATGAGGTAACCATAGGCGAGAGAAAGCCAAATGATAGATAAGATGTGAGGAGTAGGGATTTCCATGTAACGGATGCACATATGAGCTAAGGTAACCTCTCTAATGGAACTAGTGGGGGTGCATCCAACTTGCTTGCTCATGAAGATCTAGAGCTCATTCGAGGAGGCTCATCATTGGAATATGCAAACCAAGTTCTATAGTGTAAGGATCCCCACATATTTATGCATGAATGATAATATCTATGTAGTACAAATATAGCAATGGAGTACGAGTGTGGATCTTTCAAAAGGAATAGTAGTGTTGCCCCCTTCTCTCTTTTTATTTCTTTTTCTTTTTCTCTTTTTTCTATTTTTTTGTGGCATCTTTGGCTCTTTCTATTTATCCTCTTTGGGATCTTTTCATTTGTCCTCTTTGGGATCTTTTCCTCACTTAAGGGCAACACTCTATGTTTTACATGAATAAAGAGAATATCATCACACTTTATAAGAAGTACTCAACATAAAGACAAGTGAAAACTATCATGATGTATGCAAATGTATGCCTCTCCGAGTGTAGCTGGATATGCAATGATACTAGCGCGTCATGTAGCAATGGGCAAGGCAGAACTATCATGCGGCTCTACGATCAAGAAAAAACATGTATTACATGAAGATCAATTCATGAGATGGTGGATGTTGCACGGCAATGTATCTTGGAAAGGCTATGAAAATGCCTTAATAGCTAGGTATAGTGGCTGTTTTGCATAAAGATATAATGAGGCTTATGTATGACAGAGTGTATCATGTCATGGATTTGGATGCACCGGTGGAGTTTCCACCAATTCTCAAGATGAGAAAGGGCAATGCACGGTACCGAAGAGGCTAGCAAAATATGGATGGAGGAACTGCCAACAATCGAATACTCACATTAGTCCGAAGAAACCATACACTTATTATCGGTAACTCTCTATCTAGTTAGAAAATTCAAAAAAAAACACCGAGGAGGAGTGTTTGGGGGTTTGGTTATCCTTGCGCATCCTCGACTCATGGTAACGTGAGGGTACCCTATATATTCCAACCCCTCTAGAGGTTAGCGATCAATTTAGTAGCTAGAGTTCTCAAGTAATGTTTAGTTTTTGAAAAACACATGGATTTCCCAAAATACGACACCTATCACTAATAGGATCAAGCTCTTGGCACCAATAGTCCAAACTTTACTCAAATCAATACCTCAAAACTATTGCAAGTTACTACTATACTTAAATAGCAACCTCAGTTACCTACTCATGCAAGACACACAACTGAGTGCAACGAGCCAATTCTCTAAACAAGATAAGCATGATAACTCAAGAGAGTTCCAAAAGCAACCTAAATAATAGGTCTTAAAAAGATATAGC